>NC_089037.1:3622500-4262500 GCF_034140825.1 Oryza sativa Japonica Group | reverse complement strand
CCGTACAGCAGCTGTCTAGCTGAAGTCATCGTTTTTTCTAACATCAGTCGTTGAATTCTCACCTGTTGATCTTTCAAATAAGGAAGAAAACATCTTTGCTTCCTTGCAGGAAGCACGAGCAAATTAAGTTTCGACTATCTCGAATTAAGTTTCTACTATCTCCTGCTGCTGTGCCTGTGTCTCACTGACCAGGTCCAAATGGTGGCACACATGCATGCATATTTCTTGCAGGAAGCTGATCTGAACTTGGAAGGAAGCAAGCTGCAAGCATTAGCCTGCACATATTCTTCAGAAGCGTTTTGACTTTGCAGTCGTCGCCTTGGCCTTGGCTAGCTCTCCATCGGCTGCTAGTAGTAGTATTATTAGTCTGAGTAGTTTAATTAATTGTTTAAGGACGCATGGGTTTGACTTTGGTTTGTGTTTCACGAAGAACAAATAACACTTAATTACTCCTCCACATACAGTGCTCCTTGTGGACGAAACATGCACCACCTGTGTTTTTATTATGTCTCGATCGATCTCTGAAGATTTGCAGAGAGATTTTGATCATCATTAAAGTGAATCCGTGCAGGCGACCGTGTCTAGTTAGGCATGCTGCCTAGTTTGACATTTTTTTTGGGGGTTAATTCTGATTTCTTTGCCCCCTAACCGCCGTGTTTTTCTGGCAGGCAAGATCCAATCTTGACTTCTAAGTGTGTATCAGTGGCGCTGTCTAACCTTTTATGGGTTGTTTTCAGTGCAGAAATTGGACAATGCCACTATTAACAGTACCTGATAGTAGTACTACTCATGGCGGCAGAGCTAATTCGTTTGCTTCGAAATAAATCATGACAATGATCCATCAGACACAAAGTACTAATCATCATTGCATGCCTTTAGTAAACCATAATCTTCTTTTTTTTCTATTGTAGCAGCGGTTCGTTTCAACCAGAATTGATTCATGAGAAGATTTTATGTGTGCGGCGCCATTATCCCTGTTGGAATGTTCAAATTTCTTGCACGAGGCAGGAATCGGTACTCTCGTTTTTGTAGGATAAGATTCCTCGACTATATTTATTTGGCACATGTTTGGTTGCAATCCAAATACATAAGAGTTATTACCTTTGTAGTTATCAATGATTCGGTAGGGCAAGTTTTGGAGTCGAATCAAACAATCCATAAAAATATTTATACGTCCAAGTAGAGTTCAATGGTATAAAGTTCAAGGAATACTTTCCTTATCTAAAAAAACCAAACATGACCCATCCAACATCAATTAGCCCCTGCCAGAACGTTCAAACTAACCTACTCCTACATGTGAAACGAAACATAAAAATGTTCACATCCAAATAACGTTCAATGATGTACTACTGTACTAGTACTAAATTAAGTTCGGCATGTAATCATCTTTCCCCACTATAAAAAAAATCCCAAACATGATGGCACGTAACTCGTGTCGGCAAAGCACATCAAGAAAGTAAAAGCAATTCGTATGTATAAGAGCAAGTTTAATAGTATATATAGCTAACTAGTTACATATTACATTATTAATATCTGGTCCCACATATCATGCACATAGTGTGTTTTGGAGTCTGTGCTACAGCTGGCTATAAATCTGTAGTCCGCTGTTTTTCTCTCTCCTCATTTATCTTATTAAAATATATTTGCAGCTGGCTTATAGTATGTTATTGTACCTGCTCTAAGAAGGCCAAAATTATAAAAAATTTGCGTTCAAATCGGTTAGATGATCCGTCGATCTCGAGGCGAAAGAAACGTGGTCGGAACCGACCCCGCGCAGCAGGTCGTCGAGACGACTCGCTATCTGGCCACGTGAATTTTCAGCACGCGCGATTGGGCGGGCCATACGCCTAAATGTGGACGAGGAGAAGAAGCGATTAGCTTGCTCCCGATTCCAATCCACACAGTGTCGCGTGTATTGACGCGTACGCAATCCTCCCGCCACATGCTGTGCCCCGTTTCATCACGTGTGGCTTCTTTACTTTCATACCAAGCCTAATTAATTTTTTTGGTGTGTGTTGCTTGATCTGGAGTAATTCAGTGGTAATTCTTTTGGAATTATTTTGCTAGTTGAAAAATTAACCGGGAGAGAGATAATTTTTTTTGTTGAGGTAACAACTAAAAAGTTGGCTTAATTTGCACAGGAAAGAATATTTGATACAGTGGGACAAAAAAGAACAGGCACAAGGGGTTTCCCATCAATTCAATCTCCCTATCGAATTTTACAAAGAAGTATAGCAAAAGCGGTAAAAACTCTACGTCGCCATGGGTATGAGCAAAGTGAATCAATCCTCTTGCGCGCTGAGAGCGCGCGCGCGTCTTAAGTCGTTTTTGGTCAAAGCCGCGCAGATCACAGCGCGATGGTGAGGCTGTCACGGCGCGCGGCGGCGGAGGCGGAGGCGGCGAGGTCCAGCCATGAGGTGGGCGTCTTCTTCTCCTCCGGCTCGGAGGCCTTGGTCTCCGCCGGCGACGGGCGGGCGTAGGGGGTGGTCGCCGCGAGGCGGTCCTTGCGCTTGGCGAAGAACCGCTGCAGCGACGCCTTCCTCATGATGGGCATGTCCGCGAGCGCGGCGCCCTCCCGCTGAGCCGGCGCCGCCGCCATCCCGGAGGAGGCCATGCGCATCACCTCCGCCGCCTTGTCCGCGGGGAAGTCCTCGAAGACGACCATCCTCCCACCGTAGAAGATGGTCAGCGGCGCGGCCGGCGCCGTCGCTGGCCCCGCCTCCTCCTCCCCAACCTCCCTCCGCTCCTCCTCCTCGACGACCACCTCCGCCCCAGGCATCAGGCTCAGCGTCGTCACCGCCCTCGCCGGTGCCGCCCCCGCCGCCGCCGCCATCTTCTGCTCCGCCCTCACGTACTGGCTGAGCACCCCGCACGCCACCGCGAACCTCCTGCTCTTCCCCTCCATCGCCATATCAACAAACACTTTCGCGAGAAACAAAACGCGGCTTCTCTTCACCTTCCTTCTTGTTCTTCCTCGCTGGTGCTTTGCTTGGTGAGTTTTGGTGGTTTTGAGTCGTGGGATTTGACGGGGTGGGAAGAGCTGTGTTATATAGGGAGGTGGAGGGTTGGAACTTGGAATTGGAGGCAAGTTGGGGAAGGAGGAGGAAGCAGCAGAGTCTTGGGGTTTTCGCGACTTATTTTTTCAGCGGAGAGGGAGGGGGGCAGGTTGGGGTGGGGACGGACGACGTGCGGTGCGGTTGGGCACGAAGAACACGTGATTTTTGAGGTTGGGTTGGGTGGGCGGTATGCGGTGGCGAGAGACGACAGCGACGGGGTGGGGGTGGGGGAGGGGACTGGGAGAACGGTCGAGCTGTGGATGCGTGTGCGTGCGTGAATTCGTGATGTTTTTTTTGCTGCGTCTGCCCATGGATCGGGTGGTGGGGGGTGGTGCGGCCCGCTTTCCCCATCCGCTCGCATGTCGACCGGGGTTGTCCCCCTTCCCTCCATCCACTTGTCAAGTTGGGGGGCAGGGCACGCACGCACGCACGGCAGCACGGCCCCTGGTTTGCGCCTCTTTCAATTCGCGCCTCATGTAAAACGTTACGGCTTCTTTTGAATTTTTGTAACAAGACTAAAAAACGGCTGGTACCACGGGTTAAGCAATTGTACTGTTTGCAGAAATGCAGAGAGCGGTTTTGTTTCACCGTTATTCCATTGTTGGAGAGGAGAACAGTGAAAAAAAACGAGGGGGTGGTAAGAGATAAACTCAAACGAGGTGTGGTAAGAGAGAAACTGATGCCGTTTATTATGGAACGACGATCGTATCAAACGGTACAACCCTGTAAAATATGATTGGTGTGTCTTGGTTGAGTTTTTTTTTTGAACGATGTTCTCAATCCAGTGTGAGATCTATTTTTGGATGAATTGATCGTGTGTTAAATTATGCTTAGGAGCAATTTATAGCTTTTGTTGAGTTGTGTGTGCTTCCTCTATGAAAAAGTTATGATGCACGTTTAGATAAATACCGGAAAAGGAGAACACTGAAAAAGATAGATGGTAAAAGATGAACTCGTGTCATCTATTATGGAATGTTGTCACGCCCAGAACTAGTACCGACCGGAACTAGCCCGTGACGCTCCAAATTAACCTATTAATCGATACCAGTCCCAGGAAACAGTGCTGGTATCACAGGAAGACAGAATATCACAGCAATAGAGGTCTCTTTATTATAGAGTAGGAGTACAATCAAGTCGGGCTGCGGACAGATCCCGAGCTCACAACTGCATTACAAAAGGGAAGCGGAAGCCAGGACTTGGACCAAACAACACAGGCGCGACTTGGGAACTAGGCCGAAACCCTAAAACTCATCGTAGCCGGCTTGCTCCTGAAAGAACTCCTCGTCAGCGGGATCCGCTTCATCTTCTTCAGCAACTGGGGGGGAGATTATTTATATAGAGCAAGGGTGAGTACGGGAGTACTCAGCAAGCCATGGGAAATAAGTGTTTAATGCAGGCTTCAAGGAAAGGCTGTTGTTTTTGCAATTGATTTTATTTGAACTCTTTTCTGAAAGCAACTAAGTGAGTGCTTCTCAAACGACATGGATGAGACAGTGCGTCTTGTCCGGTCGGAGTATGTGCAAATGTATCAGTCTTTAGAATTGATCAAGATTGGCACCCGACCAACAACTTTCAAACGGCCACCCGGGCCAACAACTTTCAAATGGCCACCCGGGCCTAGCTGATCCCATCAGCTGCAGATTTTTCAAACATCGAACCCCTTTCCACAACAGCAATTTCACAAGCAGTAGTCAAACAAAACTACGCTAGGAATCACCTCACATCCACCCATGACCGTGGGCACGGCTGTTCGAACAGTTTGTTAACCTCTGCAGAGGGGGTACACTTTATCCACACGACATTACTAACCCGGATCACCCAGCCCGTGGGGATCAGCCACGTCGGGAGACCTCCAAGCTTTCATGACAAGGCATTTCCAAAGCCGACACAGGTTTACCATATGCCGACGAGAGGGGTCCCAGACCAACAACAGGTTAGGTCCCAGACCATACTGTGCCAGGAAACCCAGGGGTCCTCCCCGACACCACCCCGGCGAATCCACATGTCTCTCGGCATCAAGGCTCCCCTGATAAGCTAGTTACTCAGCCAGGGGTGTCCCATTCCACCCATGTGGTCGTACTTGTCTTATGTTTGGATGAAATTCCAAGAAAACGGTCCTTAAGTGCAAGAGCGGGAAACCGTACACCCGGTACGTTCCCCGGTCCGCGGTTTTGGAAAATTCATTTAGTTCGCAAGCACCGACCCAGGTGTCGGGTTTTCCAAGTCTTTTGTAAAACCCAAGTTTTACCTAAGAAGTTTTTCAGATTTTAAGTTTGAAGGCGACCGTCGATACTCGTGCAGAGTGCACGATTTCCGAGGCGCAACTGGGTGGTTACAAGGGAACATGGTATAACAATTAACAAAGGAAGGATCAAATGCAACAAACTAGGTAGGTCCGCCAATCTGCCTTGCAGACGGGACAAACAGATTAAGTGCGATCCTATCAATGCATAATATTTTTCAAGCAACATAATTAAATTCAAATATAAGCTCAAGATGTTCAAAGGTGGCTTGCCTTGCTCGAGATCTGGAGCTTGATCCTCGAAATCCTCGCACTGCGGGTCTTCGGGCTCCGAAACTACGCGCAAAACGGGACAACTCAACAAACGGCGAAAATAAAGCCCTATTAATGACCTCTAAGCGTGCCATTAGATAGATCTCGAGATTTGAGGGATTTTGGAAGTTGAACGGAGTCAAACGGATTTACGGTTGGGAAGATATTGAATTTCTAAGATTATTGGATTTTTGGTCTACAGGAAAAGGACTTAATTAAATCCTTTTTGAAAAAGAAAAGAAAAGAAAAGAGGGAGGGAAATTAGACTTCCCTCGGGCGGCTAGGGCGCGGCCCGAGAGAAAAGGGGCGGCTCGGCCGAGCTAAATGGGCCGGCCGGCCCAAGGCACGCGCGCGCGGGAGGGGAGGAGAGAGAGAGCCGGTGGACCGGGCTCACCTCGCGTGGTCCCGAGTGGGACCCGCTTGTCAGCGGCTCGGCTCACCGTGCGGAGAGAGCACGCGGCGCGGCGCTAGGATGGGGGAGAGACGCGGTGCACGCGCGCGGTTCGTGGAGGACGCGGATGCGGTGGGCCCACGCGCAGCCTCACGGTTCGCGGTGGACCGCGCGCACGGGGAGGGAGCGGCTAACCGGGGTCGACTCGACCCGGTTTTGGCCGAGCTGGCGCCGACGTGGCGCCTACGTGGCTGCCACGCGGGCCGGCGGGAGGTCGACGACGACGCCGGCCGGAACGGACGGCGGACGACAGCGGCGAGCGGCGGAGCGAACCATGGCGATACAGGCGAAAGCGAGCACACCGGGTGGTTGCATAGGACGAGGGGAGACGAGCCAACGGCTCGGATTCGCCAGAGGATGCCCGACGGCGGCGAATTGCGGCGGCGGCAACCGGCGGCGGGAGAAGGGGGAAACGGCGACGAGGTCACGAGGGGCCAATTCCCGGCGGCGAGATTATCTACGCGGCTACGGGAATCTGATGCTAGCGTTGGATTGGGCGGAGCTGCGCCGAGCGAGGCCGGCGACGAGCGGCGCTTCCGAGCTCGGGCGACGACGACGGCGAGCACACGGCGAGCGGCGGCAACGGTCGGGGTGACGCCGGCTAGCTACGGGGAGGCTACTCGTGCTACTACCCGAGTCTAAGGGGAGGAGATGGAGCGAGGAGGGAGAACGGGGAGATGCACTACCGTGCGGGCGGGCGCAGTGACGAGAGGCCGACGGCGCGGGAGTAATCTCTCCGGCCTCGGGCCGGGGAAGAGGAAGGAGAGGGCGCGCTCGGAGTCCCCTTCCGCGTCCTTGCTCGTGCCGGCTCCTCCGACACGCGCAACGACGAACGGCGACGGCGAACAGAGCACGGGAGGCGGCGGCAATGGCGTGGAGGCGAATGGGAGAGGAAAGGAAAAGAGGGAAGCTTGGGTTTATAGGATGGCAATGTCAGTTTGGGAACCGACTTAGGGCGGTCAAAGGAGAGGGCTAGCGTTCGGCGGTCGCGGCCAAAGCGGCGACAGGGAGGAGGGAGGAGGATGACGCCGGCGGGAGGAAAAAGGGGAAAAGAGGGAGATAAAAGGGGGCTTGTCCCCTTGCCTCTTTGGGAAAAGGAGGAGGGAGCGGGGGCGACTCGGCAGAGGGAGGAGGAGCTCTGCCTCCGTCCCTTGGCAGCTTGCGCGCGGAGTGGCGGGGGCCGGGCGATGACGACGGCGATGACGGCGGGGCGGTTTGGAGCGGGGCGACGACACGGGCGGCAGGCGCGGGCAGGCACGGCAGAGGCTGACGGCGGCGGCGACCAGGCGGTCGGCCACCACGGCACGCGCGCGCGGTTGCAACGGGAGGCGCGGCGGTTTGAGCGGCACAGCTCGGGCACGCGCGCTGGCTTGCGGGGCCGAGCGGCTGCGCGGCTGCAGGAGCGGCAGGGCAGCGGGGCCGGGCGGCGCAGACGGCGCAGGCGCGACGCGGGCGACGACCACGTGGACGCACGCGCGAACAACAACGCGCGGGGCCGATTCCGCGGGCGGGGAGCTCTCCAGGGATGGAGGCGGGGAGAAGGAGAGCGAGGGGAAGGGAGGGCGCTCGGCGCGAGCGGCTCACGCGCACGCGCGCGGGCAGAGCGGAGGGGGGAGCGCTCGGCGCGGCTCTCGCGCACGCGCGCGCGGCGCGCGGGCGGAGCGGAGGGGGAGGGAGAGAAAGAGAGAGAGAGGGCGCCGGGGAGGGAGGGGGAGATGGGCCGAGAGAGATTCGGCCCATCGAACCCGGGGAGGCAAATTAGACTTTTGCGGAGGAATTGATTTGGGAAGGATTTGGATTCGGGATTGAACTCGGCGATAGATCGGGGATTTGAGATCTGAGATGGCACGGACACTAGACAACAAGCAAAGAAACAGATTTCACAAATAGAGTTTTTAAGAGATAGTTTTCCCGCTAGGCGCCACGACGGAACGGGCGCTACAAATGTCGACCGTTTCGCATGGTACGAGACTGTAAAATGCGATTGGCATGTCTCATTTTGGCTTTCTAGAAAGATGAACTTGATCCCACATAAGGTATCTATTTTTAAGATGAACGAATGACCACGGATTAGGTTACGTGTAGGATAATGTTGAGCTGTAATTCCTCCATAAAAAAATACGATGTATTTTATATTTGGGAAAAATATTCTTTGAACAAAAAATAAATCAAATTATATGTGTACTGTGGTGCAAGGCACACATGCACGACTTCACGGTCCCTGGTTTGCCTCTCTTTTAATTCGCACCTCGTGTAAAATGTTACGGCCTCTTCAATTTCTTTTATAAGACTAAGAATATGGTTTAACCGCCTTTTTTTTTCTGTGCTGCAATTGCATTGAGGAGAACGATTTTGTTTACCACTACGCCAATGTTGGAGAGGAGAACAGTAGAAAAACGAGGGGGTGGTAAGAGAGGAACTCGTGGCATTTATTATGGAATATTGACTGTGTTAAACGGTACATCGATATCACTGTAAAATGTAAAATGTGATCGGCATGTCTTGATTGGGTTTTTAGTACGATATCCTCAATCCAACATGAGATATCTATTTTTGATGAATGGATCATGGGTTAAGTCATAATTAGGAGCAGTTTATAGTTTGTGTTGAGTTGTGCATACTTCCTCCATGAAAAAGTTACGTCACATATGTTTAGATAATATTGGAGAGAACAATGGAAAAGAGAGATGGTAAAAAAGGAACTTGTGCCGTTTATTATGAAACGTTGACCGTGTCACATGGTACAAGACTCTAAAATGTGATTGGCATGTCTCACTTGAGCTCTCCAAAACGATGCCCTCAATCCCACATGAAATATCTATTTTTTGATGAATGAATGATCACGGATTAGGTTACACATAGGATTAATTTATAGTTGTGTACTTGTGTTGAGTTGTACTTCCTCCATAGAAATATATTATGAAGTATGTTATATTTTGGAAAAGGTATAGATTTTCATCAACAATTAATCTTAATCAAATTATAAGTATATTTAGTATATAACAATTATATCAATCAAAAATATATATCGGTTTGTAAAAATGTTGGCTCCATATATTGTAAGAAAATCTATTTTTATGAACAACATCTAAAAACTTATTCAAACTGAAATGCATCTATATTTTTTCACATAGGGGGGTTTTATTGAGTATAAGTCGGACACAGGCACGACAGTTATATTTTTAATTTTATGTAGAGATGAAACATATAATTATGGTTTGTATTACAAATCATATTAATTTTAGACCAAATATTTTATTCATCTATCATGCCCTTCCAATTGTTTCAAAATATATGCAATAATATTGTTGGTTATATCTAAGATATAAAAAAAATATTGTGTGGATAAGCCAAAATATCATAAGAAGTTGTACAAATTATCGCAATCCACCTCAATGGCAAACAGTCTTAACCTACCAATATATGTATTATTTATGGAGATATAAATTAATTAAAGCTGAAAAAGATAAATAGAGATATAATTGTGATCTCCACCAACAGGTGAACCTTGTGGAAATATACAACATCAATAGAGAATTAGGGATAGAGCGGCCGGTCTAGGATTTGAGGAAAAAATGTCGATAGTACACATAAAATTTTCTATACATCAGAGCGTGATGTATACAATGCGAATGGTGAAAAATAACATTATCTGATATGTGCACATGATTTTTGCAATTACATAAATGACGCACAAGCATGCACACGTCATTCTATAGTACGCATGCGCCATAAGTGCGCCCCTTAAGAAATGTCCAGAGAAAAAAAGGGAGTAATTAACCAAAAGTTAAGAAAAACTAAACGGCGAGCACAAGGGCGTTCCCAACCCAATGACTAGGATGGTGTCCATAGCATTAAATAAGTTACCACCTAGAATAAAAAATGATGTGGCAAGTGAATAAATGAGGAAAGAGAAGGAAACCATGTCTTGTATGAGATATGGTTTCTACACAACATCCAAGATATCATGTGATATAAGTAGCATTAAATTGAAGTATGAAATAGTGGTGTTTGCATTGGAATAGTAGTGTCTAGTACTAGTTTCTTGATGATGTGGAGTTTATAGAAACCATGTCTAGTGTTATGGGCTGGGACTGCCCTAACAACCGCATGTAGGAGTACATGATTTTTTTTCTTCTTCAATTCATCATTTTCTTTTCTAATTTTTATCACGAGGTTGGTCGCGGATAGTGGTCCATCTATTTTCTCTTTATTTCTTTCTCTTTTCTTATGTTTGCACACACCATTGCATGCGTTATGTATGTCTTGGCAATTACTCCTACTAGCTAGCGCGCACACAGTGGCGTCGCACTCCGTAATTAACGTGGACGTAGCGCATATGCTTTAGTCAAGATCCCAAACGAAAATCAAGTGAAAACCGTACAAACCCTTCACATTTTTCTCCCCCAACTTGTCCATGTGTATGGCTTAATCTTAAATCTTTGCTCATGAATCTTTAATCTTTTGCTCATGAATCACGGGATAAATCTCATCCCATCAAAGTCCGTTTCAATCCCTTTATTCTCGCTACCCCCTCTTGTACACTGTACACGTACTCCACGGCCTCGACTTATGAATCACGAGGGAACTCAAGTACGTGAACGATTAATTTGATAGCGATCGAACTGGGATCGAATATATCTAATTAATTATACTAACAATAATCATATCCGGCCTAATTGATTGGTAAATTAAGCCGTGTTAACTTATCTAATTTAATTTAATTTGGAGCGGTGGTATACTGCTTGCTTGTACGGGGTCATGTGTTCGCACATTTGGCTTAATTTCATCGAAACGGGGAACAGGGACAGCGACTCGTAGCCCAACTTGCAGAGAAGAGAAGAAAAAAGGGAGAGGGGAGAAAATAATTAAGTTGCCGCGTGAGGTCGGCGTCATGCTGCCGGATTAAATTAGTCACGTGTTTAGCAACGTGCGTGGAATTTTATTATAATAATTTTTAAATTACTCCCTTTATTCTCTTTTATAGACGATGTTGCTGGTTTTTGGATATACCGTTTGATGATTCTTCTCATTTAAAAGTTTAGGGTAGATGTGCAACAAATACTACAAGTTATAAGTTAGTAGTATAAGTAATGGTTAAAATATTTTTAATTGATAAAACGAGTCACAATAAAATAAATAACATTCATACGTATGTTTTTAATAAACTGTATAAATGATCAAACTTATTAAAAACATTAGTCGTAAATAATTAAGCAATTTGTTGCATTAATAGGGAAAATGAAAAGGGAAAAGAGGCAGACAGATTGAGCAAGTTTAGCTTTCTCGCACCAGCTAGCGCACACGATGTTGGATTGATTCTTTCGGCTGTGGAGGCGTGGTAGGGCCGTAATTGATTTGTTCTTTTTTATTTTGGTTTGATCCGTCGAGCGCAGCCGTCTGCTACATGACTTCGTAGTACTTTTGTGTTGAAAATTTTGCAGATACCAGTACTACTAGTACATTGGATGAGCGTATTATTGTTGTGATAGAAAAGTATAAGTAAATGGGAATAATTGGAGTCAACCACGCATGTTAATTGCAGTGATGATCGATCATCACCACGCAAGGGCCTCCATGATTCCAGGAGCGCAGCTACGAACCAGTCAGCAGTAGGTAGTGGTAGAGACGTGGAGTAGATCATTATTGAACTAGTCAGACAAATTTTTCGCTCAATTGTTTTTCTTTTCTAAGCCCGTGGTCGTATTTGTTGAGCTATACAGGTCGCTCATTCAGCAGCACCCATGTTTCTAATTTGCAGACAGAAATGGTGCATATCCACATAATGATTTTCTTTTTCTTTTTGGAGTCAGCGGAAGGAAAATAGAGACACGTCAAATTTTCAAACTATCGTGATCCATTACTAAGCATATTGGGTGCGGAAGAACACTCTGATACTCTGGTTGTAGTGACCCGAGTAGGATCCTAATGTTTTGAGTTCAAATATCTATATAAGTGAATTTTAGATTTGGTTATTTGAGGGACAAAGTTTTCAAATTAAAATGACTGCATATATCTGGTTAAATATATATGCCGGTAAAAAGTACCATACTCTTAGTATATTGGATATGTATATTAGATGTATGAAAATTATATTTTAGTCTTTCCCAAAATTTTCTTCTGGCTAAATAACGACAATGGCTCTATTCGGCAGCCATACAAGCTGCTGCGGCTGCTACATCAGAAATTTGCTGCAAGCTGCAGCAATTCTTAACTACTGCAGCTGCAGCCACAGTTGAAAGATACCAGCCGAACACACCCAATTAGTACTACTCGTATACTGGCAACCAATCGGTTACTGTTGGTTAAAAAACATTTTAAAATTTTAAAAATAGGTTTGAACATTCGCAAGATAACGATATGTTTTACGAAACCGATATTCTGAACATAAGTCATGACAACAGCTGGTTGCAGAGGAGGAAACAGGGGGGAAGCTGATACATGACTGGTGGAGGATTAAGGTGGCTGCCATTTGGGGACTCTAGAAAGACTTAATTGTTGGAGTTAGAAATACTTGATCGTTACCTCTTTGTAAAATTCCTCTTTGAATTAGAAATATTTGGGGGATGCTATGGTCAATCCTTTTTCATTGATGAACTTGACACTATTTAAAGAGGTATTTGTAAAATTCCTCTTTGAGTTGGAAATATTTGGGGATGCTATAGTCAATCCTTTTTTCATCATGAATTTGATACTGCCTAAAGAGTATAAAAAATGATGCAAGGAGAAAGAAGCGTTGCTCCAAACAATTTTTAAAGAAGAAATTGTAAGTATGTTGGACATTGAATACGGGATCTTATAGTTGAAACCACATACCCCTTGCCACTATACTATCAAGTGCATTTAAAAAACTATTTAAAGAGGTATCAAGGTAATATATATTATAATGCAATTTTTTATACCTCTCCACCTTTTATACTACACTATACGGTGCAAAATTAATGATGCATTTTCAAAAATGCAAACTATATATCGGAGTGGTATATATTCCAAACGCTAACGATGTAATATGCTGGTACATCAGCGATAAAGGAAAGATTCTTAGTGTACATTTTCCTCTGAAACTTTCGAATATTCAGCAGAATCTGCAAACGCGCAATATGGAATATCGTGGCAAGAGAAGGCTGTTTTTTTTTTTTTTTTGGAGAACCAGAGAAGGCTGGTTGAACTTGGCTCTCCATTGTGATCAACTCCCGTTTAGTTTACTCCCCCTCACTCTTGACTACAAGCACACGCACGCTACACTGACCCGATGTTCGGTGTCGTAATTAAACACGACGCATGTTTCTTAATTAGCTTAGTCGGAGCTTTGAAATGGTAAACATGTAGACGCACGCCAAGTCTCGGGGAAGACGACGTGTAACGACTACAAATAATACACATTCATGCACGTCTCCTCTTTCTTACTCGTTCCTACTTCCTACTCCTCGGCACATGAAACTTTACACGTATGAACCTACTTTCCATCAAGGCCCCGGCATTTATGTGATTGATTAACAGTTATTTTTTTATATTACACCCTAAATTCATATCAATTTTCAATATTATAATCCTATTTTTCCCACGTATTCGCATCACAATTCAAATACCATGCATCCCAATATCACATTATCTCATCTGGAATATATATCATGCTGCTTATATCTTTTTTTTTCCGAACAGTTAGACCGTTGCCAACGTTTTATATAAAGAAAAGGATGTCTCATTTTAAAAGGAAAACGAGACCAAATCTTAAATTACACGGTTAATTAAAAAAAAAGACGAAAACCACAACTACATCTACACTCTAGCTACCTAAGCTATAAATGCGGAGCCAAATGCAGCCGTCGAGATTGATCATATTGAAAACATGGCATGAGAACATGAACCATCAGAAGAGGATAATACCATTTGTTGACCATTTTATTTGGATTTACAAGCCATAGGTCCGACAGGCATCAATCCGTGTGCATGGATCCTTACATATAAGATCAGCATGCATGAAAGAATTCTTCAAATAATCAAAGAATTCTCAAACAAACAGATAAGCTGACAGATTAATTTAACCAATCATAGCTGCTACCTAGCTACTAATTCCCCCGGAAGAAACCAACAACTGTTGCAAAATAGTAAGAAATGGGGAAAAACGATCAATAATACACGGTTCCACACTTTCCACAGACACGTGGAAATCAAATGGTAAATCAATACAGTACTACTAGTAGTAGTAATTAATTTTTCCTTGTTTGATCCAGCTATCTTCAGTTTCTTCGGCTCACAGGCTGAGAGTGGGGTTCACCTGGAGCCACGACGCGCCGCCATCGTCTTTCTTGGCACGCTTGCTCGACTCCGCCTCCTTCTTCTCCGACTCCGGCAGTGGCTCCGCCACGACGATCCTGTTCTTCCTCTTCTCCAGGAACCTCTGCAGCGACACCTTCCTCGCGATGGGCATGTCTGCAGAAACGTAGACACGTCAGTTGGTTGGTGAGGTGATCAGTGTGGATCGGGTCGTCAGTGAACTTTGCCCGGTGCATGCATGTGTACGTGTGTGTTTGGAGTACTAGTCCTACCTGGTAGGCAAGGCTGCCCCGCTGCGGCGCCGGCGTCTGAGACGGCCGCCGCCGCCGTGCTGTCGCGGGAGCCGGCGAGTTTCATCAGCTCGCCGGCCTTCTCGGCGGGGAAATCGTCGAACACCACCACGCTCCCGCCGTAGAAGATGGTCAGCTGCGCCTTCTCGGTGATCTCCTTCCTAACAAAGAAGAAAAAAACACTTGCAGCTTTAGCATCGAACCAGCTACTAGTTTCGTCGATGAACTCTCGCGTACTAGGTGCCAGTATTCCGGCCTGTTTGCTCGTACCTTTCTTGCGTGTCTTTCAGCGTCCCAGCCTGCTGAGGGAAGAGCTCCATGGTCTTCCTCACCTCCGGCGCCTCCTCCTCCGCATCAGCGCCGCCGGTCATGAGGCTCATGGCCGTCACCGCCGGCAAGAAGCCACCGCCGCCGTTGCTTCCACTGTGCTCCTTCATGTACTGCCTGAGCAAGCCACACGTCACCGCGAACCTGCTCCCGTTCCCGGCCACCGTCGTCGCCGCCGCGTTGGCGACCAGCTGCTGCTCGCTACTACCGGCCATGTTGTAGCTCTAGCAAAATCAGCTAGCTCACATCAAAGCTCGGGAAATACACTTTGGCTTCCTGCTGCAAGAAACGAAACGAGGACGAAACCTTCCCGTGAATCTGTAGCCTGTCTCCCTCTTGTTATATACTAGGTGTACATGTGGAAGGAAGGAAGACGAGGCCTAAACGCCTAGTATAATCTTTGTTTCTCGGGTAGGAAAGCGGCACGTGAAACGCGAGCGGAGGGAAGCGCGGCGCCCGCGCGGAAAAAAAGACGAGAAATTGCGGGCACGCGCCGCACGTCTCTCGCTGTTTTCGCGGTGGTTGTTCGATCGGGTCGGGACGTTGGGTTGGGTTGGGTTGTTTCGGCGGCGGCGCGCGCTACCTCTGCCTCCGCAGCGTGGCTGCGTGGGGGGGATCACGTGCGTCGTGCGGCCGCGCCAGCGATGCGGTGTAAATCCACCGGTGGTGGTGGCGTGCGAATGGGGCAAATGACAACGCTGGGAAAATGGTCTGGTTGGTTTTGGGTTAGAGCAAATATAATAGTAAGCCTGCTAAATGATAAGGTGGAGGAGAGAAGAGAGGAGAGAGAGGAGAAGCGAGCTGTAAACTTAACAGCCGGTTTGGACATAAGAACCAAGAAACTCTGTGAGAGAGGCAAGTGTACCCAATATTAATGATAAAAAGCTAACTATATTATAAAGGTACGCTGAGAGAATACTATAAAGAACCTTATAGCCAGTAAGTTGGCTGTATTATTAATCTTGCTCTTATCGGTTAAAGGCCCTATCTAGTTCCCACGTAAAAACTTTTCACCTTGTCACGTTAAATGTTTAGTCACATGTATAGAGTATTAAATAAAAAAAATTACACAGATTACGTGTAAATTACGAGACAAATCTTTTAAGCATAATTGCTATATGATTTGATAATATTGTACTACAGTAAATATTTATTAATGACGGATTAATTATACTTAATAAATTTGTCTAGCACTTTACAAGCGGAATATGTAATTTGTTTTTGTTATTAGTCTACGCTTTTAAATATGTGTATGTATATCCGATGTGACTCGTGAAAATTTTTCACCCCTAAAACTACACATGGCCTAATTTTTGGTTTACTCTGGCCGGCTACGGCTAGCGGGGCATGTACAGTACGTACGCACGCACGCACGCACATGGTGGTTAGGTTTGGGCACCGTTTGGGCCCTCATGTATGCTCCATCGTGTGTAAAGAAACGTGTCAAGCAAGTGCGCCCGTGTGCACGTTGAGTCTGAGGCTGGAGGCTGTGCACGATCCAAAATTAGGTGGGGGTGAAAAAGATTTTCTTTTGACTATCCGTTTTTCTACAGGAAACCCTCCTTTTCTTTCGTCTAAACAATATTGACTGTGACTAAAACGTGAAGATTGGTTGAAGATGGCATTTTAATCGATTGTAGTATATTTTTTCTTGGCATCAAACCAACTTATATATAACATGTGTTACTGTGCATGTGGCACCTAGGTGCATTGATGGAATGTTTACAATGAACGATTCTTTTCTTTATTTTTTTTCTGGTTATGACCTCCTATGATTGTAATCTTATAATTTTTTCTACTCTATCAATATAAACTTTGCACTGTTTGATGTGAGCCGTTAAAAAAAACAGCCTACGCAACCAAGCAAATCCATGGTTCAGAGACACTAAAAAATGAAAAAAAAAATCCAATTCCGTCATACATGCATAATATAGAGTTGTCTCGTTGCCTTAGGAAAAACAGTTAAGCTATGCGTCATGTTTTTAGAATAAAAAGAAATTATTTGATAGTTGTACTCCATTTTTTCCAAGGTTTGACGAGAACTGGCAAACTGTTATAATTTCTCAGAGAGTCTATGCATGCGAAGGATTATTTTTCGACGAGAACTGGCCCGACGTAAAGCTTCTAGGAAATGCATGAGTGCACGACCAGCCGTCTCGATGAATATTTTGTACTTGCAAGGTTGCAAAGTGCACGTTCTCTTAATAAAATACTTCAACTAATTAACAACAGAAAATTCTCAGAATGATGTATATTAGGGTAAATCAAAGAAATAAAGTCTCTGAAAAAGCAAGTGACGATCGATTAGAAATCGAAAAGGAAAACAGCATGAAGGCCAATGCCATGCACGAGACGTGCAGAGGTGGTGGCGCCACTCGGCCACTGCACCCGAGGCTTAATTAGCCAGCACTCAACTGTGTACTTTGAAGAAGAAAACTCGACACTACCGAAGACGACACGCTCCAAAGGGCACACATGTCACAAAATCCGGTCGTTCAATTTTCAGAGTCGTCGCGGTTACAGACAGCAGCGTACGAAATGTGGGGCCCACATGGCGATCGTCCCGGGCGCCGCAGTCGCTTACATGTGGGGCCATGGCGCACCAGTGCGCACCATAGTTCTCTAGCATAGTATTATCGATCAACGACCACATGACGGCAACAATCGAACCGGGCAAGAAAGTTCCTTGCTAGCTAGGACGAGACGACGTTTCGTCGCGTTGGCGTGCAGCCCCCAGCTCTCGCTTTCGGCTGCTAGAAAGAAACACAGAGAAGAAAAACTAATTAAACGAGCTTAAGCTAGTGAGTGCGTACACGTCGCGCATGCACCGGCCTGTAGCATCTTGCAACAACAAACAACTCGCTGCAAGCTGATCACACGCTAAGCATAGTTTACGAGCGATCGGTTTGTCCCCATTAGTATGTTAAGCTATCGGCCAGCGGCGCAGGGGAGGATCAGTTTGATTAAGCGAGTCCTAGATAAAAAAAAAACGTCATTAGATTAAGCGAGGGACGTCGTATCGTAGGCATCGAGTGGTTGGGTTTCTACCGCTTTTGCCGCG
Organism: Oryza sativa Japonica Group; assembly: GCF_034140825.1. Lineage (NCBI taxonomy): Eukaryota > Viridiplantae > Streptophyta > Magnoliopsida > Poales > Poaceae > Oryza > Oryza sativa. The sequence continues at coordinate 4,244,484 of NC_089037.1, read as the reverse complement.
TGAACGACCCATCCGTTCTCGTACGTACGTAACAGAGAATTTAGCCGGTTAGGCCCTCACGACCCGGCGTTGCGTGTCGCCATCGCGCAGCTGTGTTCTGCTTTGCCGGGTAGGCGTTTTTTCCCCAACTCGTCCGTCCATTCATCCTCCCCGGCCGATCGACAGAACGAACGGCAAGGCGCGGCGTACGAACCAAACGGGAACAACGTGCATTGCTGCTTCCGGCAAAGTTTTTTTTTTCTTTTATAGGCTCGGATGAATGGACGGGCCGCGAGCGGCAGGTAACGTAGCTACTAGTAGCTAGTAGTAGCCTCATCTAGTTAGGCCGTGTGCTGGGTTGTGCAGGTTAGGCCGTGTTCGGCTTGGTTTTAGGCCTCCTGGGTTCCTCGAATAGAATGGCACCGTGCGAGTTGCGCAAAAATTCTTTTGCGCATGTGGAGTATATAGAAGTGGCTCATTTCGATTTTCAACAGATTATTAATTAATTGATTGATTGATTGATTAATCCGTTGTGAATCTAAAAAGAAATATTCGTTGTCATCTGAATCATGCAGATCGATCGAGTTAACAGATATGGTCCGAACCTGTCGGGCGAGTTGACAGATATCTAACGGTGGGCTGGCCGTCGATCTTATCGATCGATGTAACAACCAAAAGCAAGAGAGTGTACGTACGTAGTACGTGTTTCTCCCCGGAACGAGGAGGCGGTTACCCGTACGTCGACGCGAAACGGAGGAAAGACCATTTCAAACCGAATCAGGAGGGGGTTGGGTTTGCATGGCGGTTGGCCTCGCGCGCGCGTCTTCGTCGCGTCATGCGCGCCCGGCCACGTTTTCCTCACGCTCGCGCGCGCGCGCAACCTCCACTAATCAATCGACCACACGTTTCGCCCCGCATGCCCTCTATATAGAGCGGTTGAGCCAACCTCGCAACCAACCATATGTGATCAGCGACGTACAGTACAGATCGTTCGCAATAAAGTTAGACTTCTCGTCTCTCTTTGTGCTTGTGCTTAGTTGTCCGTGCTAGAAGACGGCAATGGCGTCGACGGATCCCATGACCCGCCGCTTCGCCGTCGCGTGCGGCGTGCTCAGCCAGTACGTCAAGGCCAACTCCTCGCAGCCGTCGACGGCGGCGCCGGTGGCTCAAGGTGTGAGTGGCCTCATGGCCGCCGCCGCCGCCGCCGCCGCGGCGCCTGTGGTCCAGGAACCCGGATGCGAGGTGGACGGCGGGGGGCAGCAGTTCACGATCTTCTACGCCGGGAAGGTGGTGGTGATCGACCGCTGCACGCCGGCCATGGCGGCCGAGCTGATGCGGTTCGCGTCGGCGGCGCAGGGCGGCGGCGGCGCGCCAGAGGCGCCGCCCGCGCTGGTGGACATGCCGATCGCGAGGAAGGCGTCGCTGAAGCGGTTCCTGGCGAAGCGCAAGGCCACCCCCGCCTCCGCGCGGTCGTCGTACGTCGTCCGTGCTGCGGCGGCGGAGGAGGAGCAGCCGCCGGCGAAGAAAGCGAAGGCGGCCGTGGAGAGGCGCGAGGATTGGCTCGCGCTGGGAAGCCTTGGACACATGCACTCGCGCTGATGATCATCGCCACGACGTCACGTCTGCGATTTGAGAATTGAGAGCTCGATCGATTGATCGCCATGTGGTCACCCGGTAGCCGATGCTGCAAGGCCGGTCGAGTTGGAAGATGGTTCTCGTCGCATTAACGGCCTTGAGTTGATTTCGCCGAGCCTGACCTTGAGTTGATTACCATGGAAGTATGAAGATTTCGTGATTAGCAGTTACCCTAGTTATCGCGGCGTATAATTAAGCACGGTCACTGAAGCGCAATGGCCTTGAGTCGGTAGATCAGGACTAGAGAGGGGTGTATGGATCTGACAAGTACTGTAGTATATTGTATCCCGTTTGAATTTTTTTTCGATTCCTATGGGGACTGAATTGATTAATGATATAAAATTCCTTCGACTGTTCTGAAATTCTTGCATTTACACATGGTGATTTTGTTCTGTGATTTTAGCCGTGTTTAGTTCACCTCCAACTATCCCAAACTTCCAACTTTCCATCGCATCACATCACATCCAAAACTTTCCTACACACATAATCTTCTAACTTTTTTTTTCAAACTTCCAACTTTCCCCAAACTTTCAACTTTTTTCAGGAACTAAACACAACCTTTACATAGCACTCCTGAGAAATTCTGCTTTACACATGGTAATTTGATCCACGATTTATAGAGCACTCGTGTGAAATAGATCTGCGTTACGCTTGGTGATTTGTTCTATGATTTATAGAGCACTATAATTCTTCTGCTGCTAGGTATGAATGTATGATCGGTTTCTCATATAGTCATATGAATGCCCCGCAAAGAAAATACGAATGAGCTTTGTGGATTTTCCTTTAAAACAACATAGTAGTAATAAGTAAATAAACATAGTTTAAAGGTTAGAGATACTATATGTTTCTGAAAAAGGTGAGTTTAAACTAACTTTTTTCTTTTAGTGTACGCGAAAAGAAAAAGGTGAATTTACCGTTCTTGATAGATACCGACTTTTATAGTATAGTATAAATTTTGCTTGAAGGACCGTAAAGCGCACAAACGCACATCTCAAGAGATTGAGCCAGCACTAGAGACCTCCAAGACATTGATAGGTAAAACGTACAGTACTTGATAGCTACTGAATTTTATAGCAAATATTAAATGTGAGCCTCATTCCAAATCTATAACTTAAGCCCAATTGAATGGGGAATGGATTCTAATAACTCGAGTGGATGTTCTGTTGCATAAATTTTGCTTTCAAATTCAATATAAATAGTTGTATTTTTTTTTTGAAAAAATAATGATAATATAGAGCATAGTGATATTTACCGCTCCACTAAAAATCAAGTTAAAATTCGACCTACACATTGAGGCAAAAAAGACAAATTCGGACGTGAATATTATTCGTGCGCTGAATTTGTCCTTATTATATATTGATGTGTGAGTTGAGTTTTGAGTTAAAATTTTGTGGAGTGATATATATATGTTGTATAAGTGTTGTCATATTTTTCAAGAAATTTTTATAACGGTTTGAATGGTTTTTAGACAAATGAGAGGGCATCCCTCGAGGGATTGAAATAGTTTCCTATAGTTGGATACGTTTTACCCAAAAAAACCTAATCAGTTGAGCAAAACTACTTCATAGTTGTTCTGCTATATTGATATTATTGCTAGTGACCATTGCCGGCAACAGATGCTAATACCAAACAATCATACATACTCCTGCATTGTTAACACTTAATTGTAGCAGTTAGCCTTACTCCTGGAAGTGCCCCATGCGCTAGACAGTGTGTATTGCTCGCTAATTTTCTCTGCCCAACTTGACGTACGGGACCAATCAATAATCCATCAACAAGGGGGAAGTTAATTAATAACTTAATCAACTGGCGAAATCATGGGCAACATGTTACATGTGCGCGCGGCCGGCCGGCCGGCACCTCTCTCGAGTTCCCATCGGTGCTAGATTTTGTTTCCCATGCGACAAAGCAGATATGCACCAGCTGGGCGTACCACTCAACACTCATCAATAATCATCGCGCAGCTAGCATATCTGCATATGGCATCCTCCCGTGCCAGCCCTGCCTTTCCGTCACGCGAGCGCCTAATTGTTGGGCATCTCTCGCCCCGCGACCCGCGTCCGGCCGCGACGTCGACGCGGCCAAGCCACCGTGCAGCTGCCTAACAACCCGGCACCGCACCGCACACGGGAGGAGACGACGACGCGCGCGCGCGCGCGCGCGATCGCATCCACACACACATGGCCCGCGTGCGCGACGCGAGTACGCGACCCGGCCGTCGATCTCGCTCATCGATCACGCGGCAGATCGAGGGGTTTTAGCTCGCGCGGCGCGTTTCCCGTGAGAGACCGACCCACGCGTAGGGATGCAAACGGGACGGGCAAACGAATTTTTTTTAGCCTGTTTATCTCATTTTTAATTTATTATTTTTTCTTCTAAATTTTATATTACCATATGGGAAATAAAACTAGTAAGCGGATTTTTAACGGTGTGCCGAGACCGATAGAGGCGGCCTCCAGCTCCACGCGGTTGCGCGGGTGGGAGCGAATTTGGGGTGGTGGACGGGGACGCGGACGCGGCCGGAATAAAGGTGAGAGGAGGGGCTAGTTCGTTTTACCATGCATGGATGCGTTTGCCTCCTGCAGGATCGGGGGGAGAAAGCGTGTCCCCTCTAATGCCGGAGTTTGTTGCAACGCAAGGTTCGTGTGACCGCGCGAGCGAGCGAGCGAGCTGATGGGTAGTAGTAGGAGGGGGCGAAGAAAAATGTGTTGCTCGATATGCTGCCGGTGGGCGGTGGTGCGTTGAGTACGTGTTCATTGTCACTGTCAGCTAGTTGAATCCGCATCGCAATTCGCAAATGAGTACGGTTCTCATTTCCCTCTTCGCGAGGGAAAGTATGAGACACTGACTGGGTTCTACCGCAAGTTGCATAATTTTTTCTCCATTTTTTTTCCTTATGAACGGTAGCACCTCCGAAGAACAGTACGGAGTACATTAGTACGAGGCAAACATCCTGTGATCCGTATTGTACGGCCGTGCGGCTGGTACGTACATAAATAGGAGCCGTGCTGCGTGTGACGACGCTACGTACGTAGTACGTGTGTACCTAGCTGTGTGTCTCGCGGAACGTTTGTCCCGTCTTACCAAAAACCTGAGAGCCCAACGAACGTGACGCGACTTGTGAGGCCCAAACAGGAGGCGTCGACGTTCATGTGCTCCCGTTTTTCTGGACAGCTCTGCTACCTACTATTCCATACTCGGTTGTGGATGATCGAGTCTGGACTCGTGACTCGAGAGCTATAAGCTAGCCCCCCATGGTTCCCGTGGACTTGGAGAGACCCAGCTGTGGTCGCGAACACGCGTTCCGGCATCCAATTGATCGCGGGCACGAGATGCGTCTCGTCGTCGTATTTCCTGCCATCTTCCGGCTGCCATCGGTCCCCGAGGGAGGTTCAGGCCACCGTCTTCGGCTTGAAGCGTTGGGTAGCCGGCCAGACAACTGGCTGCCGCATCTACTGCTAGCGGTTGCGGAAACAATACAATAAGCGTGATAAAAACTCTGGCGATCACAGCCCGTCACATAGCCACGATTACATGAGATTCTGCACAGTTATCTGCTGTGCAACCCGTTGCCCCAAGGTCAGACTGCTGCCAGCGTTCGCCTGTTCCCAAATCCCAAGTACTTCCCATGGATGGAAGGTGTGTTCGTCAGGGAGTTACAGTGCAAAGAATGCGACAAAGTTCTGATGATATCGCCAGGACGCCAGACCATCCATGTTGACTAAAAAAGTAAAAATACAGCAAAGGCCATTTCTGAATGGGCCTCAATCCCAGCCCGTCCACGTGCATATATAGGACGGGATTTCCTTTAGTTAAAATCCCAGCCCACTTACAATGAATGGGCCGGAATTCTGGCCTGCCAAACAAGGACGAGAGTCGCGGTGGTTGGACTCCTCGGGGAGGAGCAAGAAGACGAGCCGTCGCCCGTCGGAGGCAGCCGGAGGAATCGTCCCGTCGTCCGGCGTCCCCCCCTGTATCCCCCTCCCCTCGCACGGCGATCGGATCCAGCGCACGGGTGGGGAAGCAGGCGGCGCCGCTCTCCCCCACGCACCCGAAGTGCGGCGGCGGAGCAGGTATGCCCACCCACCCCAACCCTAGAAACTCGCCCCTCTTCCGCTCGATTTTGCCCATTCCAGATCAATGTCAGAACAACCTGACTTGACTTTAGGACAATGAAATTCATGTATGTTCCTAAGCGATTGCTGATGATTAGGACTAGTCCCCTTTGCTACTTGTAGAACTGTGGAATACACAGTACCGATACTATCCGAGTGTTGGTTGCCAATCATTCGTACAAACTAATGAATCTCCAGTTGCGTTCAACAATATGCGAAACAACGAATTAATTTACATGAGTATAAACTCACTAGCATATATTGCATCCCTACATTCTTGTTCCGTCAACAGAACATTGTTGTATTGATGTAAAATAGTACAGACGTATTCTCTAATTGAGCATAAATGCGGTGAACAGAAAAATAACCAAGAGAACCGTTGTCCATTTTTTATCTACTCCTCCCTTCCTGGATGTTTGGAGCTAATACCTAGCTAAATTAAATGCCTTTTCAGGAACCTCACTTCTTGGTGGCGGTTGAATCTGAAATTTCCAAACTCGGAAGGCTAGTAGGCAATGGCCGTGGCACTAGAGGCAGGGAGGAGGAAGCGAGCGGCGGTGGTAGTTCTGGGAGACATTGGGCGCAGCCCGCGCATGCAGTACCACTCCCTCTCCCTCGCCAACCAGGTATTGATCCCCTTCCCAAACCCATCATCTCATATTAGTTCTGTTTTGTTTTGATTGGGAAAGCTTAGTCCCTCCAGCTAGCTGTAGGTGTATTTCGATGTGCTGTGATAGTTAATATTCCTTCATGAATTTTGCACTTAATTCATCACTTCTCTAGTGTAGCATATGGTCCTCGGTTAGATAGCAGGGTAATAACTAGTAAAGAAAGGAGATGTGGTGTGTGTCAGTTGTGCGATTGCACAGATGAAGTAACTAATGCAGTGGTGGTCATTTGCACCCCCTGAAAGCGTGAGCGGACATAGCTTCGGGTTGATTAATGCCCTTGATTTTTGGTTCTCCCTTAAAAATGTGTCTTTTTTTTCTCCCTGAAAGTGTGATTACACGTGCAAATATTAGTCCTGTTAGATAAGACAGGTTTTGAAATGAAGAGAAGAAAATTGCCTTGCATTTACTAAGCATATATATTTTCTTCAAGTGGCAAAAAAATTGTGATATTGGGACATGCTATGTGTTGGGAAGAACCAACTCTATGTGCATATGTCTCTATGTTTTAGTTAATTAGTCATTCTTTATTTTTCTTGACAGGCTGGTATGGAAGTGGACATTGTTGCAAATGGAGGTATTATTCTTTTTGCAGTTTCATTGTACTTTTGGATTTTATTCATTTATACCTTCCACTTAGTGCACATCATACAGGCTGAGTTTCCAACAACTTTCGACCTTCTGTTGCGTCTTTTGTTGAAATTTGACCTATGTTCTGCTTTGGGTAAATGAGCAGGAAGTGACCCGCATCTATTATTGAGAGAAAATCCATCAATTCACATCCATGAAATGGTACTGATTGTTTGAAAGCATTACGCTGTTCTCTAATTTTGTGTACTATTAACTTTTGAATTGTACCTTCTAGAAATCAGTGCAGTTAACAGGAATATTAAAGATATCCGGTGCCCTGACACTGCTACTTAAAGCTGCCATCCAGTTTATCATATTGATTTGGTACCTTTGTTTCAAGATTCCTCGCCCTGATGTCTTCATTGTTCAGGTCAGTTTTCACAAAATTGCATTGAGCTTCTTTAGTCGCATGCATGGTTCAGAATTACATGGACAATTTATAGTTTTCTGCAATTACTATCAGTCAATAGTGTGGAATTCTTCTATAGTTCATCATCTATCAATCACGCTAGTAAATCCATGGTCTTACCAAAGTATTGCACAGCTTAATTAGCAAGTCATGCTGTAGACTTATACTTATGCAGTACCTATTCATTACACCATTTTCAATTCAAAATTTCAGCTATGATAAGTGCAGCCTTTACTTAGGCGAAGTTTTGTCATTTTGTATAGTATCTTTTGGCCTTACTAACTGACATAGACTTTTATTACCTAGAAATCCTTCTATTTGATACTTACAATTTATTTGTTAATTCGAAAATCTCACACACTAGCATGGAACTGATTCTTTTATTCGATCATCTTCTGTCCAACAGAATCCACCCTCTGTTCCAACATTGGCTGCTGTAAAACTGGCTAGCTGGCTAAGAGGTGCTAAGTTTATTGTGGACTGGCATAACTTTGGATATACACTGCTTGGGTTGTCTCATGGCAGAAGCCATATCATTGTTAAAATCTACTTCTGGTAATTCCTGTCCTGTTTGTTTATCTGCTAGATGTAGCATACTGATTGTGTGTGTTAATATAGTGGTGTGTTCTTTGCATTCTAGGTTCGAGAAGCATTTTGGACGGATGGCTGATGGTGCCTTCTGTGTTACAAAAGCAATGAAACACGAGCTTGATCAAAAATGGGGAATCAAGTAAGATCAAACTTTCAGGCACTTTTCATGTTTAAGGCTGTTGTGTTAGCACACAACTACTTTTATTTTTGAAGTCGCTAGCTACAGTTTATATTAACTTAACTGGTTGGATTTCAGCGCAACAGTTCTTTACGATCAATCTCCTGAATTTTTCCATCCTGCTTCATTGACAGAGAAACATGAGGTGAGCATCTGTTTTCATTTATTTCCTCATCTTTGCTGTACTGCCTATCTGACCATTAGATGAAATAGTTGTTTAGCAGGTTGGGGAATTCCATTTGTAGTGCTATGGGCAATGACGATTGCATTTCTGTTGGTATGTTCTCCAGCCACTCTAAATATTTGATTGCTGTAAGAAAATTTCACTTTGATATAGTTTCTACTGTTTGCTCTTACAACACAGAGAAAGAAGTGGAAGACAGGAACACTACTGTATTTACAAGCTGGGTCGATGGTGAAATTTTCTTGAAGCCTAATAGACCAGCTCTTGTTGTCAGCAGCACAAGCTGGTCTGTTCTCTTGATCTGGGTGATCCTAGTTGTATCATTATTTATACTCAGCACATGTGGTTAAAATGAAAGTAAAATTAAGAATCTTTTCCTTTGCCACATATTTCAGGACACCAGATGAAGATTTCAGCATACTTCTGGAAGCAGCACTTATGTACGATAGACGTGTTGCTGCAACTTTAGGAGAAGATGATTCAATGGACGAGGGAAAGCTTTGGATTGATATCAAGAACGGGAAGCAATTTGTCTACCCAAGACTGCTATTCATTATCACTGGTTTGTGCATTCTGCTAATTAGCTCCAGTAACCAGTTTTTGAGTATTGTTATGATATCCATGAATATCAATTTTGAAGGCAAAGGACCTGATAGGATGAAGTATGAGGAGCAAATAAAGAGGTTGAAACTGAGGCGTGTTGCCTTCCGGACTATGTGGCTTGCATCAGAGGACTACCCTCTTTTGCTTGGTAAACTAGTTGATTGCCAAAAGAATTCCATGTTGTAGCATAAATGCTGATTCTTTGAATAATTACAGGATCGGCTGATCTAGGTGTATCATTGCATACTTCCTCTTCAGGGCTAGACCTACCTATGAAGGTATAACTCATAAGCATCCGCTCTGTTGAAAAAATAGGCATTTTTTATCTGTTGCGTGTAACTTGACGATTTTGCTTTTAGGTGGTTGATATGTTCGGTTGTGGATTACCAGTTTGTGCTGCTTCATTCTCCTGGTAATCCATGTTTCCCGTATGTTTGATTTGTTACATTTGGGCTTTGACCTTCATGTCGTTTGAATTAAAAGTATGTCCTAATTTTTTTTTCGTATGTGCAGCATTGATGAGCTTGTAAAAATAAATAATAATGGACTTCTTTTTTCAACATCTTCTGAGCTTGCCGATGAACTTATGGTGATGATCACTTTTAATTATTTATTTCCATATTTTATGTTCATATCTTTTTTTTAAATACTTGTTGAAAGTGCTGTGTCTAGATTTTAATTGTTGCAATCGCAAATCCATGCAGATGCTCTTTAAGGGGTTTCCGGAAGAATGCGATGACTTGAAATCCCTCAAGGTTGGTGCCTTGAATACTGGGTCATCTTCCAAATGGTCGACAGAATGGGAACGTTATGCACTCCCCTTGGTGAACCAGGTCGGATCTTGAACCTAAATGACTAAATATGGTCATTACAGTCACCTGAGTATGCCTTACCAATTTCTTTCGTAAGGAAATTTGCAGTTGCAGGTCATAGGTTGAAATGCATGACAGCATTCCATAGATTATAAGCCTTACCTTCCCTTTCTCAAATTGCAGGTCATAGGTTGAAATGCATGATAACATTCGACAGGTAGGCAAATCATGTATTTGTTACAGCTTGCTTGAACATCTGTTCATTCCAGAGATTATAGGCGCACTGTGCACTTGAGTGAGCATATGGCATATGTACATTTGAAGGTTGGGGAGAGACCATATCATATTTTTGTTTGCTTACACCAAGGCAGGATGTATGACAACTAGAACTGACCCTTTAGTTTGATATAGGACCTGACTCGAATCTCCTTTGATATTTTATTTGGTAAGCAAAAGGGAAACCCTTTTTTGTAATAGAAGTTGACAACACGTTTTGTAAACAGACATGTACATGTACTGAAGTACGGTCGTACAAAAAAGAAACGCTAGTCTCCTCTCTCAAGAAAAGAAAAAAAAATCCAGGAAATTGTTCTTGTTGCCTCTTTACTGCCACCGGGGGTGTCTATATCTCCAGATCCAACACAATGTCTGGGGAATGAATTCAAGGATGTAAAACATCAGATTCTATATATGTTAGCCTGCAAGAACCGCTACAATATACTATTCTCATTTTCTGTCAGACGAACATGAACTTACACTCTGAATCTGTTCTGATCCATTTGGTGCCCTCTTGTTTATCCTTCTGTGGCGTCGGAACCGTTGGATCACCTTTCATCACAGTATGTGGCAACGCCGGTTTTTCAGGATGCGTGTTCTTGTGCAACAATGACCATATAATCTGCGAAACATATCAGCATGAAATCACAAGAACCAATACGAATTTCCTTCTGATTTCTGAAAATCGAATGAACAAATATGCTCTTTATATTGGAGTAGTCCTACTCCTACTACCTCACTGACAGTCGCTTCAGGCATCGTCTCCCTGCAGCTCGGCCGGTGCAGGAGGCCACCGAGAGCAGCGGCCATGATCTTCCTGATCGATCTCTGCTTCAGCTTGGCCACCACCTCTCTGCCATTCGTGGAGCTCGACGTGCGGCTCAGTGACCTGCGTTGCCTGCCGCCGCCGCCGCCGCCGTCGTCGTCCTCGCCTCCGGTCACCACCGCCTGAGCTCGAACCAGCAGCCTGAGCTCCTCCTGCAGCCTGTCGAGCTCGTCGGCGCCCGCCGCCGCCGTCGTCCACGGCGTGCCAGAACCATGACGGCCCTTCGGTCCCCCTAACGTGCCTATGGACAGCATCGCCGCCGCCCAGCCGTCGTCGAGCTCGTCGCCGTTCCGGTGGAGATCACCGGAGGTATGAGCGCCTGCAAGAGATCAAAGATTCAGCAACAATTACGTGACTGAAACTCTGAAACGCTGGGAATTCTGAAAGGAGAAAAAAAAAACCATCGTCACTTACGTCGAGATGACACTGCAGTGTGATCTTGTTTCCTCGTCCCGTGGAGCCTTGTCTGCACCCAGTTCAGAGCCTGAAACCGAAGTAGAACCAGCAGCAGCAACGATTGCTGAATTAGCATTTGTCATTCGATGTAAAAAAGTTCAGAAGAACCAGAGAATCGAGTGTGTACCCTCATGAGCAGTTCTCGTGACCTCTTGTGTGCGAGTTCAGAAGAAAAATGTGGATGAATGGACTCAATGGGAAGAAGAAGATGGATGATGATCCAAGACTCCAAGTTCACTATATATAGGGGTAAACTCTGATCTTGTTGCAACTTTACAGAAGCATGCGTATGCAGGATTGGAGAATGAAGAATTTCTCTCTGACTACTACAGTGTCAAGGTGATTACTGTCACATCTCACAGGAATTATGGCAGAAATGCAGAGCTCAAAGATGAATGGCAGCTTGGTACTCCTTAACATTCCAAATAGGGATCTGGCCTAGTTGAGGAGAGATGAACAGATATTCCATGTGACCAAATTACTCAGGAGATTTGGTTGATATCTTATCTTAGGATAGGCTCATGGCCACTGCCATGTCCAGCAAACTAGGATGCAATTTTATATATCTTGAGCTGTACACATTCCCAGTTGAGCTTGATTGGAAGCAGGACCCAGTACCGATGAACAAAATTCTTGATTGCAGCTGAGATGAAAAGGGAAAGTCAGTACTAGAGGGGGAAATTGCACCGAGAGCCGAGAAAAGAAACATTAAGATAGATCGCAGTATGGTGCTTCCAAGAAGCATTGCCGTGTGACAAACTTAGCCACATAAATTTTCAAGTGTTTGTTGCCATATCATGTGTTTGCTGTGTTCTGAAATTGACGGTTTCATACTCAAATCAGGAAGCAAGTAAGCAGGATAGTGGGAGTTCTTGTGTACTTTTTTCGGCGATCAGTGTGGAAAATCTAATATGTTGTATTCTGATGTTTTCTGATATATTGGATCGACCCTCTCATGGGGTATATATAGGAGTACATAGGGGATAGAGACTTGGAGTCTAGGATTCTATCTCTAGGACTCTATCTTATCTCTAGGATATATCTTATCTCTATATTTGTATTTGACTCTTATCTCTAACTAACATATTATACTTCTAACATTCCCCCTCAGTCGTAACGGGAGCAAAGCTAACGATTGCGACTGGATTTGAAATCTTCTATTTCTTCATCTCTTTGAGTCATCATCATCGATTGCATCTCTGATGGTCGTTCCTCCACCTGGTGCCTGCGTCCCCTTCTGTGTCGTCCCTTGACTCTCCTCTATTCCCTCCCGCAGTCATAGCGGGAGTGTCATGGATGATAGCGATGACACGGACGCTTTTGACTGGAGTTTCCATCAATGATTTTTGTTGTAGATGTTCGTCGATGTAGCCGATCATGAAGTAGCCGTGGTCGTGGTAGTTGATGTAGCCGCAAATAGCCGAAGGCGAAAAAAAATATTTACGCCATGGTGTGAAGACAAAAACTGCAATTGTTAGCATCTTGCATCTTGTAGATGTCAGATGATGCCGTTGGGGACGTCTTGCATATATCAGAGGATGTCGTTGGCGATGAGGCCACCACTTTGGTTGGTCCTTCTGCGCCGTGTAGCGGTCATCACAATGGTGATGCTGGATTGATGCAGTCGTTGTCGTCGTAGATGACGTGATCGATGCCGTCGTCGGTGTCGCGGTCGTTGCCGTCGTAGAGGACGCGGTCGATATCGTTGATGAAGCGTCTTGCAGATTAATCTGTCAGAGCATGCTTCGGCGAGATTGATTTTCCATCGTACGGCATGATTGCTTGGACCGATCTCCTTTTCCTCCTTTTGTTCTTTCTTGATCTGCTAGATGGGATTGATTCATGCATTGCTTCCTTTTTCTCCTGTTCATACTGGCGTGGCTTCCGCTCCTTCTCTTCTCCCGAGGATTGTAGATGTGGCGCCCCAGGGAGGATATGGCGATTATCTCATCTCCCCGGGGCGGCGCGAGCGGAAGGTAGAAACGGATCAAGCAACGTTGGTCTTTGGCTCTGATACCATGTGGAAAAATCTAAACTGTTGTATTTTGTTGTTTTCTAATCTATTACATCGACTCTCTCATGGGGTATATATAGGAGTACATAGGGGATAGAGACTTTGGAGTACAATACAAGTAAGAGTAGATTTATCTCTAGGATTCTATCTCTAGTACTCTATCTTATCTCTAGGACTCTATCTCTAGGATATATCTTATCTCTATATTTGTATTTGACTCTTATCTCTAACTAACATATTATACTTTTAACATTCCCCTAATCTAATGATAATTAATGGAAAACACATCTAATGATCTTTGGCTAATCTAATCTGTAGATGATACAGGAGAGGCTAGCTAGCTTGTGTTGCCCCAGGGAGAGCTTACAGATTCATCTCGTCTCCCTGGGGCAGCGCCGAAGGATGGATGGATTGTATCAAAGGATCGGTTGACGCTAGTATATGGCTCTGATACCATGTAGAAAATCTAATATGTTGTATTCTGATGTTTTCTGATATATTGGATCGACCCTCTCATGGGATATATATAGGAGTACATAGAGGATAGAGACTTGGAGTACAATACAAGTAAGAGTAGATTTATCTCTAGGATTCTATCTCTAGGACTCTATCTTATCTCTAGAATTTTATCTCTAGGATATATCTTATCTCTATATTTGTATTTGACTCTTATATCTAACTAACATATTATACTTCTAACAATCAGGACTTCAGGAGAGTGAGAGATCGTACACGAGTCATTTCAACTCGGACAATTTGCTTGGATCACTCTGCCTTGTGACTCTTGCCATTTCTACTATAAGTGTTTGTTTTGATGGTAGTAAAAATGTTCTTCAAAAAAAAAAGAAGACAACTATGACATAGAGAACTGCAGAATTTGTTTGAGTATCACTAAACAGTACAGCTTAGGGTCTCCTTTTGGAAGAATTTTGCAGGATTTCCGCGGAAACTAGTTCAATTTTTGAGAAATCCTCCAGCATTGTTCCATTCCAAAGGATGACTAGGGCTCTTTTGGAACACAGGATTGTGGAAACGCAGTAAGAGGAAAAGCATAGCAATAAAGTGCCATGCCTATTCAATTCCTACAGGAATTAAAAACCTTGGGAAATTTTAAAAATTGCCGTTTGGATAACACAGGAAAAAAATACTAGAACTTTATGTCACGGGAAGAAAAAAAACATGGGACAGAAATGCATGCTACTCTTCCTCCAGCACTTCTATGGACTTTTGGATTTCAAAAGAGCTCGAAATGGCCCGTTCCATAAGAATTTTAAAGGAATTGAGAAGAACCATTCCTTTGTTCCAAAGAACCATATAGGATTTTTTTTTTGCCATACAAATTTAATCCTCCCAAATCATATCATATCAAATCTTTAGTTTTCGTGACCCACTAGCAACAGTGTTGCGATTCATCTCAGGCCAGAGAAATGCTGCTACAGTACTACAGTCCCTCGCCATGCATGCGCCGTCAGATGTCCAACTGGTGATTCCATCCAGCCGTCCACATGGTCATCGCTCATCCCTCCATCCCCTCAGTCCACTCAATCACCACACCAGCCACCGCCTAGACATCCTCGCCGCCTCCTTGCCAAAAATCCCCAAATCCTCGTCTTCTCGGCGCCGCCGCCGCGCTGTCTTCCTCCCACCATGCCGCAGCGCTGTCTTCCTCCTGCGATGCTCGGCTGGCGCCGTCTTCCTCCCGCGGCGCCCGGCTGTCACCGCCGCGCCATCTTCCTCCCGCGACGCCCGACCGTCACCGCCGTCGCCGCCTTTTGCGGATTGATTCCTTCGGCCCGTCGCCGCCGGACCTCGGCGACTGTGGTGGCTACGAAGCATGGCGCCACCACCGCTATCCTGATCTACCTCTCTGTCCCCTTACCCAGGTTCTCAAGTTAATTCGTGAATCATCCTCCCTGATTCCTTTTCTCATCCCCAAATCCTCCCCTGGTTCGCCGCCCTAGCCGGCGCCGCTGCGTTCTTGCGGAGCGAGGGAAATCACGGCGCTGGCTTCGCCGCCCTCGCTGGTGCCGCCAGGTTCTTGTCGAGCGAGCGAAGGACCAGCGCCGCGACAGATCTAGCCGGCGCTGGCTGCTTTCTCACGGAGCCATCGGGCAAGCGCCACAACCGGCCGCCGCCCTCCTCTTCCGAAGCCGGCCACCGCTGCCTTCAGGCGGAGCCAACGGCTTGTGCCGCCTCCTCGCAGAGCTGGTCGGCACTGCCGCTTCTCGGGGAAGCACAGGCCAGCGCCGTTGCCGCCGTCTTTTCGTCGCGTCAGTTCTCAATGAGAGGTTATAGATTTAATGATTCTTTGTTCCAGTTCGTGTCCAATTTTCCTGATTTGATTGATAGGTCTTCATGCAGGTCCCATGATCTCGTCAGCTGCTCCTGATGAATTCTCTTAGGTGCTTCCCCTTCTTTCTTGCTATCAGTTTCAATCTTTTATTTGCTTAGGAGGATTTGGATCTCATGTTCACAATTTCATCTAGGGACATCCAAGTTGATTCTTCTATAGTTATATTGACAATATTGCGCAGTGAACCACTGCAGGATATTAAAAACATCGTTCATTGACTATGGGCTGCCATCCATACATTTCCAACCACCACACTTTTAGGACAGATGGTTGACAACTTCTCAAATAAAGAACAGATAGTTAAGCATGGATGCCTATCATGACCTTTCGTGCACAGGTTATTTTTTTCCTTCTACAAAATATTTTCAGGAGCTACTATTCAGTTCTTGTGTGGGCCATGAAAATAGGAAATCACCAAATTGTTATTATTATTAAATTTACATGCAATCTTCTCTGTACATTATTTTTTATTTAGTTGTTCCTCTTCTGCAGAAGTGCAATATCATCCAAGACTGCCTGTTGCAGAGGATCTGAATTCGTTGCAATGGGGTTCCTATATTTCTTTCTTACTTTCGTGCTCAATGCCCAATAGTTGGTATGTCTTTTGCAAGTTACTATTGGGTAGTAACAGGCTGCATATTACTAAACCTTGGAGTAAATTTTGCGAGAGTAAACTTGGCCAGTGATGAAATACTAATGGGACATGCAAAATATAAAGTTATGCCACCACAAGGTTTGCTCTAAATTTTGCCTATGACTTTGTCTTTTTGAATACTTGCTGTAATTGGACCTACATGAAAAACTCTTAACCATAGAATTGTTCTACAAATTCTCATGTATAGTGATATCCTTCTTTTCTATGTTGTCATTCTGCAAATTTTTCAGCTTTCAGCATGTTTTTGGCATGAGTTGACCATCCTGTGGCTTTCAGGGCTTGCAGTACCACTATGGCAAGCAAATAACAACTTGGATGTTGAGCATAGGTTGTAACTGTTGTAGTTGTACCGTATACTTTTTATACCTAAATACTTAGTTGATTTATTTGGATCTTCGTGAACCAAAAATGGCCTCTTTTTTTTTTTGCACAGTTGTTCAATGGAATTAATAGCAATGGCTGATAGATGGGGCTTAAGTAACCTGTTCTTCATTGATTTGGTCATCATTCCTAACTTAATTCATTAGTCCTGAATCCGGCATCGCCAACAGTACCTCCCAGCATTGGGTTTGCTATCTTCAACCAAATTCTACCATAAAGCGTGGCATGAGCCAGGACCATCTCAGTGCCGGTGAGCACCCACATGGTGATTTCTCAGAGTTTGCAATGTACTACTATTTGATTTCTTGATGTATGGCTGCAGCAAGTTAGTAAAACAAGCTATAATTTATAATCAGGTATTTCAATCCATGTACAAGATGGTTATCTCCACTTATTTAATATTTCTTATATTATGTGCTAAGTTACATTGAGATATCTGGAAATTACTCGGTTATGTTATTTTTTTAAAAAAACTACCTACAAATCTCAATATTGAATATCGAATGGTTAATAAAATGTCATGTCATGAGATGTACTGATTTAGCATGAAGAAGGAAACTTATTTGACTCAAAAGAGCTAGGTTGTTGGAGGTACCAGGCTACCAGCTAATGCTATATATGTTAGGATTCTATAATGCATACATTTTTATTGTCCTCAGCATTCTTATGCATGGTAAGCAGGTCCATGTGTTTGGATGGGTCAAACAAATGGTACCATGGGTGTGGGATTCCTATTTCAGTTTTTTTTTTCAGGTTAATATGTCAACTGGGCAACAACATTGAATTAAAAAGATACGTGCATCTTCCTCCTTTATGCAGTTGAAATGATGCATTCTTATAGCTAGGTTTTGTTAAGAACACAACCATATGTGCAGTTCAACCAACTTGCTTCCCCATCTCTCTATATCGGAGTGTACAACTGTACATATCTGTGTATAGGGATTAATTGTCACTGTTGGTGTAATACAGTTTAAAAACTAAAGGTTTGATCTACAAACCTTGTGCATCTTAAATTATTTATTTTACTTTTGAGCAAACTGCCTTGGTCTCTGCAGCTCTATGAAAGATGAAGCATAGGAATTTGGCAAGAATAGCATATATCATGTTCATGATCTCTTCTAGCACATACTTATAATTATTTCTGAACTATCGATATCTTCATATTTGGAACCTCAAATTAACTGTTTGTCACATCATGCCCTCATTGTAGCCAACTGCATGTACTGTTCCTTTTGCGCCGAAACAAGATGATAGAAGCACAATTTGTTAGTAAACTACTAATACCATCCATCTTATATTCTCTTTAAAGCTCAAAATGCATCGGATAACTGTTAGTCCAGTGAAACATATCTCCATTATCTAACTTATTGTTCTATTTCTACTGGACCATATATTCCAGCAACATTTGACAAAATTAATGGCATATGTCTTTGTTATGTGGTGCTTCAGATTCATATAGCTTGATATATAGCCTTCTGGTAATTTACATAGGCGCTAATCTTTAGTTGTAAACTAGAGCATATCATAGTGTTGACACCGTTAACACTTAACACATAGATACCAATCTAAGTGTAAAATATTAATCTTAGAACATACGTAGTAGATACTAAACTTTAGGTGTAAATTAGCACTTGGCAAACTGGTTTTCCCAAAGGAGCAATCAAAGCGGTGTGACATATAAACTGATTAGTAACCGGTGGTGTGACAAGCAAAGATGTTTCAGCAATAATAACATAGCTAAAGCATGTATACCTTGCAGTACTTTTTGGGCAAAAGAAGCCAGTTCTATTACTGAAGTACACTCTTCGATTTAACTGTTCTATTACTGAGGTACTCTTCGATTTTGTGGTTGACTGTAACGGTAATGCTAATACTTGACATAATTAGGTAGAGCTCTGAGGAGCTACATGAGATGTCAATACTTTGCTCTTATGCCCACCATTTCACCCGCGGCAACGCGCGGGTCCCGGCTAGTTTCTCTAGTTTTCCTTTGCCTTAAAGGAGCCCTAGATCTTGTTTGGGATGGTTCAAATTACTGCC
Organism: Oryza sativa Japonica Group; assembly: GCF_034140825.1. Taxonomy (NCBI): domain Eukaryota; kingdom Viridiplantae; phylum Streptophyta; class Magnoliopsida; order Poales; family Poaceae; genus Oryza; species Oryza sativa. Next base: position 4,225,679 of record NC_089037.1, on the reverse strand, counting down.
AATTCCCGAGGATGTGCAAAATCCTGACCGAACTGGCGTTATGTAGATTTATTGGTGATTTTTTGAGGATTAATCATCTCAACTTCTCGAGTCAGCGAAGGCCTCCCACATGATTTTAGATTTTCAATGACAATAACTATATCTTGATTGAATTTTAAACATAATTAGTACCATCAAGTACTGACTCCCCTTAGTAAATAAATATTTAGATTTCTAACTCCACCGTTGTTCTTATGTGTGGCTTTGACTGTTTGAGCTACAGATAATGAGCCCAAAAAAAAAACTAATAAAGGAGCAACTCTAAAAAAAGTCTTTATATTCTGTGACAGAGTAATAAACGAAGCAACCAAATATAATTCATGAATAAAACTTTTGTATTTATATTACCAGCGGCTTTAAAGTTAATATAAAAAACTCAAAAAGTATCAACTGTATTTTTTTAAACAACCCATACAAGATAGTATGATATTTTTATTTATATAGCAGAAAAAAAATACAAGACCTGGGAAACTATATTTATGGAAAAAAATACTACACCCCACATATACGTCTGATCCTGCTACTGAAAACAAAATAACATCCCATAGGAAATGTAACAACATAACAATTATGCCTGACAAGCTTGAGACGCTAATTAACCTACACCCCCCCCCCTCCTCAAACAAAAACCGAAGCAAAGGCCAGATTATCCACTCCAACGAAGAAAAATATGTCAAATATTAGGCCTTGCTTAGTTCCTAAATTTTTTTTCTCAAAAATATCATATCGAATATTTGGACAAATGCATGGAGTATTAAATCTTTACCTATTATAAAAGTTTAAGATGTTTTTGTCCAGAAAATTTCGTACGTCACTCGCCTGATTTTTCTCCCTCGCGCGTTCCGTCCAATTTTTTTTTCACACGTGGTTTTTTTCTCCGGTTTTTTTCCGCCCGATCTTTTTTGGTCGTGACTTTTAGATCCGTTTTTTCCATCGCCTGTTGCACACGTTTTTTTTCTTTTTTTTTTCAATCCGAATATCTTAGATCCGTTTTTTTCCTTTTTTTCCATCGTTGCTTTTTTTTTGTCAATTTGGATATCTTTTCTGCCACGGTTTTTCTATTGCGCATGTGTAAGGCTTCCGAGCTTTTATCCACCTGGTTTATTTTTTTTTGTCATCTGGCAGAACCCTAGCATAGTCCCACATCAATCTGCCCCACCACGTCAATATGCCTTTTTCCCCTTCTGCCTTATCATTTTTGCCATGATTTTCAGTTCCAAGTAGGCTTTAATTCGTCAGATTTAGTCTCCATTTAACAATTACTGATGATGGCTGGCCAACGAGTTTTCCAAGCTGTTTTAAAACCCTCAATCAATTCTGATGGCTCCAGAATGTGGAGTACAGGCCATCTTACGAAGGTTAAAGATCACATTTGATTGTGTGAGCCAAGTTTGGGAGGTCGACAAAGACTCGGCTGTATTTGATGGGTAGGATGCCTTCGGCATCTATAGGCATGATACCGTCTTTCGGAGGTTGAAGATTGCATTTGATTGTGCGAGCTGGGTTTACAGCTACACTTATAAGCTAGGCCAAAGAGAGGCTGGCCGAGCGGAAAGAGACAACAACCAGAGCTAAAACTGAAAAGGAAGAAAGGGATGGATTTTCGGCCCAGAACCAACGAAGAAGTATAATGCACAGTGATAAAAACGTCTTTAATTACCCGTTGCAACGCACGGGCATTTTTTTTCTAGTATAGATAAAATGAAAAACTAATTGCACGGTTAAGGGGGAAATCGCGAGACGAATCTTTTGAGCCTAATTAGTCCATGATTAGCCATAAGTGCTACCGTAACCCACCTGTGCTAATGATGGATTAATTAGGCTCAAAAGATTCGTCTCGTGGTTTCCAGGCAAGTTATGAAATTAGTTTTTTTTATTCGTGTTCGAAAATACCTTCCAACATCCGGTCAAACATCCGACGTTTTCGCAAACTACACAGGCTATTAGGAGATTGACTTCGCATGATCTGACGGCTATGAAGCGACCAGCACTGCGATGCGGCCACAACCCCCCGTCCCACTCCCATAGCCCGAGTCGGACCCTCGAGTCCGGCTCGACCGAAACTGCAGCGAGACTCCGACCCGGACCCCCTCCACTCTTCTTCTTGCGCAATAAGAAGAAGCCGCCGTCGCGTGCGTCTATTTTCTATTTTTGGTTTATTTTGCCTCCCCAACCAAGCACAAACACAAGCCTCGCCGTATTCTCTCGGAGCAAAGCGAACGCGAAACCCCACCCGCGGCGGCGAGAAATCCGGCGACGATGAGCCGCGGCACGGGCGCCGGCTACGACCGCCACATCACCATCTTCTCCCCGGAGGGCCGCCTCTACCAAGTCGGTGCGTGGTCTCCCCCCTTACTAAAACCCTAGCCTCGCCCGCCCTCGTTTTTCCCCGCTCGAGGTTAGATCTGCTTTTTTTGTGATGTTGGGAGGCTGATCTGATCTGGTTTGATCTGGTGTTTTGGTGTTGTGCAGAGTACGCGTTCAAGGCGGTGAAGTCGGCGGGGGTGACGTCGATCGGCGTCCGCGGCAAGGACTCCGTCTGCGTCGTCACACAGAAGAAAGTGCCGGTGAGTTCTCTTCGCTTCGATCTAAAAAGATCGCGGCTTTATGCTGTTTATACGGCGATTAGAGACCAGGAGAGGAGACTGATTTGTCTTGCTCCTTGTGATGTGATTCTGATTTTGCAGGACAAGTTGCTGGACCATACGAGCGTCACGCACTTGTTCCCGATCACCAAGTACATCGGTCTGCTCGCCACTGGCCTCACAGGTTTGTTTGCTCTGCAGCTTTGCTTCACTGTATATAACTAGTGTTATGTTTTTGTGCGTGTTGATGATGAAGAAAAAGTTGTTTTTTTTTTGTGTGTGTCTTAGGTTTAAGATTAAGTTATTCCAGATATCAATTTTGAGATAGATGCTGTGGAAATAGACCACCCACAGTGATTTTGCCGGTTAATTTTGCGATGATGCTAGAGCTTTATATAGGGCATGGTTCTCCTGGTTGTTTTGGGTTGTACATGAGGCACTGGATGGTATATCAGTATGTTTAGCTCTGTTTGTTTTAACTCTTAGGGCAATGGTAGAAAGCACTGCCCTTTTTCTTTTGGGGACTGCGAAAACACCACAAAATTTGGATCAAATGCAAGCATACCATATTAATTAAGCTCTTTCATATTTGCCATCAGTTTCCTTATGAAGGCTCTTGCTTTCTAGTAGTATATATGTTGTAGCATTAGGTTCCACATAATTTGTTCTGCTAGTGATAATTTGGCATTGAGACCATATTTTCTTATTTTGTTTTTCCTGAATACCTTCATTCTTCATTGATCATAAACTTTGTTTTCCTTTTTCTGTTTTTCAGCTGATGCAAGGTCCTTAGTCTACCAAGCAAGGAATGAGGCAGCTGAATTCCGTTTCAAATGGGGCTACGAGATGCCCGTAGACGTATTAGCAAAATGGTATCATGTCTCATCCTTAAGTTCTCTATTTGTGAAAATAGGGTTGTGGTTGAATATATGATCTTTGCATTTCTTATAACAAAGTGATAGCTAACTTTTCTGGTTTATGTTTCAGGATAGCAGACAAAGCACAAGTCTACACGCAGCATGCCTACATGAGGCCCCTTGGAGTAGGTTCGTATCATCAAGTGACCTATTGTTCCATTGGCTTCTGTTCTATAGTTAATGTTAAACCAATCAGCTTGGATCTTATTTGCCCTCCATATTCATTTTCTTTTGGTATATTCCACAGTTGCTATGGTCTTGGGCTATGACGAAGAGAAAAACGCTCAACTATTCAAATGTGACCCGGCAGGTCACTTCTTTGGACATAAGGTATACACAGTTTCTGTATGCTTCATTAGAGTGTTAAACTATATTTCCTTTTTCATTCTGTAGTTCACTTATCAGCTGAACGAATGTTGAGCCTTCTGTCTTTTGTTGGACGATTAGAAATTTGTTTCCTTTAACACCTGGTATTCTATTCTCAGGCAACTAGCGCCGGTCTTAAGGAGCAGGAAGCAATAAATTTTCTGGAGAAGAAAATGAAGGATGACCCACAGTTCTCCTACGAGGAAACTGTCCAGGTAAACATTGCGAGGTCTTTTTCCAGTCATTTACTTTTGTTCTTACTGGATTATTATTTGCTAATTTTGTCCTATGATCCCAGATTGCAATTTCTGCATTGCAATCAGTTCTTCAGGAAGATTTCAAGGCCACCGAGATTGAGGTATGCTGTTGTTTATACGCAAGTCTTTTCTGAAAGTTTTTTTAGTTCTGCTTCGCTGTGCTTATCAGATAAACTATCGTTTGGCAGGTCGGTGTTGTGAGGAAAGATGATCGTGTTTTCAGAGCACTCACGACAGAGGAGATCGATCAGCACCTAACAGCCATAAGTGAGCGCGACTGAGCTACAATGAAGTTGGACATGTTACTGCTTCACACTGCACTCTAGTCTTTCAGCAGTGTCATTTTATTTCATGTTCAGCCAAGAAACATTCAGTGAACCATTTCATGTAACTCCAAAAAACAGTCATCAGCTTTACTTGTTGGATCATCCTCTATCGTTGTGGTTGAATTTACTACGATTTACTTGTATGCTGCTTGCATTTGTTGCGACCTTGAGCTATTCGCCATTTTGCCCTTTCTCATCTTTGCTAAAGTTGCTAGCAACAAAAAAGAAATGCACGAACCGGTTGAACAGTGCTATACGCACTAAAAAGAAAAATCTTGCAAAGAAAGTTGTCAACCATTTTGATTTTAAACGAAGATTCAATCATGGTGTGTCGCGTCATGTATTACTTTCGCAAATCTGCACGCAAATCAGCTGATTCCAGTCCAAATAGCATCCTGCATCGCATGCGTGTTAGATTGGAACGAGCAGCTAGGGACGCCACATTGAAAGAACATATCGCCTAATTCCGCAAATTTTACAACGTTTTTTGCTGACAAAAAAAAAAGCCTTGCTATACGAATATTACAACAGCTATTTCAAATTTCTATTCTGCTAGTACTACTCATCTCTGCCATATACAGTAGTACAGGGGTCAATTCTTTTTTGTTCCTCCTCTTTTTTTTCTTCTTCTTTCAAAGGTGTACACAAACATGATGAGCCTACCATCCTGTTACTTCACTGTAACAGGACACGGAAAAGGCCCGGCTGTGCCTGCGTATACTGAATGCCGTGCTCCAGGAGGTACTGCTCGACGGCGGCGGTCAGCCTCGCCGGAGTACGTGTGCTTGATATTATGATCACCTGGAGACGACGGCCTGTGGATCGAGCAATCTTCCGCCGGTTGTTGAGCTCATAGTTCAGGGCGTGTATCGCCTCGCTTACGTGAAGACCACACAGGTCAATTGGGGTATTTTGCTCCTGAACCAGGCCTTGAAATTCTGGCATTTGAAATCTGGTAAAGCCATGGAATGGATTAGAACTTTCATCATATGGTAAGAAACAGAAAGATAGAATCTTAAACAGATAGAGCATGTTGTAGGAACTACTACACCGTATTCAGACAAGGAGTGCACGCTTGCAAACTCAAGCAACTTGCTCGGTATGCAAACCTACCTTAGTAGTTCAAAAGGAAATAATATATTACACTAGTAGTGCAAAGGCCTGGCTAGTTATTGTTGAATCAGAATTAAAAACCTCTTAGTAGTAACCTGAATTCATGCTACCTGTACGACCTGTTATGACATTATCTAGGTAATTTTCATGTCCTAGTGTTATTCGAAAGTCCAAATAGTAATACAAGTTCTCAACAAGGCAAAAAATGCAAGTGTATGCATTGTTTTAAATTCTCTCATTGAAAAGGATTGACAAATGCAATCAGAATCATTTTCATGAGCAGGTGTGTTGATGTCTCATGATACACATTATATCAACATATACTCCCTCCATCCCACAAAAAACAAACCTAGGACTGGATGTGACATATCCTAGTACAATGAATCTGAACTAAGATATGTCATATCCAGTCCTAGGTTTGTGGAATGGAGGGAGTAAGAATTTATATAAACGATAATTCTATTAATAGGTGATGATGTCAATGAGATTAGCGTCTAACCTTTGGCGATATACATCTCTAGCCTTTTCCTGAGCTAGTCTGCTTTGCAAATTGTAAAGCTCCTTGATGTTTAGTTCCTTTGCTAAAGGATTGGCACCAGTTAAAAGAACCTGCCTATCCTGTCAAAAGTTTGAATGCATAGCAGCGGACTGTGAGCGAATACATTAAAAGAACCAAGAAAAAGTAAGTTGTTTACATAATTCAAGGTATCTTCCTGAGGCATAATATTTGAGTACTATAAACAACAATTCCAAAACCATATCTAATATTCATGTATTGTCAATAAAATCCAATGAATAATCTTGTGCCACCATCACCCCCCCCCCAAAAAAAAAAAAAAGTCATACCAAATTGGATTTGAAAACTAGTCATATAACATATAAGCCTACCACATCACCAAAAGAACTCATTCTGTGAAATATTTGATACAGAGCACTTTTTTGTCACATTGACAAGATATGAAGTAGTTTTCTTGCTAGTATTTTTATGTTACCAACCATGTAACTCAATTACAACTTTTTAGGGCTTGATGATTACTAATATTGTCGATACTTACAACCTTAGTCCCATTAAAATAGAATAATAATACTGTCAATATTTATTTAACAACATGCTCACATGCACAATAATTTGGTTTTAAAATATGTAACAATAATTTAGTATCGAAAAGTAGAGCATATGCACCTGTTCCAGAAGCGCATGCCGTAGGCTTGCAAAATCATGAGCTTCATCCTTTGATTCCAAAAACATGTTTGCTGTCATCACAGACAAGTTCAACCATAAGGTAAATAGGCATGTATGCTGTGATAGGTCCATGAAAAAACATGCATTATAATTCAACACTACCTGCAGTATCAGCTTCAAGCCAAGCAGGTCCTGTTTGAACTCCAGCTATATTTTGCAGGGTGTTGTTTGAGACTATGTCATGATTGCCATTGAATGAGCTTGCCATGAACTGAGAGCCTCTGCTTGAACCAAGACCAGAAACAGGCAAATTAGTTGTATTGTACCTCCCCCTAGGAGCATCCAGAGAAATATGTTCCCGACCAGCTGAAGGGGAAAGTATATCATCTGCGAGTACAGCTGAGTGGGATCTATATGTATTGTTTGCCAGACCAAAAGCTTCTTTGTTATAGTTTGCAAGACCATTTTGACCATATGATGCTGGTGATGGAGGACTTGAATGTCCAAACGACAGTGACCTCAGATTCTGATTGAATCGTCCATCAACTTTATTCTGCTAATGAACATATGATAATATTAAATAAATGCTTGAAGCAGACATCATGCATGTAATCATATCTTAGTCATTCCCATCAAGCATGGCCAAATGGAAGAAAATCGTCAACAGACATGGCCGCGACATGGTATTTCCAAGCAAATATTTCTTGAACTTATAGTAAAAAAGTAGGGGAGTTTCGCTAAGAGACTAATCTGATCCAGAATGAATGAGACTGATTAAGTCTCGGACACTATGTTGATGATTCAACCACTTCTATGTGGTATCTAAAACAGAGAACCAACAGTGGCATTGTTGTTATATCAGTTTCTATAATGAATGGGCTCAAGAAATAATCCTCGCTCATCATAGTCATCTACATATAGAATCCCACCTAGTTTCTAGACTATAGTCGTATTCAAAGTTGAATGCAAGTGATAATTTTGAGAACATAATGCCATTTCAGGGCTGTTCACTTCAATCTCAAAATCAACCTTACCAAATTGGTTGAGATGTGTAAAAGTTGTATTTGGTTTGCTACCTTTGCCAAGTTTTTGTGAGGAAGATTCTAGAATTACCAACTTTGGTAGTTGAGGCAATTTATGTCAATGTTGAATTGTTACCTTGCTTTGCCAAAATTTGGTAGGGTTAATTTTGGCAAGAAAGTAAACAGCCCCAGTAGAATCATAATTAGCATGGACAGTTTAAGCTGTCCAACAACAATATAATGTTCTAAATCAGTTGCCTGAGTGACTTTTATGAGAAGAAATAATTAATAGGTTGTAGATTAGGAGAATCAGTGGGTTCAAATAGTTTTCAGTCACTAGAAGTCCACCAAGCTTTTCCTTATATTAACATCAGATTGACTCAAACAAATATACTTCAAAGTCACAAATTTCAAATATCTATTTCATTCATTAAGTCTCGGACAAACACATGAGGTCATTACAGAGTGCCACCAGTTTAAAAATCAAACTGAACATATGTTCCTGATTATAAAGAGTAAAAAAACAATAATACAGCCCAGATGCCAAAAATGACATGGAATATTCAGTATTGAACGTGCAAACTTCAGTTGATTGAAGAAAAACATATCGGTGGATCATTAAATGGGGTCTCATTATTTATAGATCAGTATCATACTACAATGTTAATAATCTGGAACTAAAAAGTGTTATAATGCTGTATACTTGTATGAATTGGGTGACAGGAAGCAAGATCCACTCAATAGTCTAGCATTCATTCAATCAAGGACTATTGCCAAATGTTCAAAGTATTGTTTTGTCAGACATCTTTGCTCAGGTTACAACTTGTCTGGAGTTGATGTAAAACCATATAGTGAAAGTAGTTTGATGGTTTTTTTTTAAAAAAAAAACAAAAGAACTATGAAGCATTTTGCTTGTTATGAAATTTTCTGTAATATATGATGAGCATGCCAGTTATGATTCATATGTAGTTCAACTGTCCAAGCCCCAAGGCACAGTTGGAGAGAGAAAAAATTGGTAGATTTAAAATTGAGATGAATATCAGAAGAAAAACAGACCTCCAGCTGACTCATGATATCCATAGTTGAGCTAAAGCTGCGCCTGCTTCCGAAGTATGCATCAGTAAGGTTTTGCACTGGAGCTCCTGAAAATTCTAAAGGTTAGGGTTCATACTACTACCTTCAGTGAATAAAATTACACCCATGAAATCAACACTATACCAATGCTAGAATCTCCATTGTAATGGCTGGCATCCCTTCTGTTTGCATTGTATTGCACACCATTTCTTACTGTTTTTACCCACGGAGCCGCAGTTGGACTCATAGCGCTTGCAGTTGGACTCATAATAGTAGCTCTTGACTGTTCTTCTACATAAGTTGGGCTAGGAAACTCGATCTTTGATCGTGTGCTCAGAGTGTCCCTAATAAAAGGAGAAGCACGGTGTTGCAAATTCGATGTCTGGTTTGGAGAAAATAGTGAAGCACCAATGCTATCATTTATTGACAAGCCAGTGAGTGAAATATTATCAGGTCCAGGCATCTCATCTTGTCCCAGAACTTTGAAATCAGGGGTAATATCATCTGGAAGCTGTTCTTGCCAGTACCGATGTGCTTCTTCATCAGGGTTACTTGGTATAACAGGATCTTGTTGATCTGCAATAGTGTCTTTGGAGGATCCTGATACAGAAATCCTGGATGTGTCTGATCTATTTGAAACATCATTGATAGATCTGAGGGATGAAGGTACAAATTCTTGTGCATTTGGATTTAACGCAGTGGTCTTGTTTATCAAACTTAATGTTCTCTCTTCGATGGACATACTGATGATAAGCAGATGAAAGTCTTGCTGGAGATATTCTTCCTATTCCTATCATATAGAATTGTGCAAGGCAGTCTTAGATTCCTAGAAACAGCTGATGGTTTTGCTAGAAACAAAGATTCAAAGAAACCTAACAACTACATTTATGTGGAACTCAACTTATCCCCAATGATATTGAAGAAAAAACAGGACCATAACATTTTTAAGTCTGGTTTGGCATAGAACCTGTTGAATTATCCAACTAGATGAATGGTGGATTGCATTCGGTGCAAAATATATGCTCTAAAGTTCTTATTACATAGTTCAAGTTGATAAATGGTGAATACATCAGACAAATTGGAAATCCCATATGGTATGGAAGAATCAAGATATTGAACATTTATATATGGCCATGAAGACTGCACGTGATTATCAGAATCATACTATCAGTCTATTGCAAGTTAAAGAAAATATCCATCCTATAAGCTGCAAGTCAAACATACCAAAAGAGAATGCAAGAAAGAGAATTGGACATGTAAAAGTAAGCCCCAAGTCACACAGAAATAAACTCTTTCCCATTTTTCTGCCAGCTAAAAATGGAGACGGAAACCTGCAAATTAATCTTAGAAGTTCACATCAGAACACAAATAAGTTGACACACCAGGATTGCACTTGAGAAGACGCAAAAACAAATCAGTTGCCTACAGACAGAAACTACAGTCGCCAAGCTGGCCATCTCTGATCATCCCTTGTCGGTCAAGATGCATTCAAGACGAAATAAACTGAATGTCTGTCCATTTGATACTTTTGAATGCAAAAAGTACCAGAGCAAAAAGCATTGTCTTATGGGAGATCCAACTATGGGCAAAAGCTACTAATTGTAGCATTGTTTCTTTTAGATGATAAGCCAGATGGCCCTGCTTTTCTGAAAGCAGGTTTTAAAGAGTCACACTGGGGTTTCCAGCTTACATTTCAGCCCAAAAACATAGATCACGACAACTAATTGTAGCATTGTTACATGGGGTATCCGATAAATGGAAAAATACTGGTGACTTTAAGCATGGCATAGCTAAAAGTATGTACTTTCCTTTATCATGGAACAATCTTTGAGAAAGAAAAAGAGTGCCCATTATAAGTTCATCATCGTTGCAAGAGAACCACATTACTGTCATCACTGTCAACAGACGATGACTCAAGCAAAATAGCTAAAAACTGTTGTAATCAACAGAACTGACAGAAGAATAGCCAAAAAAAAAACAGTAACCTTAATTGCTATCCAACGCGGAGATGACCCCATCAAACTATTATCCACCAACGCATGCATCCAGAGACATCTACTACTAAGCTAAAAAAGACACAAGGCATTAGTTTTCACACTCAAGCCACATCCGAACGATATTGATCGAGCTTGTACAGTCCTTCCATGAAGAAGTCAATCGAACGTAACAGTAACACTAAGCAGTAAGAACATAAATTACTGAATTGGGGAGACCTCGTTAGTCCAAAAATGGTGACCACTCACACGCCCCGAATCTAACCACCAAAATACCAGTTTGATCCAACGAAAAACCACCTAGAGCGATGCGTAAGCAGCATTTGGCAACTTGGAGCCCAACGAAATCAACCGCAAAAACTAGCTAAATTCAGCAACTCTTATCAAAATCAATCCACAAAAACCCCCATGCGCGCAGACCAAGCGCACCAAAGCCCAATTCAATGCATCGACAAATCATCTACAGCGATCTAGAACCATCGGCGCCCTCACCTCCCGCGAGATCGACGAACCGATAAATCCAGAGGACTCCCAACCCACTCGCACACGTACGACACGCCCTTCTAGAAGCTCCCACTCCCCCCGACCGCCACCTACCACTCCGGCGGCGCACCACCACGCATCAGCCCCCTCAAGTGTATAATTCTACCTGGACCGCGCGATTCCAGAAGCTTCTAGAAGGATCGGAGATCTCACCTGCGCCTTCTTCCTCCTCCTCCTCCTCCTCTCCTCTCGCCCAAAGTTTTTTTTCTCTTCTCTCCTTTTCTGCGGCGATTTTTTTTAGCTCGCTCTCTCTATCACTTCTTGTTCGCTGTGTTGACTCGTAGCCTTATATTATTCGTGGACGCGATAGGATCCCACGGGCGCCTCCCGGCCGTCCGATCGGCCCCTGCGCGCGCATCCGGCCGTCGGTCGCCCCGGCTAAAGCGTACTACCTCTGGAGCCAAACCGAACCCCGCGGCGGCTGACATGTGGGGCCCGCACGTGAAATGGCGACTCCTGTGGCGTGTTTGTTTGTCCCGTGAGGGAAGCCGTGGGCCCCACCTGTCTATGCGCTGGGGCCCGCGCGGGGGCGCTGTACCGGCCTGTACGTGAGCCGTGCGACTGATCCGTGGGGCCCCACGTGTAGTGGGACCCACATGTCATGGTAGGTGTTGTACTTTTGTGATTTTTTTTTTTTGTGTTCGGGTTAGCATCGTGCGCGCTGTTCGAGGGTGCGAGGTGGAGGAGCGAATACTTTGTGGCGAATGATTCTTTGGTTGCATGGGATTTTGTGGTCCTCGGTGCGTCTCTCTAGGTGAGGACAAACAAACAGCCAAACTGTTTTTTTTTTTAATTATTTCCTTCTCCTTTCAGATGCGATTTCTTATCAGAAAAGTACAGAACAACCTATACGCTCTTTGGTTACACTTGCATTTGCAGATTTGCTGCAGCATCATGGTCAATCAGCACGCAAATTTACGACAAGTATGTGTAGAATTTACAGAACAATTTGGCGACAGAACAACCTAGTATTGTTTTGTTGAGGTCCATCTGAACTCCGAAGGTTTACCATTTCTGAGGCTCTGATGAACTCTGAATTCTGAACCAGGGGTTTGGCAACAATCAGAGGCTGAGAACCACCTGTATGAGCTTGCCAACATCTGTGTGGCAACTGGCAACTCAGATTTCTATTGGCTGGCCTTCTGTTCATGCCTGTCTTAATAAAGGGTAGGCATAAGAGCACCCGCAATGGTAAAGTAAGGTGCTCTCTATAAAACATGTATATCTCAGCAATAAACTAGATTAATAGTAAACCATCTCAATAGTATGTCTACATGGGTATCTATAGCTCTCTAATTCATTGCCTCGTTTTTCTCTATAGACTATCTCCAGGTTAGTAGATAGTTTTGTTCTCTCTCTTCATTTAATCTCTTCCAAATAAGAAAATATACTGACATAGATCTCTTGTAGAGAGCTTATAGATAATCATTGTGGATGCACTAAGATATTGCTGGCGCATCTATTCTTCATTGGATCACATTATTTTGTTCTAGAACCATTCAATTCAGGAGGGGATGCGAAAACTCGGTAAAAATCGAGATTGTGGATCAAGTTGTTTTTGTTGATGTAAATGTCCTGAAGCCAGGAAAAAAGAGACAGAGCTTTCCTGAACAGAAAGTGTCCCCGTCCGAAAAGAGATGGTTCAGACTTCAGAAACTTCAGAGAATTACCAGTAAATTGTTTCTGACCGGTAGAGTCACCGGAAATTGTTAGCAACCAATTCTGGACAAACACAATCGAATTGGCAAATTGGAAATTTGCCGCTAGTACAGAAGCAGTTAAACTGACTTTGCAGCTCTTAGTACTTCGGACACCTCACACACGCACAAAAAGCGACCATAGCGCGGTTCACATTACCTGGCGAATTTCGATTGGACGCGCCGTAATCTGCAGTTTTTTAGCGTGGCAAAGGCATCCAAAAGCTAGTAGAGTACTCCACTTCAGAAAGCATCACGAGCACGATACGGTGTTCAGATCATGCCGTAAAGCTTTGGTATGTCATATTATTATTATATAGAGCGTCGTTTTGATGTGTATGGAGTGTTTGGACAATAATTAAAAAACTAATTACAGAATCCGTCAGTAAACAGCGGGATGAATTATTAAACCTAATTAATCCGTTATTAGAAAATGTTTACTGTGGCATCACATTGTCAAATCATAGAGCAATTAAGCTTAAAAGATTCGTCTAGCAAATTAGTCGTAATCTGTGTAATTAATTATTTTTTAATCTATATTTAATATTTCACGAAGTTATTCAAACGTTCGATGTGGCAGGGTAAAAAATTTTGGGTTGGGACCGCATAATGAGAGCAGTAAGCGAGCTGTCCAAAAGAGCAAGTTTAAGCAAAAGCTGTCCAAGCTGTGCATGACTCTGTACTGGAGTACCCTGTTCGCATTGCTGGCATCAGTTGCCAGCTTGTATGATTGTATCCCCTGACATGGCACCACACGCAGTAAAATCCAGAACGCATAATTTCGATATCATATGACGAATGATAATGCTGCAAATTGGTGATAGTACAACAGTTATAAACAGTTCGAAACAACATAGTACTCCAGTACTCTTACAACAGTAATACTGCTGTTCGTAACATCCTTGCAGCTGCAGCCCACAATTTTGAGCCCTTTTCCAGCTAGCAAGTAGTACGAGTAGTAGCTCACTTAAACCCGTGGAATTAGCGGTTGTTTTAAAACCACAAACCGATCTGCTTAGCTAAACACAATCACAAAGCTCGCAAGATCAAGATCGTGCCATCACTACAACGTCGACGTCACTGGCAGCTCACTGGGCGAGTCACTGAGTCACTGCCAGCTCAGCAAAAGCCAAAGTGTCAAGCTTACCACATCAAACCATTAATCAAAGATGAAAATCCCAACCTCAATGATTAATTTGCTCGTGGGCCCCACCCCACCACCTCCTCTCCCGCCATTGTTGCCCACACTCGCACGCATTGCTCCTCCTCCTCCTCCTCCTCGTCGCATACAAAAGACGCGCGCGCCTCGCACTACCAGCCGCTGCACCAACCGGGCCTCGCTTGCCCAAGAACCACCACCACCACCTCCTCCTCCTCATCCATGGACGAGCCACCTCTCCTCCTCGCCGCCGGCGAATAGCACCGGCGGTATATCCGATCCGATCATCTGGTGGTGTGTTCTACGGGTTGCAGCTTCTTTCGCTGGATATAGGGATCGATCGGAAGTTTTTTTGGGATATGTCGGCGGCGGCGGCGGCGGCGGCTGGGCAGGAGGTTAATCCGGGCGTTGTGGTGGCGGCGGTGGTGGAGGTGGAATGGGCGGAGTGCGCGTGCTGCGGGCTGAGGGAGGAGTGCACGCCGACGTACGCGGCGGGCGTGCGGGCGCGGTACGGCGGGCGGTGGCTGTGCGGCCTGTGCGGCGAGGCGGTGGGGGAGGAGCTCGCCGCTGCCGGGGGCGGCGCCGGGGACGACGGGTCGGTGGTGGTGGAGGTGGAGGCGGCGATCGCGAGGCACGCCGCCTTCTGCCGCGCGCTCGGCTGCAGGTCCCCCGCCGCGGCGGAGCGGCTCATCGCGGCGGTGCGGCGGCTGCTCCGCGGCGCCGGCGAGGGCGGCAGGAAGGAGAAGGCCAAGGCCGTGGTGGTGCTGGAGTTCCATGACGCCTGAGACGACAGATCGAAGATCTGTTGCTCTCCCATGGCGCTAGCTATAGCTAGTCCTAGCCTCTTTCTCTTTTAATTTGAATCTCTCTACCTTAATTGCTGCTTAATTTTCCTAGCTTGATTATATTTAGCTCGCAATAATTACGTGCTCAATTTGTACGCAAAATCCTGCAAGTTCTCCAGCTTTGTGTAACTGTGAAGGAATGGGAAACAACATTCTGGAGGACAATGAGAGATTGAGAGCTAAGGTGGAAAAAAGAATTCCATTTTTCTCTGTTCATGCTGCTCAATCCAATTTTGACATTTTTTTTTCATCTTTGTGTTATGCTTATGCTTGCCATGACAAGAGCATTGGGAGATCAAAGATTCTGTCCATTTCGGCTAAGATAGGAAGCATAAAAGAACTGAGCACATTGTACAGTTTCTTGGTTTTGGTTGGACTCTGAGACATAATTGTTGGAGCTCTGTCAAATTCAAGCATAATGTGACTCAGAAGCAAGCTGCTCTAGCTGGAGCATCTTAACACTAGCTATATATTCTCACCTTTTACGAGCTTTTACGCTGTATTTTGCACATTTTTCACATCACATCGCACGAGTAGAACCTTTGCCCAATTATACAGTTAGGTGCAGGTTGGATATATAATAAGTTTTTCACCATACAGAATATCATTAGTGCAAAAAATTCAACTTGCAGGTGTTTGAGCAGTGAAGCAAAGCAAAAGACCAATACCAAAACCAACCTGAAAGGCTGAAAACCGAGGCAAGTTACAGAATACAAAAATATATCCTACACTAGTGATTCAATTTCAAGCAAGATTTGTTCTTATCTGTTGGCCTGCAGGGGAAACCAGAGCCATGTTCCTCTATCATTTCTTCAGCCTGAATACAGAAAGAGGTTTAAACTAGCAAAGTCAACTTTTGCTTGAAATGAAAATGAACTCAAGAATGACCCTTTTTATTATAAAAACATGAGGATCAAGCTTGCAATGGATTGGAAACGCCGTTCATTAATTGCAACTTGAAATTTTTTAAGGGCGTCTGATGTTGATTCCAGGGTCGCTGATTGGCTGGAACAGATGCCAAATCTTCCAAGGTTTGGTGGGGTTGGATGGAGCGATAATCAGCCCAGTCGTGATGCTGATCTTCACATGCTCCAAAATGAACCTCAAAACCATCCCTAATCAACGCTCCATGATTTCTCCCCCCATAATTTTGTTTTTAAAAAATCGTCACTTAGCCGACACGAGGAATCAAATTCTGTGATTTTAGTGAGTGTTTGAGGGGTTTGGTTTGGTCTCATAATCAAAGAAGTCACCATCACACGCACATGCATGCAATTGAGTGTTGATAAACTGTCGGATATGAATAATACGATGTACTAAGCCACTGTTTAGTCGGCATATATGTAGCTCTACAATTTGCTGCTCATCAAGTCTACGAAAATCTGAAAACAGTTTAAACCTTTCAACTAAAGTAAATTGCACAAATCCACTGTAATTAGTTCAGTTACAACTTACAAGTGTGATTTATCACGAATTACTGACATGAGATCGACTCGTTGCAGTACCAATCATCATCGCTTCTTTGTCAAGCACTACACAAGTGTATACTTGGTGGAGTTCATTCATGATATGGCCGGCCGAAATTTCCCACTATTTCTTTTTCTGAACTTTTTAATCCAACCCCGAATTTACAATGCCTTTCCCGTACATGTTTTTGTTCTTGACCTGATAATAATTTATAGCGCCATTTCCATCAGGAAGCTGGACCACGCTGGATTAAAAACCATTTTTTTTGTGTAGCTTTCGATCGATCTTATCATGCCCAGATTCTTCCCTGCTCTTGCATAGTGTTCCTGGCATATTCGCGTTGTGCTCCTCATGATGGATCTCCTCACCTTTTGACGGCTTTGTTACCTAAATTATTCATCAGAGCGTGAGCTAATGCGTCGGCCGCGTTGGACACTTTGGCAAAATTACCTGATAATAACTGTGGGTTGGTTTGGTTTGTGATCTAAATAGACCTTACCAAATTTTGTCAATGCCAAATTTTGGCATGACTAATTTTGGTAAGGTAAAGTTATATTTGGATTGAAGCCAAAATAGTCTAAGTTCACTATTGAAACGGCCTATTTTCTTATGCATGCCAAAATTTGTCTTCAAACCAAATAGACACTAAACACTATTGAAATTGACAAATATTGGTAAGCCTAATTTAGACCTCAAACCAAATCAGCCCTGTATTAAAAAAAAGATTTGAAGGAAGAGATATCCCTCCAAACATTTTTTAAGAAGAAATTATAAACATGTTAAGAATTGAATATGATAACTCATAATTGAAACCACACACTCCCATTTCTAATAATAACTGTATTAATCATATGGATGTGCTGTGACATGGCATATAACCTTATTTTTTTGGAGAGGTATGTTCCAAAAACATGAGAGGATTAATTATGTGCAAAAAGGAGAAGGCAGTTTGTCAGTGATCACAAGTGTTCTTTTCTTTGCCAGGAGAAGAAAGCAGCTTGCGTTGGTGTTTATGTATCAGGTTGAGCTGCATTGATAGAGCCCCTCTTGCAACTTGTCTGATTAGATTTATGAGAACATGGACAGCCACTTGAAATTTAAGTAGGACCTTGAAACCAAAGAAATATCTTTCCTTGGCACCATGGGCAGAACCGCAGAATCTTCCAGAAGGTCCTAGATGGCGGAGCGGAGCCTGTTGGCGAGCTGTCAGCAGGCTGCAACTCTCCTGGCCTTCTGGGGTAGGTTAGGTAGACTGGTTTGTCATTACAGTGTTTTTCTTTTCCTAATAAATAATAAAGACACCTCGGGCTCCTTTGGAACAAAGGGTTTTAAAAATTTTGAAGAAATTCAATCATATGGAAAGCTTTCCACTAAGGCCCTTTCATCGAAGAAATAGTAAATACATAGGTATTTGGGAAAAAATTTAACATAATACCTAACGTCTTGAAAAAAAAACCCCCTGCCTATCTCTCTATAGTTTGTGTCTGTTTTCGTGTGCTTTATCCAAATAGTCACTCATGTGGCTTTTCTTCAATTAGTAGGATTTGAGGTAGCCCTCACAGCCTCTACATTTTACTTGTTTCATAATCCTGTGTTCTTTTTGTTTACTATGGTTTTGTTTTCTTTAAAAAAATAATTTCGTTGAAATAATCAAACTTAACTCGAATTTACATCATACAATCAAGGGTAAGAACAACACATCCCATTGAGTAGGCTTCACTAGAAGGCCTCATTTCCAAAGCTGAGCTAATGAAGGAGGGAGTTTATCATTGACATGTGAGGTTCATCATTTTTTTTTAAGATTGAAATAATCTGACATATAGGTCCCACGCTATCTCAGTCGCCACATCAGCTAAAACTATGATGAATATTGTCTTGGAACCAAATGTGACCCAGTTGTGTAAGTTGAGAGACGGGCGGTTCAGGGACGAATTTCAAACTCAACAACTAATTAAGGGACATAAGGTAAACTTAATCCCCGAGCATATGATCAGCCCAATCCAAGCATGGTTACATACGGCCCATTAGAGCAACTCGCGCGGTGTCCAACCCAGCAAGCAAAGGTAACCGAAGCCGCGTTCGCCTCCTTCCTCCTCGAGTCGTCAACTCCGTCTCGCAATTCCCAAACCGCACCTTCCAATCCTCCGAGCAGGCAAACCCTAACCCCGACGACCCGCGCCCCACGAAACCCCTCCCCTCCGCCCGAATCACTCGCTGCCACCCCCAAATTCGGCATGCCCGTCCCCGGAAACCCTAGGCACTGACCTCGCCGGAGATGATCTCGTCGGCGGGACCGCATCCTCGCCGGATTCGGCCCCTCGCCGCCGCCTCCCTCGTGCTGTTCCTCTTCCTGCTCTACAGCCGCTCCGGCGGGAGCTTGGTGCGGTCTCCACGGGTATTGAGCTTCGATTCGCATACGGGGCACCGTAGATTCCTCTCCGATGCCGATCCTATCAGCCCCGCGTCCAACCTGTCGGAGATCGGGGAGCTAAACGGCGAGCAGCCGCCGGTGGATCCCTCCGTGGCGTGCGCCGGGGTAGCGCGGCACGAGGGGTTCGGGTCCCAGTGCGAGTTCCTCCGGGCGCACCCGCAGTGTAGCTCCGGCGGGTTCGTCGACTACTTGGGCTTCTTCTACTGCCGGTGCGAGAGGTTCAGGGTGCTCGGCTATGCGGTGCTCGGTGTGTGCCTAGCGGCTCTGTTCTACATGCTTGGGAACACGGCCGCGGATTACTTCTGCTGCAGCCTTGAGAAGATGTCCGCGCTGCTACGGCTCCCGCCGACCGTGGCCGGAGTGACATTGCTCCCCTTTGGAAATGGCGCGCCTGATGTGTTTGCGAGTATTGCCGCGTTTATGGGGACCGGCGCTGGTGATGTTGGGCTGAACAGTGTGTTGGGCGGAGCGGTCTTTGTGACTTGTGTTGTTGTCGGAGCTGTGTCATTGTGCGTGGCGGAGAAGAATGTGCAGATTGATAGAAGATGCTTTGTGAGGGATGTTGGGTTCTTTCTGATGACTCTAGTAGCACTGTCGATTATTTTGATTGTTGGGAAGGTGACCGTTTGGGGAGCGATTATGTTTGTGTCGATTTATGTGGTTTATGCGTTTGTGGTGGCTGCAAATGAGGTATTGAGGAAGCATGCACGGAGGCTTAAGTTTGATGTGGTCACACCACTGCTGCCTGTGAGAGGGAGTATCTTTGCACAAGGAACAGAAGATGATGAGTCCGTGTACAGTTCACTTCTTGAGGAGGAATCAGATGGTGACGTGGCTCAAATAAACACATCCTTGCCTCAGTGGATGTGGGCTTCTCATGTGGCCATTTACTCAAATCATGGGATCAGAGGTGGTTCACCTGACAGTTCCAGGCCGCTATGGGGTTGGAGTGATGAAGAAGTGGATAATTCCACAGTTAGCTTCTCCAAGCTGTTCTTGTTTTTGGAGCTCCCCTTGACGATACCAAGAAGGTTGACAATTCCAATAGTTGAGGAAGACCGGTGGTCGAAAGAATATGCTGTTGCTAGTGCTGGCTTGGCGCCTGTTCTGCTGGCATTTCTTTGGAGCAGTCAAGATGGGGTATCCACTAAGGCTCACATAGCAGCATATGTGATAGCTGGTATTTCTGGGATGGCACTTGCTTCTCTCGCTTTCATGTTCACTGACCATGAACGACCTCCACGGAGATTTTTATTCCCATGGGTGTTGGGAGGGTTTGTGATGAGCATTATCTGGTTCTACATCATTGCCAATGAACTGGTTGCACTTTTAGTTGCTTTTGGAGTGATATTGGGGATCAATCCTTCAATTCTTGGGTTAACTGTGTTAGCATGGGGTAATTCGATGGGTGACTTAATGTCAAATGTTGCCTTGGCAATGAATGGAGGAGATGGTGTGCAGATCGCCATGTCTGGATGCTACGCAGGACCTATGTTCAATACACTTGCTGGATTGGGAATATCGATGCTGCTTGGAGCTTGGTCAACAGCACCAAACTCTTATGTTCTTCCTCAAGACAGCTCTCTCATTTACACAATGAGCTTCCTCGTTGGTGGATTGATCTGGGCTCTTGTTATGCTGCCACGGGGTGGCATGCAGCCTAACAAGATACTTGGAGTTGGTCTCATTGCCCTTTACTCAGTTTTTCTTTTTATTAGGGTAAGCAATGCAATGGGGATATTGCCATTGCCTGGCTTGAGTTAGTTGCATAATCCTGTTGTAAAAAAAGAAGAAGAGATGTTGATATGCATAAAATTGCCTATCCATGCCTGTCTTTATACAAATGAAATGGAATCACACGTGTTCTTATCTGTTGTTGGGTGTTACAAGTTGTGAATGCGCTGATATGACACTTTTCCAGTGTGTAATCTTTGTTCAGGTAGCTTATCTTCTGTGTAGTACTAAATTTTTAGTTTTCTCATGCTATAAGCCCTACTTTTGTGTCCCTTTACTTTGTACATTGATGGACTTTGTGAAGAAAATTAGCAACCTGTTATCAAGAGTTCAAGTCTTCAAGGCAGGCAGTGTCTCAACACATCATTTAGTGGAAACTGCTTCTAGAGTTCAGTCTTAAAAGGCAGGGCATTTCTGGCTTGGCACCTGTTCCTACTTGACAAGGGAAAGGCCTTTCTGAAGGAAATATTGATCTTCAGGTCGTTTCTGAACTTGTACCCGTGCAAGCTCACTCTATTCTTATCAGCAGGTCTTTGCCATGTTTCACATTTTCAGGCCTCATCTTTTCGCTTATGCTTATCAGTCAAAATTTAAACTTTCAACCTATAATTTGAAGGTGATTTTGACCTTTTTTAATCGAAGTTTATTTTTCAACCTTTACTTTTAGGTCGCTAAGAATACATATATAAAAAATTTTATTCACAAATTACTTATTGTTTACAAATATACCATTATAAGCCAAACAATGGAGCCGTCAAATGCGGTAAGATCTCCAAACAACCTGCAGGTGTTGCAAACGATTTCGACGCCGTGACGCCTTGAGATGTTCAGCAACTACGAGGTATGACTATGAGCAAGCAAAGTTCAGTGGCGCAGAGCATAATTGCAAGATCAGTAAGGCATTGCCTTCACCTCAACATTGCAAACTGAATAGATGCTGAAAAGCCCATTTTGCTCTCGTTCTTACACTCTCACAATCTTCTTCCTTTTTTACAGAACATTCACAATTGCTATCATCATCTGAGAAGTCTGTCACCACAACACTGTTGTTTTCTAACATGGTCCCTGAATGGGCGCGAGGTGATCGTCGCCGGTGAGCAGAGGCAGGGACAAGGCTGCGTAGGATGTCGTCGTCTGCAGGTCCCGGAGTTCGGAGGCCCCCAGTCACCGAACTCCGGCGAGGGCTGCGGCACTGGAGCGGTGGAGAAGCGGAGGGTTTGGTTTCGTTTGGGTACGGATACTGATTAATACTCCTATTTCATATTCATTTTACTAAAATTATTGATCCAGAACACAAAGAGGAATGAATGGATCGGCAATGTCGCCAGATCAGATGGAGATGCTGTTGGGCACGCCGCGGCAGGTGACCCCCGGCGGCGAGCTGGGCGCCAGCAGTTCGTACGGCAGCACCCCGGCGCCGCACCGGTTCTTCCGGCCGTGGTCGGCGTTCCGCCTCTCGATGGTCTCCTCGGCGCGTCGCACATCGGCCGCGAACATGCCGTGCGCCGCCACGGCCGCCTCGTCCGCCGTCCACGGCACGCCGCCCTCGTCCCGCCCCTCGCCGAGGTACTCCTCGTCGGGCGAGTGCGTCGACAGCGTGTCCACCACCGCCATGAACTTGGTCGCCTCCAGCACCCCGGGCATCGCGTTCAGGAAGAAGCGGTGCGGGTCGGCGAGGAACGCGGCGTACTCCGCCGCGTCGCGCTCCAGGTCCGGCAGCAGCCGCCGTATCAGCGGCGGCCGGTTCGGGACGTACCCGCCCAGCGGGTACTGCCCGAAGTTGAGCGCCGCGTGCTGCGCCGACGCGAGCCAGACCAGCGTCGTCAGGATGGACGCCAGGTCCACCGGCGTGGAGAGCGGCGGCCACCACGGCGCGTGCCGGAGGTCGCCGTGCCCGACATGGATCGACTCGTGGTACCACCCCTGCAGCTCAAGATCGCACTGCACCGTCCCGGCGTCCGGGTAGTAGAGCTGCACGTAGGACTCCACCCAGCTTCGAATTGCCGACCAGAGCAGGAGCCCATCATTCGCGTATGGGTAGTCCTCGATGAGAAGCCTGACGCCATGGGGCTGCGTCGCGTCCTCCACAGCAACTCCCCTGAGAATTGCAGACGAATCAGGCAATGTCAGTGACCATGAAAGTACAAAAGCTTCGTCGTTTGTTCAGAATCAGATGATGGATGGTGATGGGGAGGAGAGGGCATTGCCTGCGGATGAGGTCGGAAGGGAGGCCCTCCAGGTCGAACCGCCAGTGGTTACGGTAGTAAGCAGCGCTGATCTCGCCGGAGACAGGGCCGGGGGTGAAGCAGGACTCGATCACTCCGTCGGCGTTGATGAGGCTCTGCCGTGCAAGCGCGTTGATCTCGAGCGTGTACCGCATGTGCGGGTGCAGGAGCTTGAAGATGGGGTGCATTGCGCTCATATGCCGGTGCGCCGCCAGGATGAACGGCTCCATTGTTGCATGCGTCCTAAGCCTGAAAGAGAGGACCCGGTTAGTCACAATGTTCAGAAGTTACCTGACAATTTGGTGTTCTTGTCAAGGCAGCAGTGACAACATTATGGCATGTTTGTTCTTTTTTTTTTTTACCAGTGATTGACCAGCTGATGGACACCAGCATCGTTGGAGCTGACATGGGCCTTGGCAAGCATCCAGAGCCAATTCGAGGTAGCATCATAGGGAGGCGTCAGGACCTTGCTTGGCCGAGGCTCCCCTGGCTTGGCTGGAGGAAGACTAAGCTCGATAGCGATCGGTTTCAGTGTGCCAGCTTCTGTCAGGAAGAAGATTGTTCGGGTCGCATATGCTTTCCGTCCATCTATCGCATTGATCCGGTCCAAGAATGGCAGGTATGCGTCATGGTAGTCCACTATGAACAGCTTTGCTTCGTCCATTGCCTTCAATTGTGACATGTGATCAGAAAGAATAACCATGGGGACACTACTGGACATGATTTAAGACCTCATCAAAATGATGGTACCTGTTGTACTGTGAGTCCGTTGAGATGTCCAGCTATGTGTGTTTCAGTAATTGATGATTCTGGTGGTCCATAGATTGCAGGATCCAGCTTGCTCACTGGTGGGAAAACCTATTTCCAGGCAATTATCTCAGTTAAGTTTTTACCAAAAATCAGGTTATGGATTACAGATGTTGATCAACATTAAAAACAAATTTCTGTGACTGAGCTGAGGATCATGATTTCATCTTATTACCTGCAGCCGCTCAATGTTAACTGGGTTTATTCCTGCAACAGCCTGCCTAGCAAACTCATCGTCACGGAGCCATGCAAACTTGTCCTCTGCAGAATGAGGGAGACATTGTTAGTGGTGATTCTTAAGGGTTCTTGAATTCGAAGAAACTTTTTCTGCTGGCAAATCAGCTTGAGGTAAAAAACGAATTAATGATCATTGCTTACTAGAAAGAATGCTAGGAGTGTCGTAACGAAGCATCCCTTCGCTCGACTCTTGAATCTTCTGAACAAGTGGTATCTTCTGGAATAGGTGTTCTTGCAGGCCCAGCTTCAGCCTGAGGCCCTCCTTATAGAGGTTGTCGATGTGGTGGAAGCCTTGGAAATTGTGGGTCTCAGCTGAGATGGATGCAATCAGCGATGGGATCAATGTGTGAAGTACTGCCCGGAGCCTCCCTGATGAGAAGGCACCCTGCTTCAGCTCCTCAAATGCCTCATCGCGGGGAACATATATTGGATGCGGCTTCTCTACTCTGCTCTCTGCTAGCATGTCTACACAGGTAAAGCATAAAGTTAATTCTACATTTTAACTGTTTGATTAGGTGAAATTCCAAAATTTATCTGGAAGCATTCGTTGGACCACTTTAAACTTTATAGTGAAGTGCATGGTTGATGACACAAATAGAAGTAATAATTAACCACTTAGAACCCTCGTAAAAAAAAAAAAACTTGTTCCGAGTAATCCAGAAACACATTACAGCAACAATCCTACAGGGAGTCCTGAGAGTCTAATAATTGCTAGGGATAATGTCAAATTATATTGATTAGTTTAATATTCACTAGGACTTGCATGGCCAGTTTGTATTCGGTACTGTGGCTAGAGTCCAAGAACACCATTCCAAAGACTAAACAATATAGAAAAGGCCATCCATAAGGTCTATAGTTCTATTGGTCCCGGTTGTTAATGGGCATATATGTCATATACTTTCAGCCTAACTATTGGCAATACTCAGTACCTGACAAGACTCTTCACCCAGAAGAAATTGCCATGATCCTAATCTGATACTCTTGAGCTGCTCTTTTCTGTTTCAATTAGGCAATTCTCGGTATTTTTTCCCCATTGGAGTGTACGCCATAGATTTTTGCCTGCTTATGGATAGATATGACTTCTAGGTCTTGCATAAAGTCAAGCGTTATTCAGAAGTTAAAAGTTACATATTCTTTTGTCAAATCCTGGCACCATCAAGGAATCAAACCACGTGGTGAAGGATTGTTTATTGAAGGGGCAAGCTATCACATCTGAAAGTGACCTGGTCTTTGATCAAAATGGAATTGGACATGCACAAGCTTCGTGCTAGTTATAGTTGGAAAATAACACGCACCTTTCTGCCTTTTACCCAATTCCCTTCTCTATAATCCGCTAAGGATCGTGTGCAAACAGAACTTACTGGTATCCGTTGGCGGGCGACCAGTCCGGCAACGCCGTGGGTAAGGTATCTTCTCTCCTCCAAGGATCGGCCTGATGAATTCCTTCCCCTTATCTGGATTTCCCAAATCATTGTATGTGGCATAATCATATATTCTGTCAGATAATTTCCGAACACCTGTGCCATCTCCTCTTAGGTCTTTAAGTTCCTTCTCCCTTAGTTCTCTAAGCCCGGGAGGTGTTTCAGAAGGTAAATATGGCTGCATGAGACCATTCATATATTATCAGAAATCTGAATTACGTAATCTTCAAGTGAATATTTTTTTTAGAATTGTTATCACTTTCTCATCAAAGAAATCAAGTCACCATTTGAAGGCCAAAAAACAGCCAAGTGGGATCACAACCTAACCTAAATTCTTTTATAGTTGTCTTGACTTCCTTTGGAGCAAAATGTAAAGAATTGACAGTCCTGTTTGAAAGTGCTGGAAAAACCACACCGCATTATACACATGAAGATGCATAAGGCATTGGTGCCCCACTCAGTTCATTTAACCTAGTGCCAAAAGATCGTTCTCGGACAGGCCATAGATACGTTCTACTGACAGGCCTATGACCCATCTAAAAGCTGAGAAATTAAACAACATTTGGACATGACATAACTCAATAAAAATCATGCCAAATAATCGGGTTTTTGACAATGACACACTAGCAGTAACTCTAAAAATCATGCCTTTAGGCTGGCCTGCCACCTCGTTTTGTAGTTAATGGCCTTCTTTCCCCAATCACCATCACAGACAATGATGCACAACCAGCTTAGTGACTAATATCACTATTAACTGGAACATGACTACTGTAAGGATCACCTAGCCATGATAATATCACAGCCTCAAAACACGTTTTTTTTTTTCCTTGGACCAAAGAAAAATAATTGAACGGAATGTTCAGAGTACCTTGTTGCTGAAGAACACCCTCTTTGTTGGCAGCTCTCTGGTGGACTGCACCCAGGAGTTGCAGGCGAAGTGCACAGGCCCGCACGGCAGGCCGCCGCCCTCGACGACGATGCTCTCCAGGAAGAACTCCCTGTTGTGCCGGTTGGCCACGGCGATGGCGCCCGGCTCGCCGAAGTCGGCGTCCACCGTGAACTCGGCCGTGTACACGACGTGGTCGCCCTTGGCTCCCCTCTTCTGGCACCAGTCCTTGATGGACACACGGCCACTCTGCATCGGCTTCTTGGTCCCTGTGAAAGATTCATCATCATCATCAGCAGCAGCAACAACTCAGTCAGAGCTGGGAAAGTTGGCAAGGCAAGTCAAATTTGGAGACATGTAAAAATTGACAAGAAAGGGACAAGAACTTTCGCGGATCATGGAGACAAGGGAAAGATATTTACTTGCGTGCACAGTTATGATCCATTTAGTCACGAAATATTCTGATGCTTTTTTTTTTCTAAAGGGGCAAAAAATTCTGATGTGATCATGAAAAGGGGAGGCTCTGCATTGAAGTACTCTGAAGATTCCGGTGGGCGCTTTGGATTTAAAGGTAGAAAGAAAGCTCTGTTAAAATAACCATTCCATTTATTTCCTTTCTCCAACTTGCAAATCTTGGGATTTTTCTAGTTTTCTGAAAGATGTCAGTGTTTAAAAAGTATATAGAGTAGCTCCAATTGCTTGGATACTCTTTTGTAAGCATGAAAAGGTAGTTGGAAAAAAATGCAGTGTGAATATCCTAATGCAACGGACACATGCTCTCCATCTCCATGCTCTCATTATACTAACTCCATTATAAATTATAAAGATCTGGTGATCATCTGCATCTAATCAGAATCCCCTGACTGCCATCTGCTACCTACCCAGGACCATGAGGAGCAAACGGAGCTGAAGCCAAAAAAAGGTACTAGCAACTTTGCATTTCCAGCTCCCAGTAAAGTAGAAAAACGATCAAAACAAGCTTAAACTTTATCCAAAAAAAGAAGAACTAAAATAAACAGCTCGAATAAAGGTGAGATTTGAAGTCAACTCGGCGAGGTGCTAGCTTAAAAGCTTACTCCCAAGAAAATGGAGTGCTTTGCTTGATTCTTCTTACTTGGGTGGATCTTGGTGCTGATGAGCTCGAGCACGACATTCCGGCCGACCATGTCCCAGAGCGCGTCGAGGTGTCCGGCCACCGCCTCCTTGATGTCCTCCTTCTGCTTCCGCCGCACCGTCAGCGCCGCCCGCAGCGCCACCTTCTCCGGCGCCGGCCGCCTCTCCCCGGCCCCGCCGCCCTTGATCCCCGACGACGGCGACGCCGCCAGCCGCGGCACCTCCTCGCTGATGGCCGCCACCACCACCTTCCTCCTCCCATGCCGCTCGCCGGGCAGCAGCGGCGCGAACCGGAGCTCGCCCCATCCCCGGCGCGGCGCCGGCGGCGTCACGGTGGCCGCCGCCGCCGCCCGCGTCAGGCCGGTCAACTCCATGCACGAAGACGAAGAGGACAGTGATGCGTTCTTGGCTGCGCTTCGGATCTCCCGCCGGTTTGGGCTGTGTGCTCTTACTGTTTAGGTGGGAGCTAAGCGAGGCGAGGTGGTTGGCGTCGTCGAGTTGGGAGCAGCAGGCAGCAGCAGTGCTGGCCTAGTAGGATTCATTCATTCATTCAGGGGAGGTGTCGCGTCTTGTGGCTGTGTCAGTGTTGCCGGATTTTTATATTTTGCAGTCAGCTCGTGCTATGGGTGGAAGTCATGGGCGACATGGGCGTTTTTACAAGGAAGTTTTGGATGGTTTCGCTGGCTGACCGGA
The DNA here is from genome assembly GCF_034140825.1 of Oryza sativa Japonica Group. NCBI lineage: Eukaryota > Viridiplantae > Streptophyta > Magnoliopsida > Poales > Poaceae > Oryza > Oryza sativa. The sequence continues at coordinate 4,197,545 of NC_089037.1, read as the reverse complement.
TGACTGAAACACTTGGGTTTCTCAAGAATTTTTGTTTGTCTTTGTGCAGGGCGGCACGAGACTAGGACCCTGTCCGGGAGTTAGAAGATTACAATAATTTACTAATTGGTAGTTAGTTTTTAAGAGTTTAGAAAAACTGAAAATTTCAGCTTTCAATTTCTAGTTTATTTTCTATATTCTACAACTACAAATTTTCAGAATTTAGATAACAATCTAAACAGTTTGAGAAACTAGAGATTATATGAGAAGCTACAGTTAAAATAACGTAAATATTAAGAAATGATCTATCAAATAAGTAGAATGTGAGAGACTTTAAACCTAGATCAGCTAGCCCACCACCTTGTGCAAATGGCTGAAAGACCCTTGGATTTTTCTCCATGAAAAACTACAGTTCTTAGAAACTCTTCACATAGATCTTAGGAGAGACGATTTCTAAGTGTTTATGAGTTGGCATTATGTACGGCGAAATGTACAATAACCCACGTGCCTGTGACTGACCATGATAGTTGAACTTGAACCTGCCCATGGTTTCTGTTCAGCCGAAGTTTCAGAGAAGTCTTAGGATATTGTATTTTCTTAGATCTGGTCTTAGGGTAGTTATATCATTTATTAGTGTTAAATGTCAGAAAAAAAGGGCGAATTAGGGCACCCACAATGGTTATCTATAGGCTCTCTACAAGAGATCTATGTCAGCATATTTTCCTACTTGGAATGTATTAAATGAAGAGAGAGAGCAAAACTATCTACTAACTTAGAGATAGTCTATAGAGAAAAACGAGGCAATGCATGAGAGAGCTATAGATACCAATGTAGACATACTATTAAGGTGGTTTACTATTAATCGAGTCTATTGCTGAGATGTACATGTTTTATAGATAGCACCTTACTTTACCATTGCGGGTACTCTTATAGCGTGGAGCAAAAGGGTTGGTGAACTTATATTCCGGCAAGTTCCCTTTTGTTTTCATTGTTTGCTGTTGAGCTCTAAAAAGGGTATATTTGTCAGAAGTGCAGTGTTCGTCACTGCTCTGTGCATAATACTATAATCACTCCACTAATTTAGTGTTTTTTCTTCATTTGTCCCGTAATAAATTTATTTTTTGCTTCTTCAGTTTGTCCTAAATTAAACGTATTTTTAGTAATCATTTAAGTCGAAGTATATAAAGTGAGAAATAATTGCATTAACATTTAATAAAGTGAGAGTATTCTTTTTTTTCCTGTATAGGTATGCGTGAAATGAGTGAAAATAAATTTATTTTGGGATGGATAGATTACCCTTTTTTTGTCAAAAAGGAAATGTTCTTTTATGATGTAAGTGGTATGACGAGAGAAGAATCGATGCGATTCACCCATACACCATTGCCACCTTCCAAGAAACGTTGCTGCGTGTTACATATTGTTCACGAGGTGAGACTTTCAAAGTGTTCAATTTCTCTCTTTCCCGAAAAAAAAAAGGGTGTTTAAGGGCTCGATGATTCTTCGTTTTGGTAAGCTACTCCTATCACAATTCAAGAGCCCCATGACGCTGGCTTCTTCTTCAACTGTAACCATTCACCTGCAACAACAATTACAATCCAAACTCAACTCGTCCTGCCGTTAATTTTTGTGGCTCAGTTCAGCCAGCGCGATGGATCATTTGGCTAAGCCACTGTACACATGATGTGCGATTTATCAGTGACCTCAAATCATTCATTAGCCAGCAAAGGAGGAGAGCGATATATTATTCGTACCGTCGCATGCACGAACACGACGTGGGCAAAATGGACGGATCGATCATGGAGTTGATGAAAAAAAAAGGGAGAAAGTGATCAGAGGGGGGACTGATTGGAGCGGGTGTCTGTCGGTGCCATCTCGGACAGGCATCAAAATCCAATCCATGTCCACCAGCACTTGTAATAGGAGAAAGTTGTAGCTGGTGTAGTGGACTTGTGGTGTGGTAGAATTTTATTTATTTATTTATAAGATTTAATAAATTATTATTTTAAATTTTTATAGAAATATACTCCTCCTATAGGACGGGAGGAGTATATTTTTGTAAAACTTTGAAACGATAAAAAAAATCTGGTATAATACATGTTGTGTGTTGCACGGTTGCACCAAGCTCGTTTGACCTGACTGTTCTCCAGCCGCGAATGCGAGCCGGCCACCTGAAAAGCCCAGCCCATATGGCAGTAGCTCGTCAGTCTTGAGGCCTTTGGAGTTGAAGCTATAGCCCATGGGCTTGAGAATTTGATTGCTTTTTGTACTACTTGTGACATGAGAGTAGGTGGAATTTTTTGTTTATATATTTATTAATTAAATAAGTTACAGAAATATATATTTGTTTTAAAATACCGGGAAGATGATATTTATTTTTTTAAAAAAAAATCGCTCTCTAGGAGGATGAGAAGAGGCTTAAATGCAAATTTTCCCGTATAACTTGTCAACTTTGTATTTTTTTAATTACAAATATGTCATAGAGAAAATCCCTCGTATACACTTGAAATTTTAGCTGATCCCTTCTATGCCCCTATTTTTTACCCCCAAAATTTGATTTTGATCTCTTTCATGCCCCTCCTGTCAATTGACAGTTAGTTGACCGTCTAATTTCTATAAAAATGACCATTTTACCTTTGGATGAACATAGAAATTTATGAATTACATTATTGAAAATGAAAAAGTTTACTACATGAGACTATTATAGTTATGAGTTTGTTGTGCGATACATTATTTATGACAATTTACTTTTCGATAATGAAATAAAAAATATGTATTTATTTTATTTTAAAAAAAATTAAAAAAAATAAGGAGCATTCATAAAAAGATAGAATTACCAATATGCTCATGATATTTTTTTTAATGAATGTTCTTTATAGAAAAAAATTCATTGTCCTATTAAAAATTCAAATAAAGATTTGAAATTATTACATTTGTTTTATGTCAAATATTTCTGTACTAATTATTTAGTCTTATTAGTTTTATAAAATGCACATATTGTGCACTCAAACAAAATTTTCAATCGTTTTTTAAGCTTATATTCAAACCTAAATCATCAAGGGCATAAAAAACATTTGCAACCAAACAATTCAAATGAAGGAAAATGTAACGGCAATGGCATGGAAGAGATCAAGTTGAAATTTCAGGGGTATAGAAATGATCGAGTAAATTTCAGGGATATGAAAGGGATTGAGGCTGTGTTTGGAACCATGAGTTCCAACCCCTCTCCATCGTATTCCGCGCGCATGTTTTTCAAACTGCTAAACGGTGCATTTTTTGTAAAAAGTTTCTATACGAAAGTTGCTTAAAAAAATCATATTGATCCATCTTTAAAAAAAAATAGTTAATACTTAATTAATTACGCGCTAATGGACTGCTCCGTTGTCCGTGCGCGCTGTGCATGCTAGGTACATATGATTCCGAACACAGCTTGAGTGAGTTTTAAAGGGTACACATGGAATTTACTATGTCATATGAAGTTGGATGAAATCAAATTATAGAGCTCGAGGATTGTAGTTCACAACCTTTTCATTTAAGATTGTTTAAGAATCCAAACATCCGTTAAAAAAAAATCTAAAATCTACTTTCATAAAATCCCATATCTACATTTCAAACGATCTCCAATAGAGATAAACTTCATGTCTTTATCACCTTTTCATTTAAAATTATTTAAAGTGTCGAATAAGCGTTACTAGTTTTTATAGTAATTAAAACCAGCAGAAAGTGTCTATACAAATAAAAAAATACATTTAGGCCCCTTCTCATCCTCTAGAACAACGATTTTTAAAAGACACCCTCGCAAAGAGAACTAGGAGTGTATTTATATAATTTTTAAAAACAAATTTCAAATATATATTTTTTGTATTTTTATAAAAAATAAATATATAAATAAAAATTCATAGTATGTGAATGAAACTATGAGAGTTTGCTTAGGTGACTGTGACATGTGAGTTTTTGCTTAGCGCTGAAGATTCATGACCATGTTTAGAGCCGGAAAAAGGAAATCAGGATTAAAAGCTGGCTGGATACTCTCACGATTACATGATTAGCTACCACTTGTGACAAGGATAAGCTCAGGTCGGTTTATCTGATTATCTCCAAAACCTGCCAAGTTTCCTACTTAGCGTTGCCATCTGTCGTTCATCAAAATTAAAGCGACCTGACTGGAGCATAATTGTGCTCTTAATCAGGCATAAACCTTCATGAATTGAATGTAAACACTTAATCCGATGATGATAAAGCAGTTCGGTGGCCCAAAGCAATCGAATTCAAAGATTCTTTATGAGCTCCTCCTGTACACTTGCCATACTTTTCCATGACCAAATCACCAGGTCGTTTGCCATACGTTGCTTCAGCTCTGCAACTTCATCCAAATCGCTTGGCTCACAAACTCACAATAGACCATGGTTAGGCAGATGCATCATCCGTGCACAGATGAGTCATGCGACACACGTACACTCAAATGACCCTATTTATTCCTTTCCTGCATTAGCAGAAGCTACATTGTAAAAACAATTCATCGTTGATCACAACTAGTATTCGTAGCTCCAAGAACTGAAAGAGCTACCGTATCAGATGGGTGCGTACGCAGCTCTGACGCCGGTTGTTAGCAAGATCTTCTGCAGCAGCTCGCAAGCCGTGCTGATGGTGCGCCGCCGCCCTCCCACGGTGAACGGCGGCGGGTTCGTCGTCACCGACCGTGATCAGAGGGTCGTCTTCAGCGTCGACGGCTGCGGGATCATCGGTGCTAGCGGCCAGCTGATCGTCAGGGACGGTGATGGCACTGCCATCCTCTTCATCCACAAGAAGGTGAAACCAACTCAAGATTAGACTTCACCTGAAATGTTTTCAATCTGAGTAGATGCCATGATGTTCAGAACACTGCATGCTTGATCAACTTTTGATTTTTCAGGGAGGAGTTGTTCAAGTGTTGAGCATTAACAATTGGTGGAAGGGATATCTCATGGACTATGGTGAACCCAGCAAGCTGGTTTTCAGCTTTCAAGATCCTAAGCCGGTGCTCTGCATGAACGGCGATGTCAGGGTCGCTGTTGAGCCAAAGGGAAGAAAGAGGCACTGGGATTATGAGGTGATCGGGTCATTTTCTCAGAGAGCTTGCACTGTCAGGAGCCGAGCAGGCCATGTCGTAGCACAGGTAATGAAACTCTTCGGTCATGGCAATGGAGTTGAAATGAACTTGATCAGGAATGGAATTATATCATATGGTAAAAAATGTTTACAAGCATTTGTTGTATTTTATTTCACTAGATTGGAGTGAAAGGGATGCTGGCTGGTAAGGACTTCTACCATGTGGTGGTGCAGCCAGGTTATGACCAGGCGTTTGTGGTTGGTGTAATTGCCATTCTTGACAACATCCATGGGGAATCGACAAGGTGTTAATAGCAATCATTGGATAAGAATGTATTAACTAGCAAATTTGTTTCAATTGCGTTAGTTCGTTATTAATCATGCTGCTAGATAACTTATTTTAACTTTTTGTTGATACACTAGCAGCACACAATATGTTGTAAATATTGTAAATTGGTTTGGTGAGAAGTTTACTTAATTAAATACAAATAACATCTATGTAACTTAGTTTGCAGACCTTACTGATAGATGAAAACTTCTATTTGTAAAACAAATATCTGTATGAATTCTCCATGTGGAAACACAAAGTTTTCCATACTCTGCTAGAAATAGACCATTCCTAGTTTGCAGAATTCATTTGTGTTCCAAGCAGGTTTACAGTATGGTCCGGCCCAGTTTTTGAAGGCTCAGGCCCAGCATTCCGGCCCATATTTTTGCTGCTGCGTGTACACTCGTGGATGTGTACGCGTGTAATGGTGTGTGCACGTATATTATATTTTAGAGGGCTGCTACAAAACGGGATCCAATTGCAACGGGATAGGCATATTAACTATTCTCTTACACAAGTATCAGGTCCTAGATATCACAGATACCGGATAACAAGTATTACAGGTATCGGGTACCATGCAGCTGGTGCTATAAACAGGTATAGGTACTGTCTTATAGAAGGGTATCTCGTTCCAACGGGATATCGTTGTCTAGGTTTTCTGTATATTTTAATGTAATTGGAAAAAAATGATAATTCGATGTAATCAGAAAGAAGTAGTAATAACACATACTTCATCAAACAAATCTTCATGAAAGGCAAATTTGCTTTTGCTTAACTAGTAACAATGTCCAATGGAGTGAAAAATGCAATAGATCAGTTGCACGGTTAGCCAATTTTGACCACCTCCAGTCTTTCCTCACGAATGATATAAGACCTAGTAGTGTCTTTCGTGGTCAAGACAAACCATCCAAGGCTCGCCGCGCCGGTGAGGTCGGCCCCCCACAAGAAGCCGGTGACGGCGTCGGCGCCGAGCATCTTGTCGGTCGCGGCGAGAAGCAGCAGGGCGAGGTAGGCCGCGGCGAGCGCGAGCGCGGTGCCGATCGTGAAGCTCAGGAAGGGCCTGGACATGTCCACCGGCGGCCGCAGCATGGGGACGTAGAGCGACGAGAACGGCAGCAGGAAGAGGAGCCCCGCGAGGCCGAGCCCGAACGCGGCGCCCGCGGGCGCGCCGGGCAGGCACGCCACCGTCGCGCCGGCGACGGCCGCGCACGCCGCGGAGACCGCCATGGCGAAGCGGATCGCCGACCTGCGCCCCGCGGCGCGGCCGCGGACGATCTCCGCCAACGTCCGCCGCGGGCGCTCGTCCCAGCGTTGTTCCATCGTTTTTCCGTTGTTTGGGTCAACCTCGCAGTCGATTATTCGGCTATGACATATGTATACGTGCGCTACAACTACAAGCCTACAACTTGAAAGTGTGTCCGTATCCTGGTGCGACACGTTACGGAGTGCAAGCCGCAGTCGGATATGTTACGGAGTGCAAGCCGTAGTCGGATAGTCGGATGCGCGATATATACGCGCGCGCGCGGCGACGTACGGCGTCGCGTCGAATCGCGGGAGTCTGCAGGGAGAAACTAAAAACGGCGAGAAGATGGTAAGCAACAATAAAGACGACAACGACGACGACGTCGAAGCTGGCCTCACGGTGGCGGCGGCGGCGGCGAGACGGTCGTCACCGGATCAGCCGTCGCCATGGTGGGATGACGAGGCGATCTGGCTCCGCTGGGAGGAGCTCACCAGCAGCGAGCAGATACGGAAGCTGAGGACCACGGTGACCGTCCTGCTGTGCGTCTCCGTGGTAATTGGGCTCTGCGCGGCGGCGGCGCAGGCGATGTTCGTCCCGGCGACGACGACGGCGCTGTCCAGCGCCGGCGTCGGGGTGCTCTTCTTCCTCGCGCCGTTCTCGCTGTACATGCGCCTGATGCTGCGGCCGTGCCTCGTCGAGGACATGCACAGGGGCACGCTCGCTTGCCTGGTGGCCGCGCCCGTGCTCCTGCACACCGCCGCGGTGGCGTATTTACAGCTGATGGGGCGCGGCCAGGTGGCGTTCGCCGCGTTGGGCGTATGGCTGGTGGACGTGGCCGCCGCGGCGGCGCTCGGCTGGTGCTTCTGGAATGACAGGCGATGAACCTAAGGTAGATTAGGGGAAATCTCTGGGCTCGATTACGCCTTTGCTGCTTAGCATCTGTTATTACGTACGCGGTACATGTTACACCGGCACATCGGAACGTGGTGCGGTTGGTCCAATTGCCGGCGACTAGCCAGGAGTGTGTCCTTGTGGGCTACAAAGAGGTTTTGGGCCTATCTCTGTGATCTCCTCTCTTGGCCCAACATATATTTGGCCCATATGGTAGCTGCCTGACATCAGAAATCCTGAATCCGGAATCATTCCGTTCTCCCTGTCCAATTGTTACAGTTGTATTGCATTCCCACACCGTACACCACCAACATTACCATTACTAAATCCTTGCAGCTTCTCAAAATTTAAATACAGTGCACACGGAGAAAACCTACAGTCTTTCAGCAAACAGTAATAACATACTCGCGTACAGCATACAGTGTCTATCAACAGAGATATTTCACGGCGCTGGGAAGATACTAGAGAAACCTCCCAACATGAGAAGTGATAAACCATCCATATTTTGTCAAACTGTTTACATGCTCAATTTGCTCATGTACGTCTGACATGCTCGTATTTACACGCTCTAATCCTATTCTGCTATTCAAGCCTAAGACAAATAATAACATGCTTCAAATCCACAATCATTTTTTACCCACGAGCCAACTCACTGATCCGGATTAATTTACCGGCATCGCTTGATCAGCACGTAGCTCGACGAGTACAGACAAACGCAAGCAAAACCGAGTCATTCCCGCTGCACACCATCGGCCGCCGCCGCCGCCGCGGCGCCGTCAGACCTCCTCCGGCCGGCTCGCCTCTTGCTGCTGCCGTCGCCGTTGGCGGCGACGTCGTCGGGCGGCGCGACGTAGACGAAGGTGCCGACGAGGCAGTCGTCGTCGAGGGCGAGGAGCGGCTCGAGCGCCTCGACGACGGCGGACATGTGGGGGCGGGACTTGGGGTTGAGGCTGACGCAGCGGTGCGCCAGCGCGGCGGCCTTCTGCGCCGCCTTGGCCGGGTACTGGCCGGCGAGGTTGCGGTCCATGACGCGGCCCAGCCGCCGCGCGTCGGTCAGGTACGGCCGGGCCCACTCCACCAGGTTCTGCTCCCGCGCCGGCCGGCTCTTGTCCACCGACTTCCTCCCCGACAGCAGCTCCAGCAGCACCACGCCGAAGCCGTACACGTCGCTCTTCGCCGTCAGATGCCCTAAAAATAATTTGATAACAAGACCATAATTATATTGCTTTTAATCTACTGACAAACCATCGATCAGATTGTCGGAGTAAAACTTAGGGTGCGTTCGTTCTAGGGGATGGATTGGGTGAGAAAGGGACATCGTATTCTATGCGCACGCTTCCTAAACTACTAAACGGTGTATTTTTTGTAAAAATTTTTTATAGGAAAGTTGCTTTAAAAAATCATATTAATCCATTTTTAAAATTTAAAATAATTAATAATCAATTAATCATACGCTAATAGCTCACCTCGTTTTACGTATCTTCCCAATCTTCTCTATCCCCCTCTCCTCAAACTCACCCTTACTCCATATATTTCAAAATTTTTTTTAGAAAAAGAGAAATGTGACAGATTTAGTATTACAAATCTGAATAGGATATATCACATTTTATATTATATTGTTTATTTAGGATGGGGTAAAAGGTTGCAGTTTTTTCTGCTGTCAAACCTGTCATGATGTACTCTGGTGCAGCGTATCCCTGTGTGCCCATGACACGTGTCGAGACATGCGTCTCGTCATCCTCTGGCCCGTCCTTCGCTAGCCCGAAATCTGAGAGCTTGGCTTTGAAGTCCTACGGACAATTCAGCAACGAAAACAAAATTAAGATTGCTACAGAATTGTACTTGTGTAAGAAAACCTTTCTGCTGCAACTGCAGGATTCAGTTGATGGAGAAATAATAGCGTAACCAAAGCAAATGCACTAGCAGTAGTGCTAGCCTGCTAGGGATTATTGTTCAGAGGGAAATATCACCATGCACCCAACTCCAACAACTCTGTTTATCACGCGCGTAATAATTTAGTTTAAACTGATGAATCACTCCATGTTTTACCTTTTTTTTTCAGTTTTTTTTCTCCACGGAGAAATAGTCATACCACCCTGCTCTTTCTTTGGGTGTGTTTAGTTCACGCTAAAATTAGAAGTTTGACCGTGTTTAGTTTACCCCCAACTACCCTAAACCTTCAACTTTCCATCACATCACATTATATCAAAAATTTTCCTACACACATAAATTTTCAACTTTTTTTTTTAATTCCCAACTTTCCTCAAACTTTCAACTTTTTTCAGGAACTAAACACGGCCTTTGGTTGAAATTAAAACGATATGACGGAAAAGTTAAAAGTTTGTGTGTGTAGAAAACTTTTGATGTAATAAAAAATTGGAAGTTTGAAGAAAAAATTTAGAACTAAATTCGCGGCCTTTGTCACGTTAACGCATTGATGACAAAACGGGAGCGCTGCTATAGTTGAAACTGAAAGTCTGAAACCTGACCAATTCTTAGTTCAGTATACATAGGCGATCGAGTAGTAGTCAAGATTTGTTGTTTAGTACTTGGCATTTGGCATCACGACAGTTTCATACTGGAAACTAATTAAGAACGTACAAGCAACCAAACCATGCATGCATGATGCATGTATTCTGACTATTATCTAAAAGAATATAACTTTTCTGACTACTAATAACCTTATTAGAGATCAAATGACAAGCAGGTCAATCTTTTGGGGAAGTAGGTGAAGAACACATATACGATGCCACGATGGTAACGTAATTAAGGTCAAGGACGTACCGAGTCTAGCAAGATGTTGGAGGTCTTGAAGTCTCGGTAGATGACCGGCTTCTCGGCTTCATGGAGAAAGGCCAACCCTTTCGCGGCACCTATGGCGATCTTCAACCGTGTTGACCATGGCAACGACGCTGCGTACTCTGCACATTTGGTGTGTAAGTACGATATGTAATCAGATAAGACGATTAAGTTGAACTAATAATAGTATGCACATATGGAGCTTGAATTAAGAAGAGAAATGTACATTTTGGTCAGCATGCATCTGCATGTCCATGACAGTAGACTGACTACATGAAACTAATGACATCGGATTTACTTAAAAAAAACTTTGCTGAAACGTTGCTATCTCTTAATTAATTTGCAACAGTTTAATCACTGTACTCCCTCACACGTGATTTTTCAGTTTTCAGGGCTACCTTGCTTCATTAATAAAACATGAAGCATATTGTGCTACTATGTCTCTTAAACCAGTAGTAATTGATAGATCGAGGTGACTAGATCATGTGGTTACCGATAACACAAGCCACGAATTTTGACTTGTGAGGTTGATCCAAATCACATATTAGGGGTTGTCTACTACTTTGACGCAAGTACTAATGTGAAAAAACCATAGTAGACAACGAGTGGTGAAGGTGTCCTACCCCTACCATACTCATGATTATACATCAAATCTGCGCTGTTTCCTCTTCACTATGCAGAGGCAAATTGACAATGAAGACATGACAGTAGGACTGTACAAGAGACAGACAAAGAGGAGAACAAAAGCAAGTTGCAGGTGTGAATTATATCAAAGTGGTTAAGAGAAAATGACTCCATACAGAGAGTGAGATATGATGTAACGCAAAAATGGACGTCACAACAAAGGTCTAAAAAGGCAGTTTGAACCATCAGGAAAAACTGGAGAAACATATTGAAGGGTGTAGAGCAAGAAAAGCTACTCGATCAATCGAGCTTAGCCGCGCCACCAATTTGCAGAAAAGTTTATGCCAGCGAGTTGGTAAAATCGCGCCGTCCATTTCAACCGATGTTCAGCCTAGAGATTCTGTCGAATCCTTTTTAGCTTAATGATGCAGCGAGGAAAAAGCAGAGTGATAGCAATGTTTTACGAATATCTCTTTCTTGTTGCCTGCAAGATTGTCACTCTGCTATAATATATACTTATACCGTTGATATATATGTAAATCGTTTCAATTCTCTCTAATCTCAGTTACGCTTTTATTCTTAATTACTTCTGCTAATTTGTCAGAAAACAACTGAGGCTTGCACCAAATTTCTTGTATATTCAGAGTAGCAGAAAGCTAGCATAATATAGGAAACAATAACAAAATATTAGTATTTTTTTTCAAGCTTACTTTTGAAGAGATGCTTCTCCAAGCTGCCCCTCGTCATGAACTCGTAAACGAGAAGTCTGTGTTCATCCTCGTAGCAGTAGCCGATCAGTTTGACGAGGTGAGGATGCCTCAGTTGCCCCAGAAAGATGACTTCAGTCTGCATAATCATCGGGCCATGTATGCATTTGCAGACTTGTCAGTCAAGTCCAGACATTTTTTTTTCTCATTTGATTGCTTTTAACTGGGAGAAAAATAAAATAAGGAAGCATTTCAGCTAAGCAAGCAGCACTGTTCTATTGAATTATTGTTCCATGGTATCTACTATCTAGCAGCAAACTTCTGAAACTTTCTCGAATGGAGTTCAGTATGTGTAACACGTCAACCAAGAAAACTTCTACTTCTAAGAAAAGACTAGTGATTTGGAATATTGAGAAAAAGAATAGTAAAAATAATCGAGCAGGTACGTATTCATAAACTAATACAGTATTACAATACCAATTAACCATTTTAATATAAGAAAAGACTAGTGGTTTGGAATATTGAGAAAAAATATAGTAGAAAGAATAGAGCAGGTACGTACTCATAAACAAATACAGTATCACAATACTAATTAACCTTTTTTAAGGAATACTAATTAACCATTTTAAACAAAAAAAAGCAATAGATACTGCAAAATAAAGTTCAGCTCGGTTGCATACACCGATCAATTTAACCCAAAAGTTTAATTAAGCTAATAAAGAAAAACAAGTAATTACATATTCTAATATCCTCTCATGCGGGCCTCATCAAGCCTATAGGATAGAATAAAAGTGGATGCAATTTTAATTTAATTACGCACCAGCTGGCAAGATTTGAATTCGAGACCTTTGGCTCTATTTCCATGTTGAAACTTAAGCTAGTGAGGAAATACAAGCAATTTATTTTATATTTCAACAGAAAACCAAGTTTTCTTTTCTTATAGAAAATATGTAATCATTTTCTGAATTCTTTCCCCTGACATTTCAGAATATATACTTTAATTTGTACCCACCGTAGCAAGGCCAAGTTAATAATGCTAATTACGCTGGGTATATACTTTCCTGAACTTATGTAACATGTACATATAGGTTAATTAATTAATTTTATCTGAAGTCCTATCATGGTTTAAATTCCCAGCTAATTAACTCAAACCTTATTACTAGAACAGCTCAACTAACTTTGAACAAGTAAGCAAGTCTCATCAACTAGAGGTACTAGATAGCAGCAATAATCTCATGCCGTCATGCGTATAGCAGGTAAAGAACCACACTATTCATCAAACTGATCATTATGATCAGTTTCGTACTTTTTGCAAAGTGGTGTTCTGTATTAATTTAGTTACCAACAATAACCGCCTAATTGGAGTGTCAAGGCATGCCAGCTAGTAATAATGTGAGGTCACGTACAGGTGCAACCGTGCAAGTAATGAACTGAGCCGATGGAGCTAGCAAGCAGTGGAGTAGTTTATAATTAAATTTTAGCGAGGCGTAATTAAGCAGCTACTAGTGATTAAGTGTCGTACTTACCAGCCACTCGTTGTGTCCCTGTGTGCCCTCGAGGTCGAGGAGCTTGACGGCGACGGGCTGCGCGCGGAGGCCGGGCTTGAGCTTGTCGTCGACGTAGCCCTTGTAGACAGGGCCGAAGCCGCCCTCGCCGATGAAGTTGGTCATGGAGAAGTCCCTGGTGACGGCGCGGAGCTCGGCGATGGTGAAGACGTGGAGGTTCGACCCGGCCAGCGACAGCGACAGGTCCTCCGGCGACACCATCCCTCCGAACGACAGGTCGGAGAACGACAGCCGGCTCTGCAGCTTCCGCTGCTTCTGGCTCGCCGCCGCCGCCACCTTCTTCTTCGCCTTCTTCCCGCCGCCGCCGCCTTTCTTCCTCTTGCCGCCGCCGTCGTGGTGCGAGGTGAAGCACCCGAACAGCGAGCTCCACGCCTGCTTCGCCATGGCGTTCTTCGTGTCGTGCGTGTGTGGTTGGGTTACCCGGCCGCGCCCGCTGCTTTGGCCGGATAGAAGTGTATATAAATACGGGTTGGTGCCCACCGGCCGCCGGTGTTAACGACGACGGCTTCTTGCATTGCTTAATTGTGTGCCGCTGGGTTATTATTAATCGCTCACTTGATCGGTCACGATCGTTAATTCATCACAAGCTCAGAGGGTTAACGGCGCGGGGGTTTGGTTAATTTTGGTTTGGGGGTGTGTGGATGGAGAGGGGGCTAGCTTGGGCTTTTGACTTGGCGGACCATTTTGACACGGGGAAATGCGTGAAATTCCGCCGGCGGAAACGGGGGTTTCGACGGACGCTCCGATCCGCGCCGTCAGTTGCAACGGGAGGTACGCGGCGAGGGTGCCTCCCGTGCGTCGGATGAGGACTGGACGGATCAGATGGAAAAGCAGGCAAAGGCATGGCTCAAATGCTTTGGTATGCTGAAAGCTTCCCTTTACTAGTACTAGTACTCCTCCTGGTCCTCCATAGTTCGTGTCAAAAAAAAAAAAAAGGTAGTACTCCATAGTTTGCGTCCGTTTCAAACTGGACCGACAAGAGGCACAAGTGGATCGCGTTATCTCCAAGTGTATTTTCACACATGGTTAAATTATCTTTTTCCTCCCCGCAAAAAAAAAACTTTTTCCTCAATGTGTTTTTACCAAGGTAATTAATTAACTTGCTTAATTTTCTCTCAATTAATTATCCCTTCATTTCACCTATTGCTGATCATAGGTTGCAACGCTTATTAGAAAAAGAAAAGGTAAAATTTTTATATATGTATTAGTAGTGACTTAAAAACCAACACCGAAAAATAAATTAAGACAAAAACATTAATATTAACTTTAAAATTGAGTTTTAAATTTAAATTTTGGCTGGATAAACTGAATAACAAACGATGAACCTCTTATCAATGTCATATGATAACTTACTGCCCTATCGTTTGGCTTATTTAAGGAATAAGCTAAATAGTATATTTGCAAATGGAATAAGCCAAAAATATATTTGCAAATGAAAAATAATTTATGAATAAAATTTTTATATACGTGTTCTTAACGATCTAAAAGCTAAGGCTGAAAAATAAGTTTCGATGAAAAACTCTAAAATCAACTTCAAAATTTAAGGTTGAGAACTATTTTAGTTGATAAGTATAAGTATAAAAAAAATAAAGCTGTTAATTGCCCGGAGATCGTACTAGTTAGCATCATGTGCTGACAAACACACACGAGCAGCTAGAGATGGCTCTATCTGGAATGACGTGTCCTCTGCTCCGTTCTCCAGTCGACTATTGGCGCATCCTTTTGTACTTAATGTACAACTGTACTATTATCAAAGCTCCCTTTCCAGAAGCTGTACTGCATTGATCAAACTTGCAAGGAACGTTGCTTCTGTTTCGCTAGCAATGCTCCCTGCAAGGAAAAGCTGATACTCCTTGCAATTTTTTTTTGAAAAAAAAAAAAAACAAAGATGATATAGTTTGAGTCTTGAGAGCAGGTAAAGGTTGTGTCCGTACCATCTGCAATGCAAGCCACCGGAGCCGTGGCTCTGAACTCTGTTTTCGTGCCGACATGAATCGTCCAAACTACAAATTTGCAATTGCTTCGAAGTGCAGAGTATGTTGAGTTGTGATCCAAACTTATTTCCATTTAATAAGTACTCATGATAATCCTGCTGATATGATGACAAAGTCTGTTCCTGTTGCTAAGGTTGAGCTTTGCTCAAGCTTAGTTGGTATAGTGGTTTAGCCCGAGAGGCTATTTGGCGCCGAAAGTGTTTTTTTGTCTTTGTTGTGTTCAGAGTGAAGGATTGATTCATGCTACAAGAAGGAATTTGTCTCAAGGTGGAGTTTGTTGAGTTGTGATCCAAATTCATTTGCACTTAATAAAGGCCAGCTTCTGCCGTAGCGGAGCGAATCATCATCCCTTTTAGGGTTCCACTATATATATACCTCTTGTAAGCCGCCGTGCGGCGATGCAATCTCACCTCAGATATAGTGAAGATATTTTGCTGGCTGGCGCCCGTGGTTTTTTCTCTCCTATTTTGGGAGGGTTTTCCACGTTAAATCTCGTGTCTTTTGTGATTGATCTATTGTTTTTTATCGTTTGTTCGTCTATCGTTTCCTAACAGAGTACAAAACTACAAATTGTAGTTTAAACATGATTGAACAGTCCCATGCAACCTCCTGTATTAAGAAAATGGAGCAGTAGGCCCAACAAGATCATAAAGGTGCTAGCTCCCTTTTGTTTTACCTCAACTTCTTCTATCACTTGGAAGCATTAGCGTCTCTACACACACATACATAGATGATCTTCAGTTTCTGAAAATGATCTTGTCCTAATTAAATCCACCGGTTTGGAGCTTTATGCCCCTTTTCAATCTTGTTCAACAAGATATACACACATGTGACATGTCGTACTTGTTTAACTATTCCGCAACATGGCATTATCTAGCTATAGAAGAAGTTAATTAGAAACGTTTATGATCTAGCTAGAGGTACTAGAATAATTGCCAACTGATCGTTGTCGAGCTCAAGGATTGGACAGAGCACCAAATTTCAGAACCTTCTTCAGGCCGGGCGTCCACGTATCATATATGTCACTGGACACAAGCTGATGGAGACGATCGATCGAGCCTGGCTGCTAGTAGCAGGGAAAGGAACTCTTCAGATAGACAGCTACAGTTTAATTTTAATTGCCGGGTGTTAGGTGCCGCCAAATAAAAACGAGTAGGAGATATGGTACTTAATGATGATCGAGCACTAGAAACAAATTAAAAAAATTAGTAGTAGTAATGGATTTAATCCTATGGTGTTGGGTGCAACTTGATATGGATGTGGCTAGCTTGCTTCTAGAAGGTAACAGGAACGTACGTATATACCTGACCAAAGCTGACCTGCAGCTGTAGTTGTACGACGTACGGTCAATATGGTGCAGGTAGGAGAGAGAGACGATCGAAACCATGAGCGCCGCATGGACGCGAATAGCACATTGATCTCTTTGTGACTTTGTTTTCTTTAGTGGAAGTGTTTGCATTGGGAAAGTCTCATTGACCCTCAAGGAACTTCTACGTTTCTAATGTTGATTGTAAAGTTATCAAAATAATAATAATTAATACTATTTAACGTATCATTTCACAAACACGTAAATTCGATCGACTTATATAAGTTAAGAATGCCAATATTAATTGCATACTATTTACAGTCATAGTTGTGCACTGGTTATGTTGGTATGTAAAAGCAGGCAGGTGCAGGTGCATCAGGTTCATGCCTTTGCCTCACTGCCGCGGTGAAGTACAACGTAAACCGTGCCTACATTTGGGCTCGCCTCGATCACGCGATTCGTACGCGAGGTTGCTAGTACGTGCGTAGGCCAAGGCATATGTGCAATCGCGCGCGCCCCCCGCGGCCTAGCACGCACTGTTGGATCAGGCGAATCGGTCGGTCGGCTCGATCAACGCGAAAGAACAACGGGAGGCCGGACGAGCTAGCCGCGCGCGTCAACTGCTGGATGGATCTGATCTGCCGGCTCCGCGCGCGCGGTTGGACCGGTGGCCACAGATTGGGCTCTTCGATCGCACGCGCACGCACGCACGCCCGGATCAATTAACCCACGCGGCATTTCCCTCGACTTGTCCGCGCCCGCGACCGGGTCGATCCGGAAGCCAGCGTGACATGCGGTGCAACGCGCGCGCGCGGGGGCGCGGTGCGGCGAGATGGCGAGGAAAACAGCGTGCGTTGCCGCAATATTCGTTGGGTCAGGTCAGGTCAGGCACATACTGTACGACGGCTGCGATGCGAGCTAACCCCTAGCTAACCACAGTACACATCACCATTTGCAGCCCGATCAATCGGTGTGTGTTATTCCAGATTGGATGTATAGCAGATGTCATATATCCATTGATTACTTGAGTAGTTGACTTCCAGTACTGGAGCTGCCGAGTACGTTGGATTGGTTTGAACTGTGAAAGCAACCGTCGCGCACTTGCGCTACGGGGACTTTGGAAGGGAGGGGTAAGATGTAGGAGGCGATGTGAAAAATGTTGGTTGGGCTGCCAAATGCCAACTCACCCAATCGTCAATTCCATGCATTTGGACGGCGCACGTCGTTTCCCCCCGATCGTTTTATCTCTTGTTTCACCTAACAACAGCTACCAATCAATTGGGGGTAATTTCCCAAAAAAAAAGGTTGAACTAGATACTCTGCATTGAACAGCCTTCTCACAAAATTAGAGGCCGCCGATCACCGTATAAATCATCGCCTACATATGTAACTGCACGAGTTACATATGGGATTACGTAAACGAATTTGCTATATATTTGTCGACAAATTTTCCTTCAAAAATTTGTCAGATGTAATTATAGTACAATCATAGTGTAATTACACTGTAACTTGCATGTAATTACACTGTAACTATAATGTAACTTGTATATAACTTTCAAGAATCTCTCGGTAACATGTTATTTTAGTAAAATAGAGGTAATGAGAACAAATTCTTTCACATATGTGTGTGCTGTGATTTTTTTTCTTCCTCACCAGAACAAATCTTGTAATAGGTATAACGATTCAAAATTACGTGAAACTTACATACAAGTTACACTGTAGTTGCATGCAAGTTACAGTGTAATTACATATAAGTTACAGTGTAATTACATTACGATTGTACTATAATTACATTTGTCAAATTTTTAATAGAAAATTTGTCGACAAATATATAGGTGGTCCCTTCTATAGTCCATTCTTTCGGAGGACTGGCTGTGGTCGTTAGCGGCCGTCGCTTTCTTTGGAGAATTTTTGGGAGCGTAGAGTGGCTCTGCCCCCGCCCGCTGTTTGGAGTAGAGTTACCGTCGTATCAAGTTTTTTCCTTTCCTTCCTTGTTTTTTTTATCTTTGTTTTTCTTCCTTCCTTGGCATAGGCCGGTCTAGCTAAGTGCATCGTGTAACAAAAACTCTATTATTCTAATATATTGACGTGCAATTCTTTTACGTGTTCACGAAAAAAAACATATGGGATTATATTCTACCATCTCAGCCGTTTTAATAATCAAGTTACGTTAATATCCATATATGATCATGTCATGGAAACTCCTATAGTGTCCGGGCATCAAAACAACATTTTTGTGAGGCTACCATATTATCCATGCATGGAATAGCCCAAGACATTTTCTTTTCGTGTCTCTTTGAGCGTTTGACCTTAGGGCAAAGGTGCAGGCAGATAATCCTATTATATCAGTATTGCATTTCAACAGTGATGTATGCAAGAGACAAAAGGACACGTCCTGATCAAACCCTTCAACATTTTAATGATGGCAACACCGTAACTTGTTGGATTCAGGTAACTATCCTAATTCACCCAAGCGGCTGCATTCAGCTTCAACGTGTCATCAATCCTCAGCTTAGATTATGCAGACAAAATGATCAACGAACGGTGTCAGAAATCGCAAGAATATCAGCACCAGGCTTCTAGAACATGGATCATACCCCGATCATTTGGAAGCATCGGAGCATTTTTCACGCATTAATTATGTCAACGAGCAAGACGAAATTTACAAAACTCACAGAAGAGACAAGGACATCTTGATCAAGATGGACAAGGCCACCATGCAGAGTGGCTGTGAGCAGTTTGCCAGTTAACTCAAAGTAGGATGCAACGGCAGCAAATGCTTCAGGTTTACTCCATCTTCAGACATGACTTCAATTGTGACCAACTTGATTAGCACAACTCAAGTATGCCGACCTGTGAATTAATGCGTCGACATTTAAAATATAACAGGAAAATATCACTAGCTCCAGATCCATTATTTTCTCCAAGTTCGCACTTCTGTTTTCATTGCATAATTCAAATTGAATGATGTCTGCACCTTTTAAAATTCCTGCCTTTTATGATGAAATTTCTTCCAGTATGAATGTTGTAGAGTCTAACCTAATAGAAACGTAACGATTTCGTGTATTTGTCAACAACCAAATAAAGGAAAAATAGGTATGTTTCCGAAGCCGCCCCCAGATATAATGATTTTAGTTGAAGCGGCTCTAAAGGAAACGAGGCGTATCAATGGAAGAAGCAGGGTAAAGCACACTGCGATTAGAATCGATCGTAGAATTGTAGTATTGCCTATGACCTTTCCAAATTTCTGTGGGAAAATTTTCGCTTCAGTGATAGCAACTTATTCGATCACTCTGATTTGTCTGATTTCTATCTCTATCAGAACACCTATCAGTTTATAAGCAACGTCCATTTCAGGGATTAGGTGCAGAATTGAACACTTTCATATTATCCAATTACATTACGTTTACTGAATAGTTCTGGGAGAAATCATATTTCTGGACATCACCCACGAAAAATCATTTCAAATCTATATGACTTGAGATGAAGACAGATTTGGGAGTTACAGGGAGGTAGGCCTTGGGGGAATTGGTCCTTACCTATAACAACAGAAAACGACATCTCCTTGAACTGACTTGCATTAGAGATTGAATTGTGTGGTATATGCCTCAAGGGGCTACTAGCTGAGTATTTATCTACTAGTTATCTTCATCTGACTTGGAAAATTGAAATATGTCTTGTCAGAATTATTTAACTTGAGTCTGCAATTGTTGATGAATAAAAGGTTTCTATCCTTATCTCCTTTTGATTCCAGTTGTATAAAACTTGTGCCAGGTGATCTCTGACATATATAGTACGTTTTCATAAATCAGATCATTCAACAGTTTCAACTTTCTCACCTTTCTTGCTGCTGTAAAATATCATGCAGGTTGTACATTTAAGCACCATATCTCTTCGACTTTGCCTGCCAAACTGATTAAGCTACTAACTGGCTCTCATGTGGCCCAAATCTTGCCCGGTTTCAGTATCATCTTTGATGGGTCATCTGATTTAACACGGATTGGGCTGAGGAACAGAATATCACGCATGTTAGGGAACATCGATTTCTTGAGCTCACACATGTTTGGAAAGCTGCTGAAAGAAACGTCCATTTTAGAGTAACCACGCTCTTCAGACTTCATTGATGGCTGCAAATGGATTAGCAGATGTCCAGTCTCGATTGCCTTCCTTGACGGTTCATACAGAATTACAGACTGATGGTAGATTGGTAGCCTCAAGAACGGAACGATCATATGAATTCATACGCATGTGAACAGAGATCAAAAGAGAGGTGACGGACTCAGACTCGTCGATGCTCCCCAAAAGTCGAAATCGAAAAGGTAGCAGCATCCGGTGTGTAGAAAAAGAAGAGACGCTTTGCTAATTTTCTGATGTAATTGATCGAGATGGGCGAAGGAATTCTACCCTATCAAAGTACCAACTGCCACCGATTCACGTCACGAGTAGACTTATACGATGTGTACACTGTACATGTACATCTGAAATTGTCGTCGTGGTTAAATGACAGCCGAAAAAAGGGAAGAAATTTGCGTGGCCTTGTCAATGGAAGTGTCAACAACACAGGTGAGAAAGTGTGCTCGGTCGTGTACTCGCGTCGGTTTACCATGGATTATTCACCCTTTTTTTTTTTTACTTTCTAGAGACTAGAGGTGAAGTCTCCTAAAAGAAGAGTAGCAAAGGAGGCAGGAAAAATCACTCCCTTCCTTTTTGAAACAAGAAATCACTCTTGCTTGAACAAATGCCTAGTAGGGAGTACTTGTTTTTTCCCACTTTCCAGTTTCAAAATACGTACTACCCCCGGTTTTTCCAACACCGCCGTGCGTACGAAAAGGGGGCGGAAGATTGCGCCTGTGTGCCGACGTTTCCAGAGAAACTGATCAAGAAGAAGAAGATGATGATGGAAGAATCAACTTCGCTTACTGCGTACACCAGCGTGACATGGCTTAGCTGTTGTGTTTGTATGACGTATTTGCAACGTATATAACTGAAAAAAAGGCAAAATTTGTTACAGGACACCGAAAGATTGCGGTCTTTGCTACGAGACATCTGAAGATTGTATATTTGCTCGTGGACACTGTAAAAAAGTGGTAATTAGCTCCTGGACATTTCTCCCATTATTTTATTATTTCTGATCAAAATGGAGAGGAAAACTTTGGTTAAAGACAAATTTGCCCATGGGTCCACTCGTCAATCTCTCTCTCTCTTGTTCTTCTTGCTTTCTTTCTCTCTGTTCATCTCTTCCTCTCTTTCTCTGTCGCGGCACACCGGGCAGAGCTCCACGGCGAAGGTGTGCTAGCGAGGACGACGAGGCGGCGGCGTGCTTGGACGCGACGACGCGGGCGGGCCACGGCGAGGTGACGAGGTCGACGAGGCGGGCGGCGTGGGAGCACGACGCGAAGAAGTCGAGCCCGCCGCCGCCGCCGCGCACCGCGCCGACGCGGAGGGCATCGCCGTGGGTGACGACCTGCTGCTCGAGGTGGAGCAGCGTGCGGCGGTGCGACGCCGACTACGACGGTGGAATCGACACGTTCTTCCTCGATGACGCCGACGACGTGCTGTTCGGGCAGCTCGCCGCGGAGCACGAGCCGGCGTGCGCGTGGCGGGGAAGGCCGTCGTGGAGAGCCTTCCGACTGTGGTCGTCGAGCGCCGCCGCCGCCCCGCCGTGGCCGAGCCGTCCCCGCCCCGCTGTGGCCAAGCCGTCCCGGCGATGCGCCGCCGCCGCCGCCCAGCTGTGGCCAAGCCGTCCCGGCGATGCGCCGCCGCCGCCGCCACCCCGCCATGGCCCAGCCGTCCCGGCTCGAGCCGGCCGCCGTCGCCCTCTGCTCCACTGCAAAGAACAAGAAGGGGAAAAGAAAAGAAGTGAGAGGAAGAACACTGTACAAGGGCATTTTGGTACTTACACAACTATTTCTCTCTTCATTTTGACCGGAAATAATAAAATAATGGGAGGAGTGTCCAGCAGCTAATTACCACTTTTTTACAGTGTCCACGAGTAAATACACGATCTTCGGGTGTTTCACAGTAAAGACTGCAATCTTTTGGTGTCCTGTAACAAATTTTGCTAAAAAAAAATGTTATGTATTCTGTTCAACGGACTTACTGGGCCCTGAACGTGCAAGAAATGAAGAAAGGCCGAAAATTTAATGGGCCGCAACGTGATCGACGCGAGCCCCGGTTTGTTCAATTGATAGGCCTATTAAGTTCACATCATAATTGGAGCATGAGGTACGTGCTTTCTGGCTTTTGACCAAACCAAAACCCAAGCCCTGCGTGGCTTGATCAGCAGGAGGAGGATTCGTCAAGCTCATTTCAATTTGATCCAAAGCAATGGTACAGGTAGGAGGCAGCATCACGCCCCCTTTGTACTGAGCAAATTTGATGTGTGTCACTGATGTGATTACAGCTGCGATACATCTTTAAGCTCGTCCAGAAAGAGGCAGCCGAACACAAAGTTGAAAAATTCACTGCCCTTGATGACACCTGGCTTCCCACGAGCGCTTGAGTATCATATTTGCAACTCCTTTCTTTTCAGTTTACAAAAGCAAGACAACTTTGTCTTGCCCAGTTTCCAATTGACAGATATTTACCCCTGATGCTCCAGCAAATAAGTTTTGACAAATGTTATCACCTCAAAGATCATTCCATGCAATCCTAACTAATGCCACAATTAATGACATAGTTATTTAGGCAGGTGGTGAAACTCATAGAGGCTGAACCTTAAGGCAAGTTTTATAGTAGAGATGACTAACACATCCAATTTTATGTATGACATATATAATTAAATTAAGAGGTGATATGCATAATAGGTTACCTCTACTACACAATCCCCAATATCTCTAACACTCTCACATGTTTATTGAAATTTATGTAGGGGCTGCCTCTTGCATGAGAGGTGACTATTTCTCTCTCATCCTTCTTCTCTCATCCACTTCACTATTTAGCCCTATGTGGTATCTTGGGGCTTATGCTTGGATGCTCATAGTACTTGCCCTTAGTTCTCCTTTATATAGTACTAGTACATACATCTACGCCCATTTTTAACTGGATCTTATTAATTATCTGTTATTTTCACTTAATAATGTTTATGCAGTAACAACCAAGATCAGGTTGGAATGCCACAGCAATACACATACAGATGATAAATGTATTGAGTTCAGGGCAAGAAAGACTTGATTAATGAATCTTGTGCATTTAAAGGCAGAAGTTACTAAAGAGTGCATAATAATGGTTTCGGCAACAGTAAACAGTTAGACATCACTTGATTATCAGCTAAGCAAATAAAGTAAGGGGGTGTTTAGATGGGGCTAAAACTTTTTAGTCCGTATCACATCGAATGTTTGACGCTAATTTGGAGTATTAAACATAGACTAATAAAAAAACTAATTTCATAAATGAAAGCTAATCTGCGAGACGAATTTTTTAAGCCTAATTAATCCATAATTATGAAAAGTTTACTGTAGCATCACATTGTCAAATCATGGTGTAATTAGACTCAAAAGATTCGTCTCGCGAATTAGTCCAAGGTTATAGAATAGGTTTTATAATTAGTGTATGTTTAATACTCTAAATTAGTGTATAAACATCCGATGTGACAGGGACTTAAAATAAGTCCCTGTTTCCCAAACAGGCCCTAATACTCACATACTGCCCTTCATAGATATACCCATTTGCATCACCAACAGCAATAGCACTTATCCAGCTAATCTTGAGGTACTTAGAGATTGCACAGGGATGGCAAATTGAACTGAGAATGGAGAACCTTGCAGCAGAAATTGGGGCCACATCTTGCAGTGTGTTATGTTTCATGTCAACAGAGATGATCCAGGCATTTTTGTCTTCTTCGTTCATCTTGGTTATCATGTAAAGAAAGTCATCATCAAGCATACTCAGAGTGGGGATAGAACAAATCAGTCTCTTCAGTTCCATGTTTTTGGTATTATTGTCCCACAGCTCAGGCAAAACAGCGGCATAACTGGGATCAACCAAGATGTCAGTTTTGTCAACTGTGAAACGCTTGCGCCAATCTTTCCAAGAAGGCAACCTATTCCATGTTGTGGCTTTCCAACCATTACCATTGGTCTCGTCAGTGTAGCAGTATTCTACGTCCACAAACTTGATCAAACCATTGCAGCAGGCAACATCCCGTACACACTCTGGGGCTGTTTCGCCGCATACAGTTTCACCATAGGCATCCGTGGTGTACACCACTGGCTTAGGGAATGTCATATATCTCACAACTGGGTAGTCGTCGAACATCTTTTCGAGCAGAATAATACCATGCCAGAGATCAACCAAGCACAACGAATCGTGTCCTATATTGATCAGCTTGTCGATCTCATGCTCGAGGGCTACCTTGTGATTCTCAGAACGGGACAAGTCCTGCAAGACTGGTTTAACGTCCCACTTTCTGTTCTTGGATGAGAAGATGTATAGCTCAAACTGGCAAGCTACATCAGAGGGCACCCATTCAATATTGAGGAAGGCCACATTATAGTGCTCACTGACACCGCTGCGACAAGGGAAGAGGCCAAATTTCTTGGAGTTGAAGGACATGACATTGGGGTCAGGAAGCAGGTCGAGCCATGGACTCCAGGGGGCAGCCCTGTAGACGAAGTAATCGCATGGGCTCACTCATGGGACGGGGGGACAATTTGACGCGGAAGAGAACGAGGGATCCTTCCGCGGCGAGAACGGAGGGCTCACAGTCGAGGCCGTCCTCCTCCAGTCCCGGGCAATGGACAGTGAAGTAGGAAAGACCCGGCGGATCGACGAGCCAGAAGGACACCTGGATGATCTGGCCCTCGCTCGTCTGGGACTCAGCGGTGGATTTGTTCCGGCGGTCGGAGATGTACGCTGTTTCATCCAGCATGACCCAGTCGGGAGAGCCGCAGCGTCGGGAGGCGCCGACGGCGGAGGACGGAAGCTGCAAGGTTGGGGGATGATAGGAAGCGGAGGAAATCCCCATGGATCGGTAAGGTCACAGGATTTGGCAATTAGGGTTCGGGGGAGGCTGGTGGCGGCGACGGATGGCGATGGACGAGGAGTATGCGGCAGATCTGGGCAGACGAGGCGCTGATCGAGGCGGAGGCGGCGCTTGGCGTCGAATCGGGGCGGCTGCAACAGGAAGGAGGGGGTGCGAGACGCCAGGGAGGCTTGGGGTTAGCTGCGACACGCTAGAAATCGAATTTTTTTTATTTATACATTTTTTATTAAAATATTTACAAAAATAATTTTTTGTTTCGAAAATTTACAAATCTAATTGCCTGCCGCCCTTAAGAAGGGCGATATTTAAAAATCGCCCTCTCAAAGGGCGGCAAGGGACCTAAATACAAAATTTTTATTTGTGTTCAAACCCTTCCCACCGGTTTTAATTGCTTAAAAACTAATAATGCTTATTCGATACTCCAAATGATTTTAAATGGAAAAGTGATAAACTACAAAGTTATAGATCTCATCAAGATCTACAACTTTATATAAAGTTTATCTCCATCCAATGTCGTTTGAAATGTAGATCTGAGATTTTTTAAAATGTGTTTTATATTTTGTAACGAATATTTGGATATCTAAAACATCTTAAATGAAAAAGTTATTAACTACAAAGTTGTAGATCTCCTTGAGCTCTACAATTTTGATATAAAGTTTTATTTCATCTGACTTTATATAATATAATTTTAAATTGTAAAATTATAGAGCTAACAAGTTATGCTGGAAAATTTACATTTAGGTCCCTTGCCGCCCTGTGGAAGGGCGATTTTTAAAAATCGCCCTCCCAAAGGGCGGCAGGCGATTAGATTTGTAAATTTTCGAAACAACAAATTATTTTTGTAAATATTTTAATAAAAAAAAGTATAAATAAAAAAAATTCCTAGAAATCCATGTACTCCTATAGATGGCGGCCCACGGCCCGGCACGAAGCCCGCAATTTTGGCCCGACCCAAGCACGGCCCGGCCCGACAGCCGGGCCGTGCCTGGGCTGCACCCTTGGCACGGTGGGCCGGCCCGGCACGGCCCGATCAAATAAAAAAATGTAGGGACGAAAAATAGACTTATATAATCGTATAAGGCATGGCCCAAGACAATATGTATACAAAATAGACTTATTTTCCAGCCATTTAAACACAGCCCACAGAGTTGAGGGACCAAAAATAGACTTATTTCCAGCCATTTTAACACAGCCCACATAGTTGAGGGACCAAATATAGACTTTTTCTGTGAGGCAGCACAATAGCCCATCGTGCCTTCGGGCCGGCCCGGCACGGCCCGAGTAGTATTGGGCCGTGTATGCCGCCCGTGGGCTGGCACGGCACGGCACGGCCCGGTGCATCGGTCGGGCCGTGCCGGCCTGACAAGCCTTGGCCCAGGCACGACTAGGCTTGGGCCATGCTGGGCCGGGCGGCCTAGATGGCCATCTATATGTACTCCTACCTCCAACCCTCCGAGGTTCCGTCCGCTTGGCGACAGGGGCGGAGCTACAACGAAATGGAGATAGGTGCCACTCACTTGTTTTACTCTACTTTAGACTGATATAAGTGCTTAATTTTAGATTGAGGGGGTGCATATATGGTGAAAATAGATGAACTATAGCTAAAACAATTTCTTAACCGGGTTTCTGGGCACCCCCCCTATCCTACCTAGCTCCGCCCCTGCTTGGCGAGTTGGTGTATCAGGAAGTATATACGGACTTGTTTTGTTTATTTGAAAATCTTCAAAATTATCGATACTTATTCCATCCGTCTAAAAAAACAAATCTAGAACTATAGAACTAAATCTGATATATTCTAGTACAATAAAATACTAGGATGTGTCACATTCAGTACTAGGTTGGTTTTTTATGGGACGGATGGAGTAGGTGGTATTCTTTTCTCCTAAAGATAAAGATGAAGATTAAGTTTTTTACGTAAAACGAGATAGTATTAACGTATGATTGATTGTGTTTTAATTATTACAAACTTAAAAAATATATTAATATGATATTTTAAAGCAACTTTCATATAGAAAGTTTTCGTACGAAACGCATCGTTTAGCAGTTTGAAAAACATGCTACGAAAATCTTAATCTTCATCCAACTCTTATTGGAAAAAAAAACGAGACCTTATGGGAACTTGTTAGCATTGATCGGGCGTCCCTGATTGAGGTTCTGAGACCTGGTGATTAGTCATGCTAACGTAATAAGATGATAGGAAATGACTTCATACAATAGCGATATGGAAACAGGGGATCGACGGATAAACATTGTGCACTGAGATAACATAATAGTTGTACGAACTCATTTGTATTGATATATACGAGCAAAACTTACAAATAGTATATCAATCTTATACATAAAATTATCTCAACAATTCTAAAAGCTTATTGCGTCTTGCCTGATTCTGGACCTGTTGGACGATATAATCGTTGATGAAGTGTATGGGCCCGAATGCGCTTCTCATGATATCGACGTAGGGCCTGTTGGTATCTGGCTGCTCGCACAACAACTCGTTCCCAGGTTCCCAGTGCTCTTCTAACAAGCTGACGTGGTCGGCTCGCCATTCATCTTTATCCTTATCCAATCACAGTATTCCAAAGGTATCGAATCATAAAGAACATGTGTGTATAATTTAAGAACATAATTCAACCAATGACAACTAATGGTAGCAGTATTTCAAAGATATCGAATCACAAAGAACATGTGTGTATAATTTAAGAATATAATTCAACCAAGGACAACAAATGGTAGGTTCAGACTAGAGAGGATTCCTATATTTTGAGTCAAAAGTTTTTAAAATTTTAATTAAAAGTTTTAAACTCTAAGTTTGAAGGTTTTGTAATTCAAGTTGAATGATTTTAATTTTTAAATGAAATTTTTAAATGAAATTTTTAAATTTGAGTTGAAAGCTTCGAATCTTTAGTTGAAAGTTTTTAAATCCCTAATACTTAATTAATTATGCGATAATAAGTTGTTCTGTTTTCCGTGCTGAAGGGATAGGGTCCCAACCAGCATAAACGAACGCAGAGTACAAATTTTGATATTGCACTTCACATATTATACAATCATGAATCACGTTGACAAAACTTTCAGCATGTGTTAACAAATTCAGCATCAAAGAATATCCTCCAGTGGTTTCAATATTGGATCCAACTCATATCATATGTTTGTGCCTAAAATCTGATGGGTAGAATCTCGAATCGATCATAGTCCACCGAGGTGTTTTTGGATCCTCTGCACGTCCTGGCCGGTGATCTTGAACGCCTTCTTGAGGACCTCGTCCGGCAGCCGCGGCTCCGTCCGGAACGCCGAGAAGGGCACGAGCTGCGCGCCGGGGCTCTGGCTGTTGAGCCCGGACAGCACGACGGCCGGCGCTGCCGTGTCCATGTTGTACAGGAAGTGCACCATGGCCCTCGGGAACACGAACGCCTCGCCGGCGCGCAGCAGCTGGGTGTACAGCCGGTACGACGTGTCGGCGAACCCGACCAGGACGCTCCCGCTGAGGACGAGCGCCGCCTCCGACGCGCGCGGGTGGGAGTGCGGCGGCGCCATGCCGCCCGGCGCGAGGTCGATGCGCGCCATGGCGAGGCCCTGCGCGTTGGCGCCGGGCAGCGACGCGGCCGGGCTCGTCAGCGTCGCGTTGAAGCCGTAGAGCGTGGCGGCCGGGTTGGTGGCGCGGGAGAGCGCGGACGTGGCGAAGTGGTCGGCGCGTGCCAGCGCCGGGTCGATGCAGGCGAGGCCGTTCAGGTGGAACGCCCCGGCCGCGGTCGCCGCCGCCGTGTCGGCGACGCAGTAGTCGAAGAGGAGGTCGGGATCGCATCTGCAGAGGACGGCGAAGAGGGCGAGCGAGAGGAGGATTCGATGGGCGACGGCTGCTCGCATGGCTGCGTCTCGATCAGGTTGGCTCCAGTTTAGGCGGGAAAGGAGTATATGCCTCTACTCTCTAGATGATTAGGTCGAGATATCAGTAGCTGCTACTACCTGTGTATATATGTCTAGAATGTTGTTGCCATGTGATGATGCTTTCAAGTTACTGTGGGTATGAGTAGCGGAAAGGTAAGGGCTAGCTTGCCTTGGAGCATGAGGTACGTGCTTTCTGGCTTTTGACCAACCAAAACCTTGAACAGCAGGAGGAGGATTCGTCAAGCTCATTTCAATCTGATCCGAAGCATGGTACAGGCAGGAGGCAGCATCACACCCCCTTTGTAATTGTACTGAGCAAATTTGATATGTATGGCATATAAAACGACAGGATCACAACTCACATGTGCGTGTATTGTGTTGAACTTCGGTGTTACAGCAACCTTGTTGTGGTGATTACAGCGGCGATACATCTTTAAGCTCGTCCAGAAAGAGGCAGCCAAACACTGTATTGAAAAATTCAGTGCCCCTGATGACACCCTGGCTTCCCACGAGAGCTTGAGTGTCATATTTGCATGCCCTCGTGCAGTCCGGACAATATGTCACCTGCATTTCATTTTATAAATTTTCGGAACAGTGAGAGGAATTACTAGGAAGAAGGTTTTAATGCTTATATAATACAATAGCTGAACATCTATAAAATTCCAAATGTAATAGTCAAATTTCAATTGGAAGCTTATGCTTGGGTGGCAAACAGAGATTAACTGAGTGTTACTTCCTGACTTTTGTACCACATCTTGCCTGACATACTATGTATGTGAGGCTACAACAAGAATATCTAAATCAACATACTGGCATATCTTCTGAAATTAATTCTGAGCTGGGCATAAAATGAGAATGCGCAAGGGCTTTCATTAGTTCAGTGAAGCATATGGGCAATGGCTTTCACACGTCAGTACTATATAACTTTAACCATGTGCCGCGGCACTACAATTGTTGTGTAGATATGCAGGTTTCAGCATGTCATGTCAACAATAGGGGGAGGCAACGAAATTTCAGCGGTTGCAGGATAGGAAAGTAGGTAAGGCATACCTCCAAAATCTTCGGATTGAATTTATTATCAAGCATGACATCAACCCCATAGATAGCCCTAGAGAACGGGTTCTGCATCTCAGGATGAACAGCTGTGGCTGACTCAAAGACACATCGTATCATATCCCGTATGCGTCCATGGATCTCCAGCCATTTAACTAAAATTTTAGTCAGAAGTCAGTAACTAGACACGCATAATATAAAGAGAAAAATGCAAGCTGACCTTGGTGCTCCTTCTCAAACTCCTTGACAAACTCTGGTGTGTTCATATGGTTCATCCTTCCAATATAATTCTGGAAGGGAAATATAGTTAAGCATCCTAATCACATTTTAATTCTGAGAAAAAAATATATCATATTTCTAGAATCTAGACTTTCACATGATATTTGATGCCAACATCCCTTCCAATATAATTCTGGAAGGGAAATATAGTTAGGCATCTAAAGCACATTTTCATTCTTAGAAAAAAAAAAACTATAAACATAACATAAGCATAAAGCCAGAACATAAAATCACTTAAAGAACAGGAAAGAACATCTGAACACACACTACTTATACACTCCTGACAGCAACTAACATTCATGGTCCCACAAATAATATGTATAGTTACAATCAAATTTGAACATACCATCACGGTGAAATGGGTTTCATATTCAAAAAAGCTTGTTTTCTCCAGAGTGTACTGATTGTTTGCTAACCTAACCTGCGAATAATAAGTTATATGCACCAGAGTCACAAAATAATTAGTAAGTATCACAGTGAACAATGAGATCGATCAAAAGTATCATTCGAATTAAAGGTCATACCCAAAACACATCAGAAAGAAATATCTCTAAAGGGCATATACTGCGGACGAAAACAATATACCGCAGATCAAACTTCCTTCCTTGGAAAAGTGCAGGGCATTCGATATATTTTTGGCATATTTTGGGACCTGTCTCCATGAGTCTAATGATAGCAGATAAATCACCAGTAACAGTAGTGTCAATTGTTCTTGCCATATTCCAAGGCTTCATAATCCATAAGTTATCCATACCATCTCTCTTTCTCACACAGTAATCTCCAATGAGTGGAGATAAATGTGTCTCCAGGTTATACGTAGGTTGAAGCCATTCAGGTGAACCCCATGCCTGTAGAAGTTGATGCTAATTTTCAGATGCCATTGAAAGAATATGGTGTTTATTGTATGGTTTTTTGACATAAGTTACACGCAATGTTTTCCCTGAAAAACAGATCTAAGCTAAACAGCTCAGTAGCTCACCTTGTGGATAGTCTCTGCCAAGTGATGTTTCATGACCAGGCAAGCTTCGAAAGGAAATTGATTTGTATATTGTTGGTCTGTAAGTCCTAGTGCATTCTTTAATTCCGAATCCACTTGCATGCTTACCCAAATGATGTCAGCTTCCTTTGGATCAGATGCTGCAGGCATACAAAATAGATACAAATGAGGAACATTTGGTGACCATATATAAGTAAACCATACGATGGAAGAGCACTATCAATATTTTTTTTGGGACTGGTCAGAGAAAACATAATACCTAGCTGATTCCTTAGGTAAACTAGTGCTAGCAAACACAAAAGCTTTTAATCTCAAATGAACATCTACGATTGGGTTCAAACTACCCAGATAAATGAATGTTCTATAATGTGCATCACCAGCAAGCTACATCAATGCTTCCTACATAAACGAAGTTCCAAGGGAAAGGAGGACAAGTTGATTACAAGCTTAAAGTTAATGTTTTACATAAACAGAAGTTAAGAGTTTATTTCTATCTAAAGACAGTTGACCCTTACCAAAAAAAAAAACAGATAAACGATAAGGTAGGGTGGAATTTTCCTTACTGAGAACAAATTCTGGACGTGTTAGAAACTCCTCTACTTGGGGTATGTCGGTAAATACTCGAAGTGCATGGCCATCACTTGGACGGATACTTTTGGTCACCGGTGTTACTTTTCTTGAAGGACAGATACTGCTTGATTGAAGTTGTTCCTTGTACTTTCTGAATTCCTAAAAGGTTGAAAAGGGAGAGGAAGATAAACATATGGACAAAAGATAAGACCGTTTATCCCAGCACCACAAGTTTACAGACTAAGTTTCTTGCCTGGATAAAATAATTCTCTGGTGTGTGGAACCAGGCTGTAAGCCTAGCCGAGCGTTGTTTGTCCTCGCCAACACCAAACAAGAAATCACGAGTGCACTCTTCTCCAGTATGAACATCATGAACAGGCCACAAAATTGTGTAACTGAAAATGTTGGGTATTAGCAAGCTACATATTACTAACATGTTGCTGAAGTTCGAAGGACAATACCTTATGGCAGAAGCTAGTTTACCATCGGGCATGAACAGGAAAGGTGCTATTCTGAAGTTTGCATCGTCACTGTGGCGCATAGCTGAACCCAGCTCATCCATGACATACCTACATGAATAACCAGACACAAACCCACAGAATAGTAGACACAGTGTTAATCAGATACAAAATTTTCTTTTCATGCCATTCGATTCAATATTTATGACTGCAGAAAAGTGAAAACAAAGCAATGTTCTAGATCGTCTAAAGGTGAATATCTACACTAGGCAAACCTACCTATGGCTAGGGGCTAGTTGACACAATCATAATTATTTATGTTCAAACTTTTAGCAGAACTTCACCTCGAAGTTATTAAAATTACGCACAATGCTCCATAAAGGGATGAGAAAAGGTTGCAACTTGCAAGTAGTCATACCAAACAGGTGTTTCATCGATCTTTTCTTCATCAGCAAGCCGGTATGTCATAAGATATAACCACATTGCACCAATAACTCTTTCAGGAAGGGATTCTTGTGGTGACCATTCAGGCAGACGTGGTTTAAGTGCAGAATCAATTATATGCTTACCACTCTCTATTATACTTGCCACATTGATACCATTTAGCAAAGATAGATTAGGAAGACACTCAAGAATGGAAATAGCACTGTTTCCAAGAGAGCCAGGAATATCAACCTGTGGAAAGAAATTTGCCATGAAAACCTTGATTGCAATCATCTTATTAATTTATAAAGAAGGTGATCTTATTTATGAGACAGACATGCAGTTAGGCTGGTAATACCTCCAACTCTTGTAACTGGGTAAATCCACTAATTAACTTCAAGAGATCGTCACTGGACATTTGATCCAAAGGATTACCACGGATGTTCAAGCTCAACAGGGAGGAAAGTTTTCTAGGAGAGAACACCTGTTGAATTGTATATGCAGAGAAGGGAATTATCAGCAAAAGAGTTCCACATTTCAAGATTGTACAGTTTGGAAAATAACATCTTAAAGTCAAAATGTGCCAAATGGATTAGTGAATAATTTTGATCAAGAAAATGAATTAGTGAATAATGTCAATAAAGAAGACCAGTTATAGCTATTACCACTGGTAGTTTGTGGATACACCTATCTGAGAGATCGAGAGACGCAATATTCTCCAATGGTATGCTTTCCGCTGAGGAACAGGGATTGTCTGCTCCAATAATATCCCCACAGAAACCTAAAGCCCATTCTCCAGCTTTCCTCGTAAAATGTGAATTGTATATTTCCAATTCAGGTAGACCGTCAAGAATAACTTTGTCAACACTATCAACATTAAGGAAAAAAACATCAGAATGCCACATGACAAAAGAAGAGATGGCGAATGGCCCAACCAAAACTGGTCACTTGTTTGGTTTGAGGATCCATTTATCACCTCAGCATTTTTTTTATAAGTTTATGTTTGTTAGTACATGTTTATTACTATGATGAAGAAGGAAGTCATCCCACTAAAACCATGGGAAGACCTCATGATGAACCAACTCATCCTAAGATGGTTTTATTCTTCAAATTAAAGAGGACATATACTATAACTAAGCAAAATAATATCTCAATTATCTTAAGATGTTGTTCACTTGCTTTCTGTTCAAGCACAGAAGTTACAATTTTCTCCTATCAATCATGTTGAGATAACTACATGATTCCACAATAACTAGTTGCTGGTCAACTTCCATCAGGACCCCCAGAGTTATTTTCCTACTTGGACTTATCAGGCTATAACAGTGAAAAACTTGAAATGAAAAATATTCACAACAGAATTAACAAAATTAAAACTTCAACAAAAACAAATAAGGCTTGATTCTGACCCTTCCTTCAGTGCAGGGTTCTCATTCAACCAAAGTGCCTTTAGCCTTCTACATTCCCCTATTCCTTTCATTATTTTCTCTGGATCCTGAAGCTTGTTTCCCCATAGGTTGAGGGCTACCATATTCTAATGGCATACAAAGAAAATAAAAGGAAAACTTCAGAACATACACAAAATTCAAAGAAACATGAAATTATGGTAAAAATACACATCTCAAAGTCATAATGTTTTTGGGGAGCAAGACCAGTACTAAACATTAGTACTTTTTTTTTTACTGAAACGATCTTTAACACTGGAAAGTTTCTTTTCCTGAAGAATAATTCAAACCATAATTATTGGATTGGATCATCTACAAAGATATGCACAGCAGGGTTTTTTTTTTATCAGATAAGGCAGATAAACAACTTTTTGGTGTATGTTGCAGACAACGGCAACTAAAAAGTAAAAACATGAATAAATAATATATAAAGGGAACGGACCG
This sequence comes from Oryza sativa Japonica Group, assembly GCF_034140825.1. Taxonomy (NCBI): domain Eukaryota; kingdom Viridiplantae; phylum Streptophyta; class Magnoliopsida; order Poales; family Poaceae; genus Oryza; species Oryza sativa. The sequence goes on along the minus strand of NC_089037.1, from coordinate 4,162,490 downwards.
GAAATTTTGAAGATAGATCCAAAGCTATTAGCATGTCATCATCAATTCCAAGCTCCTCAAGTTCCAGCCATGCTGCAAAGTCACTTCCCTTCTCCTGGATTCTAGTCCTTTCTTTCTCAACTACCTCCAAGGCACTCTCCAAACTCCCTCCATTCCCATTGTCCTGTTCATCTGCTTCTTCAAGTTCAGTTCTCTCGTCCAGATCCACACACATCAATGCTGCCATTCTTTCAGCCAGTCCTGGTACTTCCCTCAACTGCATATCACCAAAATAAGAGCATAAGAGCACTCATGGAAGTAAAAAGCTCTGTAAATGAACACTCACAAAATGTGTATTTGTTGGTCAGTCGACATAGCTATCAGATGATAGCATGAAAAGAATAAAACGGACCCTGATTTTGCAGTGTCGACCACTTATTAACCAGCATAAGAAAGCTAATAAGTACAAGACGTTAACAGCACCCAAAAAAAAAAACTATGACACTCTTAAGTTAGTTCGAACTGTAGCTGCGCTCACTTAACTAGTCAATACTCCAATTCACAGTAATAACACATTAACAATCAGCAAGGACCATGCTAAAATCGTTCCATGTATCCAACATAAAAGTAAATGGCATAATAGTACAGCATAAACCCTACTTGAAGTCACAAGAGTAAACAAATTAAATCAACAAGTCCGTTATAATGTCGTCATTGCGCTCCCATTCATCAGTAATACACTACGTTATGGGCCATAATACAGCTAGGCAGCACAAAAGCCGCCAAAATCGCACTAATCACTTCCCAACAAACTAGCGCAACTGATTCCACAGAAGTAAACCACGGTCCCAGGGATAGTATTAGTACCTGCTTAAGCGCATCGGAGAGGCGGAAGGACCAGGCGTGGTCGACGAGGAAGACATCGGACTCCCTCCCTAGAGTCCACTCAGCGGCGAGAACGAGCCTCCGCTGCCTCCCTCCCTCGCAGGGCTCTACCGAGAAGGCCTCCCCGCCGTCGAACACCTCGTCGGCGAGCTTGCGGTAAAGCCGCTGGTGCAGCGACGGCGGGATCCCGGATGCGGCCAGCAGGTACGCGTGCACCCTCGCGAAATCCTCGTAGCTCCGGATGCGATCATCCGGTGAGGCGGCGGCCGGCGACATGGCGATAGCCCCCGGCGAGCGGCGTCGGCGGCGGCGAACGGGGTGAGCTGGGGAGAAGAAGGGTTTAGAGGCTTGAGCTAGCGACTGGTGAAACCGCCTCACACCCTGACCCATGGGCCCAATAGCAACCAAGCGCTTTTTGGGCCGCGTGGTAGTAGACATGCTGTTGGATGGGCCTTATCCACAAGGAATGGGCCGAGTTTTTTAAACTAAAATCCACACACAGTAGATATAGGTCCAGGGAGAAAAGGGTGGCGCCACCCGTAGCAAATCCCAATCAATAATTCAAGATCGGAAAATTAATTTTCCCGTACATATCCCAAAAAAAAAAATCCCGTACATAAATCGAATAGCTGCTTCGATCTCTTCCCTAGAGAGGTACTCCAAAACCCTAGTTCCTAGATCATTACACGATGATGATTCAAACCCGCCTCGCCACCGCCTTCCGGCCTCCCGCGTGGATGCTCCTCGAGGATAAGGTGCACCACGCGCAGTGCACAAATGCCACGACGGCGACGGCCACGACGAGCCACGGCGACGTCGTCGAGGTCTCCTTCTGCGTCGACAACCCACCGGCCATCTCGTGCGTGCACAGCCCCACCCTGACGGCGGCCGATTTCACCGCCGCGCCCTCCGTCGCCTGCTAGTCGGAGGACCTGCTCCTGCTGCTCATGCCGATGGCCTTCTCGGGGATGTTCTCCGGGAGGGTTGACAAGGAGTACTTCGTGTACAAGGCCGGATCCGGCACCGAGTCGCCGTCTCTTCGCCGGATCCCAACCCACGATCCACGATACAATCGCGGCGAGGACATTGGTATCATCCGGTGTGGTGACCATGGACAATTCTTCCTGGCTGCTCTCCTGTTCACCTCTTGCAATATTCGTGAGTTTACTCTCCACCTTTATTCCTCGGCATCGGATCAGTGGACTATGAAATCAGTGCCATTGGACCCTTCTTGCAATCTTGAAAGGGTTGATAGTAAGTATTACCCAGCCTTACCACACAAGACGATCCAGCTTGGAGGAAGCCTGCTAGGATGGGTAGATCTTTGGAAGGGCATTTTGATCTGCGACGTGCTTGCTGATCACCCTGTGGTACGTTTCATCCGTCTGCCAGAGCTCATGCCGGGTAATTATTGCCATGATTCTCCGCATATGATTCGAGATGTTCATTGTATGGGTGGAGTGATCAAGTTTATTGAGATGGAGCACTTTTTGATACCTACTGTTGAACCCACTCAAGAACCTACTCAAGGTAGAAGACGCCCTGGGGAAGAAGCAAACATACTCTATGACTGGGACTTAGAACCACCCTGCAAAGAAGATGCTCCTGATCCTGATATCTGGCTTAAAAGCTTTGTTGGTTGGAGGACAGTGATATGGGATAGGATGGTTTATGGGAATTGTTGGAATAAGGTTTGCAAGGCTAGTTATGATGAGATCATGGTTCCTGATCCAAGTCACTATGAGATGTTAAGTGAATTAGGAGATGGCAGTGCTGGAAACCTGGTATTGATGAATTTGAGTACTGATTCCCCCACATTAAGTATTGGTGGTGATAATGTGGTTCATATGAGTTCCATTGTCAAATTGGACCGTGGAAGATCAGTGATGATGGCTCTTAACCTTCAAAGGAAGACAGTGGAAGCGCTTGCACTATATGGTCCTGAAAGAAAGACCTGCCACCCATACAGACCTTGTACGCTGTCAAAGTATTTGAAGATAAGTCCAGGTAATTAATCATTAAGCTTTTAAAGGAAGGAGTACTGCTTGGTCCATCTGAGTGAATGAAAGTGGACTAGTATATCAAATAATCGAATCCTATTTTGAGAAGTGTTAAATTATCAAATCGCTCTTGTTTCCTACTAATTGTACTACTGTAATTGCAGGTTCTTTTCGTGATTGGAAAGTGAATGATCTTCCACGGGCCATTTCTAAACCTGTTCCGCAACCTATTAGCATGCGGCCCTGGCGCACTGATCTTGGTGGCAGCCGGCATCAACGACGGGCTGCACCTTACTAGCCGAGCAACTAGTAGTGTTGTGTAGAGCTTAGACTTGCTTGTCATGTGCTAATTACGGTTGTCATCTCTTACTCAAGGTAGAAGACGCCATGGGGAAGAAGCAAACATACTCTATGACTCGGACTTAGAACCACCCTGCAAAGACGCTAGCTGCTCCTAATCCGGGCCGTGATATAGGATAGGATGGTTTACGGATACTTTTGGAACAAGGCGTGTGTTATAAAACCAGCCCCGAAATCGACATCGGTAGCTAAACGCGGAAGAAAATGCCATAGGAGATCCAAAACGATGACGACATCGAGACACGATATTTTGTAACGTAGTTCAGCCGTAGCCTACATCTCCGGGGCATTGATTACGGGCGCTCCTCCCCGATCCAGCATATACAGCGTATCAGAGTTACAACGACTCACGGCCGGTCGATGCCGGCAGCCGCTCCCTCTCGCTATGCTAAGTCGCCATGCGGTTACAACAGGCACGCCCCTCTATTTATGAGAGAATCTAGGATAGAGTCCGACTCATACTCTAGTTTTAATACCTATTACAACTCCAAGTCCTAAACTGTAACCGACTACGTACACATATTCGACACAAACTCTAACAAACTCTACCTTGGCGAATATGCCACTCCAACCTGAATTTGTTACTTGCTCGAACCTCCGTGTACCAGGACTTGAGTTGGTTCTGCCACAGCTCATGCCGAGCCGCCCGACGAGCCTACGCCAGGCTTGCCGCCTTCAGGATCGTGCACAGCAACACCAGCATGCCCATCTTCCATGACTCCACCTGCAACAGCACTTCCTTGTAACTTGTACAAACATGAGCTTGTCCTCTCACCAGTCATAACAGTCTTGCCGTCCTTCATGATATTCATGGTCTTCCTATCAGAATCCACCTGATACAACCAACCTGTCTCATGTAGGCTCCCAAGAGAAATCAAACTCTTCCTTAGTCCTGGCACGTGTCTCACATCTGAAAGTAGCACCTCGTTTCCATCATACATCTTGAACTTGATATCGCCCACTCCAATAACACGATAACTCGTGTCATTGCCCAAGTAAACAACACCAAAATCACCAGATTTGTATGAAGAGAACCACTCCCACTTCGATGTCACGTGATAGGAACTAGCTGAGTCCAACATCCACGCTTCTCCAGACTTCTCATTAGACACTGTGAGAATCTCATGACTGCTGCTATCTGAATTATCACCACGAGCTGCTAAACTTGCAATGCCACCTTTCCTCTTCTTCAGTAACGGGCAATTCCTCCTTATATGTCCAAACTCATGACACTTATAGCATCGTGCCCCCTTCTCCTTGCTCTTCGACACCCCTGCTTCATGATCATGCTTTGCCTTGACCAGCAAACTCTCAGCTTGAGAAGCCTCCATTGCCTCGTTTTTCTTTGATCTTCTCAAGTCTCGTGCAAGCAACGACGAAATTATCTCCTCAGTTTTGACAGTATCCTTGCCGTGCGTCAAGGTAGTCACCACATGTTCAAACGATGGTGGAAGCGAGCACAGAAGAATTATGGCCTTGTCTTCATCATCAAGTTTCACATCTAACTTACTTAGATCCACAACCAACTGATTGAAGACGTCCACGTGCTTCCTAAGATCTGACTCCTCTTGCATCTGCAAACCATACAGCTGTTGTTTGAGATACAACTTACTCGTCAGCGACTTGGACATATACAGGCTTGCCAACTTGTCCCAAATTTCCTTCGGCGTTTTTTCATCCATGACCTGGTACATGACAAAATCCGAGAGACTCAAGCGTATTATTGCAGTTGCCTGTGCCTTCATTTCCACCCACTTGCCAACATCCATCTTTTCCGGCATCGTCTCCTCAAGAGCCTTGGATATCCCCTGTTGAGCCAACAGATCCTTCAGCCTCATCTGCCAAAGAACAAAATTCCCGATGCCATCGAACTTCACCACCTCAAATTTGGAAACAACTGTCACCGCCATCGACGATAATCAACTCAACAGCTGTTGCCCTATTAAATTGATCTGCCCTGATTAATTGACCCACCGACTAAACTTGCACAGTCACCAGCCGGACAAAACCAACCCCTTTTTCTTTTTTCTCCAGAAAAAAACCGGTCGGTTTTCTTTTCTAGTAAAAAAACCAGTCAAACGTGCGGTTAAAGGGAAACAGATCGAGCCGATCCCCTTTCCTCCTTCGGCCTTTCTCGCTCCTCCCAGAAACCGCACGTGCTGCCGCCCTATCCGATGCGCCGCCGCCTCGTTGCCAAAGCCGCCGCACACCGCTGCCTTGCGCCGCCGCACACCACCACCGCCTCCCGCCGCCGTCCAGTGCCTGCGCCGACCTGCGAGGAGCCGTCGCGCCGCCGGACCTTGGGGAGCCGCTGGCCCCGCAAGAGGCTGCCGCACCGCCTTGGAGCGCCGCCGCTGAAGACCTGCACCGGTTCCTCGCCGAGAACCGCTGCAGCCGCCGCCGCAAGCTCCTGCTCGAGCTCCGACGGACGCCGCCGAGTACCACGCCGCCACGCACCGCCTGCAAGGATGCGCCTCCAGCCGCCCGTGACCTCACCGCCCAAACCACCTCCGCCTCTGTGAAAATCGGGTACGAATCTCGCCCTCTGCTAGGTGATTTGTTTCGATTGCGTTGTTGCAATCCCGTGGTCCTCTGCTGCTTTTATTTGGGAAAAATCGAGTCCGATTCATGAACGAATCGTAGTCCTCATCCGATTCCCCTTCATGTTGAAACTTGGTATCCACTGCTTGTCTTCGATTGTGTCCGTGCCATGACTGAACCGGAGACGACTCCATGTCCGTGTCTTCCACACCACAAACCCTCAAGACCGAACCCTGCACGACCTAGCTAAAACCCTAGCCAGCTCCTTCTCGGCATCGCCCTGATCTCCGTCACCTGCTCGGCTTCGACGCAAGACGCGCACACCGCCGCGACCCTGACCTCCTGGGCTTCTTCGTATCTCTGACAACATCTAGCACCAATGCCAAGCACCACCGACGACTCCACCAACAACTGTTGTCATTGATCTACAGCCCATGTGGTTTACTTCTTGTCTGCTAGAGGGAAAAACAGGTTGAACCAAAACCTCTCCAGGATTGAACCGCTACTAGATGCTGCTCTATTCGCCCTAGGCTTTGTTCAGCCATATGCCACAAAATACGCCGCCTTTGAAGCAATTCCATCGTGCAAATACCTCGTCAACACCTCCAAAACAGCCTATAGGATCCACCCGCTCCGACTTCCGATTGAAACGCCATCAATCTAGTCGCGAGCCGAAGCCGACAAGTCACATGCCGTCTTCCCAGCCGCCGAACGACCCGAGCGTTACGTCTAGCCATCTCCCCGTCGAACGCAACTCATCGAAAGGCCCGGGCCACCCTGCCCAGAGTGTTCAAATCCACCGATCGAGAACGCCGATCGCCTCCAGCTTCAATCAACCCGAGCGTGTGGCCGCACGCCTCCCTGTCGAGAGTAGCTCACCGGAAAGTCCGAGCCACCCGCCCGAAGTGTCCGACCCATCGATTGGATCGCCAATCGCTTCCACCGCCATCAACCTGAGCACCACGTCTAGTCATCTCCCTGTTGAAAGCAGCCATCGACGGTTCCGGCCACCGCCAGAAGTGTTCGATCCACCGATCAAGACTCCGTTGATCGCCGCCGTGCTCCACCTTGCGCCAATGCCCCTCCCTGGGCATTACAGCAGGCTACGCAGTGTGGAGCACCTCCATCGCGCCTCTACCATGGACCTCCCGCAGGCTCTGATACCACTTGTTATAAAAACCAACCCCGAAATCGACATCGGTAGCTAAACGCGGAAGAAAACGCCATAGGAGATCCAAAACAATGACGACACCGAGACACGATATTTGGTAACGGAGTTCAGCCGTAGCCTACATCTCCGGGGCACTGATTACGGGCGCTCCTCCCCGATCCAGCATATACAGCGTATCAGAGTTACAACGACTCACGGCCGGTCGATGCCGGCAGCCGCTCCCTCTCGCTATGCTAAGTCGCCATGCGGTTGCAACAGGCATGCCCCTCTATTTATGAGTGAACCTAGGATAGAGTCCGACTCATACCTATTACAACTCCAAGTCCTAAACTGTAACCAACTACGTACACATTCGACACAAACTCTAACAGCGTGGCTAGTTTTGACGAAATCATGGTTCATGATCCAAGTCATTATGATTTGTTGAGTAAACTGGGTGATGGCGGTGCTGGAAACTTTTGCGCGTCCACGAAAAAAATGGCAGTGCTGGAAACTTGGTGTTGATGAATTTAAGTATTGCTTGCCCCACACTAAGTATTGCTGGTGACAATGTGGTTCACAACTTCACAGGAAGTCCACTGTTAGATTTGGACCATGAAAGATCAGGGATGATGACTCTTAACCTTCAAAAGAAGACATTAGAAGCACTTGCACAGTTGCATTGTATTGGATTGTGGAGTGATTTCATCGTTAATGGAACCTTTTATGGTTCATTGAAACAGGAAACTTGAATTCTAAATCTCCATACGATCAATTTCATGGATTAGAATGGTTTATTTAGGATCAAATTTACATGGAGTATAAGACTTGTATGGCGATGCCCGCCGAATAATGTGCGCTGTTCTGCCAACGACAAGGCTCTAGGATTCGTGCGGATAAAGCCCATTATGATTCGCGCGTGACAGATGGGCCAATATCGTGGCCTGTTGTCCATGGCCCATGGGCCTTGGCTGCGCGGCTCTCAGCCGAATTTCCACCAGCAAGGACAGCATATGCCATAGCTCTAATCTGAACCTTTTTATATCTCAATGTCTTCTTCCCTCCAACGTTTGATGTTTTTTTTTCTGTTGAACGAGTGCCTTGATTTTCTTCGGTACTACTTCCTCCGTTTCACAATGTAAATCATTCTAACATTTCTCACATTTATATTGATGCTAATGAATACATTCATATATATATATATATATATATATATATATATATATTCATTAACATCAATATAAATGTGAAAAATGCTAGAATGACTTTTATTGTGAAACAGAGGGAGTATAATATTGCCTTTTTTTTTTTGTTATAAACACCTCAAGTCTAGAATCGTTTACAGCCTTGATTCTTTTCATGAGCACCTCTCAGAAGTCAGAACCAAACACTAGACAATATTTAAAAAAAAACGTGAATAATAGACAGTGACTCTGTTTGGCGTACGCACAGACGACCATACCATTCCGTGGTCTTTGTCTGACGGAGGCAAGAGCATTGGATGCTCCCATCCGATGGCCTAACCCAAAGAAAAAGTTATATTTAAAATTTTTAAACTTAATTTTGAGATTTTTTTTTCAGCATAGTTTTTTTACATTAGTTTTTAAGTCAGTAAGAATACATATATAAAAGTTTTACCTATAAATATATTTTTATTTTCTAATAAATCGTTTTGACATATTAGAGAAAAAGCAGGCCATGAAGCGCTAACAAAACAAGCAGGGTAAACAAATCAAAACGATCGAGACCAATTTGACATCATTATTTTGAGAATGCAGAGCGCTGTCAGCCTGTCACCAGTTTCCTGCCAATTATCGGATCAAAAACGAATGATCTAGTGCTCCTCACCGTTCGTTGAGTCCCTGTCTGGGTGTCGCCGCTGTACCTGCATGGTCCCTTGCACTTGATGGCTCTGATGCCAGTGCAGAGTACACACAGATTTGAAGAGGTAATTGACATAGCAGCTCAAGGCATGCACGAAGCATGTCGCACGATGAAATTAACCATGTATGCTAATATGTTATCGCCCTCCAGATGTAGTTAGCTGAGACAGAGAAGGCACCACATAGATCATTTGGAGCAAGAGAGTACATGATTAATGGAACTACTGCAACAGAGAGTTTTATTTTCTGGAAACTACTGCAAAAGGGAGTTTTGAATTATCCCAACACTCCAACTGTCCAAGTTCCAACAGAATCAAAGCCAATTCTTTAATTGTATATACTCCGCGGTCGAGCTAATTGATCCATCGATCCATAGCCATTTTTCTGTGAAGCCAAGGAGCCCGCTATTAATAGCAACGGCAGGCCATCATCCTCTCTGCCCCTCGACACCCACACCCCTCTCGGCCTCTGCTCGTCGTGTGCACGCACAGTGCACCGCGTGTCCGCGCCATGAAGCAGCGGCATGCCACCGCCACCGCCTCGGCGCTCTTCGCGCTGCTCCCGCTGTCGCTGCTGCTCTTCCGGCTGCTCGTCCTCCTCGTGCGGCTCCGCCTCGCCGCCTTCCGCGACGCCGCGCTGTCCCTCCACTTCCTCGCCCGCCTCCGCATCCGCCCCGTCCACCTCCGCCTCCCGGGCACCGACGCCACCACGGTCCGCGTCTGGTGCCCCGCGGCGCCGTCCGCCAAGCCGCCGCTGCTCCTCCTCCACGGCTTCGGCGGTGACTCCAAGTGGACGTGGGCGCGCAACCTCCCGGCGCTGTCGCGCCACTTCCACGTCTACGCGCCCGACCTCCTCTTCTTCGGCGCGCACTCCCGATCCGCCTCGCCGCTCCGCACCGTCGCGTTCCAGGCCCGGTGCGCCGCCGAGGCCATGCGGCTCCTCGGCGTCGACCGCTACGACGTGGTCGGGATCAGCTACGGCGGGTTCGTGGCGTACCGGCTGGCCGCCGTGGAGGGCAGGGACCGGGTGCCGAGGGTGGTGGTGATGACCAGCGGCGTGGCGGCGACGCCGGGGGAGATGAGGGAGATGGCGGCGCGGGAGGAGAGGGCCGTCGAGGAGTCGCTGCTCCCGGAGACCGCCGACGGGCTGCGCCGCCTCGTCCGCCGGTCCATGCACCGCCCGCCGCCATGGATGCCCGACTTCGTGCTCGACGATTTCATCAAGGTCAGTGCCTTGCCTCTGTCCGATCGATGGCCCGTGTCGTCTTGTGTGTTTGCTTGGTTTTTTAGGCGCAGTTTTGTTTGCTACTCCCATGGATCGAGCAGATGCTGTGCTATGCGCGCTAGCTCAGCATGCACGTGCTTTGCTTCAGCTCAGCACATTCCAGCACCTACTACCACACTCGCTAATCCATCCAATAATGACTAGCCTGTGCAAGGCAAGAGTACATCTTGCCGTTTTCAAATAATTAACTGGCACGATTAACTTTCACTACTAAAGCCTTGTCTTAATTACAGGCCCCGTTCTTTTCTTTTTATTAATATGTGTATTTACCAAGGTTTTCATTAGCACGTTTTTTAGCTAGAAATTAGCGTCAGATAATTAGCACGTTTTTTTAAACTAGCAAACGCTATTTTCTTAAAATAACTTTTCATATAGAAGCTGCCTTTAAATATTAGCAAATAGAAGTTATTTTTATGTTTGTAATAATTAAAACTTACATGTGCTTCATTTTGCATGCACTAATTTTATCTTATATTTTAGTCTATCTCAAACATCAAGATAAGAAAATGAATAAAAATCATGTGGGACAAATTTAACTTCGTGATGTTGTATATAGTATCGTCATCGGGTTTTAAATATATAAGTTAACTTTTAGAAATGGTGTCCGATCATTTATCTTATTTAATAAAATTATACAAGTATTATTTACTCCCTCCGTCTCATAAAAAACTAATCTAGTACCATATATAACATAATTGTTATTGTAAGACTGTCACTAGAAAATTACAAAAATATCACTAAAACTATCATTCGGGTGGTATTCTTGCAAAATTGAAAAAACCGGTGGCAAATTTGCAGATGCCCCTACTATGAATGGGACATACATTTGTTTAGATTCGTAGTACTAGAATATGTCACATCCGATTCTAGATTCGTTTTTATGGGACAGAGGGAGTATGTTGCATTGATATGAAGATACTTAAAATCTGACTTGTATTTTTATATTTGTACTAAATCCATTTTAATAATCCGAAACAGGCAAACATCTTGTTTTTAAAAATCACCAGTGACGTATATTTAAAATTGGGGAGCAATTTAATTGTTCCTGCAAGATTCACATGCAACATTTCCACTTACTGATAGAATGGAACAAGCCTCTTAAGGAAAACCTCGTTAATTGGTACAAAAACAGTACGGGGAACTTGCACTCTTTGTACGGTGGCGTATATGCATGTGTTGTGCACGTGCCGGATTGTGATGCAGAACCCCCTAAGTTTCTTTCTCACGAAAAACATGTACATTGATCGGTTTTTGAGCAATCTTGCCGGTCGAGCGAGGTTAGTAGAGTTTATATACGAAACTCCAGCTTAGACTGGAGTGTTCGTTTAGATCGTACTGTATATACATATGCGTTTGACTTTTAAGTATAAGCCTAATTGAGATCTCCACGAGTTTGAATATAAAGTTAGGCCAAACATGGTAGCAGGAATTAAGCGAGAACAATTGATAACAGTGCCATATAAATTGCATGGTCAGGTGGACACATCCAAATTAAGCCAGAGTAGAACACGCTATCCTTTGCATGTGAGCAATTCCAGAATCAGATCGTACAGCACCATACGGCACCACCAGAGATTAATTTGGATTTGCATTTAGTAGCAAATTTGAAAAATACTAGAGTAAAATATAGATCGGCAATTCAGTACTCCTACACGTGTAGTGCTGGAGGAGAGTGGCACGGGCACGTAAAGGTAAAGTGCTCCGGTAGATCTGGACTGACGTGGCGGTGATGCCGTACGTTACGTCAAATCTCGTGGATTCTGTCATGGGCGCTGGGCCCTTACGTGGCCCACGTGTCGTCTTCAGGAATACTACTCGAAAAGGGACCACCTATACATTTGTCGACAAATTTTCTACTAAAAATTTGACAGATGTAATTATAGTATAATCGTAGTGTAATTACAATATAACTTGTATGTAATTACACTGTAACTTGCATGTAACTACAGTGTAACTTGTATGTAAGTTTCACGTAATTTTGAATCGTTAGATCTATTACAAGATTTGTTCTATGGAGGAAGAAAAAAATCACATCACACACATATATGAAAGAATTTGTTCCCACGACCTCTATTTTACTGAAATAACATGTTACCGAGAGATTCTTGAAAGTTACATACAAGTTACATTATAGTTACAGTGTAATTACATGCAAGTTACAGTGTAATTACACTACGATTGTACTGTAATTACATCTGACAAATATTAGGGGGAGAAATTTGATGACAAATATCTAGCAAAATCGACTCGAAAATTAGGCGAGGGCCAGCCCCAAAATAATGTTGCTGCTCCACTAGCTGCCACTTACTCGTATTTTGTTTTTTTTTGTTTTTTTTTTGGTGGATGTAACACCGATCAAGCACTCCAATTAAAGTATGGCCTCGAACTTTGGCGTGTGATTCGAGCTGGTCTAGGACGGTGAAAGCGTAACCTTTTCTTATTGCAAGCTTGCAACACGACAGCACCAATCTGCACTACACGAACTTGTAGCACAAGATCTCACATTTCTCGTAACTTTCTTTGATTTTTCAATGGAGGGAAAAAGCTTTGCCTCATTTTAACTTTGCAAAACAGAACAAACAAAACCCCATGTATGGACACCATTGACGTGGATCCGACCAAGTCAAAGGGTATAAGATGAAGACGCCATGCCGTGCGCCGCCGTGCGTAATAACGTCGGGGGTGGGGGAAGCGAAGAACGACCAGCTCTCGACCGCGCGCGTACGCCAGCTGGTGCACGCACTGAATGTATACAACGGCAAAGTACAGTAGCACATAGTAACTCCAAGAGCAGAGCATATGCAGGGGACATATCAGCAACTAGCACGGACGATAGAATGTCCCTCGGTATGGAGGGATACGATCTTCGCGATGAACTCGATCCTACATGGGATACGCCGCTTGGATCGAGCAATGAATTGCATGTGCACCCACCTCTATCAGCCGTGTGCCCCTTTCCGAGTTGGTCGCCAATCAGCAGATCAATGCGTACTCTACTCCTTTTTGTTGTTTGGGAGATTTGGAAGGAGAGAAATCAGCGTATCTTCAAATATAAAGAGTGGTTCCTAGGCTGTTGGCTAAAATGAAGGAAGAAGCACGAACTTGGGTTCTCGCTGAAGCAAAAAAAAATAGCGAGTTTCTTTCTCCACACGTATAGTCTGTATAGTTTTTTTTTTCTTTCTTTCTTTAGAGGTTGTATTTTTCTACCGCTATATTTAATAAAATAGTACAATCTCGTACTGATTGCATTAAAAAAAGTATAGGGGACTCACGTGTGCTTCCCTCCCTTAACGATGAGCATTTGATCAGGAGTTCAGGACATATGCAGTTCGAACTGGACTCGATTCTAAACGGGGAGATATATGGCATTTCAGTATGTCAGAATGTAATTTTGTACTGACTCTGTTTTTTTTTTTTTTGCACAGTTGATGTGCGTGGTTCAGAGGAAGGAGAGGGCCGAGCTGCTACACGAGCTTCTCAAGAACGGAGCTGGCATCGATCCCCTCCCCGTTCTCACTCAGGTATGCCACATCCACATTTCCAGTGTATGGGCTGTGTATACATACATACGCCAATATGGTTATAGAGGCCGGATAATTTTTTTTTCAAAAAATAGCATACATATATCATGTTTTTAAAAACGAGATTTAGAGAAAGAAACGTCCCACCACATTGAAAATTGAACACAGGATTTTAGGGTTAAAATCACACCCATCTTATCACTGTACTTTAAGTGCATCTCATATGCCATGCTTTCACAGCACTCAACAAAAGAAAATAAATACTCTAATGCAAATGATCTGATTGCCGGGCCAAAAAAAAAAAGGTGATCTGATCGATCGATATCCCATGATCGTTTGTCTAGTCATCAATCTCAAACGGAGTCCACACAGAAAGCGTCATCATCCCGTACTGTTGCTGTAATGCTGTTCATTACTTCATTCTGTCATATGCGTGTCTACACTGTACTTTCTCTCTCTTCTTCTGTACTGTTGCCCGATCGATATCTTCCCTTGGACCCTTTATTTAATTTTATTGTTTGTAAGCAACTAAGGGAGCTTTCGGCAGGAGGAGATTGTGAGTGAGTTTGTCTCGTTTCCCGCGCTCACGTTTCCCGAACTACTAAACGGTGTGTTTTTTGCAAAAAGTTTCTATACGAAAGTTGCTTTAAAAAATCATATTAATCCATTTTTAAAATTTAAAATAATTAATACTCAACTAATCATGCTCTAATAGCTCACCTCGTTTTGCGTATCTTCTCAATCTTCTCAATCTCCTCCCACTCAAACTCAGCCTAAATAAGTTTTGGTGTGCACCACAGAAAACGTTGATTCTGTGGGGTGACAAGGACCAGGTGTTCCCGTTGGATCTCGGCCACAGACTGCAAAGGTAAAATTGGACATCAAGTACCTAATTTCACCACTTCGGTATACCGCATTAATGCAGAATTGATGGACGCTTGATTGCAAAAAAAAGCAGTGATCACTGTGCCTTCGCATGGCTGTGGCTGCAGGCATCTGGGAGACGTGTCACGGCTAGAGATCATCAAGGACGCAGGGCACGCGTTGCAGTTGGAGGGAGCCGACCAAGTGAACCGCTTCATCAAGTCTTTCCTCCTGGACTCGTGAAATGGGCCGGAAGTTGGGAGTGGCCCAGTACTAGAGCCCTGCTAAGAAGTACTAGAAGCAGGAGCTCTCGGAAAGGCCCAAACCAATCCAACTGTAACCCGGATTTGCCCTCTATCCTCAGATGCCGATAGTGTAATGACCCTATTTGGGATGTAAAAAATATATACCGTGAACTATTGATTAATTGTCAAATATGAAATCTCCCAATAAAAAAATGTGATGCTCACGGACTCTGTTTTTTCCTCTTGACTATGGAACTGCAGGCAGATGGCAGTACCACTAAAGTGGCTAATTTATTGTTGTGATCATTCTGAGATCGTCAGATGCATATGTTCTTGACAGGTCGATAAAGTAATTAATCTGTTGCTGCTTGCTACTGCCCACTTGGTATTATTTAGCACAGTGCAGCTCAGATGGCAATCTCATGCTGTCCTTCACTTGACGACTATCTTTCTCCTTTTGTTGAGAAGGCCAGTGCGGCAATCTCTTCCCTTGGCCGCTACTCTCTCACCTCCACTAGCGGAGTACTAGTACAATGCACCACTGGCGATATACACGTGTCAGCATCATGGAGCCCGCCCTCACCAAACGGACGGCTCTCCTTAACCCCGTCAATAACATCGCCTCCCATTCAAAGAAGCCCACCACCAACTAACGAACCGGAATTTTCCTTTCCTTAACTCGCGATTAAGTTTGGTACACGCCCAACCACCAGTGTTAAGTGTGAGCCTTACGTTTTTTCCTCGACCAGACGTTATCACACGAGGCGCGCTGCTGCTGCGTGAGCGAGACTGCGAGAGCTCAGTGGAGGGAGAAGACCATCACCACCATGGGCGCCAGCCTGAGCCTCGTGCCGCTCCTCGACTACTTCGCGCGCCGGGAGTTCGCCGCCGCCGGCCTCAGCCCCGGCGCCGTCACGCTGCCGTACCCGGGCGACGGCGGCGAGGCGACCTGCACCGTCCACTACTGGGCCTCCACGGGGGAGCCGCTGCTGCCGCCGCTGCTGCTCGTGCATGGGTTCGGCCCACGGGCCACCTGGCAGTGGCGCTGCCAGGTGGGCCCACTGTCCCGGCATTTCCACCTCATCGTGCCCGACCTCATCGGCTTCGGCGGCAGCTCGTTCGGCGGCGACTCCGCCGCCTCGCCGCCGTCGGAGGCTACGCAGGCGGCGGCGCTGGCGGCGCTGCTGGACGCGCTGCCGGGGATGAAGGGGAGGCGGGTGGCGGTGGCGGGGACCAGCTACGGCGGGTTCGTGGCGTACTGGCTGGCGCGCACGGCGGGGGCCGGGAGGGTTGGCCCCGTGGTGATCGCGAGCTCCGACCTGCTCAAGACGGCGGCGGACGACCGGGGGTTCCTGAAGAGGGCCGGCGACGGGTGGAGCGGCGTGGAGGAGGTGCTCCTGCCGGCCGAGCCCGCCGCGATGCGGAAGCTGCTGGAGATGGCCTCGTGCCGGCCGCCGCCGCCGGTGCTGATGCCGGACTTCATCCTCCGCGACTTCATCCAGGTCAAAACTGAAACCACTCCCACTACTTCTCGCGCTGACAATTCAAAAACTAGGCCGTCTCGAATCGCTCGTACGTAGCATAAAGTTGGATTTCTTTTAAAAAAAAAGTATAAGAAGGGCATCATGTTCCTGTTCGATCCGTGGAACTGCTGCTCGCATTTTTATATACGCTCTGAACTGTGAAGACTGACAGTGGAGAGCAAACATGTTTTTTTTTTAATTTAATTAAACGCCGGATGAACAAGAACGCATAACATTACACGCACAAAATCACACTCGTCCAACACATATTCAAAGAGACATAAACCAACAATATATCTATAATCTTACTAAAATCATGTTGAAAACAACCATGTAAATTACTCCTACCATTTAGAGCAGGTACAATAGCAGGCTATAAGCCAGCTATAATAATATTTTAAAGAGATAAAGTAAGAGAGAGAAGAACAGTGGGCTACAAATCTGTAGCCAGCTGCAGCACGGACTCCAAGACGTAATGTGTGTATGACAGGTGGGACCAGGTATTAATAGTATAGTAAGCAACTATTGTATGAATTGGCTATTACATTAGTTATAAATGATATGGAGCTAGTAGTGGGCTATACTATTAAACTTGCTCTTAGAGCAGGTACAATAGCAGGCTATAAGCCAGCTATAACCATATATCGAGAAGAAAAGTGAAGAGAGAGAAGAAAGCGGGCTACAGATTTGTAGCCGGCTGCAACACAGACTCCAAAATGTTATGTGTGTATGAGAGATGGGACCAGATATTAATGGTGTAGTATATTTTTATATTTAACTATTGTATGAATGATCTATTAGATTGGCTATAGATGTTTTGGAGCTAATAGTTGGCTATACTATTGACCTTGCTCTTAGTAGTACTCCCTCCGTCCCAAAATATAATAACTTTTACACCAACATTCTCTTCTTAACCAATCACAACCCTCCACCATTTACTTTTCCCACCTACCTCCACTACTCATCCAATCACAACCCTCCACCACTTACTTCTATCTACTTTCTTAATATAACCACGCTCAACTCTAAAACTTATTATATTATGAGATGGAGGGAGTACCAAATAAGCATAGTAGAAGATTATATATCCTGTCATTTCCATCTGACGGTTGAAATGCATGAATCAAAATATGCAACTGTTGATCGAAATACGCAGTTGCTTTTTTTTTCTGTTCTCAGTAGTAAGCCAAAAATGTAATTTCCAGTTGTTTTCTCTCTTTTTCGGTTAATTTCTGTCCTCGGGAATGTAACAAGGTGCCGCATGAATTGGCAGCCATGGGATGCAATCTCCAAAACATTTCCAGCTGGGCCGATATTCCGCCTGGGCCTGGAACGTCTGGTGACCAGCGATTTGGCTGGATCGTCACAGTAATATATTCGGTTCTCGTAAAAAAAATGTTGGTTTTGAACTTGCACTGGCATCTAAACAAATGACGACAACTCACAGCTAAGTAATGAATCTAGCATCCATTTGCAAGAGGCAAAGCCATGCACACTGCAATAATACCCAACTACTTTTAGCGGGTGCTACAGTTTACACAGCTCATGTTTGTTGAGATTGGTAGTATATCATTCAGAACTTCAGATTACTCACAGAAGTAGCCAAACGCCACTGTCCTCTGAAATAGATGGTTTTGTTATCTTCTACTATATCAGAAACTTTTCACGGAGAACAGAGAGCAACTTATTCAACTCTTCAAGGGGATCACAGTTGGCACAGACAAGTTCCCAGTAACTCCAATATCTCAGGTAAGTGACAGACTTATTACAGTATTTCAACCAGTGAATTCACTGACACTTACCGTAGCTGAAACCTTTCATGTTTCATTGGCATTGTAGGAAGTGTTGATTGTCTGGGGAGAGCAAGATCAGTTGTTCCCGGTTGAGAAGGCTTATGCAGTTCAGAGGTAATGGATAGTAACATACTAGTACGAAGCTTCCATTTCAGTATTTAACTGAACACGGATTGACGTTTCCTGCACAAAATTCGCTCTGTCCAGTTCTTTGGATGGGAAAGCTAGAGTGGAAATCATAAGCAAAACAGGCCATGCTCCACAGCTGGAGGATCCAACCCGGTTCAACAAGATCCTGCTAGACTTCTTGCTGGCTACTCACAAGCCTGATCCTTCGTCAAATGGCGCATCGCAATAAGTCGGATGCCCACTCGAATATTTGATTGATTGAAATAAGATGGTTAGCCACCTTCGTCCATTCATAGCTAAAATTTGTACTACGAATTATTTGAGAACGCACATTGAGAAATAATTAAAGAAAATGGGTGGATTGTTGATTTGTTTTCTTAGCCATCTAAAGCATTGAATGGAGTCAATGGAGAGTCAGGGCAAATGTTGGTTAGCTTACCATAATATCAGTAAGCTAAATTCTGTGAAGTTTTGGTAATGTTGGTGCATCTCGTTTGTATCTGTTGCTGAATTAAATCAAAACTTTGAAAGAGTAGGTAGGATTATTGTTTGATGTGAAGATTTTAAATATCAACATGCTTACCAAAAATCCTATCTTCAAATAGATTGGCACCCTCAAGATTCTAATAGCAAACCAAACAATGACTAAATTTATCACATCACCAAAAGTTCTGGTGAACATCAATCAAATAAGCATATATAGGGGAACCCTCGAGGGAATATCCCTCGTTTACTTAAAAAAATCAAAAAAAAAATCCAAATAGTTATGAAAAAATCTAGAAAAATTTAACAATACTTATACAACACTCTATTCAACTCCACAAAATCTTAGATCAAAACTCAACTCACACAACGAGATTAAAAAAACAAATTTAACATATGAATAGTACCATATATTGTTCACATTTGAATATGTCTTTTTAGTTTCTTGGTGTGTAGATCGAATTTGAACTTAATTTTTTATGAACCAATAGATATAACTATACTCTACATTTAATTTTTATAGGCTTTTTTTATAATTATTTGTATCAAATTTAGAAGAAAAATATACGAGGGGACGTCCCACCCAGGATTAAAATCCACTCCCTATGTATACAGCCCTCTATAGAAGCAGCTATAGAGCTGGTTAGGGTGGTATACGTCATTACATTTACACCCCACCGCTCTTCCTTCTCCTCTGTATGCATCTCACCGTGGCGGCGTTGCGTATCAGCGTATGCCAAGCTAGTACTACCTGCTACTATCCAATTTCTCTACTAGAGCCCCGTCTCGATCACTTGATCACGTCCACGTAAGTCACCATGGGCTTCGGCGTCATCCCGCTGATGGAGTACATCGCCCGCCGCGCCTTCCTCGCCGCCGGCCTCCGCCCCAGCACCGTCACGCTCCCCTCCACCTCCGGCGACGGTGAGGCCCGGACCATCCACTACTGGGCGCCGCCGGGGGAGCCGCGCCTCCCGCCGCTCCTCCTCATCCACGGCTTTGGCCCCATGGCGACGTGGCAGTGGCGGCGCCAGGTGGGCCCCTTCTCCCGCCGCTTCCACATCATCGTCCCGGACCTCCTCTGCTTCGGCGCCTCCTCCTCCTCCTCCTCCCCGCCGCCGTCCGAGTCGGCGCAGGCCGCCGCGCTGCTCGACGCGCTCCCGGCGCTCGTGGGGACGGCGGCGCGCGTCGCCGTGGCCGGCACCAGCTACGGCGGGTTCGTGGCCTACGCCATGGCGCGCAAGGCGGGGCCCGAGAGGGTCGGCCCCGTGGCGATATCCAACTCCGATTTGCTCAAGACGGCGGAGGACGACGGCGCGTTCCTCGAGCGCGCCGGCAGCGGGTGGACGCACCCGGCCGACGTGCTCATGCCGCTGGACGCGCGCGGAGCTCGCCGGCTCATGGAGCTGACCTTCTACCGGAAGCAGGCCGGCGCCATGCTACCGGACTTCGTGATCCGAGACATCATGAAGGTGACGAAGGATCCATATAAATCACTCAAAATTCCAGCGAATTCCTCGTGTTCTCATGTTTATATTTTGAACATTGTGCAGAGCACAAGTTTCTTTCATAGCTTGGGTGCACTGTTATGCTAGCAAACACACTAATGTTGCATTTCAGCAATTTGCAGAAACTTTTTTCGGACAAGAGGGAAGAGAAGATCGAGCTTATGAATGCTACAACTGTGGGCACGGATGCATTCCAGCTTACACCATTGGCTCAGGATGTATTGCTTATCTGGGGAGACCATGATCAGATATTCCCCTTGGATAAGGCATTTGCTGTCAAGAGGTAAAATAATTCACAGCAATACAAAATTTGCAACTGCAGATTAACCTTTTTCCTTGTGCTTATGACGGTTGCAGCTGCTTGGGAGATCATGTTAGATTGGAGATCATCAAGAAGACAGGCCACGTGCCTCAAATGGAGGACCCGGATCGGTTCAACAAGATCGTGTTGGACTTCTTGCTTGGATCTCAAGGTTCCCCTTCAAACGAGCATTAGATACATATGGTCGACTGGTTTGATTCAGCTTTGCAGAAAACCCATGACCCTTAAAAATACAAGAAAAGAATTTTGGGGGGGAGGGGCACGCTTGAAGTGTGATGTACGATGTTAATAGCCTAATAACAACTCCAAAATCAAATTCACTGGATGCATACAGAATAAAAATGCTTCGTGTACTGCTGTGATGTAGTATAAACAGTGAGCATGCGATTCATCAACAAAGTAACAAACTCATCCAAAAGACTGGAACATGTCAAACTAGTCAAGCAGGTTGTTCCTCTGCATACATGCAGAAAACACGAAGCCTCAATGGGATGGATTCTACAGCGTACAAGCAAAAATCTTCTGAAGCAACACAACCAAAACAATTCCGCCTGCTTAATTGATGATCGTTCGCGTCTGAACATGCCCAGACTCTTAGTCTGATGGCCACCATGTCAGTGAGACAGCGATTCCATCTGTCCAAACTGGTTCAAACGAAGTCCCACCTAGATAGAGCATCACATTTCCTCCTCTCCTTCCTGCGATTTTACCGGGCGGATTCTCCGCATCCATTTCCTCCGGTTTGCGGTGAGCACGGAGCTTGACGAGGTTGCGCCGCGAGACGTCGGCGGTGCTGGGTCCGGGAGCTCGGCCGGGAGCGCGGCGGCGGTGCTGGACAAGGCGTTGAGGACCAGGAACGCGAGGATGGGCGACAGGTCGAGCGTTCCCCCCAGCGGCGGGATGATTCCCCGGAAAATGTTCAGATACGGATCACATATCGTGCTGCACAAAGTCAGATGTGTCAATGCACTTTTTTTTTTGCACTATTTTGATTGCAGTTACAAAATAAGAAAGTACCTTCGATATGAATTCAGAATTATCATTTTTATTGGATTGAATGATTTGTCTAAGCTTAAAATTAGACTACGAAAATATGCACTATATGTCTATATTATGAACGGAGGGAGAATGTTTTTGAGTTTCTTTTCTGAATTAGACCAGGCTAATTGTTGGCTCCATAAACACTGTCACTAAAGTGCTACGTTGCGCCGTGTGCGTAGCTACTGTATACATACATACGAGTACTATGTACCTGAGGGGCGCGACGATGGCGGGCGGCGTGTTGGGGAACCAGGTGAGCACGAGCCTGACGACGAGGACGGTGTTGTACAGGCTGAGGAAGTTGTTGATGCCGCTGGACACCACCACACCGGCCACGGAGTCACCCAGCACCGCCGCGAAGCAGTGCTCGCCGGACAGCGGGCACTCGCCCGTCGTCCGCCGCCGGCGCATCGTCGCCATCGCCCGCCTCCTGCTCTGCTCATTCCACCAACAACCGCGCGTCGTGAGCAACCCTCGCACATACACGTCTGTTCGTGTGATCGAGCTCAAGGAGGCCGCGGGCGTCGACCTACCTGGGAGAAGGCGGCGAGGTGGGAGTGGAAGGCGAAGAGCGGCTTCAGGAGCGGGTGCGCGGCCGCGGCGGCAGCGAGCTCTTCGAGGCGGGCGGCGAGGGGCGCGAGGTCCGGGGCGGGGAGCGCGCGCGGCCGGTGGACGCCCGGGAAGGGGAGGTGGCGCATGGCGAGGAGGAGAGGCGGCGTCGAGGGGTGGTGACGCGGCGGGTCGGCGTTCCGGGAGGCCATTGGGGACTGTGTGCGAGCGAGCACGCCGGAGAGAGGTGGTGGGTGGGAAACGAAGGGGTTAGAGATAACGTTCGGGACGGAGGTGATCGGATGGGAGGTTTTGGAGTTTGCCCCTGGTACGTTCTAGTATTTCTGAACTAGTACTACTTTTGTGTTGGAAATGCTCATTTTGTTACTCCAAGTCATTTTTTTAATTTGATTAAATTAAATAAAAACTTAGTAACATTTTCAAAACAAAATAAGTATATTGTAGAACATATATTGTAGATGTTGTTGCGTCTATTTACTTAGTTAAGTTTAGAGAAGTTTGACTTAAAGACAAGCTCAAATGACTTCCTAATTGTCTATTTCTGCTGTAAAAATTTGATTAAATTTGAAATTATTTTACCATCGGTTATATGTAAAGGATAAAACGACATTGCTTGTCAAAGGAGCCACTTAGAACATTATATTAGCGATGACATTAATAGAAGAACTACTTAATAGGAGGCGGAGATCTATCGAAGTGAAATGAGATCCTCTGCCGTAACACCATTAGAGACACTATACACCTAGGATTTGTGATGTATGCATCATATCAATTGATATGGCAAGAGCACCAAGTGAAATTTGCCTCAAAATCCAATAGCGAGTGTTGTAGCTACGAAAGATTGCACTAGCATTTATTGCGGTAGTGAGAGGACCTAAATCCCACTCAATCACTATCCACACCCTCTAATATTGGAGTTTTAGCCAACGAGCATTACTAGGTGATACCCACGTTTTGTTACAAATTGTATGAGTAAACTAGGTGAAACCCCACGTATTGCTGTGGGAATTTATTATGATAGAAATAAAAAATAACGTGTAAGATAGCTGGATAACAACAGATTAAGTAAATTAATGTGGTTTATGATAATTTAAATTTAAATAGTATGTAGAATGGTGATTCAAACGTAAAAAGTAAGGTGGTATGACTTTATAGAAGAAGAAAAGAAGGGAGATAGTTTGGACCGTAGATTAATAATCTAAATGCTAAAAACAATTGATGTGATATAAATTAATTAGAGGAAAAAAGGAGAAAGATAATTTGGACCATAGTTTAATCATTTAAGCACTAACTAAGTGAGGATGAACTATATAAATATATAGGATATCATAAAACATAATAAATATATACATTGAAACATTATATGAATTATGTTGGATGATAATTTAACATGTTTGTATTTAAAAAGCTCTTAAATTATAAAAACTATAAATATATAGCATGTTTGCATGATGTTTAAATGTGATAATTGTTAGTGGATGATGATGTGACATATTGTTAATTAGTGGATGATGATGTGACATCTTGTTTAGTGGATGATGATGTAGCATCTTTGCATGTTAAGCTTAATAAATTAGTGGGGGATAACTTTATAGTAAGATATGATATATGTTGCATACTATAGAAATAATGAATGTTGGAGTATTTATGAAAACAATGTGAGGAATATGATTTGATATACTTGTATATTGAGCTTTACAATATCATATTTTAGATGATTAGTTATGCTTGCATGAGTAATTGTTAGTGGATGATAATGCGTCGTATTTGTATCTTAAGTTTTACTCCCACAGTTAAAAAAAAAGTCCAATTGAGATGTATCTGGATATAAATGTTGTCCATATACATATTTAGGATTTTTTTGACGGAGAAGTAGTTTGTAATAATTATTAGTGGGCACCAATTACTCCCTTTATTTTTTAAATAGATGACGCCGTTGACTTTTAAAAATATGTTTAATCATTCATCTTATTTAAAACAATTATACAAAATGTGTAAGATATAAATCATGTTGGAAGTATTTTGAGTGATAAAACAACTCACAACAAAATAAGTTAAAATTAGATAATTTTTTTAATAAGTCAAATAGTCAAACGTGTGATAAAAAGTCAATGGTGTTATTTATTAAAGAAAGGAGGTATCTGATGAGCCACAAGCCCACGAGTCCACGACCATTTAGTTGTGTCTCAAATAAAAAAAAAGTAGATATGATATGCGCTCGTAAATAGATCAAAACGATGTACGATTTTTTTAAAAAATAAGCTACATGTTCTTTAAAGAGGTGTTATTACAACGCAAACATCTCATACGAAAATCCAGTTGAATGATCAAGGTGACAACTGACAATGCTTATGGTCAGTTAGACACTGACAAGGCTATATTGTGAGTTACTGAGTTATCGATGAAATACGAGCATACGGAGTATGTGATTCGTGACAATATATTGTCTACCCCGAGAATGCAGCTTCCGTTGCTTATCGCGATCGAGCAACATGACACGCACCGACGCACGATGCTCCTACGCACGGACACACCGGTACTTGGGTAAGCCGCAAACTTACTTTTACATCAAAATAAACGGGAGTTTCACCGGCACATTGCGAGCGATACGGTGCAAAGCCACATGGGAGTTTGAAACTTTGTGGATCTGCATCGTGCGTCACGCCCACCACGTTTTCAACCACGAAAACCTCCAAACGTCTCGACAGATTGCTATCCAAATCCATCCGACTCGCAAAGATTACTCCCGTTTTCCTCCTCATCCCTCGCACACGTCGCCATCTCCCCCGTTTTCCTCCTCCACCACCACCACATTTTCCCCTCTCCTCCCCTGCACTGCATTTCCCACCACCACCAGTCCACCACCCACCACTCCTCGTCCGGCGCGTTCCATGGCCGCCTCCTCCCTCCTCCGCACCTAAGCTTAATCCTTCTCCGCTAGCTGCTTCCCCACCGCGCTCGCGGGCGACCGCCTCCATGGCCGCCACCGCTAGCCGTTCCCCCCTCCATGTCACCGCTCCGGTTCGCGGCGTTAACCCCCTGTTGCTCCGGCGTCTCCGGTTGGGTCGAGGTGGCGGTTGTGGTAAGGCCTCGACTGCGCAGCGATTCTGCCTCGTCGTCCTCCCCCGCGGCCCAGCGGTGGCCACCCCCCGCTCCACGGCCGATCCCTCCGCCTCGGCCTCGAGCGCGGTCGACGCGGCCGCGGCGGCGGGAGAAGGAGAGGGGGCCAGTGATGCTGCCACCGTGCTGCTCGACGTGAGCGGCATGATGTGCGGTGGCTGCGCGGCGCGGGTGCGGACCATCCTGGCCGCGGACGAGCGGGTGGAGACCGCGGCGGTCAACCTCCTCGCGGAGTCGGCGGCCGTGCGGCTGAGGTCGCCGGAGCCGGCCGCCGGGAAGGAGCTGGCGGCGAGGCTGACGGAGTGCGGGTTCCCCTCGGTGGCGCGGCGAGGGGGCGCGGCCTCGGGGGCTAGCGACAGCGCTCGGAAGTGGAGGGAGATGGCGGCCAGGAAGGCGGAGCTCCTCACGCGGAGCCGTGGGCGCGTCGCCTTCGCGTGGACGCTCGTTGCGCTCTGCTGCGGCTCGCACGCAACCCATTTCCTACACTCGCTCGGCATCCACGTCGGCCATGGTGAGTTCAAACCACGGGAGCGTGATCACAGGTTGTGTGGCGTTTGTGCAATAGATGAATGGACATGAATGAAGTTTAGTGAAAGTCTAAATTGGCCACTGATGCACATGCTATATTGAACTGTTTTTCCACTAGGATCACTATCTGATCGGTTTATGCATGGTGCAGGAACGTTTTTGGATCTGTTGCATAATTCGTATGTGAAATGTGGCATTGCAATAGCGGCATTGTTTGGGCCTGGAAGAGGTATAGTATAGTAATGTACTGTTTTTTTTTTGTATAGGCTTCTACACAGTTTTTTGGGTATCAAACCAGATAGGGACTAGCAATAACTTGACCAAATTAACTTAGTTCCTAAGAACAATATAATTCTCTAAACAATGAAAAATAGACAACTCAATAGCAGCAAGCAGGTCACTAGGTTGTCTGACACGAGATGCTGAAAACTCATACCATTACATGTAGTCATCCTTGATATGATCATTGAATTCTCTGAGATGGCAGTCATGGCTAGATAAAATTTGGTAGCCTTACTTGATGGGGGAGATTGCACATTCCTTCTCTGGTAAACACTCCTTTGTTTTTTTATATATTTCTAATGTATGTACACAACAAGGATTTCCTTATTGTTTGCCCTGAAAAATACTTCATCACTTCGATTCACGGGCTTTTGTTTGGGTTGGTGGGTGCCTGGGTGGGTAGTAAAGGAGACATATTCTTAAAGCCTCCTAAGAAACAACAGAATGGCAGATGATATGAAGAACTAGATGTGTTGTACATTACTCTGGAACATTTTCAGCATGACCGTGCAATGTGTATCTTCAGGCTTTTTATCCTTTTCTCAAAATGTGTTCAATGTAACACCAGATATACTTTTTGATGGTCTTCGAGCATTCAAGCAAGGATCCCCCAACATGAACTCTCTTGTAGGGTTTGGATCTGCAGCGGCATTTGCTATCAGTTCAGTAAGTGCATTTGCAGTGCCCAAATCGTCTGTCAGTCATACAAGAATACTGATGCAGCTTTTCTTTTATGCAGGTGTCCTTGCTGAACCCTGAACTGGAATGGAATTCAACCTTTTTTGATGAACCGGTGAGTGATCTTCCATGCACGCACGTTTCATCTTCTTGTTGACACTCCTGTCGTTTGTCAATGTTGTCTGCCTTTTGTCTATGTTGTGGTGTATTGTTAATATGGCATCCCGTTGTGTTGTTGAATTGTTCAAATATAAACCTAATTACTTCCTACCGCATTACTTGAACTGATTTGGTGATTGATGAATTAACAGTTGAATATGTTTTGCATAATAATGTTGAAGAAACTTTTCTTGTAGCATGCAGGTCATGCTTCTCGGATTTGTGCTTCTTGGACGATCTCTTGAAGAAAGTGCCAGGCTTAAGGCTTCTAGCGATATGAATGAGCTCGTTGTAAGTATACACCTTATTCCTTTACAGAGACACTTATTTTTCATTTGTAGAATAAAAGTAAGTAAATATGTATTCCCTCAAACACTATTGGAGAAACTTTGCAGTGGTAGTTGATGGTAGTGAAGTAATTTATCTGCAGTTCTGCATGTTCTTCATTATAAGACTGAATTTGTTGGCAAGTGGCAACTACTTATGCCTTATTCTGTTGCAGTCACTCTTATCACCTCAGTCAAGATTGGTCGTTACTTCCTCAAGTGACGATCCATCCTCAGATGGTGTTTTGAATTCAGATGCAATCACTGTTGAGGTTCCTGTTGATGATGTTCGTGTTGGAGACTTCATATTGGTCCTTCCAGGAGAAACAATCCCTGTAGATGTAAGGAGCCACACTGGTTTTATGTTATAGTACTTTCTTTGAATATGCATAAATCCTAAGTTTGACTGACCCCTTTTTTGTTACTATTAATTTCATATAGTGAAGTAATCTTACAAATGAATTGCGTGTGCTCAGATCATTTGAATATATCTCCTTTTCCCTCTTCTTTATTAGTTATTTTTAGACAATTTATCAGCAATGCCTATCTGTCTTCAATGAATGCACCATAGATTGCTTACTCTCTCTCTCTTTCTCAAACTTGGATATCCTCTGTTATTTGTAAAATTTGTATGTCCACTCATGGTTTTGATCATGTATTTTTATAGTACTATACCCTTTAAGGTTCATATCATGATTTATTTGTAGAGGTGAAAATGCTAGAAGGCTGCTCTAGTTCACTGATGGTTGGACACACTTGTCTTTCTTCTGTTGCATTTTCTTACTACATCAGTTTGTTCTTGCACGTAATTATTTGACATATCTTCTGTTAGGGAAATGTCCTTGGAGGATCAAGTTTTGTTGACGAATCAATGCTTACTGGGGAATCGTTGCCAGTCCCCAAGGAAAAAGGGTTTCCTGTATTTGCTGGAACTGTAAACTGGGTATGTGCATACTTTTCTGCCTGGAATTCTTACTCCACATTCTATAATTCCATTAGCTTGTGTCAGCTCTTAAGCTTTACTTTCATTTCAAAAACTGTATTCTTAGTTAAAATGCTGATCTCTTTGTCATATGTATATTTTTCATCCATGGTCATGTTGCCAATGCAAAAGCTATTGTGAGTTGACCAAAAAAATAATAGGCTATTCACTCTCTTTTCCATGCTTTGATTGATTGACGAAGCTATTTTTAACTAAACATGCTTCAGTTAGATAAGAGGCACAAGGCCCTGCTTTTAGTACAAAGCAAAAGAACTAAACATGTTTCAGTGAAATTATTAGATTGTCCATTTTACGCTTGTTTAATTTTAACTCCCTGCCCCTCTCTCTCATAAAGTACACAGGCTCATGTGAGAATTCTTTGTTCAACTTATTAACAATTAATTATTTGACTTGTTGAAGGATGGTCCTTTAAAGATCAAAGCGACAACTACTGGACCATCATCAACAATTGCTAAGATTGTCCGAATGGTAGGTATACTCTTTTCTCTTGATAACAAAGAAACTAAAAGAAGTTTTTTTTTCTCGACCAAAAGAAGTTTTTATAATACTTGTATTGTTCTTGAACAGGTTGAGGATGCACAAGCACGTGAAGCTCCCGTTCAAAGGCTTGCAGATTCAATTGCAGGGCCATTTGTTTATACTGTTATGACATTGTCTGCAGCAACATTTTCTTTCTGGTATGCTCCCATTCTCCTTTTTGTTGTTGTTTTTCCCTTCCAAAAAGAATACACATGAAATTTACTGGGGCTACATTAACGTTGCTTCGGCAACCTTCTCTATTCCAAGGTATTACATTGGCACCCACATCTTTCCAGAGGTCCTTCTAAATGATATTTCTGGTCCAGACGGGGATTCATTACTATTGAGCTTGAAGCTCGCTGTGGATGTACTTGTAAGTAGTCCTGGTACTGTTTTCTGAAAGCTCAGTGTTTCACTCTAATGATCTGAAAACTATTGTTAAAAAAATGTTATCAAATAGACTAATTTTACAAAGTCAGGTCACAGTGCACAAACTAACTAATCATCATTGAAATCCTACATGATTGATGTACATGCCAAACATCTTGAATTCTCAATACGATACCTGTTCGATGGACGGTGGTGGTTGAAAAGTTGTGGGCTATGAAGGGCACTATTTGCATATGCCTGCATTTATGATTTTTGGGCTGATCTCATAATGTTCACCCTGCAGGTTGTTTCCTGTCCTTGTGCACTCGGATTAGCTACCCCTACAGCTATTTTGATAGGAACTTCACTGGGTAACTTTCTATGTCATAATGTTTGGGTTCGTTTGTTCCTGATATTTGGCTGATACAATGGGGTCGGAGATGCTCATACATCATAAATACGATAAAGAGGCCCTTGCATTACTAAAGTCAATTCAGCATATTGACTGTGCTACTTTGTTGCGATCCTTCTCTGATCTTTGCTTTTTATGAGCTGCTAACCCTCATGGAACTACCTTTTATCTTAAACTAGGTGCTAAACGGGGACTACTTATTAGAGGGGGTGATGTTTTGGAGCGTTTAGCTGGAATAGATGCCATTGTACTTGATAAGGTACACACTACATACATCATTTAATTTTTCATGCTAAACTAGTCTCCTCAAAATTAAGTATTGTGTTACAGTTGGTATTTGTATTGTGATTCTTAGACAGGGACGCTAACAAAGGGAAGACCAGTAGTTACTTCTATAGCTTCTTTAGCATATGAGGAGGCGGAGATTCTTCGTCTCGCCGCTGCAGTGGAGAAAACAGCATTGCATCCTATCGCAAATGCTATAATGGAGGAGGCCGAACTTCTCAAACTAGATATCCCAGCCACAAGTGGTCAACTTACAGAGCCTGGTTTTGGCTGTTTGGCAGAAGTAGATGGGTGCTTGGTTGCAGTAGGCACTTTGGACTGGGTCCACAATCGATTTGAGACCAAGGCATCGTCAACTGAACTGACAGATCTCGGAAATCATCTAGAGTTTGTGTCTTCCAGTGAGGCATCATCTAATCACTCAAAATCAATTGCTTATGTTGGCCGTGAGGGAGAAGGAATAATAGGTGCTATCGCTGTATCAGATGTTCTGCGTGATGATGCCAAAGCAACCGTGGACAGGTATTTACTGCAGATACCATCTGTCTGTATATTTATCGAGTGTCTCCTGCTTTATCATAATTCAGTCAAACATATCTTCCTAACGGGACATATTCAGAATTCATAGTTTTCTCTTATACTTTTGGACATTTGCTATGAATGCTGCATCTACTCTCTATATGACATGCAACCCTTTTGAGTGATATCCACAAAAAAAAAGATGTTGCATCCTAAAATCTCGCATATTGCAAATGTTTTTTTTTTCCTATTTTTATGCAAATGTTCATCTATTACTAATTATGTTGTCTGTATAATTTAAATACTGTATTTTCCCTTTCTGATTAATTAACAGGCTCCAGCAGGAAGAAATCTTGACATTTCTACTATCAGGAGACAGGAAAGAAGCAGTTGAAAGCATTGGGAGAACTGTAGGGATCAGAAGTGAAAACATAAAGTCATCCTTAACTCCACATGAAAAGGCAGGCATTATAACTGCATTGCAAGGAGAGGGACGTCGGGTTGCAATGGTAATGCTCTGTGATGTGCTTTTATCTATTATTGACAGCACGTACAGTTGTTGCTAGTCTATGGCATACTGAAATTGCCTGCACTAAAATTATTCCGCGTCCTGACTTTCGGAGAGTGTTTAAATGTTGAGCATAGTAAACAAAAATTAAAGTTTGACTAACTCAAAGTTTTAGATTGGATGAAACTACTCTGTATTATTGTCTTAGTGGAATTTGCTGTTGCATAGGTTGGGGATGGAATAAATGATGCACCATCTTTAGCAGCTGCTGATGTGGGAGTAGCTATGCGAACAAACTCAAAAGAGAGTGCTGCCTCTGACGCGGCTTCAGTTGTTCTATTAGGAAACAGACTTTCTCAGGTAGGATTCTGTTCTCTATGATATTGTAACTGCATAGTTCAAGTGGCATTCGTGCTAATAAACAAGAACCACCCTACGGCTTAGGTAATGGATGCTTTATCACTTTCGAAAGCAACTATGGCCAAAGTTCACCAAAATTTAGCCTGGGCTGTCGCATATAACATAGTAGCTATCCCTATTGCCGCCGGGGTGTTGCTGCCTCAATTTGATTTCGCCATGACACCATCTCTATCAGGTACAATATACCGCTATTGTATGCATCTCCACCATTTCAGTATCCGTATGGTTTGTTTGCATCCCACCATTATCTTAAAATTATGAGCTTTAATATTGTCTTTGTTGATGGTATCATGTAGGGGGATTGATGGCCCTGAGCTCGATTTTTGTTGTCAGCAATTCTTTACTTCTACAACTACATGGATCATTTCAGAGTACGGAAAAACAACGGGAAGATCTGAACTCCAGGCTGAATTAAATTTGCTCGCAGACCGCATCAAATTTGGTCCAGTTTGCATATCGCCGCATCCGTAGGATGGAATTGGCGAACTGCTTTGAGATCGCACACATGTACAGGATCATAGAGTGACCATCAACTCCGGCGCAAGCGTCCATACGTATAGATTTTAAGCAAGTTAGCCTTTTGTCAACTGTTCATATAGCATACAGCCTAAATCACCCAAGTGTTGTATTGCCACGGCCCCAAAACATTATCATGGGGGACTAAAAGTTATTAGAGCTTGATTTTTTTTCATTGAAAAGTTATTAGAGCAACGATGGTACAGTTTACATAGCTGCTATCCGACACGAGTGTACTCGATGTATCTGATAAAGACTACTAACAGTCAGTTCATATTTAAGCGAAATCCAGTCATATGCCTAAATAATGTTCCAATCAGCACAAAATTTGGAACAAAAAGAGCTTCAATTAAACACCGTTGGGTAGCATTAGGTATCAGTTTTCAATCTCTACAATTGAAATACCAAGTTAAAGATTTCAAAAGTACCAAGAGTTTTCAGATTTCACCAAGCAAAAGAGCTTTCAGTTTTCACCAAATAGCACAATCGAAAATAAAGAGCAAAGGATTTAGCACTGTAAGTACTCGCATTCCACAACAACCGAAGGGCAACAATAAGACTCAGAGCATCCAAGTTTTTAACCGAATAGAAATAAACGAGTTTTAAACGACTAACATAGTGCACATTGCGAGCAGATATTAACGGTCCATGCAACGAGTGCCATGGCCGTGGGCAAAACTTAACGAACGCTAAGATATCTCAAATGCAGCCAGCATAACCACCACTTCAACGATGCTCATTTCTTCTTGGCGGCAGCCTTGGTCACCTTGGCACCGGTTGGGTCCTTCTTCTCCACGTTCTTGATGACGCCAACAGCCACCGTTTGCCTCATGTCACGCACGGCAAAACGACCAAGAGGAGGGTACTCAGAGAAGGTCTCCACAACCATGGGCTTGGTGGGAATCATCTTAACCATACCAGCATCACCGTTCTTGAGGAACTTGGGCTCCTTCTCCAGCTCCTTGCCGGATCGTCTGTCGATCTTGGTCACCAGCTCAGCAAACTTGACGGCAATGTGTGAGGTGTGGCAGTCCAGCACTGGGGCGTAGCCATTGCCGATCTGCCCAGGGTGGTTCATGATGATCACCTGGGAGGTGAAGCTGGCAGCCTCCTTGGCAGGGTCATCCTTGGAGTTAGAGGCCACGTACCCACGCTTCAGATCCTTCACGGCAACGTTCTTCACGTTGAACCCAACGTTGTCACCAGGAAGAGCCTCCTGGAGAGCCTCGTGGTGCATCTCAACCGACTTGACCTCAGTGGTCAGACCGCTGGGACCAAAGGTCACCACCATACCAGGCTTGAGGACACCAGTCTCAACACGACCCACAGGCACGGTACCAATACCGCCGATCTTGTACACGTCCTGAAGGGGAAGACGTAGGGGCTTGTCTGATGGCCTCTTGGGCTCGTTGATCTGGTCAAGAGCCTCAAGCAAGGTGGGGCCCTTGTACCAGTCAAGGTTGGTGGACCTCTCAATCATGTTGTCACCCTCAAACCCAGAGATGGGAACGAAGGGAATCTTGTCAGGGTTGTAGCCGACCTTCTTCAGGTAGGATGAGACTTCCTTCACGATTTCATCGTAACGGGCCTTGGAGTACTTGGGAGTGGTGGCATCCATCTGTAACAGAACAAAGGAAAACAAATCAATAACTTTCCTCAGCAGGGGGTCGGTTGGCAACCAAACAAAGATAACCATACAAGATATACCTTGTTGCAGCAGCAGATCATCTGCTTCACTCCAAGAGTGAAAGCAAGAAGAGCGTGCTCACGGGTCTGGCCATCCTTGGAGATACCAGCCTCAAAACCACCAGTGGTGGAGTCAATGATGAGCACGGCACAGTCAGCCTGGGAGGTACCCGTGATCATGTTCTTGATGAAGTCACGGTGACCAGGGGCATCGATGACCGTGCAGTAGTACTTGGTGGTCTCGAACTTCCACAGGGCGATATCAATGGTGATACCTCTCTCACGCTCGGCCTTGAGCTTGTCGAGCACCCACGCGTACTTGAAGGACCTCTTGTTCATCTCAGCGGCTTCCTTCTCGAACCTCTCGATCACACGCTTGTCGATACCTCCAAGCTTGTAGATCAGATGGCCCGTGGTGGTCGACTTGCCGGAGTCGACGTGGCCAATGACCACAATGTTGATGTGCGTCTTCTCCTTACCCATGGTTGAATAAGGAGGGAGCTAACAACTGCAGCACAGAACGAAACAAATATTAGAAACAAAGATAAGTGTATAATTTACAACTCTAAATAAATATAGCAGGCAAGCTCACAGATCAAACTTGGGCAGCTATAAAAGTGCTAACGCAGCTAATCGGCGGATGATTTGCACAGAGGCGCAGTAATCGACCCAACCAAACCGGGTACAGACGATAACATCTACTCAGCAGTAGTAGAATAAAAAAAATTACAGAAACACGGAAAGAGATCTATGCGAACGGATTGTAGATAAAAATCCTTCTAGTGATTCCACCGATAATTTTCAACTTATGTAAATGATTCTGCACCAAATCAAGTTCATCGTCCGATTCTGCCGATAATTTTCAACCTATGCAGATGATTCACTGACAAATCAAGTTTATCGTCGCGTCAACGAACAGCAGACGAAGATCATTGCAGTGAGATGAATACACAGAAAAAAGTTACAAAAAATGGGCGAACACAACATGCCCCAGCTCGAAATCACCGAAACCTCACGTTACTAAACCAGATCTGCAGCTACGAACGAACATGAACAAGCGCAAATATGGAGAAGAGAGAAGATCTGAAGCTGACCTCGAAGGAGAAGACGAGAGGAGGAGGCTGCGGCGGCGGCGGCTGGGATGAGACGGGAGAAGGGAGGGGTTGGGGCGAGAGGATTGCTTCTTATATAGGCAGCCACGGGTGCTAGGGTTCCTTCCTAGCCGTCCGATCTTTGTCTGATGGTTGCTGTTACGTGGCAGTATTGACCGTTCGATTTTAATCCTGTGGTCAGCCTGTTCAAACGTTTGCGTTAACTTTACGTCTCTGGAGGTTTCGCAGGGCGCAAGTAGGTACCTAATTCAAACTTTTTTTTTTCTTGCACTACGCTTTCGACCCTATTTTGAATTAGATGCCTCTTCGAGTTGTAGCTCACTTGCTCCTCTTTTTAAAAAACGAAAAGCTGGTCTGCTGGACCTATTTTATGAAGGTAACGTGACCGTGCTAACTTATTTAACCTTATTTTCTCAAACTTTTCAACAGAAACACAAATATGGACCTGATCGATAGGCAGGCAGCTATGGCTACACCGCCGCTGCGTGTGTGGGACACTATTGATGTCATCTACAACACGACCACAGACCCTATATCTCCAACGATGGTTGTTTTGCGGAAAATTTTATATACTTTTCGTGTTTATTGCGTTATTTCTAGACTAGAAATGAGATTTTCTCTTCGCATTATAGACAAGGTTTTTTTCGAAAAATAAACACAACTATGAAAGGTTTTGAATATATACGAGGATTTTTTTTCAAACTAGCCCAACAATCTAAGTACTTTTTTTTTGCAAACTAGCCCAACAATTCGAGGAGAAAATAAGTAAAAAAAAAACCCGAAAATATCGGTATGGACAGGACTATTATCAACTTCTTTTGCGGGAAAGGACTGTATCAACTTTAGTTTATGTTGTATGCCTATCTGTACAATCTAAGTACTGATTTTTTTTTCCTTTTTGGTTAATTGTCAGGATCCACCAAGAAGAAATTGCTACACTTAATACTATCAGGATTCATCAGACAGTTGAAAGAGTAGGGAGAAATGTAAGGGTTATACTGTTACGTGCGCGCGCTCTCTCTCTCGTATGATTCGAGCGCATCCCACGATGTAGAGGAAGGAGTTATTATTCCATTAATCACAAAAATGTCATTGTATAGCGTGGTTGTGTTTTTTCCCTCACTTTCCCAACTTCTACTCGTTTTCCACACGTATGTTTCTCAAACTGCTAAACATTTTATTTTTTTAAAAAAATTCTATAGGAAAGTTATTTTAAAAATTTATATTAATAATTTTTTAAGTTTTTTTAATATTTAATTAATCACGCACTAATGGGTAACATTTTTTCGTGTGGAGAGGTGGAGTTAAAATAAGATACTGTTTTTTCACCACCCTAGCACCAGCAACTAAATCACATCTGCGATCTCAAGTTAGAGGTGCTTTCGTTGCCATCCCGACGACTCGAAGAGGCACGAGAAGCTCGAGAACTTGGGCAGCCTTTGTTGGTGGTATTATCGTGTGCTCGATTTTTATTGTCAGCAATTTTACTTGTACAGCTACACGGATCGTTTCACAAGACAGCTGTACTACATGGATCGTTTCACGAGACGAAAAAACTACATAGGATAGGAATTAGCGAACTGCTCTAAGGCTTTGAGGAGAGGAG
Organism: Oryza sativa Japonica Group; assembly: GCF_034140825.1. Lineage (NCBI taxonomy): Eukaryota > Viridiplantae > Streptophyta > Magnoliopsida > Poales > Poaceae > Oryza > Oryza sativa. Next base: position 4,126,361 of record NC_089037.1, on the reverse strand, counting down.
ATAGAAGAGATGGGAAAGATACGTAAAACGAGATGAGTCATTAGCACATGATTAATTGACTATTAAGTATTTTAAACTTTAAAAATGGATTAATATGATTTTTTAAAGCAACTTTCCTATAGATTTTTTTTTTGCAAAAAACGCACCATTTAGAAGTTCGGGAAACGTGCGCGCGGAAAACGAAACAAAACTCACTCATAATCACCTAGATCACCTAGGAAAGAACACAGTCTAAGTATGGACATGATCATATTAGGGACCAACAACTATGGCTCAACCGTCCACCCGTATATAGGTTTAAGCAGGTTAGCCCCTTTTTTTTTTCTGTTAACAATATTTGTTGTATTGTACAGTTCATATATACTTACAGACGCATACAGCTGAAATCACCCGGAAAGTGGATTCTCACGGCCCCCAAACTTCATCAAGATGGGGGCTAAGGTTAAATAGATTGATTACTTTCTCATGAAAAGTTATTATTGTAATAGCAGCAATGGAACTAATTTCAGAGCTAATGAAAGGGCTTAACAGAAGTGGAAACGGTGTGCTATCTGATACTACTTCAGACGTGTGTCCTCAATATCTGACAGAAGTTTTTTTTTTAAGAACAATATCTGACAAAAGTTCAATCTATGTTTTTTTTAGAACAAAGTTTATTGGAAACTTAGAAGCACAGTACATGAATCAGTTGTACATCGTCAGCTATAAAAGCTGATTGAAGAGCTGCCGTAGTAGCACAGCTACTTTGAAGCGAGACATGTCATACATTTTGACAAACTAGTTGGACAGATTGACGAGCATTTGCTTCTCTTGCCCTTTTTCTAAAAATCTGCCATCTTGTTTAGATTTCTTTATATCCAGAGTTCCAGACCATGCTAATTGATTTTCCTTGAGTAAAATCTTGCAATTTCAGAAGCAGAGGATGAAGACTCCAGTGATGTGGCTGGGAAGCAAAATTCCTTTGACGAAGGAGCTTCACTAGAGGCAAATTATCAGAAAGCATAACCATACCTGCAATGTTAAGCATTCTGCATACGCCAATGGCTAAGTATATACTTGCAAGTTCTGCTTGGAGAGCATTAGTATAAAGTATTGAACTAGCTTGGACACAAATCGCTTTACGAGTCTGTGGATCATGCAAAAACATTCCAAATCCTAATTGATCTTTCCAAGAAGCATCAACAAAACATCTATTCCCAGGAGGGTTATTCCATTATCAGCATTTTGAGTGGACTGAATTAATTGATCTTTAGAGTTAAAATCAAGGACTTGAGTTCAATCTACGTTGTTCCATCTGATACTTCATACCCTGTATATGACAAAAGTTCAATCTACATCTTACGAAAGGACATATAGCCTCCCATAGTAGGATCAAATTTTCAGATTAGATTGTTTGAGAGGCTAAGTTCTTAATTTAAAAGGTTTTCAGATTAGATTGTTTGAGAGGCTAATTTCTCAATTTAAAAAGGCTGTAAACATCCTGTTGGAAACAAAATCACAACAATTGAAGCACTACAAGTTCCGACCAGTTCATCATTCAAGCAAACCCCCGAGGCCCCGACCCTTTTCTAACAAATATGGGACCGAACGAACTTCAACATAAACAATTTAGGTGGCAGTTGCAGAAAAAGCAATCATCATAATTGAAATCCATTAGGCTTTCAGTTTCCAATAGCAGAAAACTTGTCTGAGATTCAATGACAGAGACAGTTTCCAGTTATCAATAGCAGCAAAAGCAGGGAATAGCACAAACGAAAATAACGACACAGGAAGTAGCAATGTAAATACTCGCATTCCAAAACAGCCGATGGACAATAATCGGACTCAGAGCATCAGTTTTAACCGAACAGAAATAAACGAGTATTAAACGACTGACATAGTGCACATTGCGAGCAGATATTAACGGTCCATGAAACGAGAGCCATGGCCGTGGGCAAAACTTAACAAATACTAGAACTAGATATCTCAACTGCAGACATGCAAACCACCATTTGAACGAGGCTCACTTCTTCTTGGCGGCAGCCTTGGTCACCTTGGCACCGGTTGGGTCCTTCTTCTCCACGTTCTTGATGACGCCAACAGCCACCGTTTGCCTCATGTCACGCACCGCAAAACGACCAAGAGGAGGGTACTCAGAGAAGGTCTCCACAACCATGGGCTTGGTAGGAATCATCTTGACCATACCAGCATCACCGTTCTTCAAGAACTTGGGCTCCTTCTCCAGCTCCTTGCCAGATCGTCTGTCAATCTTGGTCACCAGCTCAGCAAACTTGACAGCAATGTGGGAGGTGTGGCAGTCCAGCACTGGAGCATAGCCGTTACCGATCTGCCCAGGGTGGTTCATGATGATCACCTGGGAGGTGAAGCTGGCAGCCTCCTTGGCAGGGTCATCCTTGGAGTTGGAGGCCACGTACCCACGCTTCAGATCCTTCACCGCAACGTTCTTCACGTTGAACCCGACGTTGTCACCAGGAAGAGCCTCCTGGAGAGCCTCGTGGTGCATCTCAACCGACTTGACCTCAGTGGTCAGGCCACTGGGACCAAAGGTCACCACCATACCAGGCTTGAGGACTCCAGTCTCAACACGACCCACAGGCACGGTGCCAATACCACCGATCTTGTACACGTCCTGAAGGGGAAGACGCAGGGGCTTGTCTGATGGCCTCTTGGGCTCGTTGATCTGGTCAAGAGCCTCAAGCAAGGTGGGGCCCTTGTACCAGTCAAGGTTGGTGGACCTCTCAATCATGTTGTCACCCTCAAACCCAGAGATGGGAACGAAGGGAATCTTGTCAGGATTGTAGCCGACCTTCTTCAGGTAGGATGAGACTTCCTTCACGATTTCATCATAACGGGCCTTGGAGTACTTGGGAGTGGTGGCATCCATCTGTAACAGAAATAAGCAAACGAATTAGGGGCAGGGACTAGCAAACAAACACAGATAACTAACTATACATGATATGAAACAAAAAAAATTAATACTAGCATCTAAGATACACAAAAAAGTAGTGACCAGATATAAGATGTAATGAAACAGGGGCAAGCTGCAACTTCAATAGAAGTCTAGCATAAAGTAAAAAACAACTAGATATCTGAATGAACAGGTAAATCACTAATGCTAGTAGTAGCAGGACAGCAACCATCAGCAATTCCACTCTTGGATTCATAGTGAAGACAGACAGTAATAACAAAAGCAAACAACAATAATTGCAGTCTTAGAAGATGCGCAAAAGCGTAGTGAAGATAAAAAAAAAGCAAATATAGGGATAAATCCATACAAACATAATGCTACTTCATTGTTGTAATCAACAGTATTCAGGACTAGCATCATGAATATGTACAGAAGTGCTGTGCAGATCAATAATAAAATAAGACAAACAGTAGAGAGATGCAAGCATCAACAATTGAAGTATTAGATGCATAGTGAAGAAAACAGATTATGCTACTTGTGCAAGGCTAATCAATCATAACAAAAGACCGAACACTAGAGATATACCTTGTTGCAGCAGCAGATCATCTGCTTCACTCCAAGAGTGAAAGCAAGAAGAGCGTGCTCACGGGTCTGGCCATCCTTGGAGATACCAGCCTCAAAACCACCAGTGGTGGAGTCAATGATGAGCACGGCACAGTCAGCCTGGGAGGTACCCGTGATCATGTTCTTGATGAAGTCACGGTGACCAGGGGCATCGATGACCGTGCAGTAGTACTTGGTGGTCTCGAACTTCCACAGGGCAATATCGATGGTGATACCTCTCTCACGCTCGGCCTTGAGCTTGTCAAGCACCCACGCGTACTTGAAGGACCTCTTGTTCATCTCAGCGGCTTCCTTCTCGAACCTCTCGATCACACGCTTGTCGATACCTCCAAGCTTGTAAATCAGATGGCCCGTGGTGGTCGACTTGCCGGAGTCGACGTGGCCAATGACCACGATGTTGATGTGCGTCTTCTCCTTACCCATGGTTGAATAAGGAGGTAGCTAACTGCGGCATAGAATGAAACAAAGATTAGAAACAAATAAATATTACAGGTAAGCTCACAGATCAGGTTACTTAATCTAACAAAGTGCTAACATAGTTAATGGGCATCAAAATCAGTGAAGGAATTACACAGACGGACAGTAATAAACCCAATTGAAACAGGTAGAGACGATAACAGCATCTACTCAGCAGCAGTAGTAGAATAAAAAACAGAACAGAAACTAAGCTCTAGGTCTATGCAAACGGATTATAGACACAAATCTTCCAACAATTCAACCGATATTTTTCAACTTGTCTAGATTATGCAACAAATCAAGTTCATCATCCAATTCTACCGATTGACCAACAAATCAAGTTTATCTTCGCGTCAGCGAACAGCAGACGAATATCATAGTAGTGAGACGAATACACACAAAAAAGTTGGGCATCTATCAAAGTAGGTACCTAATTCAAACTTCGACAACTATCAAAGTGCTAAATCAGTTAATCGGCAGGAGAATAACACAGACGCGCAGTAATCGACCGGACCGAACAGGCTACAGACTATAACAGCATCTAATCAGCCGTAGTAGAATAAAAAAATACAGAAACATAGGAAGAGATCTAAGCGAACGGATTGTAGATACAAATCCTTCTACTGATTCTACCGACAATTTTCAACTTATGTAGATTATTCCACATCAAATCAAGTTTATCGTTCGATTCTACCGATAATTTTCAACCTATGCAGATGATTCGCGGACAAATCAAGTTTATTGTCGCTTCAACGAACAGCAAACTAAGATCATAGCAGTGAGACGAATACACACAAAAAAATACTAAAAAATGAACGAAAACAACATGCCCAAGAACCAAATCACCCAAACCTCGCGGTACCAAACCAGATCTGCAGCTACGAACGATCATGAACAGGCGCAAACATGGAGAAGAGAGAAGATCGGAAGCTGACCTCGAAGGAGAAGACGGGAGAAGGCGAGAGGAGGAGGAGGCGGCGGCGGCTAGGGTGAGACGGGAGAAACGAGGGTTTGGGCCGTGTTGCCTCTTATATAGGCAGACACGGGTGCTAGGGTTCCTTCCTGGCCGTCCGATCTTTTTCTGATGGTTGCTCTTGCGTGGCAGTATCGACCGTTCCATTTTAATCCTGCGGTAACAGCATGTTCAAACGATTGCGTTACGTTTACGTCGCTGGAGGTTTCGCAGAGCGCAAGTAGGTACCCTAATGGCCTAATTCAAACATTTTTTTCCCAATTATCCAAATTGAGAATTTTGAAATTTAGCTTGCAATAAAATACTTAAAATGCTTTCAGAAAGTAATATATTACAGTCTTTTTTTTATAAAATGGGTTAATTGAATCCATGCCACTGCAAATATACCGTATTAGAAAAATACAACTATTATTCACGAAATCGGACATATATCACTACAATTTTCTAAAATTAGAACCGTGCCACTCCGTAGCATCACCGTCTTCGTCCTATCATGAAGATGCACATGGAGCAGCAACCGCCGCCGCTTCCTCCTTCCGCCTGCCGGCGCTACCGTTCCTCCGCCCGCCGTAGTCGCCGCTTCTACTTCAGCCTTGCGGCGCAGCCACCGCCGACCCCTCCGAGCGCGCCTCCTTCATGCGCCAGCCAGCCACACCGCCTCTTCTTCTTCCTCCGCACAGTGCAGCCGCCGCCATCCCCTCCGAGCACCACCGCAACCGTCGTTGTCCCTACCCTCGCAATGGAATGGCACGAAGCGCTTGGCGGCACCGGGTCTGCCTCACCGCCCCTGCCGCGGAGATCGAGGAGGTCCGGGTTAGCCGGATTGAAGATGGCGAGGGCGGCGTCGACGGCGAGCAGGTGGAGGGCGTCGGCAGAGCAAGGATCCGGCGAGGACGACTACGGTGGTAGTGTCGTCCCTGACGCCGGCTTCCTTGGTGGCGGGAGAGGTCGGCGAGCATGTCCTTGGTGGCGCAGGTGTTAGGTGCCGCCCTAAGAAGGGAGACGAGCGCGATGAGCAACGACCGCCTGGCGCGCCAACGATGCCGAATCTCGGCGATGGTGATGGCGGTGGCCGCCCCGTCGTGCACCGCAGCAGCTGACGTCGCACACAACCATAGAGTGGTTGCCATCGCCGTGTTCTAGTTCCAGTCAACCACCACGCTGGCCGCGTACTACCACTACTTCCGTGGCCGACGCGACGCCCTCTTGGCGGCGGCCGCATCAAGGGACGCGTTTGCCGAGGTGAGCCTCTCGGGGCTCTCGCTGCTACGCTTCCGCGACATCCCGTCCTTCCTCGCCATCACCTCCGATGATGACCCCTTCGCCTTTGTGCTCTCCAAGTTTGTGTAACTCATTGACACACTCGAATGCGGCGCCGACGGCGGTGGCGAGCTCCCGACATACGTCCTCGCCAACACGTTTGACGCGCGCAACCATCTCGGCAAGTGGCGAAGGTGCCCAGCAGTCAGCAGATGCGCCTTCTTTCGTGGAGGGAGGGGGGCGGGTCGATGAGGGCAGAAAAATTGACGAGAGTTGCATGGTTCCAATTTTAGAGATTTATAGTGATATGTAACCGATATGACGAATAGTAGTGACAATTTTTTTTTAATTTGTCAAAGTTGCAATGGAATGGATCCAATTAACCCTAAAATAAAAACAAGCTTCAACTAGCTAGTGCATACTCAAAGAATATGGGGTAAATTAAAATACTTCAAAATGAAGATTAAGGCCAGGTAAAACAAGTATGATCAATCTCTATGAAAATTCCTTGCGTGAACACAATTTGAAACAAAACTCAGTACACTAAAATTGATAGCTTCCACCCGCAATAGTTATTAGAAGTCAGCGTTGTCTATCACTCTATCCAACTCCGTGCATATAGGCACTTACTTGCATATGGTCTTACGACGAAGGCATTGTTGAATTTATCATTTCAGGTTTTTATTAAGCAAGCTAAGAGTACAGCAAATCTTACATAGAGGCCCCTGACAGATGGGCAAATTACACTTTAACCCTGAAATATGCAAGAAAGGACCTAGAAAGAAACAGAAAAGGTAATCGGGTTATTCTCTTTGCCATGTCCACAACAACGATGACCAGATCGACGCACTGAACGACGACCGGAGCTGATAATCCTTGGCTAGCTGCATGTAATGATGCCTAGATGGTGGTGACTTTGTCAATCTCAAGAATTTGCTGGCCCAGTATTCGAAGATGCTCATAGGGGTAAGGTTTGCGTGCGTGCGTTATGAGTGTTTGCGTTGTACTGTGTAATTCTAAAAAAAAATAATGATGCCTAGATGCAAACCCAAAAGAGGCCTCTCTATGGAGGTTGAAGCATCCAAGGCAAACGGAGAAACACATCATCCACACTTCTAAAGCTGACGCCGAAGACTAGGAAGAAGAACAACGCAGTTGCGGAAAGCTCGCCCAAGAAGAAGCAAGTGGTCGGCGCTACCTTCTTTTGAGCAAACCCACCACACTCTTAGCTTCGGGCGTTGATGGTGAACCTGTAAAACGATTGACAGGGAACCTTCACCGGAGAAGAAGTCGACGAGGACATCCATGGCAGAAGCAACCAGAATGAAGGAGTCGGACGCCGATGACCCCCTCAAGCTATACAAAATGGGGTTAACCCGACTATCAAAGAAGACTAAATCTAAGCCTACTAGCGAAGAAAGGAGCTAGACCATCTCCCTCCCTCGCCGGCGACCGAAAAGCCATCGGGAATGGAAGGAAAGGGGCTGGGCGGAAGGGGAAGTTTTTTTCTTTTCGCTTGAGAAGACGCTCTTGAGCTTTCTAGAGAGAGCGAGAGCCCCAATTATGAGAGTGAGTGATTGTTGAATTTATTCTCAGCAAGACATTATAGCAAGTTACACCGTATCCCAATATTTGCAAACTCAAAAATAACGGTTAGGTCAACCCTAACGACAATTTGGATTTCCATATTAAAACTCGGTAGATAAAGTACTATCGATTGCACTCCAAACATTAACCTTAGTTTCCGTATTTTCGAATGTGTCAAATTGGTAACACAAAAGAAAAAACTACTTATTCAACTCTTGGAAGTTGACCCGCCTCTTATTTATCCTTATTACATGTTGGAACCAAAAGTAATTTAATCCTAAAACTGACTCACCTCCTAAACCACATACTCCCTCCGTCTCATAAAAAACCGATCCACTAGTATCAGACATGATATATACTGTATAATAAATCTAGTTATGTACTAAGTTGTGTCACATTTGTCTGTCTATCCTCTGCTCCCGTCGTCAAACGTCGCTGTCAAGGCGTCAATCACTGTACAAACAGTAAGCGTCCATAGGATCCCACGGAGCACTTGCACGTATTGGTTTGGTAGCTCGTGGGCCGAACACCGTCGTCACCGTTTGCTGAAGTTCGCCACCACCAAGCTGTTCCAGTGCCGCGGTCCCGCGGCCATCTTGGAGTTATATAAAATAAGGGACATGGACTTGGGTAGTAAGGCCCTGTTTAGTTTTCACATAAAAATTTTAGGTTAATTCAATCTATGCCATTGTAAATTTACCTATTCAGAAAAATATCAATACAATTTATTTATTTGTAGTCGTGCCACTCTAATTTTATAAAATTAAAACCGTGCCATCGCTGTCACGTTTTCCATCTATCTCCTTCCTTAGGGGTGGGCAAAATAAGACCGAACTGAAGAACCGAACCGAAAAGACCGAGATCGAGACCGAAAAGACCGAGACCGAGAAATTCGGTTAGTAGTTCTATCTCAGCCATTGAAAGACCGAAATTTATTCGGGTAATTCGGTCATTACCCTCGGTTAACCGAATTAACCGAGAAAACCGAATTGTGGCCCAATAGACCTAGGAGGCCCAATAAGCCCAACAAACTAAACCCTAGAGGCAACCAATACCACACAGCCACTCCCTCCCACTCCCTCACGCGGCGCCGCCTCCCATCCCCATCGGCCATCGTGTCACGCTCGCCACCTCCGCCCTCGACTGCGCCGGCGCCGCCTCTCCACCGCGCCGGCGCCGCCTCGCCGCCTCCGCCTTCTGCCTCCGCCTCGGCCGTCCACCGCGCCGGCGCTGCCTCCCGCCTCCGCCGTCCACCGCGCCGGCGCCAGCGCCGCCTCGCCGCCTCCGCCCTCCAGTCCTCCACTGCGCCGCGCGGGCCGCCTCCAGCCTCCACCACGCCGGCGCCGCGCGGGCCGCCTCCTCTAGCCAGCCTCCATCCCGTCGGCCGCATCCATCTCCGGAAAAGAATCGGTCTGACCGAGAAAGACCGAAAAAACCGAGACCAAATTTGCCGGTCCTGAGATTTTTTTGGATAAAATTCGGTCTCGAGTTTTCAAAGACCGAAATGGCCAAAAGACCGAAGACTGAGACCGAATTTTTCGGTCTGACCGAACGCCCACCCCTACCCTTCCTTTTCCGTTTCTTCCTTCTTTCTCCCGTCTTCTTCTCCTGAGATACTCCCCCGCCTCCTGCCGCGGCTGTTTGCACGCGTTAGCGCCGCCTCGTCACTGCCGACCGCGCCTTCCTCTGTCGCTTTTGCGCCCACCACCACCGCCGCCGTGATGCGCACCTCTTCGGCATCACTTACAGCCATGGGCACATTAATCACAACTAGCCTCTGCTCGTTCAGATCGAAATCCACAGCACCAAGAACACCAGGGATGCCACAATCCTTCTCCTCCACGACCTTGTCAGCGTCCATTGGCGTGGCCAGCGGCTGCAACATAGGTAGAGGCAAAGGCGGTTGCAGCTCCTCGAAGGGTGTGAAGGATGACGAGCTACTCGTGGAGGACATGGAGATGGCCGGCGAGGGCGAGCTCTTCTTCCTCAACGGCGTCCGCGTGGTGGGCAGGGCGTCGTCCTCGGCACGGCAGCGGCCCCCGTGGACCTGCACCTCCCCCCTGCAGCGGCATGGCAGCACCACAATGCAGGCGCTCCCCTATCACACTCGCACGCCACTGACTAACTCACGTTCTTCTTTGTCGTGCCGCCGTCGCCGCTCCGCCTTCTGGGACGTCGACGACATGATAACAAGCAGGTGCGGAGTGCGTGGTAGTATGCCGGTGGGCGCGCCGCCCACCGCAGCGGCGCCTTCGCGAGGGAATCGACGAGGAAGGAGAAGAGTGAGACATGCTCATGCTGCAGCGACAGCTCCCCTGATGATGACCTCCCCTTCCCCGCGCACCCCTGCCGCAGCCGTGGCGCGATGGGACTTGCCACCACGCGGCCGTGGGGTCTTCGTCCTCAGCATCTCCCCGTTGCGAAGAGAGATCTCGGTCTCCACCGAGGCACCGAGCTCGCCGGAGCCCTCTCCCCAACGTCATCGCCACCGCGCCGCGTCGCCTCGGCTTCGCCTCCGCCCCTTTGAGGTGTGTGGGTTTCGTGTCGTGCCGACAGAGGATGGCGGCCTTGGCTTTGTCTTCATGTCGGATTTGGGCTCACAATTTTGGAGAAGGAATAATGGTTGGGATGATGAGCACAAGAACAGCTGAGGTCGTTGAGAACAAGAAGGAAGAAAGACGGAAAACAAAGGAGATGGAAGGAAAACGTTACGGTAGTGGCACGGTTCTAATTTTATAAAATTTCAGTGTCACGGCTATAAATATACGAATTGTAGTGGTATTTTTCTGAATAGATAAATTTGTAATAGCATGGATCTGATTAACTCAAAATTTTACACTATGTCAAATCGAACGTTTGAACACTTGCATGAAGTATTAAATATAAGCTAACAAAACAACTAATTGCACAGATTGCGACTAAATTGCGAGACGAATATTTTAAGCCTTATTGCTTCATGATTTGACAATGTGGTGCTACGGTAAACATTTGCTAATGACAGATTAATTAGGTTTAATAAATTCGTCTCGTTGTTTACTGACGGATTATGTAATTAGTTTTTCTTGTTAGTGCCCGAATACCCCATGCGACACCCTATATAATACCGATATGACACACCAAAAATTTACACCCTGGATCTAAATACCCCCTAGATATAAAAAAGAAGATAGGGACTCCTTTTAAAACCTGGCATAGATACGTGACTACGTGAGGGAGTGCAAAGTTGACTCCTCGTGAAAACCAGGGGCATTTTTGCATATTGGCTCTCACTTACAGGTGGACCGATGTTTTTAAAATCTGGAAAATATAATGAAAGTAGCTAAAGCTTTAATTGTTCAGCTGAAAAATATGTTCAGCCTATATATTGATAGAAATTTCATTTTAGCTCCAAATAGGATGAATCAAATCTCAGTAGATTAAACAAATTGTGCTTGTTAATATTGTAAACTAAAATTATGCACTTTCGGTATGGGAAATCCCTCTAAGTACTGTGTAGTAAATAATTACTATAATATGTACCGAGACTTAGGTTCTATTTGCAAGAGCTGTTTCCCAACTCCCTACTCTCGTTTTTCGTGCGCACGCTTTTCAAACTGTTAAATTGGTGCGTTTTTTTTATAAAAAAAAAGTCTCTTTATGAAAGTTGCTTAAAAAAATCATATTGATCTATTTTTTTAAAAAAATAGTAAATACTTAATTAATTACGTGCTAATAGACTGTTCCGTTTTCCATACGTAATGTTTGAGTTGGAAACCTTTTCTTGCGAACAGAGCCTTGTAATACTCGCAAGGAATTCATCCTAAGTTCTAATTAAGAACAACCAAATTTTGTTACGGCTACTCTTTATAACTGTAGATTAGAATCTGGCACTTATGCTACATAGGACACCTCTAAAAACTATGTAGCATATAAATATCCTAATTTTTATCTAAAACTTGTAAAATTAAAAGTAAATAGATGCCAGCTCCAAAATGAGCTGAAATAGAACTTGTTAGAATCACAAAATTAGGCACCTTAGGGAAATCATACTCTATGCAGTTATCGTTGAAATTCAACAGAACTTGGACATAAACCATATCTAAATTTAAATAGAGCTTAAATAGTTTGACATTCATATAGATCTTGTAAATTTATATCTCGCAAATACAGAGTGATAAAAATAGAAATTCCTTGACCTAAATTCATCAAAGGTCAATACCAACTACTCCAAACCTATCTTGAAGAATTCATCCATTTTAGAGATGAAATTAAATCAGTCGAATCCACCATTTTACTTTAACAAAAGTTTGTTGTATTGAGTGGATTCTCACGGTCCCGAAACATTACCAAGAAGGGAGCAAAAGTTTGTTTTCATCAAAAGTTATCATTGTAATAACGGAACTAATTTCAGAGTTAAACTGTTAATGAAAGAACTTAACCGGAGAAATTGAAACGGTGTGCTATCGTATCAGTTCCATAATTCAAGCGAAACCAGAGTAGTCAGTTTTTCACTCAATCCAACAAATATGGGACTGAACGAAATTGAACATAAATAATTTAAATAGCAAGTAGCAGGATTTCAGCAAATTGAAACCCACTCGCTTCAGTTTCAAATAGCAGAAGAAAAGGTTCAGTTTTTAATAACAGAAACAGATTACAGTTTTCAATAGCAGTAGAACAAGCGAATGCCACAAGCCAAAATAAAGACATAGGAATTAGCAATGTAAATACCCGCATTCCACAACAGCCGAAGGGCAATAATCAGGCTCAGAACAAGTTTAAACCGAACAGAAAATAGAGAGTTTTAAACGACACAGTGCACACAGCGAGCATATGATAATAACGGTCAATGCAACGAGTGCCATGGCCGTGCACAAAACTACCACTTGAACGAGGATCATTTCTTCTTGGCGGCAGCCTTGGTCACCTTGGCACCGGTTGGGTCCTTCTTCTCCACGTTCTTGATGACGCCAACAGCCACCGTTTGCCTCATGTCACGCACGGCAAAACGACCAAGAGGAGGGTACTCAGAGAAGGTCTCCACAACCATGGGCTTGGTGGGAATCATCTTAACCATACCAGCATCACCGTTCTTGAGGAACTTGGGCTCCTTCTCCAGCTCCTTACCAGATCGTCTGTCGATCTTGGTCACCAGCTCAGCAAACTTGACGGCAATGTGGGAGGTGTGGCAGTCCAGCACTGGGGCGTAGCCGTTGCCGATCTGGCCAGGGTGGTTCATGATGATCACCTGGGAGGTGAAGCTGGCAGCCTCCTTGGCAGGGTCATCCTTGGAGTTGGAGGCCACGTACCCACGCTTCAGATCCTTCACCGCAACGTTCTTCACGTTGAACCCGACGTTGTCACCAGGAAGAGCCTCCTGGAGAGCCTCGTGGTGCATCTCAACCGACTTGACCTCAGTGGTCAGGCCGCTGGGACCAAAGGTCACCACCATACCAGGCTTGAGGACTCCAGTCTCAACACGACCCACAGGCACGGTGCCAATACCACCGATCTTGTACACGTCCTGAAGGGGAAGACGCAGGGGCTTGTCTGATGGCCTCTTGGGCTCGTTGATCTGGTCAAGAGCCTCAAGCAAGGTGGGGCCCTTGTACCAGTCAAGGTTGGTGGACCTCTCAATCATGTTGTCACCCTCAAACCCAGAGATGGGAACGAAGGGAATCTTGTCAGGGTTGTAGCCGACCTTCTTCAGGTAGGATGAGACTTCCTTCACGATTTCATCGTAACGGGCCTTGGAGTACTTGGGAGTGGTGGCATCCATCTGTAACAGAACAAAGGAAAACAAATCAATAACTTTCCTCAGCAGGGGGTCGGTTGGCAACCAAACAAAGATAACCATACAAGATATGATCATATGAAACAATACTTAAAACAGCATATAAGATATACAAGAGCAGGGACCAGATGTAGGAGTATCAAAAGGTACTTAACAGCATATAAGATACACAGTGACCAGATAAGATGTAATGAAACAGGACAGGGGCTGCAACTTCCAGCAGGATAAAAATGACAAAATGAAGTACAACACCACAACCAGATAATTTAAAATATAACTTAAACCAATCAAATAGATGTTTAGTATAAAGTAACAAACAACTAGACGTTCAAATGAAAGCTACTTCATTGATGTAATCAAGAGTATTCAGGACAAGCGTCATGAATATGTACAGAAGTGCTGTGCAGATCAATCATAAAAGACAGATATGCTTGCAAGAATCAAACATTGAAGTATTAGATGCATAGTGAATAAAACATATTATGCTACTTCATTGTATCTAGAATAGCATCACGAATGTGAACAAACAAGTGCTAGACTCATCAATCATAACAGAAGAAAAAACACTAGAGATATATACCTTGTTGCAGCAGCAGATCATCTGCTTCACACCAAGAGTGAAAGCAAGAAGAGCGTGCTCACGGGTCTGGCCATCCTTGGAGATACCAGCCTCAAAACCACCAGTGGTGGAGTCAATGATGAGCACGGCACAGTCAGCCTGGGAGGTACCCGTGATCATGTTCTTGATGAAGTCACGGTGACCAGGGGCATCGATGACCGTGCAGTAGTACTTGGTGGTCTCGAACTTCCACAGGGCAATATCGATGGTGATACCTCTCTCACGCTCGGCCTTGAGCTTGTCGAGCACCCACGCGTACTTGAAGGACCTCTTGTTCATCTCAGCGGCTTCCTTCTCGAACCTCTCAATCACACGCTTGTCGATACCTCCAAGCTTGTAGATCAGATGGCCCGTGGTGGTCGACTTGCCAGAGTCGACGTGGCCAATGACCACAATGTTGATGTGCGTCTTCTCCTTACCCATGGTTGATTAAGCAGGTAGCTGACTGTTCTACGTAATAAAACAAAGATTAGAAACAATTTTCTGTATAATTTTTAACTCCAAATAAATATCACAGGCAAGATCTCAGATCAGATCACTTGGACATCCACAGAACGTTAATAGCCATCAAAATCAGCATGAGATTTACACAGACGCGCAGTAATCGACACAACCGAACAGGGTACAGACAATAACACCATCTACTCAGCAGTAGCACAATAACAAATTTACAGAAACAAATTTACGGATTGGATTTTAGATACAGAATTTCAGTACCCAACTGAACAGGGCACGGACAATAACAACATCTACTCAGCAGTAGTTTAACAACAAATTATGGATTCTAGATACAGATTTTCTACCGATTCTACCAGTAGTTTTCCACTTATGTAGATGATTATGCAGTAACTCAAGTTTATCGTTCGATTCTACCGATAATTTCCAACATACGCACATGATTCGCGGACAAATCAAGTTTATCTTCGCGTCAACGGACATCAAACTAAGATCACAGCAGTGAGACGAATACACAATAAAAAATGAACGAAAACAACATGCCCAAGCACCAAATCACCCAAACCTCGCGATACCAAACCAGATCTGCAGCTACGAACGATCATGAACAGGCGCAAACAAGGATAAGTGAGAAGATCTGAAGCTGACCTTGAAGGAGAGGACGGGAGATGGCGAGAGGAGGAGGCTGCGGCGGCGGCGGCTGGGATGAGATGGGAGAGAGGAGGGGGTTAGGGCGAGAGGATTGCCTCTTATATAGGCAGCCACGGGTGCTAGGGTTCCTTCCTGGCCGTCCGATCTTTGTCTGGTGGTTATTGTTGCGTGGCAGTATTGACCGTTCGATTTTAATCCTGCGGTCGACCTGTTCAAACGTTTGCGTTACGTTCAAGTCTCTGTAGGTTTCGCAGCGCTCAAGTGATAAGTATATTTAAATTTTTTTTAGAGGAGGATGTTTGGGAGAAGTAGATTTGCAACAAGTAGATGGGCGTTTAGTTGCAAATAGTCACTTTGCACCGGTCTATATAGTTGTTTTGAGACCAAGGTGTCGGGCAAAATGATCTGGATTGTGGAGTATCCAAGGCCCCATTCAGTGAGTTTAAGCGGACAGTTATTACTTACTTCGTTTCAGGTTATAAGACATTTTAACTTTGGTTAAAGTCAAACTATTTCAAGGTTAACTAAGTTTATAGATAAATATAGTAATATTTATAATACTAAATTAGTATCATCATATCAATAATTGAATATATTTTCATAATAAATTTGTCTTGTGTTGAAAATGTTACTACTTTTTTTCTACAAACTTTTAAACTTAAAGCATTTTGACTTTGAACAAAGTCAAAATATTTTATAACCTGAAACGGAGGGAGTAGTTAGGAATAAGTATGAGGTTAGGGAACCCCCCTAAATCGCTAGATCAAGTGAACGCACGGGATTATAAAGCTTTATGGTTATCTGGATGTGTAACACCTATGATCTAACCCCCTTTCCTTAGTCTCGGTTCTCCTATTATACTTGCTCCATGAAACACCAGATGACCCAAGCCCAAGGGAAGATTTGATTCGTATCACTATTAGATATTATAACTTTTGTTAGCAGCTCCTTTATCTGCTAGTTTCGTCGGCCCATGGGCCGACCCCTTAGCAAGGCCCGCCATGAGCTGAGGGTGTGTTTAGTTACACGCTAAAATTAGAAGTTTAATTGAAATTGGAACGATGTGACGAAAAAGTTGAAAGTTTGTGTGTGTAGAAAAGTTCGATGTGACGTTTTTGGGGTTCAAAGTTTGAAACTAAACCGGGCCTGAGTATGTTTGAGAGCTTGCCATGCTAAGCCTCCGAAACCGTTAAGCCTTGGGGCAAGCATAAGTGAGGACCCATCAAGAATGGGGCATAAAGTAGCTTGCCACACATGCCGCTCAATCCAATCACGCACATAGTGAATTGGTTTAGTTTTACCACACCTAGCTGAATGTGTGGCCTACTCTGTAACGTACTCAAAATTTTAAGAAAAAATTATGCGAAAAAGTTTTTATTTCACCCTCCTTGATTTTCATTTAAATTGGAGCCATCTTGTTTTCTTTTTATCTTCTTTTATTATCTTTGACCTAAATATTTAATGTTTTATTTCAATATTTAAAGCCTCTCATCTAAATTTCTTTCATTTTTTTTTATAAAACCCTTAGTTTATTTTTAATCCTATTGTCCTAGTCCTCCAATCATTGCCATAAAGTTAAATTCCTTTGAATCCCTATTCCAAAAATAATATAAACACCCCTAGAGCCCATGAAACCTTATTTAAATTCATCCTCCAAACTCATATAGTCCCTAAACAATTTATCCCAAATCCCATTTCTTTTAAATCATATTCAAACCATCCCTTCAAAAATTACAAAGTCCCTATTAATATGGGCAGAAATCCCTTATATTTGGCCCATGCATTCTTTTTTCCTTCCCTCCACCAATCCAACTCCCTTCTACACCTCACTAGTTGCGTGTTACCTGCAAGCCATTGCCGCCGCACAAACAAATGTCGTTGGCCAGTTGAAGGCCGATGTCCGGTGTTGCCATCGGTTCATCATCACTAGACCCGTCGCGGCATAGTCGTCCTCTTCCTCTATCCATTCCCAGTAACCGACCTCCTCGGCCTATAAAGATGACGAGCTCTCCCTCTCGTGTTGCTGACGCCGAGGTAGCACACAACTAGAGTCATGCCCTCGTCCATAGTTCCTCTCCCATGCCTGTATAGCCCGGTACAAAGGAGGAAGAAGGTTTGTAAGCAACCTTTCGCTCGTTTTTTTTTTTAAAAAAGAAAGTTATTTTAAATCATACTCCAATTTATATTTTAAGTCACAATTATTAACAATTAATTAGTCATTCGCTAATGATTAAATATCGTTTTTTATTGAACTCAATTTCCTATATAGGCATCCGGGAGAAATCACACGACCCATGAGAATAATTTCAGCGGTAAACAGTCAGATGTGTCACCTCATCCTGTAGTACTTCGGTAGCTTGGCCGGTAAACAAAATCTCAAAAATTTAAATCCCAATCAATTCATAATTCAACCCAAACAATTATGGGACAGAAAGAACTAAACAAAACAATATGCTAAACCGACACCCACTCGGTTTTCAGTTTTCAATACCTTTCAAAAAGTTCACTTTTCATTAACAGGAAGACGATCCAGTATCCAATAGCAGCAGAAACAGCGAATAGCACAAGCGAAAATAAAGACAAAGGAATTAGCAATGTATACTCGCATTCCACAACAGTCGAAGGGCAATAATAAGTCTTAACATCCAAGTTTAAACCGAACAGAAAATAGAGTTTTAAATGACTGACATAGTGCACAAAGCGAGCAGATATTAACGGTCAATGCAACAACTGAAATGACCGTCGACAAAACTTAACGAGTACTAAAAGAGCTAGATATCTCAAATGCAGATATGGAAAGCACCACTTGAACGAGGCTCATTTCTTCTTGGCGGCAGCCTTGGTCACCTTGGCACCGGTTGGGTCCTTCTTCTCCACGTTCTTGATGACGCCAACAGCCACCGTTTGCCTCATGTCCCGCACGGCAAAACGACCAAGAGGAGGGTACTCAGAGAAGGTCTCCACAACCATGGGCTTGGTGGGAATCATCTTAACCATACCAGCATCACCGTTCTTGAGGAACTTGGGCTCCTTCTCCAGCTCCTTACCAGATCGTCTGTCGATCTTGGTCACCAGCTCAGCAAACTTGACGGCAATGTGGGAGGTGTGGCAGTCCAGCACTGGGGCGTAGCCGTTGCCGATCTGGCCAGGGTGGTTCATGATGATCACCTGGGAGGTGAAGCTGGCAGCCTCCTTGGCAGGGTCATCCTTGGAGTTGGAGGCCACGTACCCACGCTTCAGATCCTTCACCGCAACGTTCTTCACGTTGAACCCGACGTTGTCACCAGGAAGAGCCTCCTGGAGAGCCTCGTGGTGCATCTCAACCGACTTGACCTCAGTGGTCAGGCCGCTGGGACCAAAGGTCACCACCATACCAGGCTTGAGGACTCCAGTCTCAACACGACCCACAGGCACGGTGCCAATACCACCGATCTTGTACACGTCCTGAAGGGGAAGACGCAGGGGCTTGTCTGATGGCCTCTTGGGCTCGTTGATCTGGTCAAGAGCCTCAAGCAAGGTGGGGCCCTTGTACCAGTCAAGGTTGGTGGACCTCTCAATCATGTTGTCACCCTCAAACCCAGAGATGGGAACGAAGGGAATCTTGTCAGGGTTGTAGCCGACCTTCTTCAGGTAGGATGAGACTTCCTTCACGATTTCATCGTAACGGGCCTTGGAGTACTTGGGAGTGGTGGCATCCATCTGTAACAGAACAAAGGAAAACAAATCAGGGGCAGGCACCAGCATACAAATACATTACTAACTACAAATGGTATGAAACATATTATAAACACCATATAAGATACAAAAAATGAAATAATAGCAACCAATATGTAATGAAATACAGGTGGACAGCAACATCAATACAAGTCTAGTATAAAGTAACATACAGCACGATATCTAAATGAACTTAACCAAATCTAACAGAAGATATGTATAGTTTCTTGCAGCAGTAAATTACTAAAGCTAGTAGTAGCAGGAAAGCAACCAACAACAATTGCAATCTTAGATGCATCATAAAGACAGACAGTCATAACAAAAGCAACAATCAACAGTAGCAGCCTTAGATGCATGGTAAATTGCAGTCTTAGATGCATAGAAGGTAGACAGTCAGAAAAACTAGCACAGAGGGATAAATCAATAAAAGAAAATGCTACTTCATTGATGTAATCAACAGTATTCAGGACTAGCATCATGAATATTCACAGAAGTTGCTCATCAATCATAACAGAAAACAAGAATATCTGGAATAGCATCACGAATATGTTCATTTCCAATTTCCAACTGAATATAGCAGTAAATCATTTATGTAACCAAAAGTTTCTGCAATAGCATCACAAATATGTATAAACAAGTGCTAGGCTCATCAATCATAACAAAAGACCAAACACTACAGATATATACCTTGTTGCAGCAGCAGATCATCTGCTTCACTCCAAGAGTGAAAGCAAGAAGAGCGTGCTCACGGGTCTGGCCATCCTTGGAGATACCAGCCTCAAAACCACCAGTGGTGGAGTCAATGATGAGCACGGCACAGTCAGCCTGGGAGGTACCCGTGATCATGTTCTTGATGAAGTCACGGTGACCAGGGGCATCGATGACCGTGCAGTAGTACTTGGTGGTCTCGAACTTCCACAGGGCGATATCGATGGTGATACCTCTCTCACGCTCGGCCTTGAGCTTGTCAAGCACCCACGCGTACTTGAAGGACCTCTTGTTCATCTCAGCGGCTTCCTTCTCGAACCTCTCAATCACACGCTTGTCGATACCTCCAAGCTTGTAGATCAGATGGCCCGTGGTGGTCGACTTGCCGGAGTCGACGTGGCCAATGACCACAATGTTGATGTGCGTCTTCTCCTTACCCATGGTTGAATAAGGAGGAAGCTAACTGCAAAACAGAACGAAACAAAGATTAGAAACAACAGGCGTGCATAATTTCTAACTCCAAATAATATTACAGGCAAGCTCACAGATCAGATGAACTTCGACATCAATTATAAGTGCTAACGCGCAGTAATCGACCAAACCGAACCAGGCATAGACGATAACACCATCTATTCGAACATAAAAACAGAGATATTCGAACGGATTCTAGATAGAAATACTTCTACTGATTCTACCGATGATTTTCAACTTATGTACATGATTCTGCAGCACATCAAGTTAATAGTCCGATTCTACCGATAATTTTCAACGTACATAAATGATTCACCGACAAGTCAATAAATCATCGCGTCAACGAACAGCAAACTAAGATCATAGCAGTGAGACGAATACACAGAAAAAGTTACTAATAATGGACAAAAACAACATGCCCAGGCATCAAATCACCCAAACCTCGCTCCATCGAATCAGATCTACGGCTACGAACTACCATGAACCGGCGCAAACAAGGAGAAGAGAGAAGATCTGCAGCTGACCTCGAAGGAGAGGATGGGAGCAGCCTTGAGGAGGCTGCGGCGGCGGCGGCGGCGGGGTGAGATGGGAGAGGGGAGGGATTAGGGCGAGAGGATTGTCTCTTATATAGGCACTCACGGGTGCTAGGGTTCCTTCCTAGCCGTCCGATCTTTGTCTGATGGTTGTTGTTGCGTTGCAGTATTGATCGTTCGATGTTAATCCTGCGGTCAGCCTGTTCAAACGTTTGCGTTACGTTTAAGTCTCGGGAGGTTTCGCAGGGCGCAAGTAAGTACACATAATTCAAGTTTGTTTTTGGATTAGAGAAAAAGGTTTACAAGGTTTATCTCCTCGCTGGTGAAAAATCAATGTTTTCGCCTCTCTACCGGTAGACTCCCTTATTGATTTCTTTTTTTTAAAAAAATCGAAATACACTACAAACGCAAACTCTCAAATAACATGTGCACTCATCTGTATAAGCACATAAACTCTCAAATATACGTGTGCACTCAACTATATAAACACATATGAATAAGCTCTCATAGTGCGGATTGTATAGCAGATACTTTATTTACAATTTCATTTTATTCATGTCCCAGATTCCCAGCACAGCTGTCTTTCTCTTTAAGTGGCGAAATTCTATCACTCGGTAATCTCCTGCGTACTCCCGAGTCCTGAAACAAATTTGCAAACACGACAACCTGAAACTCGTACCAGGAACTGGAAATTCATGGATCAGCAGAACAAGAATAAAAATCCGAACCATCATACTTTTGCTAGCGGCAAAACCATCTTTACAGAATGCACAGACATGAGAAGGGAGAGCCAACAAAAACTTGGTAGTACTGTAATTGCAACTATAGGCGTCAGCTCATGACTCTGGCAGTTTGGCTAGCTACAGGATTCTATGCGACTATGAAAAGTATCCGGTGATCTCTGCCCATATGAGTTCTCCTGGGAGTGACTAACACGTCATATATATACACAAAATTCAGGGTAACATAGTTTTGTTAGCCAAGTAGCTTAGACTAGTGCACGCAGGATGAT
This sequence comes from Oryza sativa Japonica Group, assembly GCF_034140825.1. Classification (NCBI taxonomy): domain Eukaryota; kingdom Viridiplantae; phylum Streptophyta; class Magnoliopsida; order Poales; family Poaceae; genus Oryza; species Oryza sativa. Next base: position 4,104,616 of record NC_089037.1, on the reverse strand, counting down.
CAGTTGAGGTCTTCAGGCTCGCAGACAATCTGGGTGACCATACAGTGTCGAAGGGTTATCAGCAAAACATCAAGAAGCCTGCAACAAATATCAAATAAGTCATCTCCAAATTCCACTATTTCAGATGCTAAAAATCAAATAAGTCAGGCTAATGCGGCTAACAGTTAATGCTCCTCCATAGAAGAGTTAACATTTTATGCCTATTGCAGGAAACTAAATTCACTTAAACATGTATCTACAGTGCTGTTCATCTACTTACTGTTTAGCTTAAAGCTTAACCAGGAGTTGTCTGCCAAAAAAATAATTTTCACATCGGCAAGAATTTCATTTCCTTGTGACAGAACAGCCAAAAAAGGATACACTTGCAGATTTTCCTTAGTGTAACCCAAGTAATATGTTGCAATTTAAGTGAGTCAAACATCATGAGTAGTCCCTCTCCAAAAGGCTAAAAGAAAACTTGTCACGTACCTCAATTGTCGTAGATCCTTATCATGTATCGGATGTCTTGCCGACACATAGGGCACAATGGGTCGAACTGACGTTCCACAATCAGTGCACATTTGCAGCAGCAGACAAGGTGACCACAAGGAATAAAAGCTGCCTTCCTTCTTTTCCTTAAGCATATAACACATAGTTGCCCGTCTCCCATTTCACCAGCCTCTTCATCGCTAGACTGATCGTCTGTAACTTCATCAGTAGTTTGTCGAAATACCTCTTGGGCTTGCCTTGCCTCCCTCCGCTCTTTGATCTTCTTCCAGCTCCTGCATCAGTACAACATCAAGTCATCTGGAACTCACAAGATGTACGAAATAACTAACAAAGAGAGTAAGATTGAAGTATCAAGCTGTAGATTATCCTCAGAACTAAATACTAATTGAATACTAACCAATAAAATCATTAACAATTGCAAAAATGTCACAGTTTGATACCTGTAAGTCGCAAAGCCCAGCAAGCAAACTGACATTGTTCCAAGAACAACACTAGCCCAAAAGAGTGTTTTAGCACGAGAAGACAACTCGGCTTCCATCTCATCCTTGGTAAGGTCAGACCTGAAGGTAAAGAGTTAAAAAAAGCAATAAAACTCAACCAAAAGAATATCTTCATATGCATGTCCTACTTCGGTTAACCACAAGAGATATCTTAGCCATATAAATTATAAACTACCAATGTTCTGGGAATCCTGGAGTATCAGTAAAAGAAAGATAAGATATGAAAACACATGCCAAACAAAAGAACCCTTACAAGAAAAAAGGTATTTCTGAGCATGAGCTGATCTCAACACTTGCTTTATGAGGTCGAATATAGCCTATTGCTGTAATCTCCTTTCCAACAGGAAGTATCTTTTCCTCATCCAACAACGCAATCTATGGAAGGAACAATTGCATAGCTCAAGATATATATCCCTGTGCTGATATTCCATACAAAAAAAAGGTCCAATATACAGCCAGGAACTTACTGGGTAACCATTGCCAATAATAGTCTGAAACAATGTGTAAGGAGTTGAGTCGACTGGGGTAAGTTTATGATACACAGTTGTAAGAGGTAATGGTTGCATTGCCCTGTCTAACTTCACATGGACCATTCCAGTCATGTTTTCAGGATCTACAAGAACAAATGGAACCTTGCAAAAGGAAAGGTATGGTTAACATTTGAGGCCAAGATTATTCAAACAATAACCAGCTTACAAAGTACAGATGGTATACCCATCTAAATGATGTTATAATCTGCTCCTTAATTGATTTGAAAAAGAGAGCATGCAGATCAAAGGTCCACCCAAAGATGCCTCTCCATTCATTGAACAAGCACTGCATAAGTACATCATCACATAGCACTAGTTAGAGAAATCCATACAGGGAAAGAATAACAGGTAAACAGCTGTAAAAGCAGAAAGGAAAAAATAAAGGCAAAGTTTAGGCGTATAGCGATAAAGTAAATGCCATTGTATATTTGTACTCATATATACTACTTTGGTAACAAAAGAAGGGAAATGGCAAATTAATTGCAAGTCAATGTATATTTTAATCCATGAGGATCCTTAACTTGGCAGGCCAGGACTGCAGCTGCGGCTGCTGCTGTGTTTGTGCTTACCGGAATGTTCCGGTTGGCTGCAGTGCAGCCGCAGCCCCGGCAGCTGAACATACCCATAATGTGTTCAGAAGTAGCTTAGCAGTTTGCGCCACATTACCACGGCATATAAACCTTTGCTTTTTCTGAAGTTTACAACAAAATCAATAACTGGAACTTTGCTTCAGGATACTGTTTCCACAGAAATCCAGAAGCAATCCAGAACATTAACCCAAGTCTTCTATGCCACTGTAGCAACAAAAAACAAAATCATAAACTTTTCTTCAATTTATTCCTAGTCCTTTTTCATTCTAAAACCATCTACTATGATTACAACATCACACTAGAATTTGAATCAACTGATAACATCAAAAGTCAAAACTGCTGCATTTTACCATTACTTCCGGGCTTTAACAACAACACTCTCCTAAGACCCAAATCCATGGAAGCATAACAGGGTTACAGGAGATTGATTTTGCAGCTAGTAGGCATCTTGCAACCAGATAACTCATATACGGTACTAACCATCTGATTCCCAATGCAACAGAAGCCAAATGCTATTTTGCATATTAATAATCAATATTGCCAAACTTTCCGAATTAGTTGTCAAACCTCAGAATTGAGCACAAGAATAGCCTGACAAGGAAACCACAAGCATCTACCCTTTCCCCAAACTATCTAATTATTATGCACAAGGGAATACCAACCACGTACCTTCCTACTCGACTACTCCTAGAAGCTACACACAGAGAGTAATGAAAACAAACAGACATTATAGCCTTATGCACTGAAATTCTCAAAGATTTCTACAATTTAAGGCCTCTATCTAGATTTGCAATACAGCACATGAAACCAAACAAAAGCTCCACGACTACTTCGTACTCCAATGCCTAAACATGCTTATCTCTACAGTTTAATCGGAATCTTCAGCGTTCCCATATAATCTCATCATCACGAGAACAGTCATTAAGCACGCACAGAACCCTTGAGAATTTATGATTGGATTTGGAAACCACACCCTTGCTAAGCATCCGTACCACCTAAGCGTAAACCCTAGCTCTAAGCGCCGGGCGCAAGATACTTCTCAGCGAGCGACTCACCAGCTGGGTATGCTTTGCGACGACGCAGTGCTCGCCGGAGCCTGGGGGGACGAGGTACTTGCCTCGGGGGGCGGCGCGGACGTGGCCCCGCACCACCGCGAGGATCGGCTGGTCGCCGTCGCCGCCGCCGCCGCCGTACTCCGCGAGGAGCGAGCGGAGGTCGGGTATGGCGGCCGCCGGCGCGGAGGCGATGCGCCGCAGCTGCCCGGACGCGGCGAGGTACTTGACCCACGAGGCGACGGCGAGCGCCGCCGTGCCGAGGCCGAGCACCGCCCCGTCCAGCGCGGCGGCGAGGCGGGCCAGCGCCACGGCCGTCTCCCTGTCGCGCGCCGACATGGCTCACCGGGGCGAGGCGATCGATGCGGTGGGGGCGCGACGCGCCGCCGACTTCGCTGCTTTCGTCGCTGTGTCCTCTCCTGTGTGCGGTGGCGATTTTGCCGATTTGGGGCCGAGCCGTGGACAGCCTGGGTATTTCACGGTTACAGCTGGTCCCGCCCTCGTGGACCTATACGAACCTTCGAGATTGGTTGCGCTACTCCTCCTCCCAGCCGTGAGCCGTCCGATCATCTATCTACCATATAATTCACCAACTACACTCCTATACAAACCTCATTCATCAAATCCGACGGTCCAGAATCATCCAATCCAATGGCTCCTATCATCCCACGTACCCCCTCAACCTCCGCGAGCAGAAACCACCGCACCTCAGCCGAAAATCACGCCGCTCGCCCAGATCGCTCCGCCTCCCCTCGCCCAACCTCCTCGCTCCGTCCCTCTCACGCCAACTGCAGCGCAGCCACCGGCGCCGTCGATTCCGACGCCCTGCCTTTGCCGCCGGCGCCCCTCCCCGCCGACCGCCTCCAGATCGACGCCGCCGCTCCCGGACGCCGCCGCCGTCGCCTCGCCTCGCCCGATCCCGGACGCCGCCGCGACTCACGCCGACGCCCCGACCCCACGCCAACCGGCTACGCTGCCTCGTCCCTCACGCCAATCGTCGATCCACATCTACGACCGCCGGCTTTCTCCTCCGCGGGCGCTGCTGACCGCCGATCCACATCCACATCGAGGACAGCCAAGGAAGCCAGCGACAACCTCCTCTGCGGGCGCTGCCGACAGCCTCCGCCGCCCGCATCGCCGATCTACTCCACGCCGACTATCTCCTCCGCGGTCGCTGCCGACCGCCGATCCACAGCGAGGACAGCCGAACCACATCCACACTGCAGTCCCTGGAGGCGAGCCACCAACAACAAGGATTTGCGACTTCAGGTTGGGAATTCAATTGAAATGTTCATAAATTAGTTTTGAATTGAGACTTATCTGATTCATGCTCTGCGTGTTGTTCTATATAATATTACTGCCCCTCAATGCATGTAATGTTATTTTTATCATGATGACTCTCAGTTCTGCTTAATTATTGAAAAACTATGGTGTCAAGAGTAGCATGCTTGAGTGCTTAGTAACAACTGATGTCAAGAGTAGCATGCTTGAGTGCTTAGGAATAGAACAATATTTTTAGATGAAAGATATGAAGGCTCAAAAATCATTAGTTTACAAATGCAGAACTTCCTTTTTTTTCTCCAACCCACCGCACTATTTTGCTAATGACATGATGATTGGAGAAGGGCAGCGTTGCAATCATTCTTGTGTATATATTATTGGTATATACTTTTGACGGATGATTTCGGTAGGCGTATAAATGAATGTACTGACATATATATGAGATCATGTGTTACCAGATCAGTTCGAACAGTAGCTTCCCACCCACATAACCTCCTTCCCTGCATTGAAGGTATATCCAATTAATTCGCTTAATTTCCTTTACTGTGTGTTGCCAATTTTCAATGTTTTTATAATGGGGTTCCTGTGAACTGTAATCAAATTACCAATTAACACGGTATTACATGTACTTGGAAAAAACCATTTTGTACCGCTGGAATATGTTATTCTCAGTTGGTATTTATAATAATTTCTTACCTATTAGTGATATCTCGGCATTTGAGAAGGCATCCAAGTGCACTGTGAACCTGTGACTGTAGTTAACCAAGTGCTTATTATTTCGATTGCTTTTAAATTGACACCTCCTTCTGAAGCTTAATTGATTCTCATTAACTAGCTATAGGATGGATATAGTATTAGTAGGTCGACACAAAACGGTGGAGTATAGTATAACAGCATATTGGATTATATGATAGTACTAAGCGGTGAAAGACTCAAAAGTACTGGGGATGTGTCCTGAAGGAAACCATCCTATTTCATCCCATAATTAGTTATATATATCCATATGCATAACAACTGATGTTAGGGGTTTATGAATTTTTTTCTCCATTTCCAATTAATTGTACAAATATATTGTTTTTATATGGTCATCGGCATGTCCTTGTTTGCTAAAGGAATAGTATGTCATCGGCCTGGCCGTGTCATTGAAGATACATGTTTCTGTGCAATCTAAATCGCACTTATTCATTTGTACATGGCTAATTACATTGTCAAGCTCGATCAGATTAAGTGATGGATACTGCTCTGTTCTGATGCATTATAGTACAGAGGACTAGCTAATAATTGTGAATCTTGATCTTTGAGTAAATAGCTCCATGTAGTTCAGATGGGTTACTCTTTTGTGATGGCAGATCTTTTAATTCTTTAGTGCTTATTAGGAATAGAACTATATTTTTAGATGCAAGATGAAGGTTAGATCTGACTGCCGGCAAACAAGCCTAATAGTTCCTAAGATTCAAGCCATGAATTTTGTTACTAGCTAGGTGTTGCTTATGTGGGCATTGGTTTGCTGGTACTGGTAGAAGAAGCCTCATATTGTCGTGGCAACGAGAAAGAGAAAACGAACCTTGAAACATAACCGGAGTGGAACCACTACAACCAAAGAAGAAAGAGATGGATTTTGAAACAAGACATGGATGATGCTCAATTGATAATTCATTCATCAACAACATGTTGATTTGTTTGTCTGTCTGCTCAATGATGTACAGTTGACACCATTGTTCTCCTCGTTGCAGGATATATTGACTTGTTGAATACCGCCATCGTCGCCACATCAGCCTGGCCGCCATCTGGTTTCTTTTGCCCTGATGTGATGAACACATCTGAAGGAGAGCAGCAGAGTATTCACGTACATGTGGCAAAGCAGCAGGTTAGTACATGTATTTTTCTACTGCAAGATCATTCAGTGTCTAAAATTTTCTACTCGTTTGCAGGTGAGGATAATCATTTTATCACCATAGTCAAAAGTATGCCCCAAAAATTATTGCCAGTGGTTGATTAGGAGACAATTAGATTGAATATCTTTATAGAAATAGATGGATATTGTGTACTTCAGTCCTTGCATGCTTTCAGATTTGTATGCTAAATTTTCCTGTAGATGCATATGCTGAATGTTTCCTGTAAATGCATATACTGATTTTTTTTATATACAAAAGTATATACTGCAATGTCTCCTATGTGCCATTTTTTTTCACCATTACGAGCATATATACTGCATTTTTCTATAGAGAGGATATATGCTGCTTTATTTCCTATAGGGGTATATACTGAAATTTATATAACAAAAAACAGTTTTATATTATCAAATCACCAAGCATGTAACAGAATTTCTCTCCCTCTCAAGAAAAGGGAAATTATCAGCACATGCATAGGTTGTGATTAATGCCACATGCACTATTTGCTATCTGAAAACCGTATAATTGCAAAAATATCCAATTTTGGGCAATATATTGGTGGTATGGTCTCCTGAAATCAGAACCATATTGTTTGTCAACAGATCTGCTATCCTTAGTCGCCCAATCTGAGGCAAAATAATCAATACATTGCAGAAGTTTTTGTTCATTTGAGCCTTGGAAATATTCAAAGTAAGGTGGTGTTTGGATCCAGGGACTTAAATTTAGTCTCTGTATTTAGACACTAATTTAGAGTATTACATATAGACTACTTACAAAACTAATTACATAAATGAAAACTAATTTGCGAGACAAAATTTTTAAGCCTAATTAATCCATAATTAGAGAATGTTTACTCTAGCATCATATAGGCTAATCATGAATTAATTAAGCTCAATAGATTCGCCTCGCGAATTAGTCCAAGATTATGGATGGATTTTATTAATAGTCTACGTTTAATATTTATAATTAGTGTCCAAACATACGATGTAATAGGGACTTTAAAGTTTTAGTCCCATCTAAACAGGGTCTAAGACCTGTACTACTACCACATCAAAGATTTAGTTGTTCCTTTGTAATGATATTATTTTTTGACAGCACACATACTCCATTCCTGATTCACTTGATATTCCTAATTTTTTTGTGTGTCACGGATATATGCATAATATATCATATTATTATGCATTATTATGACTTAAGGCATAAATATACGCATTATCATATATCTTTAATATCATATGACTTAAAACACAGATATATGCATTATATATCTGCATGAATTGGTATATCATATTATTATACTTTACATGAAATATATTTGATCTATGACATAAATTGAATTAAAACTCAAATGCACAGTTCATATAATAGTTTTTTTTTTTGCTAACATGAAAATTTTAAAAATTATTAAAGACAAATAAAGTAGTACCGTAGCGTTTAGCACGGGCATATTACTAGTGGTAGATAGAATACGAAGTGGTTTATAAGTTTTTTTTTAAAAAAAGTTATATAGTACAACGGTAGACATTCACAACACACGCACACTCACCCATATGAACGCACGCACGTAAACCCTATCCTACATGAACGCACACTCACCCATATGAACGCACGCACGTAAACCCTATCCTACATGAACGCACGCAAACACTATCCTATGAGTATCTTCGAAGACTTAAGTTTTATTGTGCTATAGTAGATATATTCATATGAAAAATAACCTTATTTGATCATCTTTGATTGGACCCAAAGGTCACTCTACAAGTATCGTGCTCGGAGGAGGGTCCAAGCACGGACCTTGCGATTGTTTTCCAATTCTCGGAGACCCTGTATCATAGGGCTGTGTTTCAATTTTCACCCGTTGTTATTGGTTGCAGATGGCTATTTTGTATCCCATAGTTTCTTTACCAAATCTTAAAATTTAAAACTTAATTTCGAAGCTGGTTTTGGTTTTTTTTTTTTCATCGTGGTTTACTCATAAATTGTTAAGGATTAAATTGTAATTTATCGCTGATACGGCATATGTAATAAAAATATGCCAAACAATGGTGCTTTTAGTACTGAAGCTGAAACTGCTGAGTGGTTAACTGGTGATGAACTTACATTGTTTGGAACGAGTTCGTGAATAGTTATAGTCAATTATATGAAAGGTATTTGCACATTTTTTGTGTGTGGCAGTGTGAGTATGGTTTTGTGTTTGGCAGTGTGAGTATGGTACTCGTATGTGGTAAACTTCACACGACAATGCAACACAAGCTTTGGTGTTTTGCATTGGTTATCTCCTTACAGAACGACAGAACGGACCAACAACTTTTAGCAGTCTTCACAAACTGTACAATAAAACTGTAAAAGAAACCTGGTAAGCATTCAGATGCCACAGCATTCCAGGGCATCAGAACAAGATAGGTTAACCCATCGTCAATTCCAAAGTTACAAACATTTCACACTATCCTGATGTACAAGATTGTAAATGTATTCGTGACACCGTCCTGCTTTCCAAATCACAAGGACCAGTGGCATTTCATCTGCACAGGGAGATGGGATCAAAACTCCATCGTATTAAAAATCCAAGTCCTAGGAACTGAAGGAGAGTAAGCATAGATCTGACGACTGACGAGCACCATCGAAGTCAACCATCTACAAACGCATAGAAGAAGTGTAATTTATATTTAGGCCTATATAACCAAATGATTTTTTTTAGAACTATAGCAAAACAAGATAGTATATATACCCTGAATCCTATCTGATCATAGAGCCTCCGAGCTGGTAGATTATCCTTATGCACATGAATATAAACTTCTTCAGCACCTAAAGCAGGGTTGAAGATAACAGTAGATGGATCAGTATTATCTGGTATATGTACTAACTAGTACACAATAACATTGTTTCATTTTTTAATTAAAAACAACTTCTTGCTTTACCATTGAGTCTTGCAGCATCTATGGCCAGTAACAACATATTGCTGGCGATCCCTTGACGCCGTGCATATTTAGCAACACAAACATTTGTCAGATACCCAAACTTTGGCTGATCTGGCTGGTATATTCTACAATGAAATGATGACTTTCCAGGCTCCTGGGAAGAACTTTGAGATGTAATTTTCCACCATAAAAAAATTGTAGAAGTTATATAAAAAACATGGGTGCTATACTGCTATTTTTCCATACCGCAGGAAATGTCTCCCCATGCAGAGGATGCCTTATACAAACATCCAGGGTGCCAACGACGCTATTCAAAACAGTTCGCTTGAGATCATCATTTTTTACCTGAAATATTACACCAGAGACAGACATTTTTCAATTGTGAAATATAAGCAAAATGTCGGTAAAGCAACTGCAAGTCAGTTCAACTCTATAAACCAGAATATATAGCAAGTATTGTAGTATTAGACAAAAAAACTGTCAACTTTTCACTTGTTGGTTGTGGTAGCCTTTTTACTTTTTTGACCGGGAAACAGTGGAGGAAGCCCCCACGGTGATTTGTGGTAGTCATTTTGCCATGTGTTCATCCCTTGCAAGTATTTCCTATGAACTAACATGCTGGATCCAAGATTTAATACCAAATTTGATAGACCAAATACGTGGAGCTTTTGTCTCATACCGCAACAAAACAGATATACTTCTCTCCTTGCAGCTTGCTACATCGCCTCTTTAATGCATGAAATTCCTGCAGAAAGATAGCCAACAATGATACACACAAACCGCAACATGAAGTATTGAATGACATTAGGCGGCAAATTAATGGAACGTTTTGACACATTGTCAATTTAAGCAGAGCTATTTGAGCAGGAGGCATCCCAATTGCCTTCAAACAGACATAAACTAGTAACCAATTGATTACCCGTGTACCTGCGATGCAAACTTCCTTTTGAAGCTTTCAACATAGCTGCAGTAAAAATGATGGTAAATAAATGTCAACCATGAGGATAGCACTGATCATATGTTAAAAGCAGTACAAACAACAGAGGAGGCTGCATAAAATTTGCTTGCAAATCAAACACTAACCGATCGCTTGACTGATCTTCATATCGATTCTCTGCTCTCAACCATGCAGCAATCTATCAAGATGATGGTACAAGGAAAGTTACACATTTATGTTAAAGTGAATATTACAATTTCATAATACAAACTAAAAGGTGAGCTTAAAAGACTAGGAACATAAGTGTTAGCTAGTGGTCTCATCTTAGGAGCAATATTAGCATGCAAAACGAAAGGCGTGTTGACGACAACGGTATTAGCATATAACAGTAAACATCAGAATACTCCAAAATACCTGTACAGGCTATGTCAGCGAAAATTGTAGTAGTGTATTTCCCAGAGTTAACAATCTAATGTTTTCTACAGGTGACAAGAAATATACCCAGTATTCCTCATCAATTATAGCCTCCCGAGCAACATAGCAGCCAAAAAATCTTTTGTATTTGCAATCACTTTCCTCAACTGAGGGTCGAAGACGATTGAAACGAAGATCAGATGGCGCAGCTGGATGGAAAGGTGTGGTGACTTCTGACATTGGATTAGATAAGCTTGATGAAAGCCCAGGGTGAGAGGCTCTTCTAGCAACACTGAGGCTGTCGGTGACCATTTCATCTTTGCCGCCATTCGTCGAAGCCACAGGTTCATCTTTCCTGGGAAAAAATGCTGATTTTGTATGAAAATAATGAGGAAGACGGCAAGATGCATCGACAGTGCATAAATGCTGTGTAAGAGTTACTCCGCACTTTTCTGAGTGCCCAATGCTATCTCAATTCTTGCCTATCAAACCAAATGCTCCAAATTGTGCATCAATGAAGGTGTCTACTTGGACCAAACTTTCCAAATTTCCACACAGCAAGTCATAACCATCACAAAATACAAAGTACTAGCTCCAAATTGTGCATCTATGAAGGTGTCTACTTGGACCAAACTTTCCAAATTTCCACACAGCAACTCATAACTATCACAAAATACAAAGTACTAGGAGTCATCACTGCTCGCTGCTACGTCTTACAAAGAGAGGAGTTTATTGCAGTTCATGTCTAAATTTGTAGCACAAAAAAAATATTTGTGTGGTGTAAAACTGTAATACAATCAGTAACCATATAAATACACCCACCAATCCGACATAGCAAGAGCGTGATCCTACATTGAACTAATTGATCAGCCTTTCTTGCCATCAATATAACTTGCAAAAGGAAATCCAGCAAGTCACTAATCAATAACACCCCTAAACCTCCTTAATTTCTTTTTTCACCACTCAAGTAATTTCCTCATTTCCCCAGTTTCCCCTACTTCACAATCAGCAAGAAATGAACGCAATTCTTTGTAAAGAACTAGGACCCGGGACCGGGGGGGCATAGCACCAGACGAACCCGACGCAAAACAAGGCAAAAAAATCGAACCAGAGCGCTCACATAGGCGAGGCCGCGAGACGCCGGTGGAGGACTCCCCGCCGACGGAGCCCTCGCCCCCCGCCGGCCAGCGACGGCGGCGGCGCCACGACGGAGCCGGTCGCCATACACCCCCCCCCCACCCACCCCGCGAGGAGAGACGGCAGCAATCGGAGGCGGAGCAGTGGTGGCGGCGGCGGCGGCAGCTGGCCAGTGATGAGCTCCTCCGCGTCGGCGTCCGGTGAGGTCTACCTATGCCTTGCCTTCCCCTCCCTTCTCTTTTCTTCTCTCTTTTTTCCGCTATCCGTTTCGCTTGTTTCTGTGGGCCTGGAGAGTGGGTCCGGGTGGGTGGGGTGGGACCCACTTTTACAGCCGCGTCCAGTCACGCGGTGGTGAGGTGGTCCGGTCGGCTCCCTTCCATGGTTCCATGGCCCATGGCTGTCTGAACTCTGGACCATTTGACGACGCGATTGGCCATATGAGGGACGGGCGTACGTGACAGAAGAAGCGTCGCGTTCGTGTTCATGGTGCTTTGCTATCCTGATGGCTGTACACATGGATTTCAGGAAAGCTCCAGGGTGGTGATAGGAGTAGTATAACAGCCTCGTTAGTTGATCATATTCTCTAATAAACCAAAACAGTTTATTAATTTAAAAGTCAACACTAAAAAAATTATGTTGAAAATATTTTATCAAGTTCGAAAATTCAAATTTTCTCTTTTGCTTTGACTTGTGTGACCAATCGATGGGGCTCTATGTGTTGCTGTTTATGGATGGATATCAATCTATGATTGGTTGATGGGCATTCGCGAATCTGTTTATTTTTTGGATGCATAGGCTATTGAATTGTCACTACATCTAAACAGGACATGATGGCACATTGGTTTGAGGTTAAGCCAAAAACTCAAAACAGTGGGTATACCTGTTTAAGAGAATATAAGCAAGATTCGCATGGGCTAGATAATGGCGGGGACTAATAGTATCGTGAAGGTTAGTTTAGTGTGTGTATTTTTTATTCATAATTTACTTGTTTCCCGGAGAACTTTTACTTTATTCGGAAATAAATTGTTCAGATACAAGGAGTATTTATGAGTTGTGGACACTTGTTTGGGGAAATCCACCAGCCTAACATTCCTTCAAGTCACTTTGTTTTCATATCATGAACCTTCCAATGGCATCATCTACGAAATGCTATAGCTTAGCCTTTCTCTTTGGAAGACTGAAACTCTAGCTTGAAGGACCTTGTTTGGATACATTCATCTCGCCTTTTCTCATCTGCTTTGGCCTACCGTTTCAGACCAAACCGCTTCAACCTGATGCCAACCTTGATGCTCACACTTCTGCTTACTTGCCTAACAGCTAATAATAAACAGATAGAAAGATGCTCTGTCTCACAATATATTAGTACAATACACAGGCAAATAAAGTGCAGGATTCATGCTATTTTTCTCGTTCCAAGAACAGGTGTAAGCAGAGTAATCGTGCCGTACCGATTCTAAAATCATTCGTACTAGTATCGAACAGGCAATGACATCAGGCTGGTGCTTCACGAACAAAGTTCAGTATGATCAGGGGGAAGAGCTCAGCTTTACTCTTCCTCCCATCAAAACGATCAGGACCGTCAATTTTGATCCTACGTCCATCAGCCACGCTGTTCTAGGATACCCCAAATCTTGAGCTGCCTGTCCCGGAATCCGATTCCGAGCTCACTAGCTAGGAAGAATCTCGCCTTTACATCGCAGTCCAATTCTCGCCACAGATCCGTGGATAATCATGGACAGTCTGAATATGTTCCTTTTGCATGATAGGAATCAATCATCAATAGTCAAAAGCCTTGGCGATAAGAAAATGTCGTTAGGTTCTCTCCTAGTTTCTGAAGATTGGTTGAGACAGCATAAACAAGTTATATTCTGAACAGCCAAGGCAGCATTCTCGCATAGCTAGCCTCTTCAGACTTTCAGAGAGCGGTAGAGAGGAGAGCTGCCGCCATGGGGAGGCCGTCGTCGACGGAGAGGCTGGTGTGCGTCGTCCTGGCGGTGCTCGCCGTGCTCTCGCCGCTGTACATCGACCGGCGGCGGCCGGCGGCGTGGGACAGCGACGACGACGAGGAGGGCGGCGGCGTGTCGGCGCTGCTGCTGCCGGCGCTGCTGATCGTGCTGATCCTGGCCATCAACGTTACGTGCTTCGTGGACCGGAGGGTGGTCAGGTTCGACCCCTACTGGATACACCGCGTCGGGGGCTCATCCTGCGGCCTCATGGCCACGCTGCTGCTGCTCGGCTTCGTGCTCAAGTGTAAGGCGTCTCTCTAGAGCTAGAGCTAGCCACACCTCTGGGTGTGTTTGGATAATGGGAAAGAGGGTGGGATTGGGATTGGAAAATGAACGAAGGGATTGGATTAAATGGAAGAGAGAGAATAAATGGCTAGGATTTAAAGATACCTTTTGATGGGTGGGAAATCATTTCCCTATCACATTATCCAAACAATGCCTCTATGTGCTGGGAAGTGAGGATCTCATGTGGAAATGTGGAAGCAGCTATTGTCTCTGACTGGTTTACCTTGATATACTGGCAGTTTGGGCTGTCGATCACCTGTTAAAACTTAAGACTTATAGTAATACGCTACGCCTATAAATTTTTTAGGTCCAGTTCAAGCTTTTCCCGTAATCTGCGCAACTGAGCTCTTTGTGCTACCGTTGCCATTTTGTATGTTGGCTTGTGCGGTTCTCTATCACGATTGGTGACAAATCGTTGGCGTCTCGCCAAAACATAGGAGTTTGGGTAGATTTTGCTTGCCGAGCAGGGGAAGAACAACAGGAAGAAAAGCAGAGGAGCAGTATTCGATTTGGGTTTTGTTCTTAATTTCTTCCATTAATAACATATTAGCATACTTGTACTTTATAACAGACTAAACTCATATAAATAGCGTTTTTTTAGAAATAGAGGTAAGATCTTCTCCTGTTTCCATTGAAGAAACGAGGTGATTACATGAAGCAATCAACCAGTTCCAGGTCCATGTAAATAGAGAAGTTAGGAAGGTGATTGAGAATAAAATATTGAATGTAGTAATTACTTTCGGTGTACGGACACACTAGGTGAAGTGGGAGGAGAAGATGAAAGGAGGACGATTCTGCTTTTAAGATATTAGAGAATAAATACTCTATAAATCCCTTACCCGGTGCTTATATAAGCGCTCGTAATAATCCATTATAAGTCAAGGCCCGTGCCCCAATAACCTCAATCTCGTACATCAATTTAAAGACACGTCCCAACGCAAACGTACATCACGGCTCACAACATGGGGTAACAACTACTCCCTTTGTTTCATAAGAAAACAACCATACAATAATGTGTCACGTCCAATCTTATATCTGTTGGACGGAGGGAGTACGAAGTAACAACCATACAATATAGACTTGTTTACATTTTTTTAGCGAACCTTTATTCGTGTCTATTGCCATATTATGGACGTTTTCTCCGCTAATTTTCCACAAGCACTTAAACAAAGTACTCCATCCGTTTCATAATGTAAGTCATTTTAGCATTTTTCACATTCATATTGATGTTAATGAATCTAGACATATATCTATGTAGATTCGTCAACATCAATACGAATGTGGAAAATGCTAGAATGACTTATATTGTGAAATGGATGAAGTAGTGGTCAAGATGTTGAGTGAACTACATGTCGGACCACCCTTCTACCGATAGAGCAATATCTACGCGCCCCTAAGTTTCAAGATGTGTGAAATACCGAGCATGCCCTTAAACTTGAACCATCCATTATCTTGTAAATTACATATTTAGCTACGTGTCATGATTTAATGTAGCACAACAGGTTGGTCAACGTAATTTAGCAACGCTAATGTAGCCTAGCAATGCCCCTACGTAAGTGGTTGTGCAAAACCGAAAGGACCCAACAGCCGGGCCGAGCTCCATAGCGGGTCATCGTGGCGGGCTCGCACTTACGCAGCAGAAAGGCAGAGCCCAGTTACCGTAACAGGCCCGCAGGCCCCCTCTCCCCTCCCTTCCGGACTCCATCGATAGGCCGGACGTACGTTGATGGCAATCCTGCTCGGTCCACCGTGACATTCTTCAGATCTGGGCCGCCACCCGACCCGACGCCCTCCTCCAAAGTCCAATCTCCATCCCGGTGCTTCCTCCACCTGACCCGAGCGGCTGCCTCCTCTGCCCTGCACGACCGGGCGCCGCTCCTCATCTAACCCGGTGCGCCTCTTCCGCCTCCGCCTCTGCCTCCGGCACCGCCCATCCCCCAACCCGCCTTCATCATCTCATGACGATTTGCCCCGTTTCGTACCGTACACCCACGCTGGTGAATCCATACGCCGCTGGCCCCGGCGCCGCCTCCCGACGCTCTGGCTCTCCCGACTGGGTCATGCTGGATAAAACAGCGTACATCTCCGACCGCCGGAACGCGTCCACGGCTGAATCCCAGACGAGCGAGGGCCAGATCGTCCAGGTGTCCTTCTGACTCGTCGATCCGCCGGGTTATTCCTACTTCACCGTCCATTGCCCGGGACTGAAGGGGGGGACGGCTTCTCCGACGAGCCCTCCGTTCTCGCCGCGGAAGGATCCCTCGTTCTCTTCCGCGTCAATTTGTCCCCGCGTCCCAGGAGGTCTGGCACCTACATGAGCCCGTGCAACTACTTCGTCTACACCGCTGGCCCCGGGCGTCCATGGCTCGACCTGCTTCCTGACCCCAATGCCATGCCCTTCAACTCCCAGCAATTTGGCCTCTTCCCTTGCCGCAGCGGCGTCAGTGAGCACTATGATGTGGCCTTCCTCAATTCTGAATGGGTGGCCTCTGATGAGGCTTGCCAGTTCGAGCTATGCACCTTCTCATCCAAGACCGGAAGGTGGAGCAGCAAACCAGTCTTGCTGGACTTGTCCCCGTCTGAGATTCACAAGGTAGCGATCGAGCATGAGACCGACAAGCTGATCACCATTGGACACGATTCGTTGGGTTTGGTCGATCTCTGGCGTGGTATTATTCTGCTCGAAAAGCTGTTCGACGACTACCCGGTTATGAGATATATGACATTCCCTAAGCCAGTGGTGTACACCATAGATGCGTACGGTGCAACTGTATGCGGTGAAATAGCCCCAGAGTGTGCTCGGGATGTCGCCTGCTGCGATGGTTTGATCAAGTTTGTGGACATAGAATACTGCTACAGTGACGACGTCAATGGTAATGGTTGGAAAGCCACGATATGGAATAGGATGCTTTCTTGGAAAGATTGGCGCAAGCGTTTCTCAGTTGACAAATTTGACATCTTGGTTGATCCCAGTTACTCCACTGTTTTGCCCGATCTATGGGACGATAATACCAAAATGATGCAATTGAAGAAACTGATTTGTACTATCCCCACTCTGAGCATGTATGACGACGATTTTGTTTACATGATGTCCACGATGACTGAAGAAGACAAAAATGCCTGGATCATCTCTGTTGACATGAAACAGAACACTCTGCAAGCTGTGGCCCCAATTTCTGCTGAAAGGTTCTCCGTTCTCTGTTCAGATTGTCGTCCCTGTGCATTCTCCAAGTACCTCAAGATTACCTCAGGTGACCGCCAAATTTTTTGTTTTCAGAAGCTTATGTTCCCCAGGAACTTAAATCTTGGTTGCGTAATGGGTTTGTCTCAGAATGTCTCTGCACTGGCAGAATTGTCGTTGAGACTGTTCATTTCAGTAGTTTTAGTTGTTTTCGGCTGTTTCCTTGCACTCAACTAGGTTACTCATGCATTGATCCATACATTTTGATGTCTTACAAACATGCGTGAAGCTGTACCTCATGCTCAAAACAACGTGCGATCAAAATCCACATAGCTAGAGGTCTAGGCCTTGTGTCACAGTAGCCAGCTAGAGGTTGTGGCCTTTCCCCACTTTTTGACACCTCCACTTTCCTTGATGAGGTCTGGTGGCACTGTCAATCCCCAGCAACCATATTATCACCATGGATTGGCTTGGCCGTTGGCATCTTGTGCAACCTTCATCTCCAGCAGGACCCTGTGGCTCACTGCTGTAAATGTTAATTGTGCGTTTGTACATACTGTTTATGGTATGATAAAGAAATTCGACGAAGACAACTTGTATAACCTTGCAGTGACTATATGATACTAGCCCAAAACACTTTGTGACTTGGATTACAATCCTGAGCTTGTGAGATGGGACCTCGGATTGAAGCCGAAGATTGTTTTGCTGATAAGTGAGAAGTTATATGATGTTCTTTTCCCATATATGGTGTGTAACTGTTATGTTGTATCCAATTTTTTGTAGGGGTTGTCATTCCCAATCCTGTGGGCGAGTACACCAAGAGGTAATCCAATATGTTGTGACAAGTATAGAACATTTGCAGTTGACACCATACTTGCTGCCAGCTTTAGTTTTTCATTTTGCATGATGTCCGATTGATTTCTCCCTCTGCTGCTACTGAATGCATGGTCAGAAATCATCTTCAGGACCGTGTTCTGGAAGCGCTACGGACTCAAGACTCGTTGAATGAACTTGGTAATGAGAAGTCCTTTAACTAAAACACCGTTTTTCCTTTGAATTTGATTTTATTATTGTATAGCACTGCAACCCCATATGTGTTGATGTGCATCCAACATATACCAATGGTTGTCACATGTCTACCTCTAATTTCCTTGCCATATACAAAAAGAATACATAAATTGCTCTACAGTACTAAATGCACATTCAAGTAAAATATAGTACTCCCTCTAGTCACAAAATAATGTCGTTTTGGACTCGTCAAAGCCAATATAAGACATAACTCTGATCACCTAATTCTTTTGCATAAATTGTAAAATAGTTAGACAAGTGTAATACTATGAAAGCTTTTCTAGTAACGGATTCTTAAAAAAAAGACATTATTTTGTGACGAGGAGTATGTTCGGAAAATTGCAGTCTCCCCATTTTTCATTTGTGTGTTGTCTTACCTTTTGATGGAAGCGTTCATTTTAAGTTTAAGTTCACCCCTTTTCCCAAGTATTTGTTTGCCTCCGCAAACATCTGTACTAAGCATCTTGAAATTGTGGCTATATTTTGCATATACATTTTGTGTGATATAGCCTACCTGAGGTTTCTATATATATGGTTCGATGCAGACGATTGCTCAGAATTTGAGAGGTCAAACTTCGAGGAGTACAGGTCACTCGTTCAGTCCAGTCCAGTATCATCTCTGCATTCCAATATTCAGAATGTAAGTTCTGTTCTGATTATATGTCTTATTGGGCCGAGTTTAGATCCAAACTTTTTCTTCAAACTTCCAACTTTTCCATCACATCAAAACTTTCCTACACACACAAACTTCCAACTTTTCCGTCACATCGTTTCAATTTCAACCAAACTTCCAATCTTGGCATGAACTAAACACACCCTTGTTTTGCTAATCTGCTTTCAAGCTTTGTGTTCCTATATGTTTCTTCAAACCATGCAAGTGTATTTGTTTCCACAAGCTTCAAGATCTTATTTGCCTTGTCAAACTGGCAATTGCTAGCATACTTTCATTCCATAATTGGATTTCTTGATTCCGAATTATCCACACCTGAACTTAGCTGACCCTACAAAATTCGTGACGCAGGTTGCTGGATATTATGCTTCTAATGATATTGAGAAAGCGGCCTCCAAAGCTGTGAATATTTGCTTACGGTATATACATGAAAAATATTCCAAATGCACATCTTTTTGTCTTTTTTCTTGAAAGAACTTTAGCTCAGCTTGTGAGTGGCAATGTCTTTCTATCTCTTAGAGCTTCGGAAGACCTGAATCAGGTATTACAAGAGTCAACCAGTTATCCGTCAGCACATGCTGAAGCCATCAGGAGCAAAATCAATGTTGTCCTTAGAGCCATAGGCAGGTATTAGAAAAAAGAAAACTCTACTTTATTTGCAATGAAAACATTACTGATTATTTGGGTATTTTGTTTTCTTTCATCTTTTCAGCCTCGTGCAAACTGTGCCAGTGCAACCAAGAATGACGACGGTTGCTGATTCCCACGGCGTTTCGAAGATTTATAGCGAAGAAGAGAAAAACAACTCTCACGAACCATAAACTGGATAGTGGTAACACACTACACAGGCCCCACGTGGCGTAAGTATGGGGCTGTTTGGATAGCTTACCCACTTTGCCATACTTATTTGCATGTGGTACACCATAGTTTCTTGGCAACCAAAAAAGAGCCATACGCCCATACTTGTGACAAGCTTTTATACTAACGAGTGCATAACATATGGACCATAAGAGTAGGAAAGTGTATCATATGCCATATCTTTAGCTTCACTCAAACCCTCACACTAAAAATTTAAACTTGTCTGAGTTTGAATCAGCTTCTTGAGTTGATTATTACTTGTTTTCTGTAAACATATTTTCCAAAATGCTAAATTTTCAATTTTTAAAATAAATTCTTTACATAGTTTCTTTCCAAAAAAAAACCCCCATCTTTTTAAATTGTAATACACGCTAATAGCTCTCTGGAAAGCCAATTCATTCAATTGAGTCGAACAATCCTACTGTAAAAATTTGGCAAGCAACCAAGGGTGTGTTTAGTTTGAGGGATATGCCTATCCAGTTTGTTAGTATGTTTGGTTGGTAGGTGAGGGTGGATAGGACAACCAGAAAGAGAATATTCCACAAAGATGCTGGATGACCGTATCCAGCCAAATTGGCCAGATGAGGATATCCAACTTCGTTGATCATTAGTGATTGATTAGCAATAATTAATATATTTTTGTTGTTAATTAGCAATTATCTTGTCAGAATTAATGTTAATTAGACATAATTAGTCTATTTATTGTTAATTAGTATAGATTATGCTATATTAACGATAATTAACATATTAATATCTTATTGGTTTCATCCCATCCCTTCTCATTCATCCAATCAAATAAGAATTGGATGACCATATCCACCTTGCTAAAAGAAAACAGAATCACCATATGACAAACTCAGGGTGTGATCGTTTAGCAGTGGCGGTGGACTGTTTAGCCGCACGCAAACGAGAAATACGATTAGCATATGATTAATTAAATATTAATATATATTTTTTTATGAATAAATTTGTTGGATTTTTTTAACAACTTCTTTATAGGAAGTTTTCGCACGAAATATACCGTTTAGCAGTTTGAAAAGCGTGCTAACGAAAAAGCGAGGAGAATCTAATCCTATAAGCTGAAAAGAGCGCACCCTCAAACACATGGATGGATGGACACCACGAACCAAACGCAACCTAAACAAGCCCATGTGACAAACTTTACACATGCCTTGCAGGCTTGCACCGTTGCACGGTTGCACCTGAAACTGAGATGCTACGTTTGCTATCCTCTCCCACGTACTCCGTAGAGTGTTTCTCCTGGCAACCCCGAGCCCACGTAGCGTGCATCTGCACCGAGCGCGCGCATAGCTTTCGCCGTGTTGCGAGGAAAGAAAAAAACAACTTGGACACGAGTGGCTGTCGTGCAAAAGGGGCCCAGCCCTCTACACTCAACTAACCGTAGCCGGAGGCCGCCTCGCCCGCCGTCGCGTCGCAGCAGGCAGCCAGAATGCCCACCTCGCTCCTCCCCACCACCTCCGGCGGCGGGCACCTCTGCCCCTCACCGCCTCCGTCTCGCCGCCGACGATTCTGCCAGGTCGCCGCCGCGGCGGGTGGAATCGGCCGCCGCGCCGTCTCCCTCGCCGGCGTCGCCTCCTGGCTCACCGCCACTGCTGCCGGCCGTAAGTCCAGCTGCATGCAGCATGCTGTTCGTCTCTCTCTCTCGCGCGCGCGTGTTCGTGTCGGGATCGGAGCTCAGTGTTTCGGGTGTGCGAGTAAATTTGTTTCTGATCTGCTTCCCAACTTTTGATGTTGCAGGGGCAGACGCGAGCCCGTTTGACAAATACGTCAAGAAGTACTTATCCGTACCTTGCTCTCCCTTCATAAATTTAGTACTCCTACTAGTACATTGCATTTCCGCAGGTTGCAGCTTTTGATTTCCACTGAAAGCCTTGTTGCTTCTTAAATTTGTAATGCTTAGGAAGAAGCTGGAGCCATTGGAGACCTACGTTCCGGCAGTACTGTTGACTCAGGACCAATTCAGGGATCTAGGTAAGATTAATCCATAAGCTTGCCACCTAAAACATATACTGCTGTATTCTTGTTTTTTTTTTCCTTTTCTATTGCCCTTTGGAAACCTTGATTGTTAGTGTACAAATATAAGCCTGAATCAGGTCGTTGTTTACAGGAACCTTAGACATTTCATTGTTCACAGGACCTTAAACATAAAGAGACGCCCGGCGAAAAATAAACATAACGAGACATAATGTGTCTTCTTTTCGGCCATATTTCAGATTGTGAAGTGTACTGTCCTTAGTATATTTCTGCAGTCTTCCCCTCCGATTTCATTGCCTTCTTATCATGGAGCAAATGATGTGTTGAAATAAGCAAAGCCGTTCTACTTTAATGCTAGAGAAGTGCTATCATGCATCTTGAATTTTATAGAGGCACCAGTATATCTTGACTAAATATGTTTAATCCAACCTTGGTCAGATTTCCGATTAAATGTTTTAGAGCTATGATGCAATGCTATATGTGATGTGTGATACAACCTGTACCTAGGAGATTCATGTATATGTATGTTCAATTGCAGAGAAGTCATTAGAATTTGAGAAGCCAAGATATGATGAGAGCAGATCATTACTTCGTTCTGGTCCAGCATCTTCTCTGCGTATCAATATTCGAGCAGTAAGATACTGATCGTATGGTGAATGTGATTCTGGTTCTCAAGTTAACGAGATACCAAGGCAATAAATATGGGCGTTTGGCTCCATTATATTGGTGGTGTGGCCCACTTTGATACTCTCAATTGAAACTAGCTAGTGGAGTCGCGCATTCGCGCAACCATGACCTGTATGTCAAAACCAGTAGTATATGAGCCCATTTACAGTATGCACTAATCGCACAACTAAAATAAATTTATGCCAAGTTTTAGCTGGTCCATATGTAACAAAGAACACATTATAAATGAGAGTCCTGAATAAAACTGTAGCCTAAACAATAGAGGTTCATTTGTGCATGAAATTAAATTCCAGTCCAAACGATAATGTTGGTATGGGGGTAAACTGTAGGCACATTTCTGCTACCTGTGCTTTATCTCCTGACTAATGTTTGATCATACGGTTCACATTTGTTCTCCTTATTTTGCCCTTCTCTAGTTTGTCTTGTTGCATACGTGGTCCAATGAGGTGCTTTGAAAACATTTTGTTTTCACTACTTTAGATATGGCATTAATATTCCTATAGACTGTCTGTTTTAAACATTCAGGAGTTGAGATTAATCAGCAAGTTTCAACTGCCCTTTTTTTTCCTTAAACATCAAGATATTTTACTTGTTCAGATTATGCCCATTGCCATAACTGGTTCAAACATCCAGAGAATGTGTATTCGATCTAATGATGTCAGATTATGTGTGCTTAAAACAAACTAAGCCCACTAGATATGCATTGAATTCACCTGAAGAAGAAAACAAAATGCAGGTGGCGCAGTATGCTTCTAGCAGTGGTCAAGGCAAAGCTGCCTCTGATGCAGTGGACGAATGCTTACGGTAAACAAAAATGGTTGATTTATTTCAAAATATACTTGCTTGCTGAATGAAAATGATATGTAGTACCATCGTAGTATCTTGTAAGTACTGATAAGTGATAGCAAATTCATTTTATCCTAGAGCATTGGAAGATCTTGACTCACTGCTACTACAAGCATCACGGAACAACCCATCAGCGTCTGTCGATGTCATGAGGAGCAAAATCAGTGTAGCCCTTGGAGCTTTAGACAAGTAAAATCAGTGTCCATATCAATTGACATCCTTTCTCTGTCTTCAATTCGAACATAATCATAGCTGAAATCTGCGTTATTTTGTCTTTTCAGCCTCCTTCAGACTGTGCCATCAGCAGTGCTGGACAAAGGGAAGGCCATTGCCGATGCATACCGGACTCCTACGGATGATTATGAAATGGGCGATGCAACAGAGTTGGATCCAAGATTGAAACAACTACAGGATATTCTTTGATGCTGAATTTGTTAACACATACTGAAAGTTTTGTCAATGTGACTGTACTATATGTGAATTGTGAAGTGAAGTATAGTTTGTACTTCTTGCCATTGCCGATGCATACCGGACTCCTGCGGATGATTATGAAATGGGTGATGCAACAGAGTTGGATCCAAGATCGAAACAACTACAGGATATTCTTTGATGCTGAATTTGTTAACACATACAGAAAGTTTTGTCAATGTGACTGTACAATATGTGAAGTTAAACATAGTTTGTACTTCTTGCAAATCGTGCCTAACCGCTAACAAATCAGGTACTTCCTCCGTTTCATATTATAAGACTTTCTAACATTACCCACATTCATATAGATGTTAACGAATCTAGATATATATGAATGTGGGCAATCCTAAAATGTCTTATAACCTGAAATGAAGGTAGTATTTGTTAACACATAGGGTTGGTTTGGTTTGAGGCCTAAATTAGGCTTACCAATATTTGATATTTTTAATAGTGTTTAGTGTCTATTTAGTTTGAAGCCAAATTTTAGCATGCCTAAGAAAATAGGTCATTTCAATAGTGAACTTAGGCTAATTTGGCTTCAATCCAAACACAATTTTACCTTGCCAAAATTAGACATGTCAAAACTTACCAAAATTTAATATTGACAAAAATTGATAAGGCCTATTTAGGCCACAAACCAAATCAACCCATAATGACAAATCGTGCCTAGCTAACCGCTAACAAATCAGGGTCTCGCCTTTGTTTTGGGCTCTGCGTTTGTTAGCGGTTAGGCCTCGTTACTCTTCTACGTGGGCTGAGTGATCGAGAAAAGGCCTAAGCCTTCAAGATTACCGGCCCACTAAATCCTGA
Organism: Oryza sativa Japonica Group; assembly: GCF_034140825.1. Lineage (NCBI taxonomy): Eukaryota > Viridiplantae > Streptophyta > Magnoliopsida > Poales > Poaceae > Oryza > Oryza sativa. Next base: position 4,080,002 of record NC_089037.1, on the reverse strand, counting down.
AACATCATACACAAAATATATCTTGATCACCTTCTCGCTTACAAGGGTAATTACCTTTCAAGATTTTGTTGCTGAGAATGCCGTCGAAGCAACAGGGGATCATCAGTAAAATCTGAAATATTTTCTGTCGCAATTCTGTAACTGTTAGTGACAAGGCTCCGACGTAGAAAGACCATATCGCGAGGCTCAGCGCGAGAGCTCGATCGTATACAAACAATTGTTTCCGTCTTTAGATACAAATCCGGATACTGAACATAGACGATATAAAATTGATCAAATTGATTTCTGTGGAATTCATCTCTGTAGAGTGCACTAGGGCTGTTTTTACTTGAGCGTAAAGTTTAGATTTTGGTTAAAATTGAAGATAATGTGACTGAAAAGTTGTATGTGTATGACAGGTTGATGTGATGGAAAAGAACTGAAATTTGGATCCAAACTTTGGATCTAAACACAGCCAAGATAGTACTCCCTCCGTCCCAAAATAAGTGTAGTTTTATACTATTCACATTCAACGTTTGACCGTTTGTCTTATTTGAAAAATTTTTATGATTAGTATTTTTATTGTTATTAGATGATAAAACATGAATAATACTTTATGTGTGACTAAATATTTTTAAAATTTTCACAAATTTTTCAAATAAGACGGACGGTCAAACGTTTGGTACGGATATTCCACTTATTTTAGGACGGAGGTAGTACTATCAGATAGAGTAGCGTACTACTACTATCTCCACACGAGATCAAGTGACGTACGCAGATCAGTCAATACAGTATTGCGGTGTGGTCTTGAAACATCTGCCACATTTGCTTGCTCACATGAATGCGAGTACATCAATTCTGCTCAGCTATACGTACGCCTATACTCCCATCGACCAGCTACTCTTGCATAGCCATATTAGCTCCTAATCCTACTCTTGCATAGCCATATTAGCTCCTAATCCTATCGCTACGAGTTCACGTCACTAACGTCAGCCTCTCCTCGAGAAGTACTACCAGTACCAGCCCAACTGGTCAAACGCGCGCTGAACACCAACCAAGCCACCACCAAGCTAGGCCCTCCCTTGAATTCTCTAGTACTAGCAGTATTGGAGTATACAAGTAGTCCGTACGTTGTATCTTGATCAATGGGTAGTATACGTTGTATTCTGATCAATGGCAGGCATCAGCATGGGAGACAGTCTTGGAGCCCAGCTAACGTCAAGGGCCTCAATTGCCTTGAGGGAACAGGAGGCAATTTCATGAACGAACGAAGTTGCTCAGCGCCTCAGCCACGCTATACTTCACTCCTAGCGAGCTGCAGCCTCGGGAACCAAAACCCCAAGTTGCAGAGATATCTATATCAATCCATCTATCCATCAATCAAATCCATCAAGGCGAGCAGTCGATCGTGAACCCATCTCCAAAAACAATCGGCCGCACCCGCACCCTTTTCGGCCTACCTTATCCCACACAAAAACTTTTTCGCCCTCATACTATCACATCGAATATTTAAACACCTATATAAAATATTAAATATAGACTTAAAAAAATAAATAACTACATATATTGTAACTTTTAAACTTAATTGCTTCATGATTTGACAACATGGTGCTACAGTAAATATTTGCTAATGATGGATTAATTAGTCTTAATAAATTCGTCTCGTTGTTTACTTACGAATTCTGTAATTAGTTTTTTTACTAGTGTCCGAACACTCCATACAACATCCTATATAATACCCGATGTGACATGACAAAACTTTACACCCCTAAATCTAAACACCATGTCATGGCGCGACATATCTCCTTTCTCTCAAGAAAAAATATCTTATAATGTCATGTGATACTTTTAATATAATTAGAGATATATTTAGATTTATAATATAAAAAAAATATTATATTCTATTTTACTTTTATAGGATGGAGGAAGGAAAGCGTAAAAATAAGGAGTGTGAGTGAGAGTATCTCCAACAGTCTCTTCAAATCGGACTCTCCAAACACTTATATAGCCAGCTCTCCAATTAATTTGGCAAGCCAAACTTATTCCTCACTCCAACAGCCTCTCCATCAACACTCTCCATTATAAGCCTATGACACTGGGACCCACACGTCAGCCTCTACTACCCCTTCTTCCTCCTCTTTCTCTCCCTCTTCCTCTTCTCTTGGCCTTCTTCCCGTGCAAGTGCGTGACGGCGACCGCACAGAGGATGGTGACGGCGACCTTGGCAACGACGTCCTATGGAGCCGAGGCGTAGGCCGCGCGGGGCCGGAGGCCGCACGGAGGCGGCAGAGGTCGCGCCCCCACACCCCGAATCCAGCGGGGGGCGGAGTCGGACGAATACGGCGGGGGCGGACGCCGTGCTTGGCTAGAGGCCTTTAGACACGGCGACCTCGGTGATGATGGCAGCGAATGGCGACGGCACAAACGACGGCAACGACGGCTGGCGACAAAGACCTCGGCAGTAGCGGTGGATGGCGACGGCGACCTTGACGACGACAGTGGTGATGGCGCTCCTCTGTGTTGGTGCCGGATTCACTCCTCGTTAGCCTCGTCCGCTCCACGCTCCCCTCCTTTATGTTGCATTTCTGCTTCTCGTTGGTGGCGGCGGCGGGCGATGGCACAGAGGACAGGGACGGTCGCAGCTCCGACGCCTCTCTCCTCTGTGCTGTCGTCGACATCAGGACATAGCAAGCGAGCCGATGCGATGAGCCAAAGAGGAGATGTGAGGAGGAATTTGTGTGGGGCCCACAGTAGGCTAGTGCCTTTTAGTGGGCCAAATTTGGCCAGTGAAGAGAGGGTTTTGACCAATTGAATGGCTTAGCCATTCGATTGGAGAGGCTGTTGGAGGATTTTTTTTTTAAGCTGGAATTGTTGAAATATGGTTTGGAGAGTGAAATAGTGAAGTTGTTGGAGAGCTAGTAGCTACCTGCTGCGGGATGCGCAACCACGCCGCGGCCGGCAGAGGCAGACGCAGCCAGCCCAGCCCAGCTACCACGTAAAGAAAGGAGAGTAGTAGTACACTAGTACGACGCATGCGATCGAGGTGGCTGGCTCCAAAGAAATCGCTATGCAAGAGGACAAACGAGGTGAAGTACTACGTACAGTCGTCGCCGGGTGATAGACACAGCGACGTGGCACGTCTCCCGAGGGAGATAAACGGCTGCCTCCCCTCGGGTACCCCTGATACGCTCGATTTTTCTAAAACCTTTACAATTTTTAATTTTAAAATAAACTTTTTTTAAACTTATTTTCTAGATCTGAATATTTTGACTATGTCTGTCGAACTAACATGGCAAAACAATACTGCTACTAGTGACGAAGCTAGAACAAATTGAAGGAGGTGCACCACTCAACCGTACGTGTAGTGACACATACTCCTCAGTCCCAAAAAGAACTAATTCCTGGCTATGAATCTGGATAAGTCTTTGTCCAGATTCATAGCCAGGAATTGGTTCTTTTTGGGACGGAAGGAGTAGAATTTAAAGCCATGGTATACAACCTAATGAGAGGCTATCGATCGGTGAACATTATAGGATGATGGCTAAGTGTATGATGGAGATGTGATTAAAAATTCCTACTTAAAAATGTAAAATCAAGGGAGCCACAATAAAAAAGATACTCAGAATTGTAAGACACATCGAACCATTGAATAACGGTGTATTTTTGTGAGGAGAGGAAAGTAGAAGAAAGCATATGATTAATTAAATATTAATTATTTTAAACTTAGAAAATAAATTAAGATGATTTTTTAAAGAACCTTTTCTATAGAAGATCTTTGCAAAAACACACGATGGTTCGGGAAGTATGTGTACGAAAAACGAGGGATTTTTCTCCATGCTTCAAACCAACGCACCCTAAAACTGGTGAAGTAGGAGTACTAGATATTAGAACGTGATGAAATTAAAAAATCAGAGAGCTAGTGCCATAACTTTTCAAATTGAAATATTAGTACTTAGGATCAATATACAATTACTCCACTTTCCTAAATCACAATGTAAAAGTATAATTATTTAAATCCTAAACTACTATGTAGAAACATTAAAATAATAACTGAAATTGAACTACTCCCTCCGTCTCATAATATAAGGGATTTTGATTTTTTCTTGTACTGTTTGACCATTCGTCTTATTCAAAAAATTTTTGAATTATTATTTATTTTTTTTACTTACTTTATTATCCAAAGTACTTTAAGCATAACTTTTCCTTTTTTATATTTGCACAATTTTTTTTGAATAAGACGAGTGGTCAAACAAAGCAAATAAAAACTCAAAATCCCTTATATTATGGGACGGAGGGAGTATATATTTAAGCTTTAACTCTCATGCACATAGCATAGCGGGAGGAAATACGATATAAGACAGATTGAGGAAATACGATGAGGAAGATCTATGCCATCAACATAAGCACATACGGGAGATACACATGATCAGTGAAACGAAAAAAAAACAAAAGAACAAAGCAGTACGCTCATGCAGCAAATTGGGCACCAATTGAACATGTGCGACCAAGTGACCTCGCGGCTGTGCGCCCGTCCCGCCACGCTTTGGCTAGCCGTCGGGGGTACACGTAAGGGAGCTGAGCGGGGGGTACACGTAAGGGGCGGAGCTACCATGATTCCTGGATATTCTCGGGAATACCCAACATTTTTATAAAAAAAAAACAAGTATGCTTCTAGTATATACACATGTACACATATTAGTGCACCTAAATCCTCAATTCTTTGATCCAAACACAGCCCAACCGGCCTCTTGTGACGCCTCCTACCAACCTGACCCACTCTGTCATGACCTATCAGACATCAGTTGACCCACTTAGCCACAACTCTTTCAGACGGCCCCCTCTCACTCTCCCTCCGTGACCCATCCCTCCCTAGCTCGGCTCCCTCGTGCCGCTCCCCATTTCCAAACCTTAGGCGGCGGCGCAGCGAGGCGGCAACCGGCGGCGGGAGCTGAACCGTGCTACCACGGAGGAGGAGGCCATTGCCGTGGCGGGCGGCGGGCGGCACCCGCCACTCCACCAAGCTCAGGCGGTCAGGGCGGTTGTGTGGTCGGCGGCCGCGAGGGGCAGGGGCGGCCAGCGACTCAGCGCTTAGACGGGAATACCAAACTTTGAAATCCTGGCTCCGCCACTGGTGCACATGTGGCAAAAACAAGATATTAAGTTGTAAACAGAAATGCAGGAGTTCATGTGCACCCCTCACGGCCTATGTAACTTCGCCCCTGACTGCCACACTGGTCTCGTTGGTGTGGCAACGTTAGTTTTATTTGGTCACACCGCTTTTACTAGCGTGATAGGATTATACTATCATGCCCGCTATGCTATAAGCTTTTCTATTGGCAGAAAAGCAATCCATGTAGATACCCGTATATAGATTTTGATATGAACAAATGCATATCTTATTGGTACCATCAAAATCCGTAAAAAAAAGGATAAACAACCACAAAAAGTGGTGAAAAGAAAGAGGAGTTGATCTCCGGCGCACGAGCCCAGTAAAAAGGGAAAGGAAACCGATCACGACGCCAAAATTCCAACGACCGATGGCTCATTAGCAATTTCACCTCCCCTCCCTCCCTCTTCTCGTCCCATATCTAGCAATGCATAACGAGTATGAGTAGTTGCGTACGGGTAGTGTACTAGCGTACAATATAGAGGCAATGGAGTACAGAGAGGACTCAACTACTACTATGTAATAATTGGCTGCAGCTCTTTTGAGTAAAGGCCGAGATATTATATTCTATTATTTAGAAAAAAGAGAGGACTCGACTCGAGCCAAGAGTTTTCCGCACTCCCTCTATTTTACTCCTCCGACGACTACTACAAGTGGTAAGTGGGGACACTACAATTCTCGTACTAGCAGAAACGCGGCGTGTATGGCCGGGGAGAGGAGAATTCGTCCTGAGCACTGCACGTTTGCACTGCACTGGCTATAACAGTTGCGCTCCCCTGCCGCTCGCGGCTCGCGGCTCGCACCGCCGTGGTTTTCCGCGCGGCGCGGCGTGAAAGAAAGAAAACCGTGCCGCTTGCGAGCGGCGTCGCGTCGTCGGGAGCCGCGAAAGGTGGGAAATCCAGGTGCGCGTCACTGTGCGCGCGCTCGCCGCGCACAGTGGAAAAAAAGAAGAGCAGAGGGAAATTCCATACGGCCACCGCGTCGGCTGCCGTGCCCGTGCCGTGCGTGTCCTCGTCCGGCCGGACGCTGCGCGGTACAGATGCCCAAACGGGGGGGCGCGCGCCGTCCGGGCCTATCACGGCCATCGATGTGTCTCCTCTTTTGTGAGTTCAACTGCGGCATGTCGCGCGCGGAGAGTTTTTGCGCAACAGAACGAACGAACGGGGGCTGTGATGAACAAGACGCACCTATGCGTGCGCGTTGGCTCTGCAACCGTGCACAAACACGCTCGAGTTGACAAAACCAGCCCCTTCCGAGCCTCCCTCACTGTTGGTCTTGCTGCTAGCTTATGGTAGCACTCGTGTTAAGACTCCATCTGAAATAGCTATAAAATGATTAAAAACAATACGAAGTATATATGATTTTAAAGGTTATTTAGATTATTTTATATAAAAAGCTTTTGTACAAAACACATCATTTTTAGAAAACCTAAAAAAAACATGCAAATGAAAATCTAAAACATGACCTAGAAAAGAACAAGGGCTATAAGTTGAGAGTTGTCTCACCTTACTCGTCGTCGGCTATGCATTGCGACTCTGAGTCAAAAGATAAGCATTACTCCGATCGTGTCTCTACGTGAGTTCTTCAGGTGGGCATGAGCATACGTACCACGGGAAATCACGCACTTTCTGGCTCGATTCAAGTGAAACTATCCGTCGTTATTTGGCTTGGAGAAGATGTCAACTCAAAAACTCAAGCCACATGACAATTTTTAAAGGTATATAACACTCGTTTTTTTCTTTCTCGGGATACGAAATCACAACCGGTATTGAAAAAAACGATCTGCCAAACATCGATTTCCAATGGAACATGCACGGGCGACGCGTTAACCCCACGGATATGTGACCAACAACTACCTAAACACACTCGAAGAAAACGAGGCCTCTAAATTTAACTCTCCTTGCCTTTGGATCACCAAATCACCTGAGAAGATTCGACGCATTTCTCTTTGCATGCATGTGATCCCAGATCCCTGAGTTTGGCACGTGAGAGAGAGAGGGAGACTCGCAAAACACAAGGACCCAAAAAAGCCCAAGCTAGCTGATGGCTGAGCCCAAAGATGTCCAGAGATAGACGTCAGGCGTCTCGCCATGCCAGACCCCAGCTGCCACACTGCAAGACGTATCTATGGTGGCACAGACCCCAACACAAAAAGAAAACGCTGGACCACACACTCTCGCAGATGCGTCCATGCAAATGCATTGCATAGTCGCACACCAAAACTTTGTTTTGTATGGCCTCTCTCGTTCCATCTCTATCCCTCTCTCATCACCTACACTACTCGTAGCTCTCTCTTTGCATTCATACCATTCCAACCAAAACACACACACACGCATATGGCCATATATAGCTCGCACGTATATAAACGTCAAAAAGGGTGGCTCTTTTCGTAGTTCGAGCACCAATCTCCTAGCTATAGCTAGAGCTTTTGCTTTCTTGCTTGCAAGCTACAGACTCCGGGAAAGATCAAAGAACCTTTCCTTTTGGTGTGTGTGTGTCTCCGAGCTTCATCTTGCTTTCGGTGTCTTGGGGAGAGAGATCGAGATGGACATGAACAGTGGTTGGCTTGGCTTCTCCTTGTCTTCTTCCTCGGCGAGGGGTTATGGAGACGGCTGTGGTGAGGGAAATGGAGGTGGAGATGGAGATGGCTCGTGCTCGTCGCCTGTTGCAGCTTCACCTCTCGTGGCTATGCCGTTGCACTCTGATGGATCTGTGCACTATGATGCTCCAGGTATGATCGAGTATGATAGTTGAGTAGGTGTATACAAGTGTGTTTGATAAAAGTTCAGGAAATTTTGTGATTTGTTCCTTATGATTTTACCTCGAGGAAAACCTAGGCTTTTTTCAATCATGTTTTCAGCAAAGATGAGTTTGTGTTCAATGCTCCTTTCCCCTTTTTTTTTTGTAAGTATGTCATATTGTTTTTTTTAAAGATAAGTACTCCTATGTCATATTGTGAATTTGTTGTTCTAGAAAGAATGTTTGCATGTTCATCTTGTCCTCCTCCAGCTTGCTGACTCGCTGGTGTTGTTGTGGTGCATATATATCTTTCTTAGTTAAACTAGTACTGGTACATGAAATGCCGCAAATGAGAGTTCATCTATGTCATTTGGAGAGATACGGATGATCTCTAATTAAAAGTTCAGAATCTTCAGATATGTCCTGTACCTACTAGAACTTGCTCTTCCAAAGGCACTTCACTTTGTTCACTTTATTTTGCACTGTACTTCTCAACTGGTCCTGAAAGTGGTATCGAACGTAGGTCTGCATGCAAGACCTCCTGGTCCATCGCATTTTATGTCTTCAAATCACCAGCCCTTTGATCTGTACAGTATTTGCTAAAGAAAGGGCAGCATGCATGCAGAATGATTTCCGTTTGTTTTTGTCTCTTGTTTGTACCGGCACTGTGCAGATTGGAGGCATGCAGAGGCCAAAGACCCCAAGCTTGAGGACTTCATGAGCGTCAGCTACAGCAACAAAAGCAGCAGCAACCTGTACGGCAGCAGCAGCAGCAGCAGCTGCGGCCACGCCGACCAGATCAAATACCATCATGTCCATGACGTCCAAGCTTTCTCGACGCCGTACTTCTACGGCCATGGCGGCAGCGGCGTTGGCATCGACATCAACATGAATGCGCCACCGGCAGGCTGCACAGGCGTCCTGCCGGACCACCGACCACCTCCGCCGCAGCAAGACCATATCTTCCTGCCTCCCCATGGCCAGTACTTCCTGGGCCCACCGAACCCAATGGCGCCGGCGCCGATGTACAACGCCGGCGGCGGCGGCGGCGGCGTCGTCGACGGATCCATGTCGATCTCCGGCATCAAGTCGTGGCTCCGGCAGGCAATGTACGTGCCGGAACGGTCAGCGGCGGCGCTGTCGCTCTCCGTGCCGGCCGCTCCCCCGAGCGAGGCGCCGCTGCCGCCGGCGGCGATGCCGGTGGTCCGCAAGCCCGCTCAGACGTTCGGGCAGAGGACGTCACAGTTCCGTGGCGTCACCAGGTTGGTGACGACATTGCTGCTTCTCCATTGCTTCCGGCGTGTCTCACTGATCCATGTCTACGTGCTCATCATTTTTTTCAGACATAGATGGACTGGAAGATACGAGGCTCACTTGTGGGACAACACTTGCAGGAAGGAAGGCCAGACCAGGAAAGGAAGGCAAGGTGAGCCATATCATGAGCAAATTTATCACCTTTGCTACTATTACTATCCACAATGATAAACTGAATGATTGCAACTTCTACTTGGACATGTTACTGACATCAACCTTTGCATGCTCTTGTTTCTGCAACTCACCAACGAGCAGTTTACTTAGGTAAGATATCACTACTCTCATTGGTTCTAAAAGTTCGCATGCAACTTAGGAGTTTCCACTAGTAGAATTGTGAACATTGTTCTTTCCTGCTTACTGCTTCCTGGTTGTGCCATGGCTGTTTGAAGGTGGCTATGACAAGGAGGAGAAGGCTGCAAGGGCTTATGATTTGGCAGCACTCAAGTACTGGGGTCCAACAACTCACATAAATTTTCCAGTAAGTACAGTTGGATAACACATCGCATTCACTCCATTCCTCTTTTCAATTCAAGACAATGGAAATAAAGGATCCAGTAGGGGCCGGTTCGTTTCGTTCCTGCGTTCTTTAATTTGATTCTGATGAAATGTTAGTACAAGTGTCCAGTAGATGTTTCATGCTTTTTCTCTGTTCTCTGAAACACTGGGCTGTGTGGCATTCAGTTGAGCACTTATGAGAAGGAGCTGGAGGAGATGAAGCACATGACAAGGCAGGAGTTCATTGCCCACTTAAGAAGGTACTGTAGGTCTTTCTACCCTTCTCTTCATATCAATAGCACCACTGAATGACAGAGATGCAAGAGTGCAACAAATTTGTGATTCGTTACAATATTTAATAATCAAGATCCTACTACAATAATCCATGATTTGTTACTCTGAATTCTTTTCAGAATCCTGAACTTGATCTTTTTTGTTTGAAGTAATCTGAACCTGAAGTTCACTGCTACTAGTACAGAAACAAAATTTGTAGTACCACCTAATCTGACAGCATGATTTCACTCACAAATGCATCCAAAATTATCAAACATCCGTGCACACTTGCCAACGCTGCGATAACTTACACAAGTTTTCTCTGCCAAATTTATTCTTGCAGGAACAGCAGTGGCTTCTCGAGGGGAGCATCCATGTACAGAGGGGTGACGAGGTGCCGTGCCGCTACCCCATATCTGCAGACTTTTTCATCAACCAAGAACTTCTGGGAGTTCTGAAGCTCTGATCTCACAAACAAACGCACACACACGCATCGCTGCATCGCATCGATCGATCTGCTTGCAATTGCATGTTTTGTAATCTCTCCTGTTGCACTTGCTTTCCCCATGCATGCAGGCATCACCAGCACGGGAGATGGCAGGCAAGGATTGGAAGGGTCGCAGGGAACAAGGACCTGTATCTCGGCACCTTCAGTAAGTTTTGTTTCAGTATACTTTTGTTCACATGCATACTAGTACTACGTAATACTCATGCCACTATTGCTAATCTAACTGTAATCATGTGATCATGTCAGTATTTGTAGTACTTTCTTCGTCCTATTTTAAGTGCAACCATAAGTTTTCGCGTCTAACTTTGTAGTAATTTTTTTATTAGATGATAAAACATGAACAGTATTTTACTCGTGACTTATGTTTTTAAATTTTTTAAATTTTCTTTTCAAATAAGATGACGATCAAAATTGAACGCGGAAAATCATGTTTGCACTTAAAAATGGGACGGATGAAGTATTACATATTCTTGATGTTCAAAACGTGAAAGTGAATATATTTGAATATTACTTTACTCGTGACTTATGTTTTTAATTTTTTTAAAATAAATTTTAAATAAGACGGACGATTAAAGTTGAACGCAGAAAATCATAGCTGCACTTAAAATGGAACGGAGAGATGTTTAGTTAACATTGAAGTTTGGTTGAAATTGGTACGATGTGATAGAAAAATTGTGTGTGTATGAAAGGTTTGATGTGATGAAAAGTTGGACGTTTGGAAAAAAAAAACTTTGAAACTGAACAGGGCCATATCTTGATGTTCAAAACGCGAAAGTGAATATATTGTGTCAGACCAAATTACTTTTGGATATTTTTGCCTATCGTTTTCTGGATATGGTTTGGTGAATTGAAAACGCGGTGACACCGCGCAGGCACGCAGGAGGAAGCGGCGGAGGCGTACGACATAGCGGCGATCAAGTTCCGCGGCCTGAACGCCGTGACCAACTTCGACATCAGCAAGTACGACGTGAAGCGCATCTGCTCCAGCACCCACCTCATCGGCGGCGACCTCGCGTGCCGCCGCTCCCCGACGCGCATGCTACCACCGGACGCTCCGGCCGGCGCCGCCGGCGTCGACGTCGTCGTGGCGCCGGGCGACCACCAGCAGATCAGCGCCGGTGGCGGCGGCGCGTCCGACAACTCGGACACCGCCTCCGACGGCCACCGCGGCGCGCACCTGCTGCACGGCCTGCAGTACGCGCACGCCATGAAGTTCGAGGCCGGCGAGAGCAGCGGCGGCGGCGGCGGAGACGGCGCCACCACCAACTGGATGGCCGCCGCCGCCGCCGCGGCGCGCCCGGTCGCCGGCATCCCGACCACCGTGCACCACCAGCTCCCGGTGTTCGCGCTGTGGAACGACTGATTTTTAATTCCATTCCCGCGATCTCTGCTAGTACAATATTTTTTTTCTACTGTGCCGCACGCGCGTCGTCGTCGCACGTAGTAGTACGTGGTTAGCGCCATACTGCCATGCGTGGTACTAGTGCTTTTGTGCACTAGCGGCGGGAGACTGCTACGCATGTGACGACCGGACCCGGGGGCGCGTGCGGTGCGCGCATATATATTGATGTGAGCCCAAAGCTGTGCAGGGCGTGATGCATGCGTGTCTCACGGTTGGCATCTTCTCCCCCCGAAGGTGGCGACAATTTTGCCGCATTTTGTAACGGTTTTAACATGCATGCTCTATATATGCGCTAGCTCCACCGGAAGCATACGATTTCTCCGGATTTTTACTGTATTTTATGATGGCGAAACTGAGTAGTACTAGTAGTAAAATCTTGTCTCGATCATTTCCTCCAAGTAAAACACCTGCAATTTGACATACTACTAGTAGTAGCTCGTTACTACTGGAGTACTTCAGAATATGTTGGCAAACGGCGAGACCACGTCGTGCCATCGAGTAACGGTGACTAGTTTGCTCGTACGTTTCGTACGTATGAGCACACAGTCGTTCAAGCAGTACTGTAGCTCGTACTACGTGTGTTGGCATGCAGTGTCGTACTACTCGTAACGTACCCAGAGGGAGACCCTGAAGAACCCCAACAAAACGCAGCAGGTAAAGCGAGGGACTCGTATGCGGGAATCGGGTTTTAAATGTGCGTGCCAAAAGTGGCATCACGCAGCACCTCGTCCAATCCACAAAAATAAGTTCACTGTTGTCGCACAGTGCAGCTGCACAGCAGCAGCTAGCGCCTGCGGCCGGTCCGGCCCGGGCACTGCCGTGTCGTCGCTGCAGCCGATGCTGCTGGAGTACCTGCCTGCCTGCAGGAGACTTGGGCCTTTGCACCTGAAAGATGCCAAAAAGAAAAGGCGATCCTGTGTGTTTTTTTCTTCTTTTGTCTGCAAGGAATTGACCGGGGGGGATCTAATCGAGAGGGGACGGTGCAGATCAAAAGTCCCACGCATTGCTGCAGCGTCAACTTTCAATCGTGTCCGTTGCAGACAAGAAATCTCCAGGACAAGATTCTCTCCTGGTCCTCCGATTGGATCAGTAAGTACACCAGCAGAGTTATCTCTAACCTTTTCCAACGCATCGAAAGAATTTTACTGTAGCATCTAAAGATGTATAATAATCTATGATTAGCGGATGATTACTGTAGCATCAATGTAGCAAAATCATGGATTATTATACCTCTTTAGATTCGTCTCGTAAAATAACCCAGGGGTTATGGAACGTGTTTTGTCAGTAATCTACGTTTAGGCTGTGTTTAGTTCAGCGCAAAGTTTAGATTTTGGTTGAAATTGGAGATGATGTGATTGAAAAGTTGTATATGTATGACAGGTTGATGTGATGGAAAATGACTGAAGTTTGGATTCAAACTTTGGATCTAAACACAGGCTTAATACTTCTAAATAGTAAAATTTCGAAGGGCTATTTAATAGCCCTGAGTAACCAAACAGGACCTTTATTTGTATCCGATAAATGTACCGTAAAATTCTTTCAGTTTTTGGTTTGCCATGGGTGATTCTTTTTAGTTCATGATACCATAAAACAGATGATGTAGTTCTTAAGTTATGATGTGATACCGTGGCAACAGTGGCAAAACGCCAAAACGAATAAGAATCACACGTCTGTTTGGTTTAGCTGACACTTTTTTCCGGTTGAGTTTTGGATGGAGATTAATTCGCCAGAAGCAATTTTACTTCTCAATGTTACTACATGGGATTCTAAGAAGCGGCTAACTATCTTGAATGGTCATTTCCCATTCAGGATTCGCTACCAAAAAAGGAAGTTCGTATTGGAGTAGGAATTTTGCATGCTCGATTAGAATCTGCAAGCTTCAAGTTTTCAGGTCCATGAACAGCTCAGGCAGATGGAATTTTTTTCGTTTTTAGATTTTTTTTAATATTTACAGAAATAATCTATCGACTAAAAAAATTGCAGAAATAGCCCCTGCCGCCCTAATGGTGGGCGGCAAGCTGACGTGGCAGACGGTGGGTTGACCGCGCCGTCTGCCGCCGTCGGCCAAAATTGCGATTAGGCCCTTGCCGCCCGTACAGAGGGCGGCAAGGGCCTAATCGCAATTTTGGCCGCCCATAAAGAGCTTACGGCCGTACTTTTTCATCTGGGTCCCTTGCCGCCCTCTATTGGGGCGGCAAGGGACCCAGATGAAAAAAGTACGGCCAAAAGATTTTTCTATGTTATGTTAATAATAAATAAAGAAGTATTTATTGGTAAAACTTGTTAATATTGTTATAAAAATGTATTGAAGTTGGTTGTTGCGCAATTTCATATGTTAAGTGAGGTATTATTTTGTACCTTATTCGACGTATTAGTACTCGGATAATTTATATAGGCCTATCGCAGTCTGGGTCGTAGAAACATTATATGGACTTAAATAAGGAGAATTATGTAACATGAAGAAATAGTAGTACAATTTGAACATGATACAACTAGCAACGGTAATGTATTAATTCCAAACTAGCAGATCTACGTAGTTACCGATATCTACAATACGCACTTCTAGATTAGTACAACTAAAACCTTAAAAATATAATGCATTTATTCAAACAAATTTTTAAAGAATACACACTATTTAACTCAATAGTCACATATAGGATCTATGAATATTACCTGAAATCGGCGTCTGAATCCGGCAGGGCTTCGCCCCTTCTTCTCTTCTCCTTCCCCCTCTTCTTTTTTTTTTCACTGGAATTGAGGAGAGAAGAATGAGGGCTGGGGGCTGGACAGCAGGCCTTTTATAGGCAGCGAGGTGTAGCGCCCGTTCCGTCGTGGCGCCTAGCGGGAAAATTATCTCTTAAAAACCCTAATTGCGAAATTTGTTTCTTCGATTGTTGTCTAGTGTCCGTGCCATCTCAAGATCTCAATCCCCGATCTATCGTCGAGTTCATTTCCGAATCCAAATCCCTCCAAATCAAATTCCTCCGCAAAAGTCTAGTTTGCCTCCCCCGGGTTCGATGGGCCGATTTCCGCTCGGCCCATCTCTCTCCCTCGCCCCCCCTCTCCCCGGCGCGCTCCTTTTCCCTCCCCCGCTCTCTGCTCGCGCGTGCGAGAGCCGCCCCGAGCGCCTCTCTCCCCGCTCCCCCGCTCAGCCTCGCCCGCCCGCCGCGCGCGCGTGCGCGTGAGCCGCCGCGCCGAGCGCCCCCTCCCTTTCCCCTCGCTCTGCCGCGCCTGCAGCCGCGCAGCCACTCGTCCCCGCGAGCCAGCGTGTGCGCGCCCGCGCGGACGCCGCCCGTTGCTTCCCGCGCGCGCGTGCCATGGTGGCCGACCGCCCGGTCGCCACCGTCGTCAGCGTCTTCGCGCGCCTGTCGCCCGTGTCGTCGCGCTGCTCCAAACCACCTCACCGTCATCGCCGTCGTCATCCCCCGGCCCCGCCACTCCGCGCGCAAGCCGCCAAGAGGCGGAGGCCGAGCTCTCCCTTCCCTCTGCCGCGTCGCCCCGCCCCCTCCTCCTTTTCCCGAATCGGCAAAGGGGCGAGCCCCCTTTCTCTCCCTCCTTTTCCTCTTTCCCCCCCTTTTTCCCTTCTCGCCGGCGTCATCCTCCTGTCGCCGTTTTGGCCGCTAGCTGGAGCGCCAGCTCGCGCCCTTGACCGCGCAAGTCGGTTCCCAAACCGACATTGCCGCCCCCCCTATAAACCCCAGCCTCCCCTTTCCCCTCCTCTCCTATTCACCCCCTCGCCATTGCCGCCGCTCCCGTGCTCTGTCTCGCCTCCGCCGTCCATCGCCAAGCGCCGGGAGAGCCGGTGCGTTCGTGGACGCGGAAGGGGACTCCGGGCGCTCGTCTCCTTCCTCTTCCCCGGCCCGAGGCCGGAGAGATTACTCCCGCGCCGTCGGCCTCTCGTCACAGCGCCCCTCCTCTTCTCGGTGATGCCTCTCTCCGTTCTTCCTCCTCGCTCCATCTCCTCCCCCTAGCTTTCGGTAGTAGCTTGAGTAGACTCCCCGTAGTTAGCCGGCGCCGCCCCGACCGTTGCCGTCGCTCGCCGTGTGCTCGCCGCCGTCGCCGCCCGAGCTCCGTAGCACCCGCCCGTCGCCGGCCTCGCTCGGCGTAGTTCCGCCCGAAGCCGCGTAGATGCTCTCACCGCCGGGAATCGACCCCTCGTAGCTTCGTCGCCGTTTTCCTCTTCTCCCGCCGCCTGTTGCCGCCGCCGCAATCCGCCGCCGTCGAGCAACCTCCGGCGAATCCGAGCCGTTGGCTCGTCTCCCCTCGTCCTGTGCAGCCACCCGGTGTGCGCGCTTTCGCCGGTATCGCCGTGGCTCGCTCCGCCGCTCGCCGCTGTCGCCCGCCGTCCATTCGCGGCCGGGTCGTCGTCTACCTCCCGCCGGCCCGCGTGGCCGCCACGTAGGCGCCACGTCGGCGCCAGCTCAGCCTAGACCGGGTCGGGCCGACCCCGGTCGGTCCCTCCGCGTGCGCGCGATCCACCGCGAGCCGTGAGGCTGCGCGTGGGCCCGCCGCACCTGCGTCCACCGCGGACCGCGCGCATGCACCGCGTCCCGTCCCCGCCCGCGCGCGTGCGTTGCATGCTCCCTCCGCACGGTGAGCCGAGCCGCTGACAAGCGGGTCCCACCCGGGACCGCGCGCGGTGAGCCCGGTCCACCGGCTCTCTCTCCTCCCTCCCGCGCGCGCGACCGTCTTGGGCCGCCTTCTTGGGCCGGCCGGCCCGTTAAGATCGGCCGCTCCGCTCCATTTCTCTTGGGCCGCGCCCTAGCTGTCCGAGAAAAGTCTATATTCCCTCCCTCCTTCCTTTTCTTTTTCTTTTCCAAAAAGGATTTAATTAAATCCTTTTCCTTTAGACCAAAAATCCAATAATCTTAGAAATTCAAAATCTTCCCAACCGTAAATCCGTTTGACCCCGTTCAACTTCCAAAATTTCCCAAATCTCGAGATCTATCTAGTGGCACGCTTAGAGGTCATTAATAGGGCTTTATTTTCGCCGTTTGTTGAGTTGTCCCGTTTCGCATGTAGTTTCGGAGCCCGAAGACCCGCAGTGCGAGGATTTCGAGGATCAAGCTCCAGATCTCGAGCAAGGCAAGCCACCTTTGAACATCTTGAGCCTATATTTGAAATTTAATTATATTGCTTGCGAAATATTATGCATTGATAGGATCACACTTAATCTGTTTTGTCCCGTCTGCAAGGCAGATTGGCGGACCTACCTAATTTGTCGCATTTGATCCTTCCTTTGTTAATTGCTATACCATGTCCCCTTGTAGCCACCCAGTTGCGCCTCGATACTCGTGCACTCTGTGCAAGTATCGACGGTCGCCTTCAAACTTAAAATCTGAGTAACAACTTGGGTAAAACTGGAGTTTTACAAAAGACTTGGAAAACCCGACACCTGGGTCGGTGCTTGCGAACTAAATGAATTTCCAAAACCGCGGACCGGGGAACGTACCGGGTGTACGGTTTCCCGCTCTCGCACTTAAGGACCGATTCCTTGGAATTTCATCCAAACATAAGACAAGTACGACCACATGGGTGGAATGGGACACCCCTGGCTGAGTAACTAGCTTATCAGGGGAGCCTTGATGCCGAGAGACATGTGGATTCGCCGGGGTGGTGTCGGGGAGGACCCCTGGGCTTCCTGGCACAGTATGGTCTGGGACCTAACCTGTTGTTGGTCTGGGACCCCTCTCGTCGGCATATGGTAAACCTGTGTCGGCTTTCGAAATGCCTTGTCATGAAAGCTTGGAGGTCTCCCGACGTGGTTGATCCCCACGGGCTGGGTGACCCAGGTTAGTAATGTCGTGTGGGTAAAGTGTACCCCCTCTGCAGAGGTTAACAAACTGTTCGAACAGCCGTGCCCACGGTCATGGGCGGATGTGAGGTGATTCCTAGCGTAGTTTTGTTTGACTACTGCTTGTGAAATTGCTGTTGTGAAAAGGGGTTCGATGTTTGAAAAATCTGCAGCTGATGGGATCAGCTAGGCCCGGGTGGCCGTTTGAAAAGTTGTTGGCCCGGGTGGCCGTTTGAAAAGTTGTTGGCCGGGTGCCAACCGTGTTGCAATTCCTAAAGATTGATACATTGCACATACTCCGACCGGACGAGACGCACTGTCTCAACCGTGTCGTTTGAGAAGCACTCACTTAGACCTTTTAGAAAAGAGTTCAAACAAAATCAATTACGAAAACAACAGCCTTTCCTTGAAGCCTGCATTAAACACTTATTTCCCCTGGCTTGCTGAGTACTCCCGTACTCACCCTTGCTCTATATAAATAATTCCCCCCCAGTTGCTGAAGAAGATGAAGTGGATCCTGCTGACGAGGAGTTCTTCCAGGAGCAAGTCGGCTACGATGAGTTTTAGGGTTTCGGCCTAGTTCCCAAGTCGCGCCTGTGATGATTGGTCCAAGTCCTGGTTTCCGCTTTCCTTTTGTATTGCAGTTGTGAGCTCGGGATCTGTCCGCAGCCCAACATGACTGTACTTCTACTCTATAATAAAGAGACCTCTGTTGCTGTGATACTCTGTCTCCCTGTGATACCAACACTGTTTCCTGGGACTGGTATCGATTAACAGGTTAATTTGGAGCGTCACGGGCTAGTTCCGGTCGGGGCTACTTCGGGGGCGTGACACGAGGCCTGCCGCCCGGCCAGAGGGCGGCAAGGGGCCGCCTGCAAAATAGCCGGCCCCGACTGGCTTTTTTACATTCGGGCCCCTTGCCGCCCCACCAGAGGGCGGCAAGGGTTTTCCTGCAAAAAAACCCTCCCTCCGTCACCGCCCGTTCCTCCCCCGTTTGCCACGTCTGCTTGCCGCCCCAGAGGTGGGCGGCAGGGGCTATTTCTGCAATTTTTTTTGGTCGATAGATTATTTCTGTAAATATTAAAAAAAAAATCTAAAACCCAAAAAAAGTCCAGGCAGATGTGCGTTAGTGAGCTTCGTCCTGCTCGTGAGCCCACGCGGCTTTTTCTTGGACTTGTTGGGCTTTGGTGGATATAAAAGGATCTGGGCATCTGCTCGCCTCTTGGCTGCGTTAGTCCTTGTTGGTTGGCCATTCTTCTGGAGCTCCTTCTCAATGTCCAGCATGTCCCGTGGCAGCAATATCGAACGGGCCAGCTCCTTCAAGTCATCGTCGAACTTGATTTTCGACATTGGATCAATTTCGGGGTACACGACGCCTTCGTCGGATTTTGTGGTGGACGCCACCAAGCAGACGACGCCTGAGGCTTTGAGAGCCTGAAAAAGAACAAAAAAACAAGTTAATATCATAGGGAGCGCACATTTGTTGAATTCACTACAGATGATCAGTTGATCACATGCAAACAGTATGAAAATAATCTTCTATCCATATAATAAATCATTAAAATCAATGTCAGGGGAATGAGTACAGGGATTAATATAGAACAGGGTAACAGCACTTGAATGCGCACATAAGGAAGGATAGTTTCAATTTATAACTTGTTTGAAAATCTCGAGTCTTTGCTACACTAGGTCTGCTGGATTTTCAACTACTACTACTCTGAGTTCAGACATCATCACAGCATGCAAAAATAGTTGAACTACTTCCTCCGTTTCACAATGTAAGTCATTCTAGCATTTCTCACATTCATATTAATGTTAATGAATCTAGACATAATATGAATGTGAGAAATGCTAGAATGACTTACAAGGGAGTAAAATACTAGTAGACAGAGCTTTATATCAGGTTTCAAAGATTAAATAACAACACATTACTCACCTTAAGATCTTCCAATACAGCTAGATAAGCATCCTTGATCTCCGCGACAGCAAGACCGTCAGGAAACTTTCTAATCAACGATAATAGTTTATCTTTTCCGTTCACACCATACTTGGACTGCAAAGATGCCAACAGTAGGTTAACATGAGGTTGATTCATGAAATGTGTTGGACTCATTGACATGGCTAGCAAAATGATGCACTTACCTTGTAAGAGAAAAGGTTGCCGACAAAGTGTACTTTCGGATTATTCTTCAACCTGTCAAAGACCTCCTTGTTGCCATGAATATGAACATAAGTTGCTTCATTTATTTGATCTGCAGTTAAAGCCTGTCTTGTCTGCAGGTTTAAGAAAAACAGGGAAATCAGTTCAGGTAAAATGTCATAAGGCCAAAAGTTCAACTCTCACGATCAACTTTTTGCTAAATTACCTTTTCAAGCAATTCAATTACTATTTTGATCTGTGCTGCAGCAGGAGACTTCCTAACTGAATTGATGCGCTGCAACCTCTCTGTATCATCTGAGAATTTACGCTGTGGTGGTTTTGCTGGAGTGGATGGACCATTTGTTGGTTGAACCCATCGAGTGATATTTGATCTTGGAGTTGAAGCTTGGTTTGCAGCAATACTGGATAGAGTTGTCTGGCACCTCTCCTGCTGCTGTCTAAATTTGTTCAGCCGCTCATGAAGAGCCATCTATAAAGAAATTTAGCACGATTTAGTTTAGAACATTGCAACCATACATATATAAGCATGAAATAGAAAACAGAAATGCCCGCATTATCTGAATAAAACCAAGATTACAAGCACTGAATATTGTACATCTGCAGACACTAGCGAAAAGTAACACGCACACAAGCATGTTGAAGCAGCAGGTAGACATATCACAATATAACATTTGTTTCAATGTGTATCCAAACCCAATACATCAAGTCCATTTGACTGGCAAAAATAAGTTCCAGTTGGTGCAAAGAATCATTATCCCGACGGTTTCCTGATAACCATTATAAAATACATTTGGTGCAAAGTATGTGTCCTTAATGAAGCCACATTCTGAGTTCCAAGGCACATTGTAGTCAAATTTGTGTTTTACAGAGTCAATTAAAAGATCAACAACCGATGACGGATGGTGAATCATCCTGTACAAAGCATCAAACATCAAACCCAAAAGGATTTCAGATTCAGTAGATACACAAAATTTTGGGAGATTCAGGGAGGGATTCATCAGATATCCCACAAAAGGGTTTCAGATTCAGGAATTCAGAAGCGGCAATTCAAAGGTTGGCATTTGATCATCAACATTTACCTTGATAAACGAGTTAAATTTTTTAACTAGGTATGTGCATCCCCCTAACCCACCTCCATAACCAACGAGGTAAAAGAGCAAAATCGCCCATGCCCAAACAAATCTGAGCGATCCCCTCGTTCGAATAAGATTCGACCATATTTGATCAAATCAAAACCCGCCAAAAATTTCACCGTACCAATCGCAGCTCAGTTCTAGGCGACCCAATTCCATTGAAAGAAATTAACCAATTCAGGTCAAATCAGTCAATGAGAGGAGAGAGCCCCTACTGTATCCGCGACGGCGGAGCAGACCCGGCTGCACGGACGCTTCCTTCGGCAAGATGCCGGCGGCGGAGCGGAAGGGTGGGGCCTCCCCTCTCGGCCGCGGAGGCCTCGCCGGCGGCGATTCTCACGCAAGCCTAGGATTTGATCGGCGAGCGGTGGGGGGCGAAACCGACGTACGATTCGCCCTCGCCAAAATTTTTTGGTCTCATCTCACGCCCGGGTCCAAGCTATATAGGCTGCGTGACTCGGGAGGCAATCCAAGTCGGTTTGGCCTTTGGAGAGGCAACCCAAATCGGAGTGGGCTTTGGAACTCAATGCTATGTCGGTGATATTTCTGGGCCTTTGGGCCTTGATGGCTGTTTGTATGGGCCTCGTCTATTACTGGACGGAAAATTCCTACTCCAGTTTAGAATGGGCCTTGATGGAAATGGACAATGCTGTCAAATTTTGCGCTATCATGTCGAGCGCATCCCATTTTGTAGAATCTAGCTATTGAATCCTCTATAAACGTACATAAAAATTCCTACGCTGGCCGCTAATCCCTCCGTCCAAAAAAAACCCTACTAATATGACCCCTCCTATTACAACAAACTAGCATGGTGGCCCGCGCAGATTACACGCCTAGCATCATTATATTCTCTCTCATATAATAGCATATATGTTTTATCATTATATTATTCAAATATATTAAAATGACAACATAATTTTAAATTTTGCAATAACTTTACAAAACTACTAATGTGTAATATTCATATTGTATTTTATATACGTTTAGTTATTAATTATTTTTAATATCAAATTTTAGTTATTTGTAAATTATATATATTCCTATATGGACTCTAGACTCGTCTTTTAATATTGTTTTTAATTCCGAATTTTCTGTAAATTGTATTTCTATATAGAATCTATGCTCTTCTTCCAATTTTATTTATTTTTATTTCTAAATTTTTATTTTTTCAAATTGTATTTCTATGTGGACTCTAAATTTATCTTTCAATATTCTTTAATTTTTAATTTCGAATTTCAGTTACTTCTAAATTGTATTCCTATATTGACTTTAAACTATTCTTCCCATGTTTTTCTTAATTTCGAATTTTCGTTATTTGTAAAATGTATTTCTATACGAACTCTAAACTCTACTTTTAATTTTTAATTTTATTGTGTTTATTCCAAATTTTAGTTAGTTTTAAAAATCCTATATGGACTCTATACTCTACTTCTATATGGACTCTAATCTCCTCTTCTAATATTCCTTATTTTTTAATTCCGAATTTTAGTTATTTCCTAATTGTATTTCTATATGGACTCTAGTCTTCTATTATAATATTCCTTATTTTTTAATTCCGAATTTCAGCTATTTCTAAATTGTATTTCTATATGGACTCTGCCTTTTCTTTTTTTCTGATTAATGTGAGAATTTATAGGCCATAAGAGCGAACGTGGAGGCTCCTTTTTCTATTACTTTAATAATATAATATAATAGATAGATAGATAGATATGGATAAAAGGATGTTTAGATTCGTTGTGATGATCTCTTCTAGATTGAGTTTTTTTAAGACGGAGAGTACCTAACCCATACAATAAAAGTAGACCAGAGGTTGTTCATATATATCTAAGTTTGTGTAAGGTTTAACCGAAAGGCAAGAAGATAATGAGGAGCCGAGGATAATAGGAAAAGGAAGTGCCGCACGTGGGAGTGGTTGTTGATGCGAGCGTGGGCGACAGTGTCAGACGAAACTCGCGGGCCAACGCTGCAACAAAACGCATGATGGACTGCTTTGTTACAGCTAAACATCTGAAATTATTACGATGGCACATGATGTAATGCCTTTTAGTTTGCTCGATATGCAGCGGATGTGCAGTGTGCAACAAGTAAGACAGTCAGCAACAAATTGCCTAGTTGTAATCGTCTTTGATTTTGAAACGAATCAATCAACCGAGTAGTAGTATGCTTCAGAGAGCTGAAACTATATATGGTCTGTTCTGAACAAATCCGGCCGCGCGCCGTCCAACTGCAGTAAAAGGAGTGAAGAAAAGAGAAAGCGGAAATAGTGCATATACTACATGAAATCCTACCACGCATCGCACGTATTTTGATGCGAATGATGCTGCCCTGCTCTGGTTTTCTTGGATCTGTTGCTTCCTAAGCTTCTTTCCGTTTCTTGGGATTCGTACGATCAGCCCAAGGGGCCAACATTGGCAACCGATGAACATGCCGCGATCATCGACAGAGATCTGTAAGGATGAGCATGTCTGACTTTGAATGCAAGATTCACACTAAAATGTTCAGTCAAGTATAAGTAGCTATACATAGTACTATTACACAGTTTCAAGCTAAACATTATTATTGTTTTTGTTTTGCTTTTGGTCACCTTTGATCAGTTCTCGAAGCTAATAAACACACTAGCATGGTGATGTCTGGATCTTCAGAATAATGTCCATCTGTGGAGCCGGTTGTGCTTGGTTCATCAAGAGATCAGGCACTGTAGATGGTCAGGCAGGCAAAGGCAAGCAGCCAAAGACGGACAGACACCTGAAGGAGCATCTCTCATTCTGTCATTCAGTCACTCCTACTACTACGTGTACTACAGTAGCAGGTGAGGTGTGAGCATGGCTTAGCGTCAGAACGCAGATGATGCGTGCGTGGCTGCCCACCGAAAAGCAAAAGAGAGATCGATCGAAAGAAGCGAAAGGGTGAGAGGCCGTGTCCGTCCGCGGGCGGCGTGCAACCGCGCGCGCGGGATGCTCGCTTTGCGCGCTCTCTCATGTCTCGTGTTTTCTCATGATGGATCGTGTTCTTCTCTCGGGATCACCACCGCCGCGGCCTCGCAACCGCTCGTCGTCTTGGCTATCCAATCCGATCCAACCACACACGGCTACACAGGCCTCGGCTCGATCGGCTGTACCAGCTGTCTGCTCTGTTCTGCTCCCATGTCTCTGCCGCTGTCTGTATCCTGCTTGCTTGCCTCTCTCTCTCTCTAGGACTTCGTTCTTTCTTTAGCTTTGCTCATCTTTTCGCTTTCTCTGATCTCGAAACCGTGTACATGCTCCTCCTAGTTTATGGAACGGGAGGAATTAATCATCTAATCTCAAGTCTTGGCTGGCTCTATCCTATGGCAATTGGCAAGTCACATGGGACCAACACATGCAGCAGCAATGCACGCACGAGTGGCTGAACTCTGAACTTCTGAAGAAACCTGTGCAGCTAGTGCAATCTGTGTTGGTTCCGTTGAGTGCGTGCGAGGACAGCCCGCTTCTTCGAAATTTCGTGCAGTAAACGGATCGCTCTGCATTGCAGGGGTGTCAAATCTAGTGGTTTTTCGACATCGCCGATGTGCTCTACCATATTTAGTCGTCGATGAAAATGACTGCGGAATGATGACAGAAACCGCACAATGCCATGCCATAGTGCACATAATCCTTCTCTTTTTTCATCGATGCGTATGATGTACTTCACGGGAAAACTTCCCTTTTGCATCAAAGATTTACACGCTAGTCACATGCAAGCAGGAACCAGGATGCAGGCCATGCATTCATCTCAGAGCCAGGTGGCTTTCAGTTGCTTTGCAATTCTCCCTTCACGTTGCCTGTTAACCTTAAAGCTCATGCCCATGTTTTACAGCTAACTGAAACTGTCCTGTCTGTTTGATCGTGTTTCGGTACATGGTTTCAGGGACCATATGATGGTCATATAGATTTAATCATGGCCCCTTTTTTGCACTTGTGTCTCTTAGTCTCTACTAAAATAACAGGGTTCAGATTAGCACGCAAGCAAGGGATTTGTTTGATTATTAGTTGGCCCCTGCTTTTTTTCACCATAGCTTGTTCGTGAGCAGTAGACAAAACGCACGAAGGAGAATCATTCCAAGGATGGTCCAGCATCTACAGTACTACTCCACAAGACTACTAGCCTGCAAGGTAGTCAATGACTCCATGGCACCTTTTTTTTTTCTTAAAACCGGACATTGCATTATTGCATACCACTATAGTTTTTGCAAGTTTGCTGATAGCAGCTTGGTAACTAATGGAAGATCTTACTAGTATCTTAAACTACGGCATTTTCTTGACAAAAATCATCACAGCCGCAATATAATTCCAGATACTAAATATATATGTTGCATCCTAACTATATATCGAATATATCCTTGCGATGATCCATCGAATCAAGAGAAAAAGAGAGTGGAGTACGTACTGCATGTCTGCATGTCGTCCATCCTGAGCTGATCGGCGACAAGAAAATAGCCAAACTTAGTGTCCACTAGGGAGCAAAGCGATCGCGACGAGATCGATGGATGTATCGAGCAATCTTCTCTAGCCGCCCCACTGCACGATCGAATTGAACTAGCTTGTTGCTATCGGCCACACTAGTACCTGCACTACTACCTGGCCATCTGCTCGACGTGCCGATGCATTGGAATATCTGATCGTATCTGCAGACATGACAAATCGATCCTTCAGGCTTCAGGCGAATCGGCACTGAAAAGTGAAAACTGCAATGCGCAACGCACGCGTTCTTGCTTGTCGTAGCTAGCTAGTGCTATTTGAAGAGATTAATCTGGGTAAGGTTTCAAACAACTGAAACCGAGCAACAACTCCAGGATAGAAATTAGAATCCTACTGACAATCTTCACAGATCAAAGATTTCCAAAGTTCCAACCACCACGTAAGTTCGAACAACTTTGGACAAAAGCAACCGAAAATATTTAGTACGTGCCCGAACAACTGACCCAAAGGGAGCCACTGCACCGATAGGGCGGACCACCCTATAAGGTCTCGAAAGAGAGCCCTAAAAACAAAAGCGAATTAAGCCTCGAGGTCATATGATTAATCAGCTGTGGATGGATCAATCTGGCGACAGGGACGTGCTCATATTCTCCCAGAGCGAGTAGCAGATTACTCCTACAACCACATGCCTGCGTGCGTGCGTCCTCCGATCCCCAACGCCTTGGTTAATTAATCTGTTAAGAGCCAGCGAGGCTAACAAGCAAGCACCCGTACGTGGGAGTCTCGTGCAGACGAGATATCGGATAGGGAAAAAGCGGAGACAACGTGGTACGTGGTACGACCCGCGCGATCCTGCACGCACCCGTACGTGCGACGCCAGGTTGGCAGCGGTAGGAGGAGGAGGCAGAGGCACACGGATATGCCGCCTGCACCGCTGCCCGGTCGTGTGCGCGCTGCTGCGCTTGTAACGTGTCCGCGCCGCGGCCGACCGCGGGTGGAGGCAAAGGCTGCCTCGGCAGGGCGCGCGATCGGTCGATGGATCGATGGGTGGATGAGTGGATCAGTGGATGGAGGCATGGAGCGAACGAGAGAGAGAGAGATCCCTTGGGGCCTTGCGGCAACATGCGGTTGCCGCGCGAGGCGGCAGAACGTGACGTCGCAGCAGCCGCTTTAGCTTTGGCCGAGAGACGGACGGACCCCCACAACCCTGTAGGCTTGTACTCCTGCATGCCACTAACATCTCGCTTAATCAGCATGTCCCACTTTATTAAGGTTGCTCGTAGATAGGTTGGTTACTCATCACAGGGTTTTCCACTGTTCATGCCTCTCGACCTTTAAGAATCCACGGGAGTGGTTTTTGTACTGTGTGTTCTGTCTGTCTGCTCTAGGATCTGTCCAAGCTGCTGCCATCGCATTGGTTTGGTGGTAGGAGTAATACTAGCCATCAAGAACCAAACAGAAACAGCATACGAACAAAACGTGAGTTTTTCTCTCTCTTTTTTTTAATTTTTTTCGTTCATGAAAGAACAAAATGAGAGAAGTCGCAGTATGAAAAGCCGTGCGCTGGTGCGACACTGCAAATCGAGCAAAAGAACAGCGAGCCAGGAGTAGAGCTATAGGAGTAGTACTCCATAGCAGAGCATCCATTTTGTGAGCTTTGGCCCAGACGATCGCCAATAAAGAGTCGACACACGCGCGCCCGTTAAGCACCATGCATCACATCCAACATACTAACAAATTAACAACCCATGAGACCAAAATCCTACGAGAACATCATAGCGCCCCCTCCCTCGAGTCGGACCATCACGTCCAATCACCCCCAGTGGCCAGCGCACACCAACATCCCCAGCATTTCCCACTACACTGAACCTGAACCAGCGGTACATCTCAGAGCACCATACTCCTACGTGTGGCGAGGTAGACCACTTACATTGCCAAAGTGCCAAGCCGGAACACATCAACTCATCAACAAAGGTGATGGGTAGATAGCCCAACCGAACCCGGCCGGTGGTGGTGGCCTCGCCACCGTTGGCCATCACCTCCGCTAGGGAAGGCGAGAAGCAGGGGATGAGCAGTATCCCTATCAATCGCCCGGATTTTGTCAGCCCAACCAACATCCTGCCATGGCGACGGATGATGGAACGGGTCTAGCTTGTCGCGCGACACGTCCGGGGCAAACCACAGCTCGGTGTGCTTGTCATTGCTGTACATGCTGTGCTGCCGCCGCGCTAGGAGCCCGGGCGCCCTGTGCCTGAAAAGGACGGCGGCTGTGCCGCGGAGGCAGCCTCGCCGTCTGGTCTATTCTCGTCGCTGTCCCCGGCGACCGGTGGCCATGCTCATATTGTCATATTGGCACAGGTATAAGCGTGCCCGCACTGTGAGATATAGTCAGATGGCCCAAGTCGACGCTTGGAAAAAATTCCGCACTTTTTTTTTTGACAAACTAGAGTAGTGTCTCGGTCTTACAATATCGTTACGGCGGCGGCGTTGTCGTGCGTGCGTGCGTGCTTCGATCCACCGTAGCACACACGCACGCTGCCATCGCACTCAACCCCCGCGTGAACGTGTTAATTTTGTTTCAGGGCCGGGTTGCTATCGCCGATGCGGCTGTGCCCGCTAATCACGCGACAAGTGAGTCGTGCGTCCAAATTAACAGTACGTAACCCCACACGAAACACACCAACAAAAACTGGCAATCGATCACTAAATTTGAAAACAACACACATGTAGATGAACAGCGAGAACATGCCAGAAAACATTCTCCCGGTGACGTGCAATCAAAATCCCTTTCGTTGATCTAGCTAGGCGCCCGCCTAGGCGGCCACACGCTATGAACTGGTTAAATGGGAGAGGAAGTAATAGTGACAAGCTGGCGAGATAGGATAACAGTATAACACAGCTCAGCTCAGTGTGCGTTATACTACGGGGGCCAGCAATGCGTGTCCTACCAAGCACAAAGATATGTATAATCCGTGGTAAAGATTAAAATTGATTATAGGAAGTATGGGAATCTCATGCTTTGCAGCTTGCATGCACTCCCTTTTAATTAGTTGTGAGCGAGTACGTACGGTGCAGTGCATTTGGAGGCGATTAGATTAAGCAGATAGATACATATATATGCAGTGCAGTACTAGCAGCAACTAGTATTAGCAAGCAAGCAGCTTTTCGCAGCGAAACGCCGCACCGGCTTGGCTGCGGCCCCTGCAGGCGGCTACATTCTCCCACTGTTTATGTTTGTTTCTCTTCATTACCAGTAGTAGCAACTAGCAATGGAGATTAGTGTTTTCTTTTCCCGTTTTTTATTTGGTCGATGGAGCACGAAGTGGCTCGAGATCGGCTCACTGCACCGTTCGCCACGTCCATCCGTTTTCTGTGCCATAGGCAGGCCCATAGCAGCAGGTCGGTGTCTGTGGATCAGAGCGGTGAACTCCCGTCACCGTCACTGCTGCAAAACGACGCAATACGGTGTGTGTATGCAGAATGAAGCCCAAAATGGTACGAAACGAAACGGAATACTCGCACTAGATTACTGCGCTATAATTAGCACTAGTACTACTACTCCCAGAAGTTATTGCCGCTGCTGCAATGCATGCGTGCTCACGTTTTGGGTGGGTGAGGGACAGAGGCAGAGGCGACAGTACTACATGCGTCTCGATCGCCAGAGTTAAATCTTGCGACGTCGTACTCTACAGGGGGAGCAGCAGCAGCGCGCGGTAGTATAGTTGCGTTTGCGTACCCTTCGATCTTTGATGGGCGGAATAGAGGAACGTCTGAACCATCGTAATGTATGGTATAGGACGACACATTCCCATTCACCTCGGTCTGAAAAAAAAAAGAAGCTGAAATTCACTCAGGTATATGGACTGATTAGCAGAGGTCGTGGCAGTGTCAATTGTGAAGAAATGATAAGTTCACCGGCGGTGAGGGGACGAGAAATAAGGAGAGACAGGGAGAGAGACGGGATGGCCCCATGACCCCCATCACCGTCACCCGCACGCCCAAACCGAATTAGCCGGGCGCCACACCCCCGTTTCCACCACCCAAGCTTCCCCTTCCACCGCTATATCTTCCGCCCGATCCCTTCCCCTCTCACCCTTCTCTCCTCCACCTTTCCCCAACACGTACCACCAACTCACCGCGTACCAAGCCACCGGCTCAGCAGCAGCAGCTGCCATTTCACAGAGGCATTGGTTGCTGCTCTCTCTTCTTGGCGTTTGTTTCCTATGGAGAGGTGGGCGGCGCCCAAGGTGACGGCTGGTTCGGCGAGGCGGTACGTCGCCGACCAGCCGTCTTTCTCATCCACGCTGCTCGACGCGATATACAAGTCGATGGACGAGCAGCCGGGTCACGGCGGCGGCGCCACCGGGGTGGAGGCGGTGGCTGCGGCGGCCAAGAAGCAGCACGAGGCGGCCCTGCACTATGGGAACTACTACAAGCCGTCGCTCGCGGGGAGCTACCGGGCGCGCGCGCCGGGTCCGCACGCCACGACGTCGAGCTCGTCGGAGTGTTCTAGCTACGGCGGGTTCTCGTCGTCCGAGGCGGAGTCGTCGCACCACCGACGCCTCCGCCCCATCCGCACGACTGTCCCCGGTGGTGCGCCGGGGCCCGCGCCGGAGAAGAAGGCCAAGAAGCCCGGGGCCTCCATACGCGCCAAGCTCAGGGACCTCCGCAAGCCGGCTTCCCCCGGCGCGCGCCTCGCGGGCTTCCTCAACTCCATCTTCGCCGGCAAGCGCGCGCCGGCCACGCCGCCCTCGGCGACGGCCGGGGCGGAGTCCGCGTGCTCGACGGCGTCGTCCTACTCCCGCTCCTGCCTGAGCAAGACGCCGTCGACGCGCGGGCAGGCGAAGCGGACCGTGCGGTTCTTGGACAGCGACACGGAGTCCCTGGCGTCGTCGACGGTGGTCGACCGCCGCAGGGTGCCCGTGGAGGCGGTGCAGCAGATGCTGCTCCAGCGGATGGAGATGGAGAGCGACGAGGACGACGACGAGAGCAGCGACGCGAGCTCCGACCTGTTCGAGCTCGAGAACTTCGCCGCCATTGCTCCCGCCGGGGCCGCGTACCGGGACGAGCTGCCGGTGTACGAGACGACCAGAGTGGCGCTGAACCGCGCCATTGGCCATGGGTATGGCCATGGACGGAGCGCCAGAGTTGTCTGAATATCTTAGTTGGAATCAACCGGGCGAGAGGGGTAACTGTAAAATGGCGGTGTAGTTACTGTAAAATGCAATTAGTTTGGGATAAGTGTTCTTCCCTTTCTTTTTTGATCTCTGGTGTTTTCTAAGGCTGCGTTCGAGCGCAGGAGAAAGAGAGAGATAATTTTGTTTTCCGTTCGCACGTTTCTTGAACTACTAAACGGTGTGTTTTTTAAAAAAAATTTCTATAGTAAAGTTGCTTTAAATAATCATATTAATCCATTTTTGAAATTTAAAATAATTAATACTTAATTAATTATGTGCTAATGGCTCATCTCGTTTTATGTATCTTTCCAATCTTTTTAATCCCCTCCTTCTCAAACACACCCTAAAGAGATTTCCTGTCTCTTTGGAGGTGATTTGTGTTCTTAGATGTGGAGTAGTAGGTTGTTTTTAACCGTGGTAATTCAGTAACATCGTTAGGTCTTTATACTGTGCCTTTTTTTTATGGGTGATGAAGCAAATGCTCAGTTAAACTGGCAAAAATTGTCAAGATACTACTGTGCTTATCCTCGACTAATGGATTAACATGATGGATCTAAAGCTTTCTAAACCTAATGGGAACATGTGTGTGTTCACTTTTACTAGTACTCCCTCCGTATTATAATATAAGGGATTATAAGTTTTTACTTATAACATTTGACCACTCGTCTTATTCAATTTTCTTTATAAATATAAAAAACTAAATATAAAAAACAAAAAGTTATGCTTAAAATACTGTAGATAATAAAGTAAATCACAAATAAAATAAATAATAATTTTAAAAAAATTTGAATAAGACGAGTGGTCAAATGTTGCATGAAAAACTCAAAATCCTATAACGGAGGGAGTACGATCGCAGCTGTTCAACAGGAGTAGTTTTTCTTCTCTGCGAGAGCCAGTGTACCCAGAGAGTCAGAAGAGTCATAGTTATCGAAACCGCTTTTTTCGTGAAGTATTAAAAAGCGA
This sequence comes from Oryza sativa Japonica Group, assembly GCF_034140825.1. Lineage (NCBI taxonomy): Eukaryota > Viridiplantae > Streptophyta > Magnoliopsida > Poales > Poaceae > Oryza > Oryza sativa. The sequence goes on along the minus strand of NC_089037.1, from coordinate 4,048,461 downwards.
TCCGACCGTGGAATCAATTGATATGGATATTGAAAGGATCAGTTGGATATTTGAAGACTTGACGACGTTGCCATCTCATCGATGGCAAGCGCACTGTCAAGTGCTAACACAAAGTGTGTTTACAAAGAAACTCATCGTGCAACCTATTAGTAAGATGACAATTTAACCTCTTCGCCTTGTTACATAAGGATACAAAAAGTTTCAGAATAATTACACATTTGTACATCATCTGGTATGTCATCGTTTCAAACATAAAGTTTTAAACCACATACTTCTACTCAAGCATGTGTGCTAGTACAATCTACTATGCAGAGTAGTACTAGCATTTCTACTAGTACCGGCAGATATCACGGTAACAATAATGGCAACATGAATATGATCCATAGGCAAATTAACAGATCAAAGGCAGATTGGACGGTAGGAGAGGGATGGGCTAGAGGGTGAGAGATTTGACGGGATGCACACGCTCTGTCTGCTGCTGGAACATGCGAACCACTAATCATTACCGCGATCATTTTCAGGGTTCACTTCACATATTTCTATTGCCGGTTGCCGCAGGCCGCAGCTTGTGAATGGCACCTAAAAAGAAAAACTGTCAGCATCAGCTGTGTGGTGAACAAGGGGTTTGGGATTGATTAGTATCTAACAAGGGATTAGGGATTGATTATTTGTTCCATTTGGTGAGTCAGATCAATCAGCTCATCTATACTATCTAGCTTGTGATAATCTTTTTGGGCAGTAAGTTTCACATGCGAATTAATCCAGGAAACAAGGCCTCTATCCCGTTAAACCGTACGACATTTCCCCCAGAAATGTGCTAATTTGGCAAGTCCATGACTTGGCATGGAAGCGAGTACTGAACTTGTTCAGTGAGGTGGCACTTGCCTGATACAGAGATCAGGTTTAGATCATTCTGGCACTTAAATTATTCATGAAGAACATTTTGGCAGCTAGAAAACCCCCAAATTCATCGGCCGGTTGATCATAATCAACATGAGAGTCAATTATTTCGGCTACAGGGGAAGATCATATGCACCTTTCTTTTCTGACTGCTCATTTCTGCAGGTTCTTTTGTGTAGTTCAATGTTTTGCCCGGAACCATTTATTTGTTCATGTCTTCACTATACTATCCGTGTTCCTTCGATAGATGCATGCCACCTTATATATGTTTTTTGGTAGCGTTGCTTCTCAATCAGGTAGCATCACTGTCCTTCCTATGTTTGTACCGTTCGTACCATCATTCATTTTTGTACTGTTAACTGGCACGTACATTGATTTTTTTTTCACCATTACTGGCCACTGCTGCGTGATCTTAATTATGTAGCAAATGCAGAAAAAAGTACTGCATAAATGAGTTTAAAAGATATGGTTATTGCTCGAGTAGATTGATGTGATTCATGCAATAACTTAAAATGCAATCAAAATCTCTTGCCTTCTTTTGGGTCCCTCACCAAGAAGCGTGGTGTGATGTCGCAGCCATGGATCATGTGTATCCTTTTAAATTATGCACGAAATCTTACTTTTTATCCTGGGCTTTTCTATGAACTAATCTGGACAGTGGAAAGCAAAATGCGTGCTTCATTCCTGCAATATTTTTCTCTGCAAATTTCTTTAACTTTTTTCCCAGAGCTTTATTAGCGAGCCGTCATCAGTCCAAAAGAGGAGAGTTAAAGCCTCTTGCGACGGTGTCAATCGTAAGCCATCTCATTAGAATCAGTTTTGTTTTTTAAGTCTCGATCATATCGTTCCATCAATCGATTCCAATACTTTTGGAGCATGGCTTGACACTAGGAAATGAAAAATACCAGTACATCAGTACTACCATTGCTCATATATTACTCTGTTTATGCTTTTCATGCTCCGTTTCTTTTCTCTCATCGAGGCAGAAGAGAGAATCTGACGTGTAGATTGCTGCATGTGGAGGGGGTATACCTGTAATCTTCAGAAACTTTGCTCCTTTAATTTTCAAAAAGTAAAATTGTCACTTGTCAGGAGAACCAACTTGCGCGAGGCAAAGAATGACAAAATTGCACCAGATGCGTCTCGGACAAAATCATTTCAGATGGATAAATCAAAACGAAACACATTTTTGGACCACAAATCTTAATCAAGTCCGGACCCCTCCCTCTCTCTGAAGAAATGTACTTCATCAATAAGATGAGGACGCACTTAAAAATCGTTAGTAGTAGAAGACACATATGCAATGAACCATCACTTGAAGAAAGGGCCACCACGCAACAGCAGCATCAAGAAGCTATCTAATGATCAGATAAGAAGAGTCGTCTTGGTTGTTTGCTAGTAGTAGATCGTTACAAACCCAGAGAGCAAAATGGCATCCTAATTGTTCATCTTGCCAACTTAATTGGTCCTTCAGATGATGCCACTGGACATGAGATGGACGTGTCTAAATCATCTGATAATTGAGGGCACACAAACGACATAAAATCAAGCATGGGCACACGACGACACAAAGCAGTTGATGTTGTGATCCCTAGACAGAGCAGTTGGGGATTTGGCCTTTGGCAATGCATATGCATAGATCATAACTGCTGCATTAGAGCAGGTACAATAAGCTAGTTTAGCTGGCGATAAAACTGCCATATCAGATTTGTCCATGAGTTGGACAAGAGAGAGAGGACGAGTGGGCGACTAAATTGTCGCTGGCTACACACACAACCCAACGCAAGTGCAGCAGCACCAGGCTAGCTTTAATTGGGACAAGCGATTGTGGGCCCACGTGAGCTGACTCGATGCAGGATGAAACAACAGCAACAAGATTAAAAAATTGGATGGGGAAGCTAGCTAAAGATTAAACAAATAGATAATAGTCGATGTGAACATGCTTATTGTATACATTAGCTCTTAGCAATATCTGTAAGAGGCTGATGTGGTCATTTTTGCAGCCCTTAGCGGGCGGCACTATTGATCTTGCTCTTAGAGCAGGTACAATAGCAGGCTATAAACATATTTTAGACAGATAAAGAAAGAGAGAAAAGAGCAACGGGCTACAGATCTATAGCCAGTTGCAGCACGGACTCCAAGACGTAATATGTGTATGATAGGTGGGACCAGATATTAATAGTATAGTAAGCAACTATTGTATGAATTGGCTATTACATTGACTATAGATGATTTGGAGTTAGTAGTGGGCTATACTATTAAACTTGCTCTTAGGACTTAACTAAACCAACCAGTGGCCTAGATTGGCCTGTGGACCACTGAACCAAACAATAGCCAATAGCTAGGCTGATAAGCACCAACAAAAGATGAGGAAATTCCAGCGCACATTGGCTTGCAATTCTGTACTGTAGCCATATTGTAGGCTCTACTCTCTAGCTAGTCTCTCTCAAAATGGAGTACGCAGGATTGTCAAGCTATTAATATAGAGGGACAAAGATCTTCAAGGCTGTTGACAAAAGCAACTTGGGTCCCCTTGCACATGAAAGAAAAGGAAGGCAGAAATATTAGCCTTACCTGAGATAATAGGGTGCTACTAATCATAGGCTATATCTCAAAAGAAGTTTAGGCTTTGATTCAGGGGTGCATTATTTTGTAGAACAAGAGTACCATCATTTAAAATGGGACATTAAGTTTATTTGTTAGCAGAAAAAGCTATACGCACAAAATATTTGTTACAAACGTTTTACAGACGCTAATGTGCCAAATTACGATTGAATCTTGATTTTCTACATCTTCGAGCTAATTCAAATCAATGGTTGAGAACTTTGTTAGTATGAATTCTGTAAGAAAATTTTAGAACGTGTAGCACTGTAGCGCTGCTCTATGTTAGCTGATGAAATTCTGAAGGCATGTCTTTCCTTTTGTGTCTTCAGGCAAGTCTGGTGTACCATGGTTTTAGTGGTAACAAATTTCAGCCACTTGGTGGAGAACATATAGGTGTTTAGGACAAGATATAGAACCCTTAAAAGTTATTGCGTGATCCATTAATTAATTAACTAAAAGAGAGGTTTTACTTGCCCATTAGCAGTTGACCCTTGCAGTTAGTTTCTCAACCACTGATTAAGCATAATTAATCAGTCCTATGTTAACTTTTCAGCAGCCATGTTATTGATGCGAAAGGGTGGTTTGTTCAAAAGTGGAAGGCTGACATACTTGGCTACTGTTTGCCCTATCCTTAATCCTCAATTATAAAATGGTATTGGAGTATAATTATAAAATGGTATTGGAGTAATTGCTAGTGTGGTTGTACGTGCTTGTGAGGTAGGTAGCATCTAAACAGCATATAGAGCTACAAGCCTACAGACCTAAGAAGCCTAAATATGAGATTAATTGCTATTGGAGTACTATATGCACCCGTATAAAAATTATAAACATTATGGAGTAGCCTTTACGTGGGCATGCATTTGACACCAACTCACTCACCCCAACATGCTTTGCTTTCTCAAAAATCAAATACAACCAACAAAATCATAATCCAACTGTCGCATCAACAATTTCAAAACTAATTTCCCTTCTAAAAAATCAAACAAATACAAACAACAAGATCATAATCCGACTGTCGCATCAACAGTTTCAAAACTAATTTCCAAGCAAATCTATGCACCCGTGTAAAAATTAAATTACACGAGAATCCCGGGTGCATGTGCATACACACAGCTTACATGGGTGCAAGTTTTGACGTCACGAATGCTGTATGCACATGGACCGTTTGACAATTGCGCGCCTGCCACATTCTTGTCAAATATTGGTAGCAGGATCTGGACAATTTTCAATTAATATGGAGTATCAGCACCAAATAATACCAGCATGTGCCACTGTGCTACAATTTGTACCAATACCAGACAAGTATTTCCTCCGTTTGAGAATATAAACAACATAGCACCGGATAAGATGTATCATGTTCAGATTCGTAATATTAGGATATATCTAATCTAGTTATAAGTTGCTATATTATATTATTCTGTAACAGAGGTAGTAGCAGCAACGTTGAAAAGAGAGAACGGAAACGCGATTTGAAATAGTCATGGGAGCAATTGGTGAGAGAACGTCAATTCCATTGTGATTTGTGAACACAGCTCGCAATGCTGGGATACAAGTATACAACAAACCACCAAATCTTGAGAAGCAGAGGAGGTCAAAAGGTGCAGTGGCAAAAGAACATCAAGCCACAGGGCGGCCAGGTCCCCCACGCCCACGGACGATCAAAGTGGCACCGATCCCAGGGAGAAGCCAAGCCAGGCGTGACAGCGTGAGGCCGAAGCTCTCCCTCTCCTCTCCTCTCTCCTCTCGGCAACTTTCGCTTTGATCAAAAGCGGCGCCCCCCGCTGCACGCACGCACGCGCGACTCGTCTCGCGGCTCGCGGCTCAGCTGGCTCGTGGTGGGATCGGGCCGATCGGATCGGATCCGGTTCGATTCCCCCATCGCCCCTCCCGCTTTATTCTTCTTGGAAGGTGCGAGCCGGCGAGAGCGCCAGAGGAAAACGGCTTGACGCGCTGTGTGCCCCGCCGTTGGGCCCCTCTCGCTTTTAACCGCGCGCGTGCACCGGGAAAAATCCAGCCGCTGCTGACAATGTGCACGTATCCCTTCCTGCGGTGCGGGTGGTGGTGGTGGCCACTGGCCAGCCGAAGTTTCTGACAATCTTGGGCGACGTCAGAGCAGCAGCGGAGTAGGAGTGCTCCCACGCTAGATGAGCAGCAGCAACGCTGCACGCGGAGAGGGGGCCCTGTGGTGGATCACACGATTTTGCTCTTGCCGAACCGTACGACGTGCCGATCCTACGATGGAGAGCATGTGCTGTTCTGCACACTACTCCTTTCGTTTTATAAAAAACAATCTAGATCTGTTCAGATTCGCTGCACTAGAAGGGATTATATCACCACATCTTCTTTTAGGTTGGTTTTTTTTAACGGAGAAAATAGGGAGTACGTAATGTGACCTACAGTACACTGCTATTGCTGCTACATTCGGCGAGAGATACGTTGCCTCATCGCCGGGAGCAGGGCAGGACAAAGTGGCAGAGAGCCCGGCTGGCAGAAGTAGGAGTAGGGCAACCCAACGGATGCTGCGTGAGATCTGCGGGGATCGTGTTATAACATTGATTCACGAGGGAGGAATGAATGTTTGAGCATTCATTGATGGAGAAGGCCAAACAAGGAGCCAAGCTGGCCGACCCAGACGTGTTAAAACATGAGTGATTCAAAGGGTAATAGGGCATTCTCATAGGGGCACCCACAATGGTTATTTATAGGCTCTATATAAAGGATCCATGTCAGCATATTTTTCTACTTGGAAGAGATTAAATGAAGAGAGAGAGCAAAGCTATCTACTAACCTGGAGATAGTCTATAGAGAAAAACGAGACAATGTATTAGAGAGCTATAGATACCCATGTAGACATACTATTGAGATTGTTTACTATTAATTTAGTTTATTATTGAGATGTACATATTTTATAGATAGCACCTAACTTTACCATTGTGGGTGCTCTAAGAGTGTCCTTGAGGTGTCAAATAGACTGATGCCACATGTTCAAAAATTCGTCTCCCACAAATTCAAATTACTTCGAGTGGTAGCTTCAACAAAGACCTTATAAATAGACAAAAAAATATAAATTCACTCATCTTTTCCATCTCCCCAAGAAGTATATCAACACAGCTTTACTACCACCTAGTGCTCACAAGTCACAACTCCTCTCCTCCATCTTCTCCTCACCACCCAGTACCAACAACTCATCTGTCTCGAGACAGACAATGAGGGTGTCGAACTAACAGCTTAGCAAAGGAAGGTGATAATTAAGGGTCTGTTCAGATTGTAGCTTAAAAAAAACTTACCAAGTTTTAGCAATGCCAAAATTTTGACAAGATATCAATTTTGGCAGAATTTCTTATGTATTGACCAAATTTAGCAACAAACTAAATATAAATATTTTTTTGCCAACTTTGCTAATAAATGGTAAGGTTGAAAATAACATCAAAGTGAACAGGCACTGAGGGTGCTCCCGTTGCAGTAAAGGAGGAGGTAGAAGTCCCGAGTCATAGCGGTGTGCACGAACGGAGCAGTGAGGTGGTCGAGCAGGATAATGCTGAGGAGGATATGTGCTCAGTTTGTCAACTTTTGTTATCGCCTCTGAAGCCCGAAGTAGATCAAGCAACGATAGCTCGGGTTGACGAGGTTTGTGGCAATGCGAGTTAGGGTCGTCTTAGGGACAAGCTCGTTGTATTTGCTCGAGCTCCTACTCAGCCCAGCATCGCAGGTCCTTCTTCCCTATTCGACCACTACTATCACCTTTTTTTCGGATATCACGGCTACCGCTTAGATGAGGAAGAAGGAGAGCACACAGGACGATGGCCTCGCCCAGCACACCGCGTAAAACTATGGTGTCGTGCCCAGAGTGGTATTGCTATGTGGCCACTTGAATGCCCAAGCTTGAGCAACAACTCTAACATGGAGAGGTAAGACAATAAGACACGGTGAGGTCACTCACCATATCGGATAGAATCATTCATGGAGTTGTCTATCCATTTGGGCCCTCGCCATTGCCATGTTATGTAGTCAAGGTTGTCAAAATTTTGACTGTCAACTTTACGTGTCCGATTCTACGATTCTATATAGGTATAAAATATACACGATTTTACGTTATATGATTCTATGATTGCGATTCTACTTATAACTTCTTATTCCAATTCATAATTACAATTTTAACAACCTTGTGTGAAGTGCTACTTAAGTACAATACTTATTCTGATTCATAAGTACTTAAGATGGTCGTGCCATAAAAAATCAAAATAGTACTGAACGTGACACATCTAATACTACGAATATGGACATATCTCTGTCTAGGCCGTGTTCAGCTTCAAAGTTTTTCTTCAAACTTTCAACTTTATCATCACATCAAAACTTTTCTATACGCATAAACTTTCAACTTTTCCGTCACATCGTTTCAATTTCAACCAAACTTCTAATTTTGGCGTGAACTAAACACAACCCTAGATTCATTGTACTATAATATATCTCATCATGTTCTAGATTCGTTTTTTTAGACGGAGGGAGTAGGCCATTGACCATTGCAGACATCTAAAAGAATGGTCGGTTATTGAAAAACGTTATTGATCGTCCGGGCTTAAAAGCGTTCTCCACGGCCGCATTGAAGAGAACTGATTCGAACCCCCGAACCCGCGCTCACTATAGGTGTAAATGAGCTCACAGCTCAGGGCAGAAGAAAGGCTGGCTCTTGGCTCGTGAGCTCTGCGTGTAGCTAGCACCTGCACGACCAGTGCTGCCTCCAGAAACCCTGCTCCTGCTGCTGTGCAGCACCAGTGGAGGCTGCAGCGTCGTGGCCAGGCCAGGGCCCCTGCCCCGCCATTTATGGTTCTCACAGTTCGCAGGTTGCACTACACAGGATACTCATTTATGGAGCTGTTATAATGCCACACTACGGTTTTTTTTTTTGGCTGCTTAGACTGTGTTCTTTCAAAGGAGATTGGGGAGATTGTCCCTCGTTTTCCGCGCACACGCTTACCAAACTATTAAGCGGTGTATTTTTTGCAAAAAAATTCTATATGAAAGTTGCTTTAAAAATTCATATTAGTTCATTTTTAAAATTTAAAATAATTAATATTCAATTAATCATGCGCTAATGGCTCACCTCGTTTTGCGTATCTTTCTAATCTTCTCAATCCGCTCACTCTCAAACACAGCCTTAATTGTTTCTCGCCCTCTATGTCGGGTGTAAGCTGAAAACAGATAAGAAGAAATATTCTACATAGACTGTATTTAGTTCCACGCTAAAATTGAAAGTTTTAAAAAATTAAAACAATATGACGAAAAAGTTAAAAGTTTGTGTGTATAGAAAAGTTCGATATGACGGAAAAGTTAGAAGTTTAAAGAAAAAAGTTGGAACCTAGACAGGCCATACTCTAGCGAGTATAGCTGCCATGTCTGTCCACATGAACCATGGCAGCAGAACATTAGATAATTTTGACAGCAGAGAAAAGAGCATTTAATTTCGACCTTTTATTATTACCATGATAATGTTTATAGTAAATCAATTTGGCAAGGTACGTGTTACAGGTCACCTCTTCACACACGAAGTCAATGTTCCTGGGTGAACTGCTGCGGATAAGGGTGGGCACATGCATCTCGCGGACGAATAATATTTTCACGGATCACGCCTAGTGGCGCAATGCATCCAGGCTGGCTACTCATCAGAGCCGGATCTCTGGACATCTACCAACTGATAGAGATCGCCCCGGCGTTGATATTGCAGAGGAAGAAATTGCCTGCAGGTAATTTTGGTCAGGATGTTAGAGCAAGAAGAAAATGCAGTGATATGGACAGGCAAAATATTCACTGTAACCCGGTTAAAACAAATATTCGCTCTGTTTACCTCCTCTGATCAATCAATGAATAATCAATTTCTGCCATTATAGTGGTCTCCTCATGCTCAGCGGTAGCAATCACTTCCCCAAACTAGCAATAAAATTCAAAAGTTCCATATGAGATGACCATATATTTGCCAATGTGCACCTTTTTCAGATTAAGCATATAAAATCAACCGGCAAAAGGTTGCGTTACAAGGATTTCTACAGCAGTAAGATAATATTCCTTGTGTTAGAGCTGAATTTTAAGTCTGGAGCATGATGGAGGTCCCAGACAGAGCTACAAGTTCCAGAAGGTATTGCATCCTAAAGTCTCAAATCAACTTACAGGTCCAACAAGAGTGGAATGTCCCCAAGCAATATAACCTGCACTGGTGTCTCGAGCTGGTGCACAGGTTGCCACAAACAGCTGATAACAAAATGTCCGGTTACTATTTGAAACCACTAAATTGGCAACATGAATAATGAGTTTCTGTAAAACATAAAATCCAACAGACTAGTGTGCGGAATACCTGATTGTCTGCAGCCCTGGCAAGGAGAAGATACTATCATCAGTACAGATGCAAAAAATAGGAATGAAGTACAGTGAAACAAGAAGGAAAGATTACTACTCATGCTTATCGCCATTATTGTTATAGAGAAAATATGGTGAAGAGCTTAAGTTGTCGACTGCATTAGAAATTCATTACCAGTCCAATTCATTGTTTCTTATTTTGTCCCTTAAGCTTATATTTATTCGTTGAATAATCGTAATATTTTTAGGTGCAAATGATTTATAAAAGGCAATACCTTGCCCTTTGCAGCAACTCCCAGTGCAATGGCCCTGTAGTCATGTTAAATGCACCGGGATAGCATAACAAATGAGCACCTGCAATGAACAGAAGAGCTTCAGTATATTTTTACACTTCCATCCTTTTTCACATGAACAACAAACAACAGCAAGCTCTTTCTTTTATGCATTCACACATGCCAATAGTAACTAGGAACAAGAAAATGTAAGAAAGCATAACAGAATCAATTATATTGTACTAGCAGTTTTAGAAACCTGGATTTGTATTCATTACATGTACACGATAGTTCAGTACTTGACTAGTTGCCATGATCTAATACAGTGAAATGTTATACATCTCGCAGGTATGAAACCAGTTATTTAAAAAAATAGAAGATGATGACACCGCTAAACAGAATAATACTACAACAGATAAATGATTCATATGGAAACTGTACAGAAAAGGAATGACGATTTTTTACCTCTCGCAGCATACAACATTGCCAATTCCTGGAAACGAATGTCATAACAAATACCTATACCAATCCGGCCTACATCTGAAAACAATCAACAATGAATAAGAGCATAAACGAAATGGTAGTGTTGTACTGAGAAAACACAAAACAGAGATAACTGGCTAATTAGAAGAAACATGCAAATAAAGCTTAGATAATAGCACTAGATGGCTGTGAGAAGTATGTGTAACAAAATATGCTTCACTACAGCAAAGGGGTGAACAATCAGAAGCAAAATCTTAAACAACACATCCAAAAGAGATTCTTAAAACCAAGCTACACTAGAAGAATACATTTAAAGGTACAGCTTCAAATTGACTAAGACTGTCCAAACCAAAATTTGGAGATGCACAGAGGCACCCTATGGTTCAGGAACCATCTTAATCCTAGCATTCTTCAGTACTCCAGACTAATAAGACAAACCTGTGTCTACAACAGTAAGATCCTGCCCAGCAGTAAGAGTCTTCGATTCCTTGAATGTAATCTTTCCAGGAATGTCAATGTCAAAAAGATGGATCTGCACTAATGTGATTTCAGTATTATAGCATGCACATTATGGAGAATGAGAAAAAACGGGACACCGCAAATAAAGCAAAATGAAGTAAATCAGAATGTGACAGTGAGATGAAGTGATCAATCTGCAAATATTTTAAACTGACCATGTTATAGTGGTCAGAAGATCACGGTGGTAACACCTGAAGTTTGCATGATTGAGCTACTGATGATTAGGGATGCAAGTTGGTCTCATTATTGGATCCAAATTGGTTTTGTTTTTTGCCATTCGGATAACACTATCTTCTCTATCTGAATTCATATTTAAATCTGGTCTTACTATATGAAATGATAATGGTTTTGATTTTAACATTCAAATAAGTAAATGACATCTTCTAAATGCACCTAACTATATGGAAATGATGATGTAGCTCGCAAGAATCATGACACAACAATAGTAAGATAGAATTATATGTCCTGGATAAACTATGTCGAGTGCTCTATATAAATATATTAATACAATATATGAACATGGATTTCTATCTGTACCTTTCTGTGCTTGCCCTTAAGCTCGCCATCTGAACCAAAGACACAGCATGTATTGTACAACTTGTTACCAGAACGTTCTGATATGGATCCACCAACAAGAGTAATTTGCAAGCTGCGAGCAACCTCTGACATCATTGAAAATGAAGGAGCTGCATCACCACCGGCTTCGATGTCTTCGGCATATTCTGGAAAGCTGTCATTTGAATATGGACCATTCCATATCTCCTAAAAGAATAAACACAAGAACTGCTACAGACGAAAAGTAATCAAGAAGCATAAGTACAATTGTACAAATAGCATTCCTCAACATGACCTTGCCAAGTCATTATCAACTCAGATCATAGATTTGAACAAGTGGATACATGTTAAGTCATGTAGTATAGGTAGTGTAAAAGTATATTATGTCCAAGTCAAAAGATCTTCAGAAAAAAGAGAAACCAAAAGTGCTGTACTATAGTGGCAAGAAGTTAAATGTCCCATATATATATGTATGCACGCTACAGTTTACTGCATGTTAGTGTTGCACTCGTTCTGACATTGTTTTTGGTTCTAATTTTAATCTGCTCCTGATTCAGCTTCGAGGAGCTGAATTCTCTGCATTCAGCTTATGGTGCACTTTTCTTGGAAATATACAGAGTCCACCCATAAGAGCAAGACCAAATTGTCACAGCTAGGAGATAACCCGATCAAGCAACAGTACAAACTATTCCATCTGGTCACCAAATCATGCGGAAACACAATCCAAGAGGCACATTCATGGTTCTAAGATGTGAAGTGAGAGGTGTCTTCTGTCACTGTGCATAACAGTGCTAGTGCTATTCACAGTTCAATGTACGTAACCACGCTAAGATCGTGTGGTCCTATGATCCTATCCGCGAACCCTTGCCGAGCTATGACTCCATCACACTCAATCCTCACCTCTCCGCCTCCCATTTAAATCGGACGAGCAGACAAAACGAGAGGTCGTTATGATCAACCGAGCGCTCACCGGGAGAAGCACGAGCTTGGCGCCGCCCGCCGCGGCAGCCTCGATGGCCTCGCGCGCCCGCGCGATGTTGCGAGCCTTGTCCGCCGTGACCGACAGCTGGCACAGCGCCACCTTGAACTGCGCGCCCACAGTCCACAGAAGATCGAACCCCACAAAACTCAGATCATCAAAACGAACGAACCCAACTCAGAATCACCCGGACTCCACTCGAAAACCAGGGAAAGCGGAGTACGACCTTGGAGAGCGGCGGCGCCGGGGGCTGGACGGCGGGAGGCGACCGCGCGGCCTCCGGGCGGAAGGAGGCGGCCGTGGCCATCGCGGCGAGCGGGCCGCGGCGGAGCGGGAGGCGGAGCGAGGAGGAGGGGAGCCTGGTCGGGCTGGTGCTCCGGAGACAGGAGCAGGTGAGGAGTGAGAAGGCGGCTGCGGCTGTGGCTCTCATTTGGGAGTAGCCGAGGAGAGGAAGGCGGCGTGGGGTGTGGCGAGGATTGACGGCGACCGGAGAGGTGGTTGGAGATGGGAGGGGTCTTGGGCTTTCCAGTGGGGCCCAACGTCAGCGTAACACTAGTGGAAAAAGTACACCGAAGGTCCCTCAACTTGTCATCGGGATAAAAAACGTCTTTTAACCGCAAAACCAGATATGCGGGGTCCCTTAACTATATAAAACCGTTCACCCGAGGTCCTTCGGTGGTTTTGACCCCGGTTTTGGCCTATGTGGCACGTGGGACCCCACATGTCAGCGTGCCACGTCATCACCATCTCTCTCTTTCCCTTTGTCCTCTCTCTCTCACTTTTCCTCTCTCTAGGCTAGCGACAGACGACGTGGTGGTGGCGGCGACGCGGGAACAGGCCTCCCATCCGGACAGCCAACGCCTCGCTCTTCTTCACCTACGACGAGGCCACGCACCCGCTCATGCCGCTGGCATCCATTGTTTGTGTTTGGTGAGTGGTGTTTGATCGGCATCGGTGTTTGGTGGATGCCGAGCAAGCTGAGCGGATGCGCGCGGGGCTGGAGGAAGCGCAGCGACGGCACGTCCGGGCGCTGGTGGCGGCCGTGGCGCGCGCCACGATGGGGAGGGTGCGTGCGGCGGAGGCCAAGCTGGATCGCGCACGCTGCCGCAACGCGGAGCTAGAGGAGAAGCTCCGCCAGATGAGCGCGGAGGGGTAGGCGTGGATGGGCGTTGCCAAGAGCCACGAGGCCGTCGCCGTCGGCCTCCGCGCCACGCTTGACTAGCTCCTCCAGTCTCCCTGTGCCGTCGCCGCCATCGCGAGGGAGGGCGACGCCGAGGACGCGCAATCGTGCTGCTTCGAGACCCCAGGCGGCGCCGCCGCCGCCACTGCCGCTGACGCGGTGTCCGGGGCGACGTCGTGCAAGGCCTGCCGTGTCACGGAGGCGTCTGTGCCGCTGCTCCCGTGCCGCCGCCTGTGCCTGTGCGGCGCCTGCGAGGCCGCCGTTGACGCTTGCCCCATCTGCGCCGCCACCAAGATCGCCTCCGTCCATGTCCTCCTCTCCTGAAGTCACTCACATGTGCCACACCAGCCACTGCATGGAGTAGGAGATTTCGATAGCGCAACAACTATTGCCAGACCGAAACCGGGCATCCATTAGCCAACTCCGGTGTCAAGCAAGCTAACAACAATCATCCTGTCCCAAGTTACATGGAAATTCATGCTAGGGAAGCCACGGTTCTGTCATCAGTGATCTCCGGGCCATGCGAGTTTTGTCGGTGGAAACAACAGTGTTCGGTGCGATGAATTAATGGTTGATTGCCGATCTCATCTGCCGCAGGTACCATTGCTTCAAATATTTGGCAGCCCGGGTCGGCACGCACGCCGCCCCGTCTCCCCGTCGGCCAGTGCTCGTCGGTTGTCCTCCCCATCGGCCACCGCCCGTCCCGGCACCCCTTCTCCCCGCCGATCCCTCCTGTCGACGATGTCCCGGCGCCGCTCTCCATCCGCCAGCCACCGCAGCTCCGCGCCTCCGCTTAGCCAGCTGCCGCGCGCTCACACGCTGCCTCCGCCGTTCGCCGCTCAACCCCCCTCGCTGCCCGGTCGTCTGCTCCCTACCCGTCGGCCGGCCTGAGAAGAGTGCGAGAGAGAGAGGGGAGGAAGGGAGAGAAGAAGAGGGGAAAGGGGAATGGACGAGGCACGCTGACATGTGGAGCCCACGTGGGTCCCACGCGCCACGTAGGCTAAAACTGGGGTTAAAACCACTCAAGGATCTCGGGTGACTGGTTTTGTATAGTTAAGGGACCCTGCATATCTGGTTTTGCGGTTTGAGGACGTTTTTTATCCCGGTGACAAGTTGAGGGACCTTCGGTGTACTTTTTCCTAACACTAGTTGCCAGCGTGAATGGGCTGCAATACTTGCCTAGTGCGAGCCTGCGAGGCCCAGTGCTTGCCGCTTGGATGTTCCATCCTTGTCGGCCCGGTCAGCCACAAATCCGCCGCAATACTGGGCTAGTACTAAAACAAATTGGAAAAAGTACACCGAAGGTCCCTCACTTGTCATCAAGATACAAAATCGTCCTCCAACCACAAAATCAGATATCCGATGTCCCTTAATTAATCAAAACCGGTCACAATAGTTCCTTCAGTGGTTTTGACCCCGGTTTTATCCTTCGTGACGACTGAGACACATGTGGACCCCACATGTCAGCATGAACACATCAGCCCCCTTTCTCTATTCCCCTCTTCTCTCCCTTCCTCATCACTCTCTCTCCCTCTTCTGACTCAGCCGGCGGCCGGCGACGGGCGATGTGGCGGCGACGGGCGACGCGGCAGCGGTGGAGGGAGGAGCTACGGGCGGGTGGCGGGAAGGGATGGAGCGCAGGCGGAAGGGGGAGGAACGGCGCGCGCGACTGAGCCGAGCGAGTGGCTACCCAGCCGGCCGCCGCCCACGAGGCCCACAAGGCAGAGGAGCAGCGCATGGGCGGGCGGCGGGGAGGGGCAGCGCGCGGGCGGTGAGGATCAACGCGCGGGAGGTGGGGGGAGGAGCGTCCCGCGCGGCCGAGCGGAGAGGGATCCCGACGACCACCACCACGGGCGTGTCAACGGGCGTACCGCCGTTCCGCTCGTGCCAGCTCCTCTTCATCTCCCACGCCCTGTCCAACCACACACCCCTCGCCGCCGCCACCCCGCCGCTGATGTCGCCTTCTCGCCCTGCCGCCGCCGTCACCGCCGCCGCGTCACCCGTCGCCAATCGCCGATGCCCTCCCCTCCCGCCTCGCGCCCTCCTCGTCGTTGCTACTGCTGCCGGAGTTGGTGTGGGTGGGGTTGCTGGTGGCGAAGAGGCCGTAGCATTGTATCTCGACAGTGTAGTCGGAGGGGAGCTCGAGGCCGAGGTCCATGCACGCGCGGACCTCCTCCATGTCCATGGCGACGCCGCTGCCACCGACGAAGCCGGCGGCGTGTGACGACGACGAAGGGGGCCCCTTCCCGACGACCACCACCACGGGTGTGTCAGCGTCGGGCGCGCCGCCCCTCCCTGCCGCCCGCCCGCAGCTCCTCCCCCCACCGACGCCGCGTCGCCCGTCGCCGCCAGCACCGCCGCCGCGTCGCCCTTCGCCGGCCGCCGGCTGAGTCGGAGGATGGAGAGAGAGTGATGCGGAAGGGAGAGAAGAGGGGAAAAGAAAGAGGAGCTAATGTGTCCACGCTGACATGTGGGGCCCACATGGGTCCCACGCTGTCTCAGCCGCTACGTCGGACAAAACCGGGGTCAAAACTACCTAAGGATCTAAAGTGAGCGGTTTTATAAGTTGAGGGGTGTCATATATTTGGTTTTGCGGTTAGGGGACGATTTTGTAACTCGATGACAAGTTGAGGGACCTTCGGTGTACTTTTTCCAAACAAATTTGGTACAAATTTATGGTCTGCTTGGTATTTGTGGGCTGATCAGTACGAAAAGAAATTTGGGCCAATGTATACTGGTATTATTTTTCTTATAAGGAAAGTCCACTTTCACTCCCTCGGAATATACGTTTAATCTAATTCGTATCCCTCAACCACAATACCACATATCTTGCCCCCCCCCTTTCCCTAACTATTAAAACTGGTGCAATTTGACTCTCTCAGTGGTTTTGAAAGCGGTTTTCGTTGACATGGCTCGTTGACTAGTTCAATGGACTGAGTCAGCATCTGGAGAGCCCACATGACAGTGTCCACTCCTTTTCCTGTCTTTTCTCTTTCTTTCTCACCTCTCCTTTGTTGCGGCGTCAGTTCGTTCCCCTTTCTCTTCTAGTTCTACCAGCCACATTGGGCTCGTGGACGACCACCACGCTGCCGCCACCGGCGGCAGCCCCTCTCCAAGTGAACCTCCACTTAAGTCTCTTCTTTCTGGTTTCCCTCATCTTTGTTGGCGTTTTTATAAAAGACGTATCGTTTAACAGTTTGTCAAGCATGCGAATGAAAAAAAAGAGGACGACGAGAAAGCAACCAAAAGAACACAGCCTTATTCCTAATTATAACCCTAAAATCTTGAATTGTTCCAGTCAGTGCTGCTGTTCATGTGTTACGCTGTTCATATGTTACGGAGAGCTGGCACGCGGCCTGCCTTTCGACATCATGTTGATGCATCAAGTTTCTGAAAATGTATTTAGCGAATTAACTCAAGTCAGGGTCACACGGGAAATTTCAGCTCATTTCACACGTCGACGATTCGGAAGCAGAGAAAAAGTTTCACGCAAATTATGCCCTGCAAGGCAGCCAAAACCACCTCAAGTCAACTTCCGTGTGGATAAGGCAGTAGAAAACAGTCAGCAAATCTCCGGCACTTAAACCATGCGGTTATTACGTGTTTGGTTGAGGAGTACTATACGTCCTTCGTACAAAAACGACTTGATCACGGGTCCGCGCGTATGACTTGTGACCTTGTGAGGATGGCCACGAAGGACAGGTCGGTGGCGACCTTGGTCTTGCGACCCAAACCAAACGAGAGGTTTAGCTCGGGTTGTTGGATTGGACGGTAAGATCCATCAAACCAAATATACGGAGTTATTAGTCAGTTAGTGATGGCTAAGGCATTAAGTCCAGATCAAAAAGTTCAAAAGTGCATCGTGGAATTTAAAGGCGATATGATATCGTTTAGACTGTTGACACGATCAGCACGGAGCATGTAATGTAATGGCGGGGCGGGACAGCGATAGGTGCCAATGCGTACATGTTATTTTCGGTTTGCTTCTCGTTATGGTCTTGCCCTTGGCTCCAAGATGATGGCACCGAAGTAATGGCTCCCCAAAGGCTCAACATCTTGTCCAAGCTGGCCACCAATGGTGATGGCTGACTCGCTCTCGGTCACATTTTCGCCCCCTTTCTACATCCTCTTTGCTTCGCTTTTCACCTTTTTAGACCACTCTTGTCAAAACCATCAGATACTTCCTCGACGCCGCTGCATGGACAACTGTGTGGATTGTGGAAGCCAGATGCCATGGCTCCTGTTACTCATTTTGCATGTTTCTTTCCTAATGCAACACGCCAACACCATACCATGTTTGTGCCTCTGCTTTATATTGGGCTCTGTGGTTGTGTAGAAATGATAGGGTTTTTTGATAAATCACCATCTATTTCCTATATGCAGGTAATTTTCAGGGCAACATATTGGCTTCGGCTGTGGGCTCAACTACAAAAGTGTGAGGAAGATGGAGTTTTACTGAATGTTGCATGTCGTACTCTTGAGTTAACATTTATGCAACTTTTTGCCAACCATGGATGGAGATTCTCTAATAGGCTGGAATAATGTTTTCCTTGTCATGTTAGGTCTTTCTTTTAATTTTGGTTGGTTTGATTGTTTTATCTTGGATTAAGATTTTATAAGTGTGTTACTTTTTTAATAATTGGTTGTATCTCTTCGGAGTAAAGGCCGGGATGTTTCATTTCATTATCTAAAAAGGATTGGGAGCTCTTACCGTCAGAAAAATAATCAACTGTATGAACTGTATACTAATTAACCATGGAAAGATAATTCTGTTCTAAAAAAAAGGTAAGAGAATTCAACAAGGGAGTTAATTAGGGCACGCGCAATGAGACTACTCCTCCGTACCAAAAGGTTGTGTGCCGTGTGAGATGAGGCACTCTAGAGATATTATCTCTACGGCTCCCATTTGGTCGGCGTATTAGAAAAAAAAATAAATTATGAGTAAATTTTTTATATGTGTTGTTAGCAACTTAAATGCTAATATGAAAAATAAACTTTGAAATCAACATCCAATTTAAGTTTTAAAATTCATTTTTTAATGACTAATGATGTATAGAGAAAAAGGATGGGGGCAATGCAAGCCATTCTATACTGCCGTTTGCATTTCAGTCTTTATTTATTGTCGTGGCAGCCCTTATATCATTTTTTTAAGAAAAACCAACACATGTACCACGATCTACCTCACATACCCACCTGTCAGCCTCTCCCTCCCCTTGCCCCCCTCTCTGTACACCCCAGCCAATACGCTTCTCCATCTTAACCGCAACAGTTCCACTTGCCTACCTCTTCTCTCTCCATCTCCACAGCAATGTATGCACTCCCCTCTTGAAACCATGTTTTCCACCGGTGAAGCTTCTCCCATCACCCTTTTTGCTGGAGTCGGCCTCTCCTCGTCATCTCCTCACCTCCATCTGCCCCTCCGTCCGACAGCGGGAATTGAGCTTGACAATGGTGGATCAACTCGATGGCGCAACAAGTAATAGGAGTGCCCTAGAGTGTATCCATGGTTAAGGGCATCGTCATCGATAGGCCCTTCTTTTCCTTCCACAACGCTCGTTCTCCCTTTGCAATCCTTTTCACCGCCACTCAGGGCTCCGTGCCGAAAGTGGTCGGGTTGTGGGGAGGGCAAAGGGACTACGAGCACCACGTCACTCAGGGCACAAATGTCCTTGCCGTGAGACAAGTTCCTTCGCAAGGGATGGCCAAAGATTATGTGAAGGAACGTCTCCAATGTGGTAACTTAAGTTTAGGGATGAAAACAAAGTAGATATGGACACATAATGCTCATATTATATTTGTTATCATATTTTTTACCGGATGTGAAAACTAATACAAATAGCTTGGATACAGAAACAAATACGAATTATCTCGAATACAAATAATGATCGAATATGATCGGACACGAATACGAAAATATTTTTTTTCTCGGAACACGAAAACCATCTCAACTTCTACTAGAAAGAAACAATCGTCATCATATATAATTAACTCATTTTATATAAAATATAGTATAACTTATAAAAATGTTTAAAGTTTACATAATACTAATAGTATGGATTAGTGTTAAGAGATGTGCTACGATTACAACCTTTAAGGGTATATTGAAGATCGTAGAGTTATAAAGAAATGAGATATATCTCATGGGTTCAGCGAATATCCGAATAGAACTGTTTAATGGATATCCGTATTATTATCCATCAGGAACCTCGATATCGTATTCGTATCTGGGAGAAAATATATGCATTCGTATTTGTATCTGAACTATCCAAAAATTAGCTATTTGAAAAGATATATGTATTCGTTTCTCTTTAATGGACGAAAACTATTCGCTGCGTTTTGATCTAAGTTAGACGACACGCATATGTGCCGTGAATGGCCAAAGAGCGTGAGATATTTCTCACATTCCGCTGTCTCTGGACACTTGGGAGTTGAGACACGATGAAACAAATGCCAAACCAACTTTATACTCCTCCAGGAGCAGTAATACTGTACACTTACTCCACTACTACGGAGTACTACGTGCATTCATCTGATTGTAAGCAGCAGATAGAATCGGAAGGACAGAGTATCCGATCCTACGGCGAGGGGGGCAGAGTCAATGCGAATCAATCAATCACCCTGCCACCTATTCACCCACTTCAGAACGGTACAAGTGACCGAGCGCATGGCGAGGCAGGCAGCGGCAGGTGTCGGAGCCGGATCTGGTCAGAGGCGACGCCAAAACAACCGAGCCACAGCGTCGTCGTGGAGCGGAGCGGGTGCCACTCGCTGCTCGCCGGGTCCCTCTCACCACCACCACCACCAAACCCGATCCGGAACGGATGGTTGCACGTCACGACGCGGACAGCAGCACGGGGCCAGGGCCACGGCCCACGGCGATATAAAGCGACTCGCCTATCGTCTTCATGCTCTGATCTGACATGCGAATTATTAGAGCTTAAAGAAATTAATAATGCGCCAACGACACATTGATGTGCACCTGCTTGCTCCCTTGGGTCGTTTCCTTCCGTTTATGTTCTGGTGTTGGAGTAGTTTCGTGATAATTCTTCAGCTTGACGAGTCAAAGAATTTGGTGTTTCAGGACAAGGGTTACGGGAGCACAATTTTTTTAGTTTACCTGCTTATAAGTTATACTAACATGTATCTTAGCGGACATCAGCACCACCCATATGATTTTTACAGGTGTTAAATTCTATATTTCCATCGCCGTCATGACCAATTTTTCCAAGCGTGCAACTGTTGCCAAGCTCCAATCTCAATGCTTGTTCAGAGACCATCTCGGAGCAGAGGTTAACTGTAACTGGATGAGACGGTTCCTTCTTCCTCGTCTCCAAGCTGTGGGAATCAGGAACATGTTCTTGATCAATTGGTAGTGCTGTCCACTCGTTGTCTCGAGCTCCAGCTCCCAATTCCAGTAGAGAACAAATCGAAGAAACTAGTAACAAGATGCGACCACAGATGAGCACCCACAGCCTCCCGTTCCAAGAAGAAAAGCCATGGCAGTGATGCAGCTAAGCAGAGACTTTTAACACTGGCAAGTTAGGCGCACAGGATGAAGATCTAGCAAGACAATGATAACCCAGAACATCACAAGCAAGAAGTTTTTGACTGGAAATTCTTCAGTTAACCAAATTTTTCTTCATCATCGCTGCCGGCTCATCGGCACAGCAAAAACCACCGAGATTTTTCATCATCATCATCATCACTAACATGACAGCAAAACCAGCAAAATTTTGCATCCTAAAACCCCTTCTAGCGCTTCTCCTTGCCCTTCCTCTATAGCGGCAGATCGAGAAACCAAATGAGAAAGAAAAAAAAGAAATTAAATCAAAGATCTTAGGCCTATATACACGAATCCTAATTAACCACCCTTCGAGGTTCGATCGATTCGAGGCTAATTTGGTTGGGTCACTTGATGATCACTAGATCAAGGACACCTCTAATCGAGAGACCCTTCCTTGGCCGAGAGCCGCTTCAAGAACTCGTAGGTGGTGACCATGGTGGCCGCCGAGAGCGACATGGATCCCCACCTCGGCCCGAGCCCTCGGTAGCACGCCGCCCACCCGCCTTCCTTGAGCAGGCCGCGCACCGTGCTCTTGAGCGTCGGCCGCGCCGCCGCCGCGCCGTCGGTTTCCATTACCTGGATGCGCGTCTTGACGGTGTCCAGCGGCATGGTCACGAGCGCCGACGCGCCCCCGGCCAGGGCGGCGCTCGCGCCCTGCACGGCCATCAGCGACGGGTAGCTCTCCGAGCGCTCGGCGCCGACGACGCGCCAGATGAAGCGCTGTGCCATGGCGTAGGACGCCCACCACACGGCGTTGGATGGAGCGTAGGTCACGATGGAGAGGCCGAAGCCGCGGTACAGGCCACGGACGCCGTCGGCGAGGAGGATCTTCTTGAAGGCGTCCACGCCGCCGCGGTAGCGGCAGGTGGAGGAGGTCTGGACCATGAGCCGCTGGCTGATGACGTCGACGGGTGTCCACACGACCTGCGCGGCGATGGCGGCGGAGACGCCCCCCGCGGCGGAGGCGGCGGCCGTTGCCGCGGGCTCCGAGACGCCGAGCCGGACGGCGGCGGATCCGACCGAGCTCTTGGTTGCCTCGAGCGCCGCCATGTACAGAGCGCGCGCCGGCACCGTGCCGGCCAGCGACGCGCCGAACCCGCGGTAGAACCCCCGGAGACCGTCCCGCCGGAGGATGGCGGCGGCGGTCGCGGTGGCCGCCTGTGGCGGCGGCGCCACCTGCAGGTGCGTCTTGACCACGACGGCCGGGTACAGCGCCGCGGAGACGCCCGAGAAGAGCGCCGCGCCGAGGACGAAGAACCGCGACTTGTCCAGCATCTCCCAGTTCACCTCCGCCGGCAGCCGCCGGATCTCATCGGCCGCCGCCGCCGCCCCGCCCTCCTCATCCATATCCACAACACCAAAGCTCATCCTTCCACCCTCGCCTTCCAAACACCTTAGTACTACTACTCACCTACCAAATCCAGATCCAAACAACTCAAGCCACGACCAGATGAACCATCTCCGGCGAACAACCAAAAAACCCCGGTCACCGACGGCACCAACTCCGGCGATCGCAAGAAAACAAAAAGGAAAAAGGAAGATCAACGCTAGGGATTCCTGAAACGGGGAAAGTGAGAAGCTGCGAAGAGCGAGCGATTTCTCGGGATCCCGAGGGGGTAAGCGAATATTTATACGAAATGCTGGTGGCGTGGCCGAGCTGTGCCTTATCCCGCGCCCTGGAGCGAGATGTCCGGACGGCCACTGCCACGTGACGGTGGCGGTGCTTGTCGGGGAGCTCGTCTTATCGGTTACTGTTGGGCACGGTGACCGGGGATCGCCGGTGAGACGGTGGGTGCTCGCCCATTGGCTGGATCGCGGGAAAGCAGGCCACCGTTTCAGAGGCGCACTTTTTATAATGGGCGCGAGTCGGAGTGTTGCGCACACAGAGACACCTCGCGCGCGCCCACGATAATAATCGCAATAAATGGCGAGCTGAGTCGCCGACGTGTGGGCCCATGGGTTTTCTGTGTGCTGTGCATGACGTGGCCAGATCATGATTTCTACCTGGGTTTACACAGAGAGTCAGAGAGTCAATCCATTCGTCAGTTTTTTACTTGAAACTTTGATGGTTCTTACGTGTACACTCTCGGATGTTACAATATTGGATTGATGAGATATAAGTATAATTGATCTTTATAAGCATCCATGATGATGATGATACTTGTGGTGAAAGAGTGAAATGTTTTGTAAGCACGTATATTATTCTTTGTGTGAAAGAAATAATTAAGAAGATTGTCAGGTACAGAACAACATGATAAGCTTTCGTGAGTTGTTTCTGATATATCTGTGGGTCTTCCTTATCTATTTATGTAAAGGACGTGTCCCGTGATAACATGATATGGACAAAATTTATTTAGTAAGGCATTTGAGCTAACCCAACCAAACAATTCGAGCGTGAAAATCTTACAAGTTATGTTAGAATGATCGGTCCATACATATTGTTGTGTCACTCGTGAAAGGATACATGTTATCATAATATTAAGAGTGGCAAACCAAAGTATCAAGAGTGTCACGCATAAAGTGTGATTGCTATATTTATCCACAGGCACCAATAGCTATAATGCACAATTAATTTATATTGTGCACATTATGCTTTTTCTCTAAGTCTAGCTAACTAGCTAATAAACATTTTTATTTTATTAAGATAATCACTTCATTACATATATGGCACTTTGTAAATATTTTTCTACGAAAACACTGACCCATAACTCAAAAAAAAAAAAACAAACGCCCAGATCAACAATGGTCAATGCTTCAATCTCCCATTGTACTTACCAAGAACACTTGCTAATATTATACTCCCTCCGTTTCAAAATGTTTGACACCGTTGACTTTTTAGCACATGTTTGACCGTTCGTCTTATTAAAAAAAATTATGAAATTTGTAAAACTATATATGTACATGAAAGTATATTTAACAATGAATCAAATGATATGAAAAGAATAAATAATTACTTAATTTTTTTAATAAGATAAATGGTCAAACACGTACTAAAAATTCAACGGTGTCAAATATTTTAAAACGGAGGGAGTACAATGCATACATATAACTTTTATTTTGAAGTGAAATTTCTAGGTAAGTAAAAGTAAGACGTGTGGACAGTGGACGTGGTGGTTGCACTCCATGTCAATTCGAAAGGAACGAGGATCATCCAAAAGCATGCAACTACCAATCCCGCGTGGTTTTTGCACACAGGTCCCCCCATGCCTGATGCATCATGATACTACACGCACCCCGAATCACGTTCACCGACAGGTGGGCCTGCCCCTTTGCTGCCGGCTTTGTTTAGTCGCGTGGGTGCGCGGCGGCGTACGTGTGGCCGGCGACGATGCGGGTTGTTGGGCGCCCGTAGAGTTGGGAGGATCGGTGGGCTATGGTGGGCCGAATCTAGTGGGCGGGATGCGACAAACGTGGCCGTTGGATTCTCGAGGGGACGCCTGCACGCGCGCTGCACGGCCGGCCGGAGGCCGAGACGAAACTTGAGGCGGCCGGTGCGCCGCGAGGCTAGGCTCGCTCTACGCTCGCGTTCGTGTACAGTTTCCAATGTATAGGTGGTGTTTATATTTTGGGGTGTAAAATTTTGGCGTGTCATATTAGGTATTATATAAGGTGTCGTATAAGGTATTCAGACACTAATTAAAAAACTAATTACATAATCCATCAGTAAACCAGAAGACAAATTTATTAAACCTAATTAATCCGTCATTAACACTTGTCAAATTATGAAGCAATTAGTTTTAAAGGATTCATCTCGTAAATTAGTAGCAATATGTATAATTACTTTTTTTAGCCTATATTTAATACTTTATATAGGTGTCTAAATATTCGATATGATGGGGTGAAAAATTTTAGAGTGAAACGGAGCCATAGTCGGCTAGTACTTCTGTTGCCCAGATGGAGACACATGCTCGCCCCTCTCTGTTCTATCCTGAGTCTCCTGACCGTAAACTAGGCCTCACATGGCGAATTGGTGATCCTCCTGAAGATTACTACGGCAGTTTATCACGGCTCTATCAAATTGTGGGCTATAGCTTGCTGGATATAGTAGGTGATGAGTTTACTATTCTATCATTGTTGATTACGTCACTGGATCAACTCAAATCTAGGAGTACTATTGTATGAGCCCAAGTATATTTTTGAGGACAGACTCGGAATAATTCATTGGATCGTGAATTGAGTGACGTTGATGCCCAAGTCGGCCTCAAGTCTCAATCGGTCTGAGTAATTTGCACCTGATGGTCAAGCCAAGGCACAAATCAGCCATTGCCCGGTACTCTGTTTGTACTGATACATAGTGGAGATTGCTTATCTGCATGTGTTGCTTTTTTTAATATTGCAGCATGAGGTGGTACAATGCTGGAAAAATGTATGCAGAAAAACAAATCGCCAAAGCACATAGATTATTTGATTTGGCGAGCGGTCCAATGCTATGGACCAAAACGAAGACAATGGGAGGTAGTAAAGCCGTTGAACCGTTGCCGAAGATTCCTAAAATTGGCTACCTATAGGTGTGGTGCCACCAGTTGGAGCTTTGGAAGAAGTGAGTGGTCAGCAGTGAAACAGGGGCAAATAGGCAACAGCCAGAATCTGAAGAAAACGGTACCACAGCTCGAAAATTCAGCTCGAAAATTCAGTCTGTGTACGTAGTCAAGGGTTAGAGAGAGAGAGAGACCCCGTTTGCGTCAGCTAGCACACGAACACCGGCCGTCGTCGTCCACGGACGGGAAGATCTAACCGGGAGATCGAATGGACAGTAGTGGTTACTAATTAATGATCGCACAATACGTTCTACTGTTCGATTTCATGAAAAAAGCACGAGCACAAAAAAATGTGGATGAAGTCATGAAGAGATGCTAGTTGCGAGAAGCTGCTAGCTAATCCAGCTCTTTCCCTGACCAAAGGGCCGGACTTAACTGACACCACCCTGTTCCAATCGAAAGGCTGCTCGTTTCCTACCTCGGCCCCATGCACGCGACTACACGAGTACGAGTAAATGTGATTGGGTTTTTGACCTTCCTCAAACCGTGGAGCCGCGAAATCGTAGACGTGACGCGTAGCATGTACGGACAGACACAAAGGAGCGAGTAGTAGTACATGGAGAGGAACACCGAACACGTAGGACAAGTAGACGACGTCGACGACGAGGATACGAACGACGTTTGCTTCTCGTACGAGTCGCGACCACCGATTCGGCGTTGAACTGGGCTTATTTTGCTTCGTGAACTGGGCTGATGGGCCTTTGCGGTGACCTGTATACTAGAGTTGGGCCGAAACAGAAGGAGAGGTCAAGGCCCAGGAAAGAACGCCAGAACGGCTGTTTCGTTGACTTCGCGTTGCGCGGCCCGTGCTGGAATTTTGATCAGGATCCAGCACTGACCAGGCCCAAATGCCATGGCTACCTCAGTTCTCAGGGCGGCGCAGGCGAGGAGGGGTGAGCTGCGGCCGCGCCGCCGCGTGCAGCAGTTGAGCGCCCATCGCGACCGGAGGTAACCCTGCTCTGATTATCAAACTGTCCATACGGTAATTATCAGTGAAGTCCCTTTGTTACGAGTGCTTCAACTTGAAGAGGAGTTACCAGGAAAAGTTATATGTAGTGTTATGAAACTATTTTATTTCATTTGCGTTCATCTGGACTTGTCCTTGTTCGTTTTTTTGCAAGGAATATGCAGATTCTCGGGGAGCGTATCCTATGCACACAGGCCCTCGCGTGTACACACCATGTACACCAACTAAAAATTATCACAAAAAATTCTAGGAAAATTCATACATATACTTTCAATAGTATTACATCTACGTGCAAAGTCGCATATTCAAATTTATTCTATATAGAGAATAACAAAAAAGATAAAATTCTGACAAAATTGCAACCTTAAAACTATCAGATTTTTTGTTTTTTTGGTACGGCTAAAATATAATGAATTTGACGTTAAGATTTTAACCCTAGGTGTAATACAATTGAAAGTATGTGTATGATTTTTTCTAGATTTTTTGGTGATATTTTTTAGTTGGTGTGCACGTGTACACGTGAGGGCCTGTGTGCATAGGATATGTTGCCTTATTAATATATTTGCATGTACACAACTTATAACTTATATATAGACTGGAGAATTGAATCTGGATCTTACTATCTTAGTGATGTCCTTCTATATGAAGAAGTCGACTTAATTTAGCCCAACATGTTGTTTTCCAGTTAAAAAAAAAAACATGTTTCCATGACGCGTCATGCTCCGCAGTCAATCCTTAGATCTTGCTTGCTGCGTTCGTGCTTTGAAGTTCAGTATCCATTCCTGATTCCCGATTGGTATTTGCCTAGCCTCTTGACATCATAGCTTTAGTTCTCCCATGACAAAATGGTGCTTGCTTCTCCAACATTCCTCCAATGTCAATGGAACTTAGGCCGAAGTTATAGGTTGGAGTACATATTTGGGGCCTGTTCACTTTGGTGCAAAAAAAACCTTACCAAATTTTGGCATCTTGCCAAAATTTTAACAGAATTTCTTATATAGTTACCAAAATTTGGCAGCAACACTTTTTTGGTAACTTTACTAAAATTTGGTAAGGTTGAAAATGACATCAAAGTGAACAGACCCTTGATTTTGTCATAGACCTAGAACAATCGTTAAAAAGAACAAAATCTCACTGAAGTCAATTATCGAATAAAATTGTGCACGCGCTCACTGACTTTTCTGAACTTTTACCTTTTCTTTGTGAGAATGACCTGTCTGAATTTCACTAGATATATGACGTATTTCACCCCTCTACATTCGACGGTTACCTGCCGTGATATGTCTCTTCTTTCAAACATGTCTTTCCAATTGTTCAATCGTCCATTAAGAACATCACTGATCAAGTGATCATACCAGGAATGTCAGTACCATCTTAATTAGATGACATTCTGCACAATCAACATGAGTGGGACTTGGACTAAAGGCACAGGAATACTATACTGTTCCGGTGTTGCTTCCATGTCTCCTCTTGCTGCCTTCCTGGCTCTATTTGCTCTTTGTTTCACTTGATTCAGTAAATCTATTTTGCACACGAGGTTGACATTAGAATTAAATAGAACAACTTGAAGCTACGCTCTATCTCTAGGTAACTAGGTAAAAGTCTATGTTGATCTGAGTGTATATACTTAAATAGCCCTATTTGTTGACTGAGGAAATTAACCGCTGAAGTCTCAATAGATCACCGTTTGATGAATAAGTTTTGGAACATCCATAAAATACTTGCCATATAGTCAAGGTGGTAAAAGGGAGGGATGATTTGCAAGGGAAGTTTCAGTTTCATTGCCAATCATAGGTGTGGGAGGAGTTGAAATGACTAAACCTATCCAGAAGATAGTTCATGAATATTCAGAAAAAAAACAATTGAAAATCGAGTCTGATAAGACCGTGTTGAAGGGATGTGTGTTTCTGAAAACTACAAAGCAGAGACAAAGCAAATGCAATTGAATCTGTTCTGAAGACGAAGACGCAGGGATCTACATAACGTGAGGGAATTCAACTCATTGGAACTAATCTCAGGTACTCTACAAAGCTTTACAAACTTGCAATACTGGGCGAATACTTTATGCCAAACATGTACTACAAAAATATCGAGCAGGTTGGACAAAGTGGCCCTATGTTCCCAACTAAGAGTACTCTTAGATATATAACTTCATCTCAGAACTTTTTTTCTCTGAACACTAAGGAGTGAACACCGTTGCGCCAACAAGGACGAGAAGCAAAAGAATGAAAAGAACTTCCATATAGTCCCCAGGTTCTGTCACCTAGCACCGTTATTGGTGCTGGTTTTGAGCATTTGGTCTTCTATCAACCACCTTGTTCTTCATCTCATGAAAAAGAATGCCGGCATAGCCCATGATTACCATGCTACTAGTAGTATTACTATCTATCACCTTTGTTCTTCATCTCCTGAAAATTGGCAGGCACCACATAACTGATGACTATACTACTAGTCTTGATTGGTATAGATACATTAAACAGAAAGCTATATAATGTTTTGGTTCCACAATCAGGCTAATGTTCTAGGCTCTTCTTGCAATAAGAAGATGACTGTTCCCACGTTTCCCCAGCATTTTAAGCATCTCAGCATTTGTGGCTTTTGTCATGCAAGTGTATCATTATGGTATCACATACATCCTATTGTCAACTGGAGTTTTTTTAATGTCGGTTGGCCAGCACATGTGTAATGTATTAAAGATTATTTGATCTGCTTTCAATCTAAGCAAGGAGTTGCATTTCTTTGACTTTGATTCCTGCTTAATCTGATTCCTCCTTGGCCCTTGCCTCCCCCAGATATTCTCATCCTATTTGCATCATCTTACATTATGCATTTAGCTTTCTTCATAGCATTTTTCAGCTAATTTATTCACTTGACATCAGGACAAATTTTAGTGTAGTATATTGGTGGGATTGTCAGTTGAGAACTTGGATAAGATTAATCTTTGGCAGCAGTGGTGTCCACCGTCCAGTTTGAAGGTGGCGACATGATATTTTGTCGTACCAATAATTTTTTTCTTTTTTTAGATGTACCAATAAAATACCTAATCCTCTAGTACAATGTAATGCTCCTTGGCTTTGTTGTTACAATGGATAAGAATCCCAAAAGCACTTGAAGAAGCTGGCAAAGGTGTCTGCCTTCTAGAATATTCTAACTGAGCACTAGCTTTTGAAAGTTCAAACCAGTTTGCTTTTTTCCCTCTATCGTCGTGGCATCACGTGTACCATGGTTTGAGATCGTAGTTAACTTATTGTAATGCGCGATTACGACTTAAATCAGTATATAATTAGTGATGTGCTTATCGCAATCGCTTGTGCTCTTGACTCCTTATGTAGGTCTTTCTTACAAGTAGCAGGGTATCTAGGATGTGAGAAACTGTGTAAGCGTGTGTACGCCACAGTACATTGCAAGTGGATTGTTCAGATTGATATCATTTTAAACCATATCATTTTCTTAAAAAGAAATTGTTTAAGATGTGCATGTATTTAGTTTGTTTTACCAAACTTTATTAAATACATAAGAAATCCCACCAAAACTTAATAACATTGCTAATTTACTAAAATTTGGGTATTGCCAGAATTTAGTAAGATTTATTTTAGTTATAATCTGAACAACCCTTTTTTACTTCCGGAACAAATGATGATCCCTTAAATTGTGCACAAGAAGGTTCTAGAAACCTGTTGCTCTCCGAGTGTTTATTTTTATGCAGTCTATTGCAAAAGATGTTTTAGGGGCATCTTGTTCAAAGTTTTGTTCGGCGATGTGTGCTTTGTTATCTCCAGGACGCAAAATCATTAAAGATTACTACAGAAAACAAGCTCAGAAACACTTATCAACGTGTCATGTGAAGAACTAACGCCTTCGCTAGAGACAAAAAAATAATATATATACTAAAATGAATAAATGGGGAAGTAAAGAGAGATGCATGGATCATCCACCATGGAATGAAAACAAGCGAAAAAAAAAGTTTTTTTTTTATTTTTCTGCAGCAAGGCGATGAGATGAGTCACCGGGGTCCGTCACAAGTGGCGGCCCGCGCGCGGCAAGCGACACGCCGCGATGGCTGTGAACTGAAAGCAACACGAGCATAAATTAAAGCGCGGGATCACGACAAGGATGACCAGTTCATCTTGAGTGCGTGATAGGATGGGTTTTGCGAGAAAAAGATCTCTGTTAAAATATGGCAAAGGCGAGCATCCAAGTCTGCTCAACTTGTGCCATTTGGGTTCTTGGGGATGTATTTTAAAAGCCTTAAAGTCTTCGAATCGACTTCATTTGTTTTTTGTCAAATTGGCGTCACTGCAGTTCGTACTCCTAGTTCACCTTCCATTTTTAATTAGAGAATACGGCATAGTGATTTTGGAATAAATGGGCGCACGATGACTGCTATATTTGATGGAGGGTGCAATGTCCTCTCTCTAAAATATAGAATTAGCTAGTAGTACTTCTTCATTTACTTTCTTATCTGAGCTGATTATAATCATCCTTCATTCAGCTTCACAACATTTCTTAATCTTAACGGTAACTCCAGAAGTGCCACGTTAAAGTCGTTAATTGCCTCACTGACTCTGGAGTACACAACCAATCAAGTTAAATAACAATGCAATTAGTACATCAAGCAGAACAAATTGCAGTTCGTTTATAGCTAAAGAAGTACAATTTGTATTGGCAGCTCGTTTTGTAAATTCAGTAAATTGCAGTCCTACTAATACTAGTACTAGCAAATTTGCACCCTGTTCAATATTTATGTTTTTTTTTCTACTTTTCCTGTCACCGGTGACCTCGAGTTACTCCCTCCGTTCCAAAATATAATCAATTTTAGCATAGTGACAGATCAAATATTTTTATATTTGACCAATAATAGAAAAAAAAGATCAATCATGTAAAATTGATGTTACTAGATTTATCATTAAACAAACAATCATATTATGTAACTCTTTTTATTTAAAACATCTTATTTTTATAGATATTATTGGTTAAAATAGTATATCGTAGACTGTGTCAGGCTAAAAATACTTATACTTTGGACGATGGGAGTACTAATTATCTGCTTTATTTTAGTACTTTAGTCTAGTTGGTGAGCAGTAGACGGAGAGAGGGAGAGTGTTAGATAAAGCCAACAGAATACCAGGCAGAGGAGAGAGAGAAGGAGAGGGGCTTTGCACTTGCAGAGGAGAGAAGCAAGGTGAGAAGTGAGGAGGCAGCAAGGGAGGAGGTTTGCCGGAGAGGGGACATGCTCCCTCCTCATCTCACAGGTATCCCCTCTCTCCTCCTCCTCATCCGCTTCTCTGACTCGCTTCTCCGTAGACTTGTAATCCGTGGCTTGTTTCTTTCTCCTCCACTTTGTGGACTCTGTTCCAACGCAAGCCGATTCTTGCCATTGCTGACCGTATCTTGGACCCGGCTGGGTTTGTGGTGGTTTTGATTTCTTGGTGGATCTGGCCGGTTTCTTCGTTGTTGGCTTGGTTTTTAGTTGATGAGGCGCCGTGATTTGTAGATGCATTCTTGGGTGGAGGTGAGGGTGGTTGCAACTGCGTTGTCTCTGACTCTCCGTGGTAGCAACCTAAGACCATAAGACGATGCTTGTAACTTGTTCTGTTGTTCAGTTTGATAGTTCAACTATCTGTTTCTAATTGACCATGGTTGGGTGGGCTGCTTAGTTCCTATGAATTCATCACTTTTGTTAGTTCGGTTTGTTTAGGTCCGTGACAAGGGGGCAAGTGAGGGGAATTGGATGATTGGAACGGTATTGGATGATTGGAATATTGGATCCGAGTAGAACTTAATTAGTTTAAACCTTTTCTGTATTAATTACTTGTTTGCACACAAATTCGCTTGGTGGAGAGGTAGTAGGATCCAGATGGCATGTCAGCTGTGAATTTATTTTAGGGGTTAGTTGTGAGCTTCTGAATTAATATTGCTTTCTTTACAAATAAATTTACTTTTCCACATGAGTATTGAGTAATATGATTATTGGGAGTGGGGAGAACCGCTGGCTTTGTGTCACAGCGATTTGGAACTGGCTAGTGCTGAAGTGAGTTATTGAAGGGATTTGTCTCATCACATAGTTTGATAGTAGTAGGCTAGTAGCTTTTACATCTGACATGAACGATCGAATTTTTGAAAGGAGTTAACAAGTTTATTTATAACAGCTCTGTGAACATTTTTAGTCATGTTCTGGCAAATACATGGATCAGGGCAACATTCAACATGTCTAGATTGATCAGTTTTAAGTGAATCTGTCTACACAATTGATAGATATACAAGTTATTTTCAGTAACAGAATATGGAAAATAATATTATTCATTAATATTTCATTTGTCCTTGCGATTGACTGATCTTCTCCTTAAAAAACTCAGACAGTAGAACTGAAAAGCAAGAGATGAGAAAGCCCATG
The DNA here is from genome assembly GCF_034140825.1 of Oryza sativa Japonica Group. NCBI lineage: Eukaryota > Viridiplantae > Streptophyta > Magnoliopsida > Poales > Poaceae > Oryza > Oryza sativa. The sequence goes on along the minus strand of NC_089037.1, from coordinate 4,015,158 downwards.
AGAAGAGGCATTAGGAAAAGAGAAAACATATTGTTCAATTCTAAGGCACCATTTGGAACACGAGAATTTCCAATTTTTGTATGATCTGAACTGCTTGTAAAATTCTTGCATTCTAAATAGGGCCTAATATTGCAAATACCGCTCTCCTAACTAGATGTCTATTTTCTTGCATCTCTAGCTTTCATGCAACTAAATTTAAAACATCTACTTCATTATTCTTGCAGAAAATGGCACAGTAATGATTCAGTTTGGTCATAAAATGCCTGACTACGAGTCATCAGCTACCCAATCAACTAGTGGATCTCCTCGTGAAGTGTCTGGAATGAGCGAAGGAAGCCTCAATGAGCAGAATGATCAATCTGGTTTGGACTAGACACACCATATGCATTTTTTGTATCAGTAAATAATATTGCAATACAGCACCTCCAGGGTAAAAGGAATATTGATGGATGCAAAGTTTGTTTGCATCTACACTACTGAAGTTATGTGACATTTCTTTTCTTCTTGTACTAATGCTAGGTAATCTTGATGGTTACACGAAGAGTGATGAAGGTAAGATGATGTCAGCTTTATCTCTGGGCAAATCAGAAACTGTGTATGCACATTCGGAACCTGACCGTAGCCAACCCTTTGTAAGTGTCTTTACGTGGCATAAATCTTGGTAACTTGAATTTCTTCATTGGCAAGTCTGTGAGTCAAGAAAGATGCTTTACCTTTTCAGGGCATATCATATCCATATGCTGATTCGTTCTATGGTGGTGCTGTAGCGACTTATGGCACACATGCTATTGTAAGTGACCTTTGTGCTATCCAAGGTTTCCTTTATTAATTCCATTTACTTTCTTGATCTGGCAGTTATAAATGGAATTCATCCAAACTCGGCGAAATTCCAATCAAATTAAGAATGGGATTTCGTTTTATCTCATTCTCATTTACCTTTTTGGTTCCAAACTTCCAGCCTAATGTTCTTGTGTGCGCGCTTATGTGCTTTAGGTATATTCATGGGTTGTTAAGAATGGGATTTCGTTTTTGTGGGATAATCTCTGACTGTTTTGACTAAACTAAGCAAAATTCCAATCATTTTTTTACTGTACAAAGGCAGTGTGTTATTCTTTATCTTTTCTCATTATCATCCTCCTGATGAGAATAGTTTAATTTTCTTGCATATGCTCGGCCCAATATGTTTCTATTCAATATCACAAAGTCATCCTCATCTAATATCAATAATTCAAACAGATGCATCCCCAGATTGTGGGCGTGATGTCATCCTCCCGAGTCCCGCTACCAATAGAACCAGCCACCGAAGAGCCTATTTATGTAAATGCAAAGCAATACCATGCGATTCTCCGAAGGAGACAGCTCCGTGCAAAGTTAGAGGCTGAAAACAAGCTGGTGAAAAACCGCAAGGTATTTCGTCGCTCTTTCTGACTGAAGTTTTATTAGGAGAAATTCTTGAGAGACTAGCCATTGGCCCTTTTTGCTCAGAATGTGCGGAAAATTTCCTCTCTTCCTTTCACTTTCCCTTCATGAATTCTAGCTCACGGTTTCACTAAAAGCGGCATAACGTTTATATTTGTGTTCAGCCGTACCTCCATGAATCCCGGCATCAACACGCGATGAAGAGAGCTCGGGGAACAGGGGGGAGATTCCTCAACACAAAGCAGCAGCCTGAAGCTTCAGATGGTGGCACCCCAAGGCTCGTCTCTGCAAACGGCGTTGTGTTCTCAAAGCACGAGCACAGCTTGTCGTCCAGTGATCTCCATCATCGTCGTGCGAAAGAGGGCGCTTGAGATCCTCGCCGTTTCTGTCATGGCAAATCATCCTTGGCTTATGTGTGGTGCCCAGCAAAAAAAAATCTGACTGAACCTGTGTGTAAACTGATGGGTATGGGTGGGTTTTGTGCAACTGTAACTAGGGTGCTTGACATCTGTGTCTGTTGTTCCTCTGCCTCCTTAGTTTGGAGACGGTGCAGCTGCAGCTGGTACCAGTAATCTGATCATGCTAGACTTGTGACAAGGACAAAACTAGCACCCCGTTATGTTTCCTGGCTTCTGAATTTGGTGGTCATTCAGTAAGCAAGCACTCGACGTCAGCGGGAGGGGGTTGCTTCGATTGATCTAGTTCTTTCGCGATAAACTTATTTAATTTTGAACAAAGGTTGGTTTCACCTTGGCTCGGCTTGTTGTTAGCTTGTTAACAAAAAAAAAAGTCTCAGATGTTAGAGAAAAATGCAGCAAATCATAGAAAGTTCTTTTTTGTTTCACCCCTGGACCTCCCTATACGGCCCATATTGCCCGTTCTTCCTCCACTATATAGGCCGGTAGCCCGCTTCGTTTCGTTGGTCAAACGTCCAGCAGCATGGCCGCCGGCTGCCGCAATGCGGCCCATCACTACGCGACCAAACGGCTGGCCTACCTGAGTGAGTACCCGTGCTCCGCGGGCCATCGCGAGGCGGCTCGACACCACCAAACGGCCTCCACGGCTGCCACCGCGGTGCACACATGGCGGCCTGGCGGGCTTCCCTGGCTGTGGCTGATGGGCAGAAGCAGCTCACCCGTGAGGCCCGTGAGCGGTGAGTCGTCGAGCGCCTCGCGTGACCGCGCCATCCTTACGGTACGCTCCGCGCCGCACGGCACGGCAAAAGACCAGCACCCACCGGTTTGCGTCTCGTTTCCGCGGGCAGCCCAAACCGGGATAACGTGGAACTGGCAGCGCGCGACGCGAGACGTCCAGAAGCTTTGGATCAAGGCTCAGCGATTTTGTGCGACGTATAGGTCGAATAGGCCAGGAGGAAAATACTGTTTGGTGGTGATGTGCGTGTGCGCGTCAACCAACCATCGTATCGTCGTCTATCGAGATCTTACTGCTACAGCAGAGTTGCTAGAGATATGGCGCTATATGCTACAGTCGATTTTTTTTTAGCCACTTACACAGTAGTTACACCTCATTTACACCCCACTTACATATGTAATTAGTATGTAATTTTCAAATTTACATATGTAATTCTAAGACTTACATTGTAAATACACTAAAATTACATATGAAATTTAGGGACTTATAATGTAAATACTTGCCGACTATTTTTTGATGAAAAATATGGCGCCATAAATATAACTACACTCCTGCTACAGAAAAACAAGAAGCCCAACTTTCAGGTACCAGCATGCAGCGACAGATTGCGCCAAATCGGAAAGCCTTTTTCTGGTACACCGTGCATGCCTTTTCCGCGTATGCTTAGATTGCGCCAAATCGGAAAGCTTTTTGCAGAGAGACGGAAACCAATCACGCGTCGTTACGTGTCTTCGTAGGAACGAAAAGGGAGGTATAAGCTCCGGCCGGTACATGAACCACATGATTGATTCCCCTCTTCCGCTCTCACGAAGGCACGAGGCTCTCGCGCACCAGAAAAATCCGAAATTGTTCTTCATGTAAGGTAAGAAAACAAACGGTGAGTCGCATCAAACACATCGCCCATAGAAACTAGAGATGGAAGTGCAACTGACGAAATACCGGTCGCTGGTGAAGTGGTGATGCGCCTAATCGTTTTCTTCGCGTTCTTAGACTGTAATTAAGCGACTTGGTTGCGTAACTTTGCACTCGTTTTCCCTTGGGGATCGGGACGCGGTCTACACCGACGACATACATTAGTACTCCATGTCCCGGGCTCCTGGCACACCGGATTAGTAATTCCCCGCCGCCGTGCCGAGCCCGATTGTGTAAGAGCAAGTTTAATAGTACAACCCACTATTAGATTCAATTCATCTATAACTAATTTAATAGTCAATTCATACAATAGTTGCTTACTATACTATTAATACCCGGTCCTACCTGTCATATATATATTACGTCTTAGAGTCCGTACTACAGCTAACCACATATATGTAGCCCGCTACTCTTCTCTCTTCTTTTATCTTTTTATAATATGTTTATAGCTAACTTATAGCTGCTATTTGCTATTGTACATGCTCTATCGTCAACCACTGAGCTACTAGTATCTATCACGAATCACGTACGAACTCGCAGTCGCTCCCTCCAGAAAACGCTGCCGCCTCCTATCCTGTCCCCGGTCTTATCTCCACTTGGACACACCCCGAAGTTATAAAGCCCGGAGCCCATCAAACACCACCCGGCTCGCCGAAAACGATACGCGACGCGCCGCACGGCCGCTCACCTCGCCCTCGCCACCGTATCGCGTTTCCGCCCCCGACGCACAGGCCAAAACCAACCAGTCCACCACACGCACCACCGCACCGCGCGTCGCGCGAGACCAAAAAAAGGAAAAAAAAAACCCCACCACCACGCCATCAAGTCCACCACCATCACCACGGCTACTACTAGCAATTAGCAAAGCACCGTGCGCGGCCGCGGCGTCCACTCCTCCATCTGGCTAGACACACCGTGTCTCCGGCCGGCTGCCTCCCTGGATCTGGTCGTGGGGAGGGAGCTAAGCTGGTGGTGATTTTGGTCTTGGAGGTGTGGCGATGCTGCAGCTGCTGATGGCGCTGGCCTTCTCGGCGGCGCCGCTGACGCTGTACGTGCCGCCGGTGCGGAGCCTCAGCCTCTTCGTCGAGGCGATCGAGGCCGTCTTCCGCGACTGCGCGCCGTACTCCCAGGGCGCCATCTTCCGCTTCCGCCTCGGCCTCTCCCGCATCCTCTCCGGCCTCGCCCGCGCCCTCCGCTAGACGCCCGGCCCGGTGACACCTCTCTTCTTCCTATTGATCGGATACATGTATGTCGGCTACAATCGCCCGCGGCCCGCACGTCATCAGCTTGTGCGATTGTGAATCTCTCTTGCATCTTGTTTTCTCCTCAATTTGCCCCCTTCACTTGTAGTTTTTGCCTAGTTTCTTTTCCCTTTTTTTTTGGGTTGGGGATTGGATGTAGCATGTAGAGAAGGGAATAATCAAGCTTAGTAATCTGTTCAGAGGGGATCGAGATTTTGTGAGAAAATTAGCGTGTTTGTGTGCGTGTATGGGGATGTGCTGTGTATAATTGGGAAAGTTTGCGTTCTTGATCAGAAGCTGTAGTTGAGAACTGAAATGAATAGAAGCATTTGACTCTTTGGTCTGATAATTTGATCCAACCGCTCCATTTCTGTATGTGCAATCTGAAGAGGAAATGTCAAGAACTCCTGAAAATTTCCCCCCAAATAACAACTCCTAGGAAGCAATTGGCAGATGAAAGAAAAAAGCAAGAACCAAACAGCCCTCCTGACGGATCAGTCACGGCATTAGGTATTCTCTAATGCAAACGACGGAGACTTTTCGCCGACACGCGCGCTGAGCCGGCGATTTCAACAGCAATTTTCTGTAGCCATTTGGCATCGCTGGCCGCTGCGCACGTTTCAGCGGCAGTGTCAGGGAGACTGAGAGGCCCCATTGTTTTCTCGTCTTTCCCTGCCTACTCCGGGCGTGCCAATGTGCCCGTTCAATGATAAGCCAAAATGGCGTCACAGAGATTTGATTTGGCCTTTGGATGAATAGACTGTAGATATTTTTTACTGCGTCCAGATAAGCAAGAGGCGAGAACTTCCGATTTGCTTGGTATTTTACATGTAAAAAACTCTGTACTAGTGGCATCAACTAGTTTGTTTCTATGCACCTAAAAATATAGGATGAAAGTGAAACATGTAAGCTTCTAGAATGGACTCGTCAACTAATCATTTTGCTATTCGATCTCAAATCTCAACAGCTGCCAGATGCCCGGCGTGTTGAGAATCTATGACCCTCTTTGTTTAGGCTTATAAGCTAATTTATATGTCAAAAAGTCTAAACCTAAACAAAAAAGCAGCTTTTTTTTTTAGCTTTTTTAAGCCATAAGTCACTCTAACACTATTAAGCCTAAAGCTAGGTTAGATAAGCTTTTTTAGGTTTATGTGAGGTAGATGTATGACTCTACCACTAAACTTAGGACAATTAATTCACCGGCTTATAAATCATATAAGCCAATAAGCTGACTTAAAGTCTAAGCGAATAACCCTCGCTACTATAGACACCGTTGACTCTTACTGGAATTCAGGTGATGAGGCTCTGCATGCACTATTGTGGCAGAAGCAGAAACGGCGAAATCCAAAATGGTTGTGATGCCAATCAGTGAATCAGATGCTGCATGGCCAATCGCTCGGAACTCTCCAGAACATTGTACCATCTTCGCGCGAAAAGTACATCCGAAGACGAAATCCCTAAGAAGGTTCTTAAGTGAGCTTAATAATTATTAAGACATGAGGGAGCATGATTGAGGCCAACCTGAACAGGCGACCTGTACTTTTCATTTTCGGTAGCGACAGATATCGTGTCGCAAGTCGCACCGATGGCTCGTGAACAATATCAATCGTCAAACAAACTTCGTGAAAAAACATCTCGATTTGGCACAGAACCAACCAACCGAACCGAGACGAGAAAGTGATAAAACATATGATCAGAATGGTAGAAATTCTACCATTCGATGTTCGCCTACAATAACCTTAACATTTGTACAACGTAAATAAAACCGGTACTAGTAGTAGCATGAAAGGAGCATCTCCTGATACACTGCTATAAGAGGATACTGTAATGCTTAACTGACGATCGGATCTAGAGTTCTAGACGCTTTGGCTCATGAGTGGAATTCCGAGACCCTTCGTGTGATTTCCTGCCAGATCGGCAGCTTACCGCTGAAAATTTATGCCAGGTCAATTCTTGCATGGATAATGATGTTCATCCGCCTCTTTTATCCAGAGAACCCTCTTCAGAAATGCAAGCTCGCCAACCATACCTCCTTTGAAGAACCAGCTGGAGTTCCTGGGGACAACACGATTCTTGCTTTTGCAGGGTTAACGTGCAACTTTGCAGAACCACGAATGTACGGAGTAGTCAAGACTCAAGAGAAGGCTGCAGGGACTGTGCCTATCATGCCACTTCAATAGCCTCCTTTTCTGATTTCACGATATGTTCTAAGTTCATTATCTTTACTGGCTTCCCCAGTCTGGACTTATCCTCCATTCTAGCAATTTCTAAAGCCCTTGCACAGACTGGAAAATTCATTTCGTCCCAAGAATCCAGAATTATGCCTGACCCAAGGCATAAATTGTCACGGTAGAAGGCCGCAAACTGACCAGCTGCTAAACCTTGATCATCTTCAGACAGACGCACCACCAAAATAACTCCATGTTCTGATGTTTGCTCTTGTGTCACGGTGCAATCATGAAATTCAGGACTATGACGTACCTGATAATGCAATGATCCATATTAGCATGTGCATAAAGTAATTGGTAATTTGATATAGGAGTAGGTGCATATGACTGGTCTTAATGAATGCACAGTGCAAAGCCACAACTGATTAAAAAATGTCAAGGAAAATAAATACACACATATTAGATACCCCTATGTTCCAAATTACTTGTCGTTCTAACAAATCTCACACAAACCAAGATGTGGAAGATTACATGGTTACCCTCATTAAATACATCTCAATTATTTTTCCAAAGCATGAGCCAATAAGAGTTGTTACTGCATTAGTGTATGACTACATTGATGAAAGGTAGTGTTTGATGAAAACAAAACAACGAACACACAGAAAATAGGGAAACCTTGTATTTTATTAATCATGATTCATTATCATGAATGTTTACAAATACATGAGGGCTCCCGCAAAAGTTCGCCTTTTGCCTTCGTGAGAAATGCTTAATGAAAAGGTATGGACGTGACTACACAACTAGTGGTAGCTAGTTTGTCTAAACCAGCTACCACTCCATCTATAAGAGACACCATCCACCTATACTTCAAATACAATTTTCTCTTAAACTACTCATTCAATCTACGATCCGATTACACCGTTATGTTCGTAACAATTAAATCTTTACATCAAGATCTCACATGATTTTATTTTGATGAAAAATCACAAATTACTTTTATGATATGTCTAAATTACTTTTAGATTTCACTAAGTTACTTCTTAGACATATAAAAGTAAATTCAGTAAAGCTTAAAAGTAATTTACATATATTATAGAAGTAACTTATAACAAAAAGAAAGTAACTTTAATTAATACCTTTTTTCATTGAACAAATTATCATATATATAAGTTACTTTTTTAGATTTGATTAAAATACTTCCTATACATTCATAATGCTCTGAGGTGATTACTTTTATTATTGTTTTTAGTTAATTCCATAATTTGTGCTGATTAATTTAATTTCTAGATAGAGTCATATTTTTATCTCTACAACGGATTTACTTTAAATGACATGCCAAAATTACATTCATTTTGTTCTAAGTTACTTCTATAATATATGTAAATTACTTTTAGGCTTTACTGAATTTACTTTTATATGTCTAAGAAGTAACTTAGTGAAATCTAAAAGTAATTTAGACATATCATAAAAGTAATTTGTGATTTTTCATCAAAATATAATCATGTGAGATCTTGTTGTAAAGATTTAATCGTTACGAACACAACGGTGTAATCGGATTATAGATCAGATAAGTAATTTAATAGAAAATTTCATAAGAAGAAAAAAGATATGCACAACCTAATAGCAAAAACTACTCGCATGCATGTCTGTAACGCTACTAGTACTTCTCACGTAATTGTCCGCGTCGCTCGTTAAGTCTAAATCGAGAAGCCTCTCGAAATAGATTTTGCGAAAAGGTATGCTGACTGGAGATTGCGTGCAGTCCGCTGATTCTCGGCGCCTAGCAATGAGGCTACCGGTTAATTACATCCACAGGAGCGAGCCTATGGAACACCTCCGATTAAGCTGCGCTTTGTGATCGTCGTCTTCAAAATTAATTGCTCGCCGAAGGTTGAGGTTCGTGCAGATTTAACGATGAATATAGTGAATGTGGAACGGATGGCTTTGTTTCGCCAAAACCCAATCACAATACACTACCATCACGTCGGTGTGCGGAGGGAATTTGGTGAAGCGGGTGACTTTTGCCTCGTCGGTGCCCAGTCATGTACCCCGGCCTTCATCAAACATAGATTTTGTGGTTGCTTTTGCCTCGTCGGTGCCCAGCAATGGTGTATCCGGCTCCCGTTCGTTTTAGACGTGTTAATAGTATAGTGACATGGCCTTGTCGGCACTCGGCCATGGTATCGTCTAGCCTCGTCGGTCATAGACAAATGAAATGAATGAATAGCTTTGTCTGGCCTCATCGGTCTCAGACGTAGCACAAATATTGATAAATCGGCCATTTCATCTCGTCGACACTCGGCCATGATATCGACGTGTGTTTTAAATCTGCATGTCCTCGCCCTCCTGGCTAGCATTGTTTTATTTAGTGAATAATGCTTGTCTTCAGGAATTGTGAGAATTGCTCCTGTCCATTCGGTAGAATTTGGAGAGGGAATGAAATGCTCCCGTACATGATATGCACGAGGCAATACGTGACTCATCCGGCATGAATATAAATATGTACAGATCATGGTTGGTCTGATGCCAATAAGACTCAAACTCATCCCAAGTTTATACAAATAAATATCACATCCAATACTTGATATTGATAATTTCGACGGTCCAACCCCCCACGAGGGTTAGGCTCGCCTTGTATTTATTTGCAGCCCACATTAATCGCTTGACAAAGATGACGTGTGCGTGTGCATGCGCCGCTGGGAATACTTATATCCATGGCTACAAGTTCACAACACATCCACGACATGTTCATCGGTACTCCACTTTACTTTTCTGTCAGCCGGGCCGCGCAACCGCGCAGCACTACGGCGTGCATCTGATCTTTTTGCTCCCCTGATGTTTTATCAGGTGTGCAGCACATGCAGATTAGCTTGATGACGAACACCGGCACAATCGTCGCCGGCAATGATTAATCTCCTCGCGAATTGCCGCCGATGGAATTTAATCTCCTTTTGCCTAATCGAAATCAAGCTCCTAATCAAATATTTGTGGGTGCGTGTATGTGTGGTATAAGGTTCATCGCCGGTTCAGGCTTGCGTGCTGTGAAGCGCCCGGCGCCGGCGACGGCGTGTGATTGTGTATCTATTGATATAGGCTTCTGGATGTATGGGTGATTGATCAGATCAGAGCACGCAGCAGGCTTGCCCTGCTACGTCTCCTCTGCCAGCCGCCTCTGCGCCGGGGGTTTTTTCTCCCACCCTCTCCGTGCGTCGTGAGGGACAACGCCTTATATAAGGGTAGAGGTGACAGCCGGCGTCCTCGCCTAATCCCTTCCGAGATTCCAGCGCAAGCCAGCGAAATCACGCGTTAATTCTCTGGATAAGCCAGCGCGTCTGTTAATCCAACGACCTGCGCATGATAAAAAGAATTTTGTGCTCCAGATAAAAAGAACGTGTGTGTGCTGGAGATAATCACGAGGATTAACTTGGCTAATTGACGGTGGACGCCACACCTCATAAGGATAATTACCAACCGGTGAGGATCAGCAAACCAATCAAGGATATACGGTTAACACTAGTTGATCTTCTCCTTCAAATGTTTATATCTCTCTAATCATATATCAAATATGAATTCTGTCGGAACCATTATTTTCCAATCAAAACATACAACAAAACGAGTCCAATGTTGATTATATTTGGATATCGTATGATATTTGAATTTTTTGGTCCCACACGTCATAGAGACACGCTTCTCGTATATTTTGTAAAATTGGGTTGCAAATTAATGCCCAATGGTTTATTATTTTTCTATGAATTTTGGCACAAAAATTCATCAAACAGGTAGAGAGGGAAGATCACCTCTAAAAGTGCTTTGGAACATGAGAACGACAAGTTTTTTGATACACATTTTGAATGCTAGAACGACAAGTAATATGAAACAGAGGGAGTCATAAGCTTGTTGAATCTTTGGCATTGGTTTGAAGCTGCAGAGGTTTCCCATTTTCCCAAAGTTCAAGAATAAGGATTACTGTAGAGTTAATCTGTTTCAGGATGGCTTAGCTAAAAGGAGAAATCAACAGGATTTGTAAGCCACTCATCTACCCCAGCACCAAATAGTTCAAGATAAAGTTGCCAGCATGGGCATGCTATCCTAACCAATGCAACTAGGAGACAATTTGGTCATATTTGATAAAAAAAAAAGAGAGTAACATAGGAACTGCTTGTAAAAAGAAGTCCTGGGACACACCAGTATGGGAAAAAAATTCTATGGCACAAGGTGCTATAAAAACATCCGTGGCACCCCTGTAGAAACACGTATCGAAAACAGATCTACGAGCAGCATCAGTATCTTCCATTCTATCTCTTCTCACAGATGTATCAACTCTAAAATCAAGATCTAAGGCCCCTGGATCATCTAGATCAACTATCTTCGTAGCATCACCCTGGAACAAAATCAACAGGCAAATCTTCCTGATACTTCAAGACATTCACCAACAAAATGCAACCTATAGGGTACGTTGACGAGACCGCCTGTGGCCCACCGTCGCTCCCACGACCTTTGTCACTAATCTCTCTGGCAACCTTGATTCGCCATTACCATACAGTAACCCTAGTTGATGACAGGCGTTGTCACTCTTGGTCTCACCGTGCTGCTACTTAAATTGGGGGTGTTGACATGAGGTGCATGATCTACAGTTGTCTATTGATCTGCTCTAACATGGACAGACCATGGCCGACCATGCATGCCAGGTGCAGCATTAATGATACTGAGTTAGCTTAAGGAGAAGGACAAAGAAGGGAGAGAGGAAGATGATGCTTTGAGATTTGTATCCAACACAAGTTTTCATCTGATAAGAGGTGCTATAGATGTTTTGTAGCACTTGGTGCCATAGAATTCTTTTCCCACAAGTACACACCCCCTCTATCTGACGTCTGAATGCTAAATCCAAGAAAAAGGCATGCAATATGATTGATAGCTTAAAAGGATGATCGGCCTCAGATTAGCACATCGGATTCCCATCTTTCAAAAGCACCATAATAACTGCTGGTGTTGACTGTTGAGAGCCGATAAGTTCAAAAAATAACTGGAAAGAAAAGGCTAAAGGGTATCAACCATATGCTACAGTACCACAGAGGCTAGTGCATAGATCTGGTACCTTGCATTTAAGTTGCTCATTGTTTGTTGGTCCAGAATTGCTAAACCAGTTCAGCGATCCAACACGAAATGTCCGCCTTCTCTTATCCAGCGAGTAGTAATTCCTTGAGACAAAAACCACATTGTTTTGAACACCTTTCTCAACCACATACCTGAAAAAGATAAATAGATGCAATTTGATGGGCATTAGATGAATAGATGTGTGCTACATGGCAAAACGATAGTATCCATTGGATATTGTGGTAAATCAATATTTAACTTAGTTTAGTATCTCCAAAGTGATAGTCCTTACCAGGGTCCGCCAGGAAGGCGCAATCCTTGTCGCTGACCAATTGTATAAAACCAAAATCCACGGTGTGTCCCTAGGTAGTCTCCAGTTTCAGCTTCCAACAGTACTCCTTCCATCTCTCCTATCTGTCTTTCAACAAACTCACTAAATTTGACCTAGAAAGTGAGAGTTTTCATAGTTATAATGAGATAACTCAAGGAAATAGAATTGACTACAATTTATATTAACAATGGCAAAGCAATTACCTTGCCAAGAAAACATATCCCCTGGGAATCCTTTCTATCTTGGTTAGGCAAGTCCATCTGAGCAGCCAGCCTGCGCACTTCATCCTGAAAATTATTAGTACAATTAGGAATGCCACTTGCAGCATCTAACCAGAATTAAATATCCTTTATTGATAAATCATCCAACCTTTGTTATACATCCCAGTGGAAAAAGAAGCCTTCTAAGCTGGGTCTGAGATAGATGTGAAAGGAAATAAGTTTGATCCTTCACCTGAAAAAACAAGGAGAGTCAATAAGGCGATTTCTTATGAAAAATGTTGTTAAGCGAACTATCTGGTTTTGTTTCTTTGTTGTTATAAGCCAAACCCAGCTATTTGGTGTGAAGTACAAATACCTTGTCTTTTGAAAGTTGGAGGACTGATGGCCCTTCAACATCGTCAGGTGATGGATGAACTACATGTGCATAATGTCCAGATGCTATGTAATCAAATCCCAAATTTTCAATAGCTTCTAAGAAAGCTCCTGCAACAAAAGAATAACCAACAAGACGAAAGTTAAAAAACATACTTCAATTTACAGCCAGATTTGCATAGCGGAAACCTATCACAGTACAGTGTTTGTACCAAACTTTATTCTTGTGTTGCAAAGAACATCAGGGTTCGGAGTACGGCCACTGCGATACTCGTTAATTATGTGAGATACCTAGCAAACATTCACAGTTTTTCTTAGAATGATTAACGCGACCACTACATTGTACAAGGTGACAAAATACTCCAACGAGTCTTACCACATGGTTCCAATACTCATCAGATAGATGGACTACCTCCAACGGTACATCAATCTACAGAACCAACCATTGGAACACTGAGTTCATGTCGAAAAAACTAGTTTATAAATATATGATGCCCATCAGCAATTAACGAAACTCCATGCTTCAGCTAATATTTGACCGATGATACCTTGTCACACACAGCTTGCGCGTACTTCAAATCGTCGTCCCACGGGCATTCAGACCAAAAGTTCCTGAAATCTTCCTACAGATAGAGCACTCAGCTATGCAATCGATCATTCAGATCAGCGGTGGTAGCAGAGAACATAATGAGCAACGCGTATGTACCTGGAACCAGATTTTGAGGTAGAAAGCGGTGCAGCGGTGGCCGGCGGCGTGGAGGAGGCGGAGCGCGACGCTGCTGTCCACCCCGCCGCTCACCAGCACCGCCACCCGCAGCGGCGCTCTCCCCGCCGCCGCGCACCGCAGAAGGCGCTCATCGCCGAAATCCACACCCCCGAAGTCCCTGGCGCCGGAGCTGGAGCTCGACGGGGACGCCGTGGAGGACGAGACGGCGCGAAACGGCCGCCGAGTCAGGCGGGAGCGGAGCAGAGGTCTAGCGTTCAGGAGGAGCGTGCTCCCGGCGAGGAGCGGGCGGAGCGCGGGGAGGGTGGAGACCACGCGCAGCATCGGTGGCGGCGGCTCCGGCAACCTCTCGCCTGAGCGGCGGCGGCGGCGGCGGCGCTCCTCCCTCCTCTGGATTGGGTTTGTGTTCTCTTCTCAATTTCGTTGGCGCCCCCACAAAATACGTATTCGTACAGTCGTTGGCGCATTTTGTTCCTTTCCAACACGTGCAATCTGTGTACTTAAGCAAACAGCGCCCCCACTGTCTCTGAGCACCTAAAACCCTCGAGCCATGTCGCTCTCCACTGTCAACCACGCCGCCGCCGCCGCCGCCGCCGCAGCGGGGCCGGGGAAATCCTTCTCCGCGGCTGCGCCTGCGGCGCCATCGGTGCGCCTGCCAAGGACACGGGCTCCTGCTGCCGCCGCGGTGTCCGCGGCGGCTGTGGGGGCGGACCGCGCGGCGGACAGGGTGTCGGCGCTGAGCCAGGTCTCCGGGGTGCTGGGGTCGCAGTGGGGCGACGAGGGGAAGGGGAAGCTCGTCGACGTGCTCGCCCCTCGCTTCGACATCGTCGCGCGTTGCCAGGTGACGAGAGACGAATACGATTCCCTTTCCGTGGAATGCTTACTATTGCTCTAATCCATGCTTGATGGCTTGTTTGCTTGCACTACTACTGGGTGATAGAAATTGATCTTGCATGTTAATCGGAAGGAATCCTTGGAATCGAGGCTGTTTTGGTTGATTGATGTTTGATCCGGATGGTAGGCTCATCTGTGGTAGAATCATCCGTTCCTAGAAATTCAGCTTGTTTAGTTGTGGTTACTATGGTTTAGAAATCACCGCAGATAGCCTGGGTTTATCTCTGAAGTGTGTGTGCAGAAGAATAAATTTGCAACCTCTTATCTCCCCCTTTGTTTGTGGGTTGTAGTCTTGTAGACGATGAATTTTTACATTTCTTGTAAGTTGGCTGGGGCTTTGTGGTAGTGGTGGCAAAAGAGGCCTGGACGTTTGATTATGACAGCAAAAATTGAACTGTTAAAACACGACTCCTTTTGGATCACCAGCAGGATTGACTATCGATGATAATTCCCTTCATATGGATGTCAAACAGCTTGTCATAATCATGCATGTACACGCTGGAGCAAATGTTAACATCCTTCCTTGCTGTAGCTTCTGAATCTAGCAGAAAAGCATGCAATTATTTCATTGCATAAGAAGTACATGTGTGGTGATACTATGTGCAAGACTGCAAGCGTGCAGCGTTGTAGTTTCTGTTGGGTAAAGTATTTGAGTTGCTTAACTCAGTCAAGAGATCAACCTCTTGGGTAGTTTAATTTAATTGCTGGATTTACTTATTCTTTTTCAGCATATGGACTAGTGGTCATCTTTTAGGTAACTGAAGATGATATTATATCTTCAGTCTCAGCAGTCAGCACAATAGATGCACAGCCAAAGATCTCAAAGTAGCGGGCCTGTTCGGCAGGCAGGTGCAGCAGCCAGCTGCAGCCAGCCCACTGTTTTTTTTTATTATTTTTGCTTGCTTAACTGTTCCTGCAGGCTGCAGCAGCCCTTGCAGCTGAACAGGCCCAATAGTGATCTAATTACTGTCAGTTTATTGATAACCAAAAGTTATTGTTATTGTCTTATGGTTTCCTTATGGTTTCCCTGGGAGACCATATAGTATGCTCGACGGTACCAGTTGTCTGTTGGTCTTAAGCATGGAAGCCTTAATCTTAATTTCTATTTTGTTTATCATCAGGGCGGAGCAAATGCTGGACACACCATTTACAATTCTGAAGGAAAGAAATTTGCTCTTCATCTTGTTCCATCTGGTATTCTCCATGAAGGAACGCTGTGTGTTGTTGGCAATGGAGCGGTGATCCATGTTCCAGGATTTTTTAATGAAATTGATGGTCTTGAATCCAATGGAGTCAATTGCAATGGAAGAATATTGGTCTCTGACCGGGCACATTTACTCTTTGATCTGCATCAGGCTGTAGATGGACTTAGGGAAGCAGAGCTTGCTAATTCCTTTATAGGGACGACTAAGAGAGGCATTGGACCATGTTATTCCAGCAAGGTCACTCGAAACGGACTGCGAGTCTGTGATCTAAGGCACATGGACACTTTTGGGGATAAGCTTGATGTCTTGTTTAAAGATGCCACTTCAAGGTTTGAAGGCTTTGAGTACAGCAAAAGCATGCTCAGGGAAGAGGTTGAGAGGTACAAAAGATTTGCAGAGCGCTTGGAGCCGTTCATTGCTGATACTGTTCATCTGTTGAATGAATCTATCCAACAGAAGAAGAAAATTCTGGTTGAAGGTGGTCAAGCAACAATGTTGGATATTGATTTTGGAACTTACCCATTTGTGACTTCTTCTAGCCCTTCAGCTGGTGGGATATGCACTGGCCTTGGGATTGCCCCAAGGTGTATTGGTGACCTGATTGGAGTGGTAAGTTAGAACTATTGTAACTAAGACCTCTCTTCTTTCTATCATATAGCGCTGAGTCACTCCAATATTTCACATGCAGGTAAAAGCTTATACAACAAGGGTTGGTTCTGGGCCTTTTCCAACTGAACTGTTTGGAGAGGAAGGTGATCTCCTTAGGAAATCAGGAATGGAATTTGGGACGACAACAGGCCGCCCAAGGCGTTGTGGCTGGCTTGACATTGTTGCACTAAAGTACTGCTGCGAGATAAATGGGTTTTCATCTCTTAATCTGACCAAACTTGATGTTCTGTCTGGATTACCAGAAGTTAAGCTGGGGGTTTCTTATAACCAACCTGATGGGCAGAAGCTACAATCCTTCCCAGGGGATCTTGATACTCTGGAGCAAGTACAGGTAAGCATTTGGGATGCCATTGTTTTCTGTTTGTTGAATAGTAAGGTATTTGTGTAATGTAACTGTTTCTTGCTGAATTTTTTTTATCTTGTTGTAAGATGCAATATGATTATTTCCATGAATGTCTTGGCATCAGGTCTTCTGTTAAACCTATGGTATTTGCTGTTCTGTACTAGGGCTTATGTAAGGTTTATATCTTTCATCTCTCATTCGCTGAATCTTATATTTCAGGTCAAATATGAGGTGTTGCCTGGGTGGCAAAGTGACATTTCGTCTGTCCGGAGTTACAGTGAACTTCCCCTAGCTGCCCAACGCTATGTCGAGAGGATAGAAGAGCTTGTTGGTGTTCCAGTCCACTACATTGGTGTTGGACCTGGGAGGGATGCTCTAATATACAAGTAAAAGCAACTCCATTTGGTCATCAATTGAACCAAAATATTTCAGCCCTAACTTGGCCTTGAGCGACGCTCATCAGTATTTACCGCTATTTCGTTGGTACCTGTAATACATGGGAAAAGCTACTGACTGGTAATGTGATGCAATTGCCTGCAATAATTCTAAGAATCTTCCAAGACGTCAACAATGATGCAATAATTTTGGGTTGCTTTATAGTATTTATCTTTTGACTTTACTTGTTTGGTGCTATAGACCCCCTATATTCTGCGCTAATAATCACGAAAAATTTCTTGCTTGGAAGCCTGACAAATATTGCATCACATCTTTTCTACGAACTGTGTGTTGATTCCGTCTTGAGAAGAGTTATTTTAGGGCCTTGCGTTTCATGATTGTGATATGGTAACCACAGCCCACATAGACTGTGTTCGAGATAAGCGACCCCACGCAATATGATACTTCTAGGAGGTGGATTTTTTGTCAAATTTTTAACGACCTTTTAGGGCCTGTTTTGGATGGAGGATTTTCAAATCAAAGAATTGAAAACTATAGTTTTTTTTTCTTTCCTACCGTGGTGTTCGGAATATATGAATGGCATAAAAATTCTTTCGGAAACTTTTCCTGAGTTTCTCTATTCTTTACTCCTTCAGTCGAAATCAAGGGAAAAATAAGGCCAAAGCTAAGGGAAACTTTCCCTGTGAAGTGAGCAACAATGAGGTGATTTTTAACCATAAAAAGGGAATTTATTACCTTGTTAGTTAAGCAACAAGAGTCTTATTTCATAAAATTCATGCGTTCCAAACACCTATACATGTTTTTTTTAAAAATTCTTCTATTTTACACGTGCATTTCTATGTTTATTGTTCTATATCTATATTTCTGCGTTTTGTTTTTTCTTAATCCAAACAAGGTTTTAAATGGTATGCAAAAACAAGCTCTGATCTCCCCTACTTCTAGAATAGTTTTTTGCACTTAACAGATCAAGACTTTGTTGCAGATTCATGAAACGCATGCAGATTCATTACCCATCATTCTTAAACAAAAAACTCGTTACCCATCAGATGATCAGACTACATGAACTTGGAAGAATTAAAGCTTTTGCATCACTGAAATGACCCATCTGCATGCAGATAGGCTAGAAATTTGCTCAAAGCTTGTGCATGACTACCGATGAGATTTCAAATGTCCCAAATAGGGATGGGCATGCACCCGCCAAACTGTTCGACCTCATGCAGATCGTCCATCTGGAACCCGCCATTGGCGCCCAGCGCGCCGCCGTGGCCTCCTGCGATGTCGCTCATGTCGGCAGCCAGCGCGTCCCAGTCGAACTCGCCGCTGCCGCCGAAGCCAAACGCGTCCGCCAGCTCGCCGTCGTCCCCGTGGACGGCGCCGTTCTTGCCTGTCGCGCCGTCGTCGTCGGCCTTGAGCACGCCTATCTGCTGCAAGAACTCCTTGAGGTCGAGCTGGGGCTTGTCGGCGCCGAAGCCCACGACGGCGGCGTCGTCGTCGCACGGCGCGCTCTCCATCGCCGCCGTGGCCGCCATCGCTTGCTCCAGCGCCTGGAAGCACGACATGGGCGGAGGCAGAGCCGCGGAGCCGACGCTGTTGGTGACGGTGGAGCAGGGCGACGAGGTGGGGAGAGGCGGCGGAGGCGGGTTGGCGCGCGTCGGCGTACGCGGCGGCGGCTTGGTCGGCGACGACGACGAGTTCTTGAGCTCCTGCAGCCTCTGGTGTATGACGTGGACGTTGTGCTGCGCGTTGAGGTTGAGGAGGCCGTAGGCGGGGACGGCGGCGGCGCCCCCCCTTGCGGCGGCGGCGGCGGCGGAGGCCGGGAGCCACCTGAGGCGCTGGTGCGCGGCGGCGGCGGAGGCGGCGCGGAGGTGGGGCAGGTTGAGGAAGGCGTCGGGGCCGTAGAGCCTCCGCGCGGCCTCGTCGTAGGCGAGCGCCGCCTCCTCGGCGGTGGCGAAGGAGCCGAGCCAGAGGCGCGTCCGCTTGTTGGGCTCGCGGATCTCGGCTACCCACTTCCCCCACGTCCGCTGCCGCACGCCGCGGTACTCGCACGCCGCGTTCTGCGGCCCGCCCTTCCCCCTCGTCGGCCCCTTCTTCCACGCCCGCTTCCTCCCGTAGCTCTCCATACGGCGATCGATCGCGCGCGCGCGCGAGACGCAGCCGGCGTACGTGAAATCACAGCGAAACGCACGTAATCTCACCTGGTTTCGCACGTACGCAAACACATATAGCTAGCTAGGCGCGGGCGGTGTTTTTGGGTTGGAGTTTGGAGTTTGAACGACTCGTCGTCGAAAGATGGGGGGAGGCGCGAGGTTTTTGAAGTGGGAGCGCGAGGGGTGGAGTGAAGTGGGAGTGAGGGGAGTGTGACTGAGTAGGAGGAGACGGGAGAGGGGGAGCGCGGCGCGGGATAAGTAGTGTGATCCGATGGGGTTGGGTGTTAAATGTTGTCACGGCCGGGCCGGAAGGGGAGAATGCATGGTGGTGGCGTTGTGTTGGCACGGTGGTGTCGCGCTTTCTGAGGACCTGTGAGCTTAGCGCGCATGTGACCGTTGGGGGCATCTCTAGGATGGATGATGTGCTGCAGTCTCTGCAGTGCATTGTTGCAAACGATTCTTTCTGGTTTAGGTTATTGTAATTATAAGAGGCTTCGATGGCAAATTTAATAACAAGATAACCTATGGATTTTGTAGGTTCAACGTTTGGAAATTGGAATTTGAGTAGTAGATATATCTCGCTAGTCATAATCTTCGTTATCTCTAAAAAAATCCTTGTAAACTTGAACAAGTTTACATCAGATTGTATCTGCAGAATTAATTAGCATATTGGGCACTAATCCTAGAGAACTACTTTGCTCTTTGCATACTTGATATATAATATACTACAGATGGTATCTGTAGTATTAGCATACTGGGCACTACCGATCTGTGCATGCACCGAGAGAACGTACGTACGGATAGGCGGATAGCATGGCGTGCATGTTGATGCTCCATGTACACAGTTTACTACCATATTACCATGGTATCAATGCGAGGTATAAAGATCCACCTCACAGCATTTTTGGCTCTCACGAGCGCGTCCACTTCACATGCTTCTCGTCCACGTCGGACAGGGTGCATGTGCCCATGTTTCCATGAACGCATGATTCTCGGCTCTCTAGCCCTCTTGCCTCCTGCAATCTGAGCTTATCGGTCTCCTTGTCTCTCTGACCAACGGTGAGCAATTCAGGATAGGATACCACCACAAATCTATGAAAAATGTACTGTACTGTATATGCTTCTGTGTGATCATGTAGTGTACTTCTGTGATTTATGTATTTAGCAGTGTTGGGACTTGGGAGTATGTAAGGAACTCCCAACACTGCTGAATTCACTTCTCAACTAACACTGCTAAATACATAAATGGTTGCATCGATGATACCTTTTTTCAGTACTACTAACTATTGAATCAATCAACACAGAATCCAAACCACTTCAATTCCTCACAAAAGACAAAATTATAGTATACGTATTGGATTCTCAGTATGTGTGTGTGTGTGTGTGTGTGTGTGTATAAAGAATGTGCCCTATACATCAATTCCGAATCAAGAAAGCAAGGTACTATTGCTATTATCCTTACAGAAAATGGCCTGGGGGTCAATCTGACAAAACTCTGGAAGAAATGAACTACCAAAGGTAACGTTTGAATCTTCCTGAATGTAACAGAATTTATAGGTAATAGGTCACTTTCTAGGAATCTAGAACTACATATATGCCTATCTTAGCTTTACATTTGTAGTGTCTGCCAGACATTTCAGGAAGCTTTCGAGCAGATGTCAGGCAACCCGGTTTCCTTTCTTTGGAGGACACCTTGCCGCCAAGGGTCAATGTATAATTTGTAATGCAATACCTGCAAAAACATCGTACTCAGCAAATAGGAAATGTCAACAGAACCACAATTCTAAGGTGAAGGTAAAAGGCGAGAGACATGAGCAAGCATTTATTCTTTTGTGGTATAGTAAGTATGGGTCTGTTAAAGCTTTGCTATGGCAAATGTAACTATGTAAGTATGGTCAGAGCAAACTATGTTAAGTCCCTAAATACAGATCAATCTGGCAAGCTTTTCCAGTAATTACCTGTATGAAAGTAGCGAAGACATCATCAACCTTGTCTAGTTTTGACACCTCAACAGACCACGGTGCCTCCTCAGAGAATAATCTTTTCTGCCTTTGAGCCTCTAGCAATATAGAGTCACGGTAGAAGAACCTCTGCCATATCTGGCGCACATTTCTCAACATGAACTCTACTTGTGTTTCGTTTATCCCCTGGTGAGATGGAAACACCAAGTATGTGTCAAAAGTTATAACCGAACGAAAGGGGAGTTAATGCAAACACATACTCGAAGTATTCTGATGAGGTTTGGGATATCATCTTCTTGTATGCGGACTGCAAAACTGTTGTAATTAAGCATATTCTCATAGGGAAGCAAAATTCCATCCTACAATTTAAGCCAACATAGAAGATAATTATGAGTAGTAGGTCAAATGATTCTCAGAGATGCACAATTGCACATTATAACCTCCCTTGATCCACAATAATAGAAATGGAGAAAATGATATTGTGGCACCTGAATTATTACAGGAATGCATCCTTGAAGCATGCTATCCTCCATACGCCCACTCCAGCCATCCCCTGGCAAGACACCACAGAAAATAGAGCTTGCTAGTTCCTCATAGTACTTCTCAGTTCGCAAATAGGTAACTGTAACATTGGCTGTGTGCTGCCTTCCAAGCTTCCCCTGCTTATCTGGTGTGGAACCAAATTCAGCGGCCAGCTTTTGCCGAATCCCCATGCTATAGCTGCATTATGCAGTAGAAGATTTAGATACAAGTTGGCCATATATTTTTGTACAAACATATGAAGAGATGCATACGTGTCTTCATGACGGCCATCCTTATAGGCTGGTCCTAGATTACCATTGAAATAGAATAGTGTTGTACGGTTGTTCCTTGTCCTGCGAAAAATATATTTTAATGCTCTAAATGATATTGGTTCAAAAATATTCAAAAGTACTCAAACACACCTCGCCCATAGTTTTAACCAGATGGCTGCTGGGTTAGGTTGCTTCCATGCTGGAAGCACAAGATCCTTTCTTGGATCAAAACAGGGATGGTTGCCTCTTCTGTCAATAGGAATATAATTCCAGTTGTCTGCCCAATAAGCTGTCGTTGAATTCTTATGTTTTGTGTTAGTGTTTCCCCAGTGGACGAGCATCATGCTGTTCCAGATCTCTTTAGGAGCATAGCAGGCACCTTCATCCCATGAGAAGAACTGCTCATTCGTATGTTGAAAAACTATCAATTAGTGACTATGCAATAATGATTCAAGAATCATCATAATATTAATTACATATAAACACAATACCCACCCAGATATGATCTCTTCCAGAAGTGCGGTTCCAGTAAGGATACCGCTGAGCTATGTGATCATAAGTCATTCTGTAGTACTCCAGAGTATGGTAGCTCCTGAGGCGCAAGTCCCTCTAAAATCAAGAATCAAATTATTGAAGGAGAACAAAAACAATTCGAGACAACAAATGGATGATCGATGTTACCGGCATCTGCAGATGCGGGGCATCATCAGATCTAGTTATTAGACACGAGTCAAGAGCTGGCACATAGAAATAATCAGCTTCATCACCATTTAGTGTGCGATGAGGGCTAGCAAGGATGCTCTCATAGAGTGCTATCTACATGGAAAAGAAAAAATTGCATCATACATTGGTCAGATCTAGATCCGAATGTGCCCTACTGAACAAGATTTATGTTTACTATCAACACGGAACAACGAACATATATCATAAGTGCCACTCTGATAGTAATTAGCTTAACAAACCTGAGCACCATACAGTTGCTGGGTCCATATGGTTCTGTTCTTGTCATCATATATTCTGTTCACACACTGAAACTTGTAATGCCGTCCCTACAATAGAACACGTCTTTTTATCTCAATCAGCAGTAAAGCTTTAAGAATTTAATGAATTAAGCTTACTATATGTACTTACTTCAAGAAGATGACTGTCAAATTCTGCTGGCAAATCATATACATAAATAAGTGGTCTTTTTTTCTTAGCAACAACCTTAACATTGATGGAGCTGGAGCTTATATTTTTCAAGTCTGGTAAATTCATTGGTGGTTGGAGCCATGAGGGCATGCCATATGCAACTGAATAATTTGATGGCATGCTGCAATCAATTCCAAAATATCCACCGTCACACTGAAAGAAATTTATACTCAATTAGATTATAGCTTAAGAAGGTAGCAAACACAAATCAGTCTGTCAACACATTTTCATGACTTTTATCCGATCAACTTGTTTGAGAGATACCTGACAGAAACCACCACGGCAATGTCCATGCCCTGAGCACTGGTTAATACAGCTGCATTCAACACGTGTCTCACAGAATCGCCCCCAGAGTCCGTCATATTTGCAATCACATTCTTCTTTAAACTTCACCTTGGAAGAATAAGCATCCTCAGGATTCACGTTGCACCATCCTGGCTTACTCTTGTTTGTCGTGAATACATCCGGATCAGGTGTTTTCCAGTCAGTGAGCTTCGAGTCATCAGGTTTTTTAGGCAAGCTAAAAATATGAGCTAGAGAAGTTCAATGATACTGATTACTGAAGTATAAATAATATTCTTATGTTGTTTTATCGAAAAGACATAAGCATCAATGATATTCTTCCTTACATTGTTTTAAAGCCACAAGCTTCAGCAACAGGGCGATCTGGATATTTTGTTCCTGGTCCACAAAAGCACATTGCCCTTGTTGTATCACAATGGGCTGGACATATGGAAACTATCCACCGTCCCACAGGCCATTCTTGAGAACTTGGTAAGTTGCATTCCACCTTCTGAACCTCCTCACATCGTTTTCCTGTATATGATAACCTTTTGTAGAGATTAGCAACACAGTGATACAATTTAAATTGTTACAACGAGAAGCTTAAGAAATAACAAAAAAAAAGAGCAAAGAATGGTACAGATGCCTCCACCATGCATAGCATGCAGTACATATGATTCTTTTTTCTTTTCAGGAAAAGAAAAGAAGAAACAGAAACTGGTAAAAATGAAACTAATATGCCATAACCGATGGCAGTTAACATAAGTAGATAGGCAAGGGAATGATCTAACAAGAAGCCAATCTTATCAAAATGGTATGTGATTAAAACCCAACCTTGTTAAACTGCAAGTTGATGTTCTAACCATTAAATCTTTCTAGTGATCGAAATCCCTTGTGAAATTGCAATTTCATTGATCAATTATTAACAAGATTAACACATTAATTGAGCTGACAAAGTAGGACTGACCAGCATATCCATGAAAGCATCTGCATTCTCCCAGCTCATAGTTGCACACACCTTGCCCATTGCAGTCTTGCTCGCACCGCTTTGTACCTATAAACTGTTCCAGAAGAACAGCCAAATTAATCCGAGGAAAGCTAAAGCAGTGCGCAATGGTCAGTGACAAAGATAAGTGCTTACTTCAGTAATATTGACAACCGACAAGCCGGCATCGCATCCAGCAAGCCATCTGCCAATCTCAGCTTTCCACGGCGCACCACGGTATGTCACTGCACCATACGAATCAGAAGGGAACTGCCCACTGAGACGTGAGTCCACCACTCCAACGCCTGGCAGCACATTCCTTGGCTTGCCAATGCCGTGACCAGCACCAAAGAAATCGAGCGAGGAAGGGAGGATTGGCACCATGAAGACATGGACCGCGGCGACGAGCATCACCAGGGCGCCAGCCACGCCCAGGAATGCCCATGGACATTTCGTCGAACGCATTGTGCGCATGGTCAAACCATCATCTGAAAGCCACAGTTCTTGCCATATATCAACCGAAAATACAACCAAATCGACGCGAGTTGGATCAGAGACCCAAGAGCTTTACCCCCAAGCAGTGGCGCTGTGGCGGCGGAGCCAACAAATTCCCGGAGCCTGGACACAACGAGCTATGCCTAAAAACCACGCACAACTTCACCACATCAGACAAGCTAAAAATGAGTTCGCAACAAACCGCAGCAAAATCGAGACAGATTCCCAACCTGCTTTCCGCCCGCCGGGCTTCCCCCCTCCGCCCTAGCTCCGCCGTGCCGCACCGGCTGCGCCCCGGCCCCAATCACCCGGTCCTCGCCGGCCCCTCGATTCGCCGCCGCTGCCGCTGCCGCTCCCGCCCGTGCCCTGCCGCTGCCGCCGCGGCAAAGAGAAATTGCGCTACTGGAGGTCTCCGAAAAATTCGATGGAGAAGAAGGAAATGGGGGAGGCGGAAGCTATCGAGCAAACGCGAGAGAATCTCGAAATCGCGGAGGAGCACGAAGCGCAGCGGTCGGAGCGGATCCAGGTGAAGTGGTGTCTACGGATTTCGGATCCGACAGGAGCCCAAAAAATTTGTATTGGAACACTGTTTATGGGGGGAATGTTCGGAGTTTGACCGGGGCTCCGGGAATTTGATAACCCAATACCCGTTAATGTTCAAGAACTTCTTCTCCTTCTCCTTTTGTTGACAAAGTGGTATTGGGCAGGAAATGGTGGTATTTTTTTAAGCCGTGCCACAAGGGAGAATTGACAAGTGTAATAGCAAATCCATTTTGGTTGGCGTATTATAAGAGTCTGTTTGACACAGCTCCAGCTTCAGCTCCACCCCTCTTGGAACTGGAGCTCAGCTAAACAGTTTCAGCTCCACCAAAATTGGGAGTGGAGCTGGGTGGAGCTTTCTCACAAAATGAACTAGAGTTGTGGAGCTGAGTTTAGGCAGCTCCACAAGTCCACTTCAGACCCAACTCCTGAAGCTAAATTTAGGAGTTGGAGCTGTACCAAACCGGCCCTAAGAGTAGAACATATTTGACTTTGGAGTTGGCATGCATTAATTTGTGGGAAATGTTTGGTTTGTAACAAGAGAAAGTTAAAAATCGTTGCGTTCCTGAAATGGTCTACTTCCCTGTGATTGAAATAACTCCTCGTGCTACTGGTTTAATCTAACGTTTATACAGCTCAGTTTATATAACACCTGTACCAAGTACTCCTACAGTACTTAACAGTTTATAGAACACCTGATCCAAAATACTGTTACTGCATATGTCCTAAATATATATTAACTTTTAACTATGAATATAGTCATCTAAATAGTTAAAAATTGTTATATTTTGGAATGGATGGAGTATAACACTAAACGGAACGGAAGGGGCAATGACATTGAATTACACACAATTTCTAGTTTTTATAATGATAAAATTGCGTCCATTGAGTAATGATAAATTTCCAGTCCAACTGAGGTACCTGTAGCTGAAGATTTGGTACCTGTACCTCTCGGAATTTCGTTATCTCTTGGTACCTCTAAAAGATTGTAAAAGTTCTTTTATCTGATATTTAGAAGTTACGGGTTAAATAGTTGCAAGTCAAACTTCTGAAACTAGACAAACGTAAAGTAGATATATCACCATCATCATCAGTTTAATGAAGAAGAAAATATGTTTGATCCAAATTAGTGGACCTGGACTGAAAAATCTACTCAACTTAACAGGTGGATAGAGTTTCAACATCTCGGGCGATGGGACGAAATCACTTCAGGAAAATGGCAGATCTCCGGCCAAACAGTTAGGCAGCATAAAGAACAACAACATTTTGCTATATCTCGAACCCCACATATGGAAAGAATCTCTCAAACTTGAATGACTTTGCTAGTAACTATACATAGCTTGCTGTTTATTTCCCTGACAAAAATGTCCATCAAATGAATCAACCAAACAGGTATCTCAAATAGAATGAAATAATGTATTCTAACTACATAAAATGCAGTTCTTTAAAGCTTCCCGTTATTTTGCTGCTACTCCACTAGGAAGGTGCAGGGCTTCAAGAACCAAAACATGCTACTAGAGCCTTCTGCATCACAAGCCTTGGTGTTGTTCATGTCCTTGACACCAAAAGGTTGCCTCTTAGCATCTTTGCTGTTCTCCAGATCCTTACTAGGTGTCCCCTTCTCCTATAGAAAAAGGCATTTCTCACAGTAATTAGATCACTGCACAATCAACTTGAAATGAGAAGTATACAAGTGGGAACCACAGCATTAGTAAACTAGAAGCATGCAGATGTCAAGTTGCCACAGTGATAAGACAGTGATTAATGTCGCATGCAGATGTCAAGTAATTACACAAAAGTGCCTGAACTGAAGACCTATATGGAAGGCCACAATGAAACAACTTAGCAACATAAATAGAGTAAAACAACTAAATTAGCACAGTAAGAATGCTGTAGTCACCTTCAGTGGCTTCTTGAGTGGTGAGCTTGCCATCGACATGCCTCCTGCTTTCACGTTCTTGACACGGTTCGTCGAGGGAGATGGGAACCGCTGCGGAGTCGGTGGTGTGGCCTTCACCTCCTTCAACACAGAGGACCTGGTGGGCTTCGCAGCTTCCACTTTCAATCCCATCTTCTTCCCCTTCCTGCACAAAACCAACCAATTGTCAGCACCGCCAGCAACCATGGAAGCATTCATCTGATGATCTGAAATGTTGTTTTGCATTCTAGTGACAAGGAAATTACATTGTGCTTGGACTCTTTTCTGCTGTTTCTTGCCTTGATTTCTCCTTGATGGCTTCTTCAGAGGGAACCTGATCACCAGTGCCACAGCCACAATCGACCTTCTTCTCGGCCACATCGCCCTCATTTCTGCAGAGATCAGTATGTCAAGAACATAAAAGTACGGATGCAAGAACCAGATTCCTGCGTCGCTTCAGTAGTTCAGTGAGAAGAGAATTAATTACATTGGGTTTGAGCTTAATTCCTCCATGGCCTCCGACCCAGGCCGGCTGCCATTGCCGCCGGCCATCCGCTTGAGCTCATTGTAGAAGTCTGATATCTGGCCAAGTATGTCCTTCCCGGAGAAGAGGTTCCTCGCCGAGAGGGTGCTCTTGAGCTGCCTCGGCGCGGCGTTCTTGCTGAGCAGGGCCTCCTTCTCTGCATTGCCCGGCCGCTTCTCCGCGCTGGACTTGATGGCGTCCTTGGCGTTCTTGGCCCACCGTGCCGCGCCGAACGGTGGCCTACTCGCCGCCGGTGGCGGCGGAGGTGGAGTGGCCAATGCCGGGTCCTGGTTCTCGCTGTCGTCCTGGAACCTCTTCTTGGCCGCAGCCTTGGGCTTGGGCGGCGTGAAGGTGGCGGCGATGCCGCTGCCGGCGACGGCTCCCCGCCTCTTGAGATTGTTGTTGCCGTCTCTGAGCAAAATGGATCAAACAAATTGGGGTCAGAACATGGTCGCATCGAGGTAGGTGAGTGACGAGCAGCTGAATTTAACCGGAGAACTCTGCTCACCTAAGGTTGGTGTCCCTCTCGCCGAACGGCATCATCATGGCCGACACTGATCGCAGTAGCTTGCCCTGATCCGAGGAAGAAAGTGAGAAAACCGAACAATCGAAGTTCAGAGAAGGAGAAACACAGGCGAGAAATCAGCACATACCTTGGGGCTGGGGCTCATCTTGAGGAAGTCCTCGACCGTCTTTGGATGCCGGCAATCTGCAGCGACAACAGTAGCAAATCAAATCAAGAGCGTGTGCCATCAAGAAGCAGAGCTTCTTTCTTTTGTGTCAAGATCAGAGAACAAATCGAGCGAAAACGAGAGCGGAATCCATCCATCCCCCAAGGGAAGACGGCTTCGGTGATCAAGAACCGAACCGATTCTTGAAAATCCGGGAGGCGAGCGTACCGGGGCGGCAGAACCAGGCCTCGTCGTCGACGGCGGCGACGCCGGCCTCGGGATCGGTGAGGTCGGCCCAGTGCGGGGCCTCGATGCCCTCGTAGGTCTCGTCGCGCACGTACCGCGACACCACCCTGCTCCAGTCGATGTCCTTGGGCTCCATCGACTCCATCGCCTCCGCCTCCCCTCCCCAAGCAGCAGAGCTCTCCCCCGAGCTCTCCGGCGGCTCGTCCAGGCGAGAGAAGAAAGAGAGTTTGCGGTGGCGGCGGCGGCGGTGGGTGGTGGTGGCTCCTCCGCGGCGAGCGCCTCTGCCTCGTCTCGTGAGTTGTGGAGCGCTGCGCGGCGTCGAGCCGTTACGATGTTATGACCAGCCGTTGGCTCGCGGTCCATCTTTTCGACCGTTGGGGGGATGGCCAGCTCTGGTGAGACACTGACATGTGGGACCCACTTGATGGGTGGCGCACTGGAACACGTGGAGGGTTATTAAAGGAGAGGAGGGGCCCTGACGCCCTGTTAATAGAACGTTCCGAGTGAGAGTGGACAGAATCCGAGGAGATGATTAGCGTCGCAGATCTCACACCCGATGACTGATGAGATCTCAGGACAGTGATGGCGACCGTTTCTTTTCATCCGTCCGATAGGATCAATTTTATTACTACTATGGTAATCTGATTTTACCATGGTAAAAAAAAACGTCAATTGATGGTAAAAAGGGAGGAAAGATACAGCAAGAACGGAGAACCAGGAAAGAACTGCGGAAAAATTCTGAACATGAGATCGAGACAGAATTTTTTTTTCTGATGATTTTCATCCAGTAACTTGGCATCATAAAGTAGCCGCATCATTGGCAGTAATCTGTTCACTTAGAAGAGGCTCAGCAAAAGGGGTTCCCTAATCATACATGTGATGACAAATCAACATACATTAAGCTGTCAGTCAGCCTGTCACAGTTTCTCCGTTTTTGCAAACTACCAACTGGCTCTACTGGCATTGCAGTCTTCAGTAAAAAAGGCAACGAGGAGTGATAAATAGGCGCTCAAGCTGACTGAGGCAATGATGAAGTTCTCAACCACAGGGATCGCCCAAGCATGGCTCTACCATGAACAGCGATGTACGACGCATTCAACCTAGATTTAAACAGAGCAGTGCGTGGATTAGGACACATCATCAATGTAGTAATATATAAAATAAAGGGGGAAGTGAGATAAGTGGAACTGTACTTGTCAACATCAGGTAAGTTCATTGGATCATACACCTCCTCCTTTTCCATTCCTGGGGCATGGCTTCCAGCTGCTGATGCCATATCGGTCGCTCCCTCAACCTGGAAAATTGCAAGATTGCTAATTCAATCAGAAGTTCAAAAGGAAATCGAGTGCAGTAGATATTATGTTAGCCGATTCTTATCATGTCTCATTGTCAAGCAGGTGAAACATCCTAAGTTTGTCGATATCAGAAGATGGCAGATAAAACAGCCATTATTCTCAAGATGAATCAATGTGATAGCATACTAATGGTGATAGCATACTGGCAGGAACAAGTCAAATAATTCAACATATACACTTTCTGGACCCAACATCTTTAGCTTAAGGCAAAATTTCTGTACTACTAGAAAAAAAAATCTTCAGGTGTGAATGAATGTGAAATTAATTGAAATCCTTGCCTGCTGGGGGTACTGGGTATATCCTGCATAAGAATTGTATGCATATGATGGGTCCTGGGCATATCCATATGCATCATATCCATAGCCATAATAAGCACTTGCCCATTGATTAGGATCAGCTTGTTGACTCCAGACAGCTGATTGATCCTGCATACAAAATTTGATGAAATGCCAAGAGATAAAGCAAAATAGAACAGATATCAAAATCAGAAAAGAACATGAAGAGAAAATACCAAAGAAGAAAGGTCAAACAAGTATGCCCTTAATCAGTTAGACTAAACAAGAACAATATACTGGGGATACAAGCGTTCTTC
Organism: Oryza sativa Japonica Group; assembly: GCF_034140825.1. Taxonomy (NCBI): domain Eukaryota; kingdom Viridiplantae; phylum Streptophyta; class Magnoliopsida; order Poales; family Poaceae; genus Oryza; species Oryza sativa. The sequence goes on along the minus strand of NC_089037.1, from coordinate 3,984,317 downwards.
TACAATTAATATATTCTTCTTTTGCATGCTTATATAGTATAATTTGCATTGTCAATTAGTATATTGGTTTAAGTGGATTTCAAGGCGTCTGAGGTTAAAGAGATTTATTGAGCATTAGGTTTGTGATATAGAAACTTAATGAGATTACCTGCTTGCTCGCAGGACTCCTGCCCCATGAAAGCCTGACTACTTGTTGGCCGATCGTTGTGCCATGAAGACGTTGTACTGCCTCTTCAGCTGATGCCCTGAAACAGTTACACATCGTTCACATCATCCAAACAAATTCCCATGCTCGCAAAGAGGCCAAGAAATGCATTGCCTAATCGTCCAATATTTAAGTGGAAAAAGAACACATCAGACCAAAGGTAACATTTTGTTCCTTTCTATTAAGTTATAAATGCAGAGCAACATTTGCACCTGAGTGTCTGAGGTATCAAAGTTTTGCCTACAATGTATGCAGATACCTAGAAAAACAAACTGATTCAATGAGTCCCTGCTACAGGCATAAATCATTCAGTCTGTTACTAATTTTTTATACATCTTTTCCTAGGTATAAAATTTATTTAAGTATTCAGTTCACCGAGTGGCATATGAATCTACGAGTTTCAAAGGTTCTCCTTCGATATAGTTCTATGAGTTTCAAAGGTTTTCCTTCGATATAATTCATTATTGGGTGTATTTATGAAAATTATACAAGGTAGACCGCGAATGATACCCTTCTCTGTATGCTTCATTTATTAATTTAAAGTAACCAGCCACCTATGATGCCATTATAAGTTAAGCCTCCTAACTAATTCTGTGAAAGCTTGATTCTGTAAAAGTTGAAACTTGAAAGAACATACAGCACAGAATGTCCATTTATTAAATTAAAGCAAGATTACCCACCGAGATGCATATTGTACAAATCCACAAGCTTTATTGGCTGGAATTTTTACATATATAAGCTCCCCAAATTGGACACAGATCTGCCTGAGTTCATCTTCTGTCACATTCTGATCCAAGTTACCTATAAATATCTGCAAATGTGTCTCAGGGTAAATTGCATACTCAACAGTGCAAACAGCAGGCTAAATGATAAGGGTTCTTACAGTGGTGTTTGTCGGATCACTATCTGGTAGAACTGGTTGGACTTGCGGAACTGCATAACCTGCTGCTGGATACATGGCTACATATCAAAATAACACAGGTGGTTAAAACAAATTCAAGAAAAGCACCTGTCTATGGAAATGAATTATACACTTGTGAATTGTGATATATGCTGCATTGTCTGCCAATATAAATGAATCACTGCAGAAATCCACTTACAGATGAATCTCTATCTTATTACTGCTAATAGGAGAAATAATACGAGCTCACAAGAACGTGATCTGTCATAAATGCCTCATAAGCAGGAGTACATATTAACAGAGCAACTAAAAATAACATGTAGTAGTGAGATCGTGAGTTGCATCAGAACTAACAGAATAGTAGTATATTATAAGACAAGAATTACCTTTAGCAGCTCCATACTGAAGCTGAGATCCAGTGGTTTTTTTAGGTATTGCAGCACTTATCCGCATAGGTCTTGTTGAGCAATACATACCATTCATTTCTGTCATTGCACGATTCTTTTCATTTTCATCTGCAAACTTTACAAATCCATACCCTTTGGACCTCCCAGTATTTGGATCCGTGACAACCTTAGCCCCTTTGACAGAAGGATAGCTCACACGGAATGTCTCCTGTAGCAAGTAATCTGTGACATCAGGCGCCAAGTCTCCCACAAAAATCGAATGATCAGGTCCTGCATCAGGACGCCTCTCACCAGAGCTGAAAGAGGCCCAGTTCAATCTGAATGTATGCTCAGTTCCAGGCATTTGTGTGCCATTGTAAGTCTGTAGAACTTTCTCGGCAACTTCATGAGAAATGAACTCTATGAATCCATAACCTTCTGGAAGGCTTGTTAGCTTGTTACGTATTATTTTTACAGATTGTAACTGCGGTTCCAAATAAACAATTCTTAGTACTGTTGATTGCAAATGGTACTCTTATATATTCAATAGGACAAAATGGCAGCTGGTAATCCTCAAGAGTGGTTTGAAATCAACATGATAAGGTTTAATATTGCAATAAATTTGCATATATATATGATATAAAAGTTAATGTGCATATATTTTCTACTCTAGGCCAAATAAAACAAAGGAAGAGGATGAATCATAAATCCAACTATTAGCGAGTTTCATAATTCATATAGGATGTCAAGGTATAAAATTTCGAGGAAAATTTTACTGTATCACAACAATTAATTAAAATCTTAGCACCATGTTACTCATGCATCCGGTAGCAAATCTGAGCTATGAAAGTCCATAGAGCATCTAACTTCTTGTTGCCTATTACAAAATATAAAACCTCCATTGCTTCTGACATAAGTATATAACAAAAAGATAATTATATTTGTGCATAACTCTAGAACAGTACTGCTGCCAGATTGCCAGCAAAACGAGTAACTTTTACTGGATTTTATATGAAGTAAATCACTACTGTTGCAATGACATGATTCAACAAACATGACAAGCAAAAAATCACTTCGGTACTTCACTTGAGCAAATGAGGCTTTTCAGGCTTGTAACACAAACAGCCTATTTTTCCCAATTCACATTGACAACTGCGTAGCTAATTCTAGTAAAGGGAAACATGTAACCTTCTTAATTAGCGATCTCAAAACGTGACGGCCACTCCACAACCCTAGCTCCCTAAACCCATCCAACCCTTACCACCGAGAGGGGGGGGGGGACAAAGCGTCAATCCAACGCCTAAATAGGAACCCTAGCTTAACGAATGAACTAAGATAGAACCATGGAATTAGTTCATCGGGGGCGCGCGGCATGGGAGCGCAGCGTGTAAACCTACCTCGCCGGTGTGGGCGAAGCAGTTGTAGAGGTAGTTCTCGTCGGCCCAGTACTGGAGGTCGCCGATCCAGAGCGTCCTGACCTCCTCCAGGCTGGTCGGCTGGTGGTACGGCGCTGCCGCCATGGAGAGGCCGCTCCTGGCGGCGGCGGGCGGCGGCTTGAGGCGGAGGCGGAGGCGGAGGCGCGGCGGTGAGAAGGTCGGTCAGGGTCGAGGTCGATTGGAGTCTGGCCCCTGTCTCTTCTTATCTGATTTTGGGCCTCCTGGGCCCAAATACCAGCTGTAATTTCGTCCTCTTTTGGCCCACGTGTGGACATGAATCGCGTTAGGAATAAGTGTACTTTGACTCCCTCAAAAGTGACCAAAATCTAATCCATGACCCTAAACCGCAAAACCGGATATCTCGACCCCCGAACTATTGAAACCGGTGCAATTTGACTCCTTTTGTGGTTTTGGAGGGCGGTTTCGCTAACGTGGCGGTGTTGACCTAGTTTATGAGTTGACGTGGCGCTTAGGTGGCATTTGAATTAAAAACCTATATGTGGGACCCATTAGTCATTCGCACTGAAGAATTTGTGGGGCCCACAAGTCAGTCTATCCCTCTCCCTCCCTTCTCTCTTATCTCTCTCTCCCTCCCCATTCGGCAAGCGGGGACCGCCGGCGGCGGCGGCAACGACGGCGAGCGGGGGCCGGAGTGGCGGCAGCGGCGGGAGAGCGATCGTCGCTTGAGAAGGAGGTGCTGCTGCCGAGCTTAGCTCTCGAGCCTCAGTCAGATCTGGCGGTAGCGGAGGAGCTCCGGCGCCGTGAGGTGACCACGCGGTCCGCCGGCGCGCGCCAGACGTCGTTCGCCAGTGAGGAAGGAGACAACGGTGCACGGCGGCCAGCGGAAGAGCAAACGGCGCGCGGCGGCTGGCGGGAGAGGAGGCGGAGCGCGCCGACCGCCGGGAGAGAAGGCGAGGCAGCGGCGCGCGTCGGTCGGCGTGTGAGGAGAGAGCAGCGCGCGACAGCCGGTGGGAGAGGAGGTGAGGAAACGGCACGCGCCTGCCGGCAGGAGAGGAGCAGCTCGCTGGCCTCTCCGCCTCCCCGTCTCCTCATTTTCTTCTTCACAGGGGGCAGTGAGGGATTGCGGGACGGTGACCGGTGGTGGACGGCGATAGCAGCGGGATAGAGCTCGGCGAGGGAGCTTCAATGGATGGCACCGCGTGGGCCGCCGCCTTAGACCTCCGCCTCCGTCGTCGGCCATCGACGACGCCAAGGACAACCCCCGCAGGTCGACTTCCTCCACAACGTCGACCCCATCTCGCCGAGCGCTGCCTCGCCATCGTCAACTCCTCCACTCCGGGGATCGCCGCTCCCGCGTTAGCTCCCGCCACCGCCGCCGCCTCAGGTCCCGCCGGCCGTCACCACTCCGGTCCATGCCCGCCGCCGGCCGAAGGGGGAAAAAGAGCGAAAGAGAGAATGGAGGAAGAAAGAGAGAGGATGACATATGGGGCCCACATGCCAGTGGGCCCCATAATTTTTTATGCGTGTGAATGATGAACGGGTCCCACCTATATGTTTTTAATTTAGATGCCACCTAAGCGCCACATCAATCCATAGACTAGGTCAACACAGCCACGTCAGCGAAACCATCCTCTAAAACCACCCAAGGAGTCAAATTACACCGGTTTCAATAGTTCGGGGGTCAAAATATCCGGTTTTGCAGTTTAGGGTTATGAATTAGATTCGGGTAACTTTTGATGGTGTCAAAGTGCACTTATTCCAATCGCGTTTTGATCCGTGCTGCTAAGAGCAGGTATAATAAGTCTACATTATAGCAGGCTATAGTTACCATATAGCAGATTTTTGCCTAGTTGAAAGAGAGAAAATGGCAGGAGAGAGAGGCGCCGGCGACTATTTTGCCGATGGGCTGCACGCTACTCCCCAGGCTGCATTTTCCGTGCATGCGTGTGACTTTCTGCATCTTTTGTGAGTAGCTAATCAAAGGGGGAGCGTATCCTATGCACACAGGCCCTCGCGTGTACACACCGTGTACACCAACTAAAAATTATCACAAAAAATTCTAGGAAAATTCATACATGTACTTTCAATAGTATTACATCTACGTGCAAAATCGCATCTTCAAATTCATTCTATATAGAGAATAACAAAAAAGATAAAATTCTGACAAAATTGCAACCTTAAAACTGTCAGATTTTTTGTTTTTTTTTGTTACGGCTAAAATATAATGAATTTGACGTTAAGATTTTAACCCTAGGTGTAATACAATTGAAAGTATGTGTATGATTTTTTCTAGATTTTTTGGTGACATTTTTTAATTGGTGTGCACGTGTGTACACGTGAGGGCCTGTGTGCATAGGATATGTTGCCAATCAAAGGATACTACTTGAGACTAAAAAATAAAAGTTATACATGAGAAGTAGGTAAAGATAACCATAGAGCTCATTATTGTATTTGTTAGCTTTTGAAACTAGCTATAACAAGGGCAATGTATCAGGTGCACTCAGGCTGTTCCGTGCACACATGCACTCGTGCAAACACATCCATCCGATCTCAATCTAATGGCTGGAAATCAGGGTGGGGAATTTTATGAAAAACCGCCCGCCCATTGCTGTATACTTTTCGAAAACCCCCCTGCCCCTTGGCTTCCATCCCACCAGCAAACTTTCCTCTTCTTCCATCTAGTGTCTCCTGTAATTGCCCCCAAAATCATCGTTACTCCCCATCGCCGTCGGCGGTCGCCCTGCGCGGACTTGCCCATGCCTCTCCCTGCGTGGCTGGAAGTGAGGGTGACTCCCTGCGCGACGCCCCTGCCTCGCTCCCCGTTGTCGTTCGCGCCGGTCACCGTCATCATCCACACCAGGCGCCCGTCGTCGTCGCCCCCGCAGAGACCCCCACGTCGTGGCTCTCTTGGCGCACCATCGTGCTTTCCGTTGCCGGCCCTCACTTCTACTCTACCATCGAGAAATAATGCAGGTCAGTCATCAAGACAAGCTTGTTTGGTCTAGCGTCATTGCAACAACGGCCAACAGCGGCAGCGGCGGCAGCATCAACTTCTGTTTCCCGTGAATTTATCATCTAGTGTGCCAAGCAACTTCTGCTAGCTGGTGTTCAAGAACAAGATTGCTGCTTCTAGGTGGTGTTATGAATCATTGCTACCAGATGCGCAAGAGCCAGTATTTTGACAAGAAACAAAGAACTCATGTTGTCCAGAATTTTGTTCAGACTGTGGGATGGAAGCCAAGGGGACAGGGGGGTTTTCGAAAAAGTATAAGGCAAGAGGCGGGCGGTTTTTCATAAAATTCCCCACCCTGATTTCCAGCCATTAGATTGAGATCGGATGAATGTGTTTGCACGAGTGCATGTATGCACGGAACAGCCTGAGTGCACCTGATACATTGCCGAATACAACACGCTTGTTTGGTTAAGCGTATCTGTTAAGCCTAGACGACATGAGATAGAGGTTGGTTGGCCATACGAAGAGACATTGTATGCGGGTGATTTTGTTTGGTTGGACGCATGATAGATGAGTTTGGTTACCTTCTTCTATATCCTACGGTGAGATTACCCCTTTCAATTTATGAATAAAAAAAGTGCATGTCTAATTTCAACTAAATAAATTGTATATATATTCTATTGCACATGTAACCGGTAAATGAAAAATATTATTACATTTTAAGGACGCCCCAGGGTACGTATGTACGTACAGATAGAATAGTATTTCTACATCCGTTTCCAAATGGCTGGAAAAATTACTATTACACTCTACTAGTAATTCTTCGTAACTGAACAGAGATTTATAGTTTACTGTTTTGATCATCAAAGTTCAAATGATCAACGTTGTAATTTTTCTTGCAAAAAGAAAACGGGAGGAGGTTCTGATCCATCAAAAAAGTTACCCACGCCTGCTGCTCGCATCAAGTTGTGCACAACACTTGTAACTTTATCAATTTCTCTAAGGAATAAGGGTTCTCACAAGTCAGAAAAGGAGCTTCTTGCAGCAGATCACACTGCTGAAGAGAATAAAGATTTCTACCCACACAACGCTGAAAAGGAAACAGCGCACACAACTAGCATGAAAAATAATAAAAAGGAATGTGAACTCATGATTACAATCGAGAAACATTTCATGGGAAAAACAGGGGACATACTGTGATTGACAGGCTAAAAGCAGGGGATGTAACAAATGAATTTTTTCTGTCCACAAAATCTTAATTGAATTCAAATAACACAGGCTAGTGCAATGCTCTTTGCAGTGGACAAAAACACCTCGCAAGCGCGCGTGATCCAGCATGCTTCATCTAGCACAGGGTTACACTTCACATTCGAACTCTACAGTCTACGGCAAACCTCTCAGAACAGGTTCCAAGATCCAACTACATCTGGTTATAACCTATATTTGCGATATGATTCTAATACACAAATCTAGAGAGAAAGGGGAAAGCTGCCTTCAAGCAGAAATCATGCATCCGTTGGGGTACAGTGTGGGCTGAGTCTGGGCGCAAGAACATTTTGGCGGCCTTGACTCATTGCCTCTTGGGTTCGTCACCAGGAACCTCAGCAAAGCAAACAGGGCAAACCTACAGAAGTAATTTATATTCCATTAAGCGAAAGAAGCAGGTGGTGAAATGAGAAGATATGCACGTTTCAGTCCCAGACTGCTGACCTTGTTTATGCTAAGCCATCTTGTTACACAGCTGGCATGGTACACATGCTTGCAGGGAAGCGTCATCTGCAGATTCCCTCTCCTGTACTCCATTTGGCAAATTACACACCTGTTACCGAAAAAGGAAGTCCCACAAGTTAACTTCACATGTATTACTTCGTTGAACCAGTTCCATGCTCCACGCCAAAGATGCAGTACCATAACATTATTCATGAAGACAGAACTTAGAAGTAATTCTACATGCTTCTAGGGGTAAAGACAATTAAATAGACAAAAAGAGGTACATAAATATTTTATCAAGATCTAACCTTTCACGGCGTGTTTTCTTCCTTGAAAAGAAACCACATTTGTACTTGGTGACTGGAAGTAATGAAATGCGTTCTTGGGAGAGACCACGGCTTTGGGTTCCAACTGCCTCACCCAAATCCAACAATTCCTGCCAAGAAAAGGCATTTAGTATACCAAGAACCAAGGATAATCAGATAAGAAAGGAACATACAGGATTCCACCTCTAGATGAAATGAATGAGATACTTTTCCTAAACAATGATCAGTGAAAATACAATTTAAACATCGAAGCATTACTAGTCTCAGAAAGGGCAATCTGTGACAAGCAGGAACCAAGAAGTACTCTCAGATAATATTAAAAAAGACCAGCAATTGATCATTCAATTAACAACAATGTCTTCATCAAACAAGATATGCAACTAAGTCCATAGATCTAGAGGAGACAAGAAGAATTGCCATTCTGGCTGATTTGACTCTTCTACATTTATTTTATGATTTGCCTTACATGACATCTAGCTGTGAAAATGACAATGCTTATAGCACTCTTATCTTGAGTTACAAAGGAAGAAATCAGCAACGATCGTCATAGATAAGGGGAGTTCATTTTTAGTCATGAATCATATATTCGACAAGACAAAAAACTCTCACGAAGAACATTTGTTCACAAACCAAACATAGGATCAATCAGTCCAAATGGTTACCACCTGTGACACTGAGTTTTATAATCAGGTGACTTCAAGAAACAGCTAATATGTGGCCTCAGAGACAGTTAACCTTTTGTGCCAAGTGCCCCAAGTGAGGCCACACAAAGAAAAAGTAATTAATGTTTTGCAGTTAGGAAAGGACAATAGATTACTGATAGTGCAAATTGAAATTAGTATGTATCACAGTTTTTCACAGCGTCCATTTTAATAGGTATCTTAGCATCCAAATGAAAATCATACACATTGACCAAACAAAATGCATGGTATAATCTCTGCAGTCTTTTACCAATCTAGCCCAAGTTGTGCGTGTAGATCGTATGAAAAAGTAAGAAGATGCATGTTTGAAGTGTTGATGTTACATGAAAAAGCCTGAATGAGAACATGATGACAGAAGATGATGCAAGCTTAAGTCATTAACCTCATATGTCATATTGTCAGGATCAATGTTGTCTTGCCAAATGACCTGCAAATATTAACAACAGTAATGATTTTCAGTGATTTGATTGGAGGCATGAGCCCAGAACAAATATCAACACACAGCAGGTAAGTGACATCACATAACACATGCTAAAAATTACAGCGATCATATCTCATCACCCTCTGGATGAATGAGATCAAAAGTTTGCATCTTATACATGCAACAAAAGAATACAATTCTATAGCATATAGAATGTGGATGCAAATTGATAGGTGAAAAACAAATAATTTTATTAGCTAAATTTTTATGGCATATAATATAGTCAAAGAAATAAAATCATTTGACTTGGAATCGTTAAGATAGGTGGAACCATGTAAAAGGCATTTTGCACGTAAAGCCTGAAATCATAAGTGGAAAAATGCATTTGCATGGAAAATAAAAGTTAGGAAAAGATAAACATGCTTGAAATACTCATGTACCTGTGGACTGCTCGAATTCTGGTGTACTTGTTGTTGGATACCTGCAAGTGAAAGCAAAATCAGTGAGCCAAAATAAAGTTCAATTCAGTTACTTGACTTGAAAGACAAGGTGCAAATTCTATAAAGGTTCAGTTACAATTCAAGTTCCAGGTAAATGCATACAGTTTTAACACATAACATAGACAGTTCTTAGGACTTATTTCACGTGTATGCTTGCCAAAATAATCTTTCGGTATCATAACCAAGCTGTTAGAACAACTCATGGGTGTACAATGAAACAAGTCAATAACACTTGAGGAGCAAAAAAAAAAAACGATGGCAAAAGCATTAAGAAACTCATCACTTATCCTTTTTAGTGAGCATCTACTTAGGTGTTACCATGTTAAAACAAAATTTTCAGTTATACAATGCTGAACACAATCATACACAAATAAATATTTCTTGCCATATGACAGTAAGTGAGCAAAGGTAGAAATGATGCCATTGCTTCCATCAACAGAAAGGTCGCCTTTTCTTCATTATTGTAGAACCATGAGTATGTGTATGTGTTTGTTGTCCTCTTAGTAAGGAAATGCTAACAAGAGTAATATTTTATGATTTGATTTAGATGTAACGAACCATACTATAAAACACTGGAAGTCTGGAACTCATGAATAGCCGCATTAACTGAATGTGTTTCGACTTGCAAAGAAGAACAACTTTACAACTAAAAGATATCCAAATGAATTAAACCAGTGAAATCAGAGGAATCAGCTTGACAAGAGCAGACTTGAGTTTATTGGAAATTAAAAGGAGAAACATGTAGAATTATTTCAGACCCCAAAATAATTTTCCACTGTAGACCACAAGAAGTTGAAGGTGCTCATTTGAAATACGTCGTAATTGATTCTCAGCACCCTAACCAGAGATGGTCCTGTAGCTGATTTCGTGTTGGTAATGAATATTAAAAAAAATGATACGCCTACCAGTGTTCCTTTTTTATGACTTAAAATGACTAGAAGTGATAATGGATTGTGAACTTGCACTTACATTCCTCAGTAGTAGAGCTTGTATTTGCATGAGGAGTTTCTCCACCCTGCAAGACTACATTTGGGGATTCAGTGTTGTTTACAGGTGTAGCATTATCCCAGATTCTGCGTCCACCATCTGCCCTATGCATGTAATCATTCATATCATAAACATGCCCATAACTGTAATAATTTCCTGCACCGGAATATCCATACTTGTACGAGTTTGTATGCATCATTGCCCAGTATGGATTAGCCTGCACATTATGAGCAAATAAGAGTAAATAAACGGATAATGATAGTGGATCAGAGGTTAAGGTTATGATTGAAACCATTATATTCATTCTGATTAATATCCTAGCTTGAGTGCTTTTGTGAGTTATGTGGAGAGTGAGGTTTCATGAAATTCACCAAAAGAATTTTGAAACAAACAAACACGATTTGCAATGCAACTGGAGATATGTAAAGAGGGACATTACCCAGGACACAAGTCACTTAATATTCCATGGCAAATATACATCTTAAGATAAACAAAGGGTACATCGTGGTAGAATAAACTAGTAGTTGGATAAGATCTATTAAGAATAATGACAGCCCTGTAATTGGCACCTGATCATGGAAAGCATCTGCAATAGCAAAATCAGCATGAGCATATGTGAGGCCCTCAAAGAAATCCATGAAGCTCTCGGTGATGGTGTATGGAAATCCAGTATTTATGTAGTGCAGCTCCATCTGCCGACTCCCGTTCATTCCTTCTGATGGATCATGAACCTAAAAGAAATCAAGCCACAAAAAGAAAATCAGAAACAAGAAATGTTTACCCCAAATGTCGGCAATCCACAAATCATTGCATTTTTCTTTTGTTAACTCAACTCAAACACCCCAGGCTAGTGCTGTCAGCTCATGATGAAATGAATGATATATTCATGGATTTGTCTTCTTGTATAAGATTATATTTGCATTTTATTATTCCGATTGAATCAAAAAGTACTGAACAATAAGATGTTGAACAGTACTAGAAGTCTACGGATCTTCTCGTTTCACATTACCAAAAATGTGAAATGACATAGATCAGTCATTATTGCACGGTTACTTTGGCAGCACAACTTGCAGAGGTGAAATTCGCATTGATATCATAACAACCAAACAATCAAAATTACCGTAAAATGATCTAGCAGAAGAAGTCCTTTCGCCCCAACTGCCACTGACGAATATTTCATCACATCGCAAAACTACCAACCCGTTGCACGAATCAATGCGCGATCCAGTCCAAAACAATGTTGAGAATCGAAGTCTCTACTTCAAACGCCCAAAACAAGGAGAATCGCTGCGAAGCAACGATTATAATTTTTCTTTTCCAGTTCCAATCCAAATAGAAAAACCTCTAGAAATTTAGGCCGCCACTCAGACTCTCAACAAGCAACTAGAGCAAAACCCAGAGGAACTCTACGGAATCGCAAATGCATCACCGGATCACCCACATTCGCAAACTCGGCACCTGAAATTACCTCGAGACACCCATTCCCACGCCCCCAAATGGCGCAGCAGAAGAGAAAGGAAAAAAACAACACCCCAAAAAGAAAAATCGACCGAACAGCCAATGCAGCGGCAGATCACCTCATCCGCGACGACTCCACCCACGCTCACTCAACACTGCCACACACACACACACACTGACACACGCACACAACACCACTCATCCAAAAGGGGACCGCGAGCGCGCACCGAATCAGTCGTCGTCGATCCCGCCCCAGCCGGAGCAGCCTCCGCCGCGGTCGTGGGGGGCGGCCGCGCAGGAGGAGGGCAATGCCTCGCGCGGCTAAGGTGGCGGTGGCGGTGGCGAGAAGGGGAGGGGAGGGGGGAGAGGGTGGAGGGAGGGAGGGAGGGAGACGAGATCTTCTGTGGCTCGCGTGCTGTCGTCCTCTTGTCCGCCCGGCTCGTCCCTATCCCTCCCCGCTTTATACCCACTCCCCGAGGCGCAGTGTCGCCTTGCGTTGCGTTGCGTCGCGCGGCGCCTTCTCGTCTCGTCTCGTCTCGCCCCTCTCTCGTCTCGCCGCGATATCTCGTCGTGGTAGCGGCAGAGGAGGAGGAGGAGGGGGAAGAATCTGGGGTTGGATTTCTGCATCGGGCTTCCTCCTGGGCTCGCTGGACGGATCCGCCCCCTCACCTGCCAGCGTGTCACTTCAGTGTCTCTCTCGTGTGATTCTGTCATGTGGATTGCTTGACGCTAATGAAATGGGTTTGTAGTAAATTGTATTGGTGGTACACAAACTTGTTAGGTGGGTGTAATTTAGTATATAAACTTGTAAAATGCTCGTTTCAGTACACGAACTTGTCTATTTCGTGCGAACTAGAAACAAAGTAACTTGGCAATGTTAATTTTATGAAGTTGATGTTGATTAGAATGTGACGTGCATACGTGCAGTGAGTATGCATAAGATACATGCAACATTTTATAAATGTGGTCTCTACTTTATCCTTCATCATTGAAATGACGAATTTTATATGTTTCTAACCCTTATATCAGTGCTCGATTTCTTTAATCTTTTTTACTATCACTAAATCCTATTCTTTATTGAATATGTGTATGTCTAATGACAACCTTCTCATAAATATGTTTACATAGTATCCTAATCAGCTCTTAAGTCAATAAGATTAGTCATGTAGTGTCCTTTTTTTTGGCTGTGTACATCCCGTTGAATGTAGAGGCCAGGTTTTTAACCCATTATCTAAAATGTAGTGTCCTTTTTACTACCCCGACGTACCACACAAGTTCGTGCACTAGAACGAGCATTTTACAAGTTTGTGCACTAGATTGCACCCACCTCACAAGTTCGTGTACCGATGATGCAATTTACTCAATGGGTTTGTTTACATAATGAAATGGGTGCGGGTTGATTATGGTAGATTTTGCTTTTTTTACTGCTACCTCTGTCACATATTACTTGTCGCTTTAAATTTTTGTTTGCAATGTTTGATTATTTGCCTTATTTAGAAAATTTTGGAATTGTTGTTTATTTTGTTTGTGATTTGTTTTTATTATCAAAAGTACTTTAATTATGACTTATTATTTTTTATATTTGCAAAATAAAACGAATGGTTGTGTTTTGGAGTAGTTATTATGCTAAGCACGATTGAGCCAACAACTTTGTCAATGTGAGTAAATTTTGGAGGACTGTTAGCACAGGTGGGCTGTGTTTGTTGTTTCTCTTTCGATTTGTTCAGGACTGTACATTTTGGTGGGATATGTACGTCTTTATATATCAGGATGGTATTATTATTATTAAGTAAACTTTTTCCATATGACATTTAAATTTATATAATTTACTGATGAACATTGTAAGAACATAACAACTATATTGTCGTAAAATTTGCCTTATTAATATTCGCAAAATTCATTTCATTTCTTTTTAGATAAAATACAAGAAAAGTCATTGACAAACTCTAGTTCCAAGAAATGTATCATTTACAAGTGTGAGTTTCACAAAATATCATCGCACAAGTGACTTTATCCTAGAAATATCATCGTTGTTAAGATTCCGTCCATCCTACCCGTTAAATGCAATATTCATCCTATAGCACTTAACAAATGACTGCTAATGGAACCCTAATAACAATGGTATTTTTAGGACAAAGATAATGGTATTTTATAAAACTCATATTTATCGATGACATTACTTGAAATAAGACGCTTGTCCGTGATTTTTTTTTTTGACTTTCTCTTCTTTTTACCTCCCTCGAATCCAAGCAATATTGGGTGTTTGAATGCTCTTTTGAATAAGCTTACTATTCATTATAAAAATTGGTCTAGTGAAAGATGTTGCTCCATACTTTTTACCACTAGCTTAACTGCTCCACAGAAATTATATCAAATAGCTTAGCTGAAATGAATACTAGGAGTTGCCAATATGTACATAGACTTGCATATGCGACAGCTTTATAAAAGGAAACTACTGTACCCCAAAGCCCCAGTCGATAATTAGCAGATCATGGAATTCATTACAGTAATAACGCCATAAAACTAACGCACAGGTACAGACTTTATGTGGGCTAAAGTACACTGGGGATGCGATTTCCAAAGGGTACTTCGGTGATTTTGTGCGGGGATAGCTATGTATCGCGAGAAGAAGAGAGATCGATTGGTGTGTTGTGTGCGTGACAGTGAGAGAGACTGCGGGTGTGGGACAAACGGGGCCCTGCAGTTGAGCAGGCCAACTGCTTTCGCTGTCTTTCAGGCATGCTTGTCCACAATACTACCACCACATAATTTTGGATATTTTTTCCCATATATTAATCGCATTTTGCAGGCATCCAGCAATTGCAATCCCTTCCTCCTCTCCAGTAAGATATTACGGAACGGTGAAAATGTGAAATATAAGGGATTTTATACTCCATCCGTCCTAAAATATAAGAAATTTTAGGTAAATATAACACATCCTAATAATATAAATATGGATAGATATTCACCCAAAATCCCTTATATTTTGGGACGTATGGAGTACTATTTTTGTAGTGTAATGCACACACTCAATGTGCAGTACTTCCTCCGTTTCAAATGTAAGTCATTTTAGCATTTCCCACATTCATATTGATGTTAATGAATCTAGATAGATATAATCAATATGAATATGAGAAATGCTAGAATGATTTACATTGTAAAACGGATGGAGTACATGTTTAGCAAATATTCCAAAATTTATATACTTACTTATCCTAGTAGTAGTAATGTGGGGCTGCAGGTAGTGTCATCGCTAGAGCCCAAATCTTTGCTTACAAGCACTAGCCATCTAATGTTCTTGCGATGTCTTAGCGTTACTGATCTGCACGTAAGATATGGTGCCAGCTGCCAATTGAGCAGGATTCTGTACTGGAGTAGTAGTAAAATCCTGTCAAGCGTGACGTGGATACAGGAGTGGATGGTAGGACACGTAGATGCGGTGACATGGCACTGTCGGCCCAATTGAAGAAGTGAGGGCCTTCCATTCTCACGATCGTTTCATCAGCGCCCGAAAGCATCCACGTGGCGTGTACTGGTTGGAGGATGCCCCTCCGAAGCCAGAAAAAACCACGGGTCTAATCAACCACCTTGCCAAATTATGAACAAACCAGTTGCTATTTTTATCCAAAGTCTGCTAAATTAACCCCCGCAAGCAACTGTTAGATTCGGATAAAGCGAAAGGGGCAACGACCCGGGTTCCAACCTCCAAGCGAGCTGTCCCCGTTCGTACCCGCACCGCGTTCTCTCACTGCATGTGGGGCCACGTGAACCGGGGCCCCACCCGCAGGTGCGTGGTGCGGTTAGGCTTTCCGGTGCGCGAAGGACGCTTGGGGTGTACGCAAGGCGGCAACGGAGGCCGAGCCGGGTGGGGCCCGCGGCCCACACACCGGTCGGTCCTTCGCGGGCGGCGTGACGCTTGGAATTCCTCTTTCCCTACGGCAGCAGCGGTACACGCGGGCGCGGGCGGTGAGGATGACAGGTGGGGACATGAGGGGGGGGAACGGATGCGTCGGGGGTGGGCCCGTGGCCCCGCTGTCCCTCGTCGCTTTTGTCTCCCTCCGCCCCCCGCTCCTTTTCCTGCTTTCGCGCTGAAAAGCGTGCATGGGAGAAGGGAGAGGAAGGAGAGAACAAACTGTGAGCCGCACCCTCAAGCATCGCACGTGAACCCGGTCTATGGACCTCTCGAGGGACACGGGCGTACCACCATAGTAGTAGCACGCGCCTATTTGACAATTTGACAATTAACATAGCTCTAGCTTCCAACTCTAACGTAACTATAGCTAAAGCTATGTCAAATGATATAGATTCTATGCTTTTATAAGTGGAGTTAGCATAGCTACTCCTAAAAAATGAACTACGGGGGTGGAGCTGAGTTATTGCTACTTCATAGCTCCACTCCAACGAAAAGACCCACTATCCTTTAATTCTTTAACATATTTACACAAAAATACCATTGAATTACCCCAAAGTCACCTCCTCAATCCTCATCCCTCTCTCTCCCAAAATTCACACGGGCGGGCACAGTTGTTGGTCACAGGCGGACGGCACACGGCAGTGGCGCGCGATGCGAGCAGCAACGGCGCATGGGCGGCACCGATGACAGCACTCCGACGGTGTGAGTCAGTTCGGCCCTAACAGATAGGGGCGCGGCGGGCGGCGGATGGCGGACAGCACACTGCGGCGGCGGCGGCGCTCCAACGAGGGCGGGCGGCGCGAGCGGGGATGACGCGACGGGCGTTGCATGAGTGGCAGCGCGCGATAGGCGACGGCTGACGCGCGGAGAGGACGCTCGGGCGGCGCATGGCCTACAGCGGGGATTCCATTTTTTTTTTCAATTTTTTCAGATCTATAGCTGACGGAGCTCGTGGCTCCTCACCGGGAGACCGCGCAGGCCCCCCTTTGCCGGTTCGGCCGGGGGCTTAGGGTGAAATCTCAAGCTCTCTCGGTATGTGGAAAGATCGCGAGCCGGCAAGAAACGCGAGACACAGGCGATGTATACAGGTTCGGGCCGGTGGGAAGCGTAATACCCTACTCCTGTGTTTTGGTGGATCTGTGTATGAACAAGTTACAAAGTATGAACCAGCCCCCAATCGTTCTGGGATCGGATCTAGAAAAGGCCTCGAGTCCAAAAGTCCCAGCCCCCCCTCTAAGTGGGCAAGGTCCTCCTTTTATATCTCAAGGGGATACCACATGCACCTCTCCCTTTCCAAACTGGACTTTTCTTCTCTTCATAAATGGACGGAGATGGGTACGGTTGCTGTCCGAGTGCCCTTCTGACGGGACGGCCCATACCTACCCCCACTTCCGCCGGAAACAGGTGCGACGTAGGATTATGGCTGTCTGTTGATGACGCGACCAGTGTCAGACCGGTCACAGATCAGTCATCCTTGTGCACCACGTGTCAGCTTAGCAACGTGCATGTTTGCCCTTCTTCATGTAGCATCTTGCCTGTAATGGTTGGGATGAAGCCTGGTATAAATCTAACCAGGGCTAACGTGTCATCTCTAAGAGATAACACGCTAGCTCCGGCTTGAGACGAGTGCCTAGAGGCTTTCGTCTTGACGGGATGGGGCAAGGCGTGCGTCAGACCGCCAGTCGCCACCTAACCCGTGATCTGACCGGTCTGTGACTGGTCACAGACCGGATAAAGGAACGCGCTGCACTGCGCTGCATGCAGCGTGACATGCTTGACCAGACTGCAATAAATGCGGTTAGGTGAGCACTGCCGTGTTCAACTATCCCATATACGTGGCGCAAACTTCCTCAAGGGGTCGGGGTGCCTCGGCCCTTGGGGCCGGGGCACGAGTAACCCGACCCCCCTCGGGGAAATCAGGAGGAGAGCGGACACCTCACCCTCGGGCCCGACGTCCCCGAGGGTGCCAGGCCACGTGGGCGATTGTGTCTGCCTCAAGCCTCTGGTCACGATACTCCCGGTCCCATATCACCGACAGTAGCCCCCGGCGTTATGCCAGGGCGATCGCCCTTCTCAAGGGAAGCGGTCGGGCGTGACGCCACTCCTAAAGCCTGGTGACAGGTGGGACCGGTCTCCATGGTTGGGCAGAAACCCAACGGTCTCAAACCATGCACATCGGTAATGGTAATCTTGGCTGTCAATAATGGGCGGTCTCTTCAAGACTGCCACATCACTTGAGCAGCGCACGAATCTGGGCGAGCCGATTTGCTTCGCCTGGAGATATGGCAACGTCGCTTCGATCGGCGAGCGTAATTAACGCGCGCACGATACGATCTGCCTCGACTGCCACAACCGCATATCCACCTCATGCGTCGCAAGCGGGCGAATGGGATTAGTGGAAGCGTGGGCACGAGAAACAAGGGAGCGAGATAGTGAGAAACGAGGGAGCGAGATAGTGGGCGCGAGAAACGAGGAGCCGGGCACAGCGATGGCAAGGGTATAAAGACATCGAGGAGAAGATTTGCTCCCTTCCTTTAGCACCATTATTCCCCTTGCCTTCGCCACTTACGCCCTAACTCTTTCTCTGCTGCGCCCTACCTCCGCCACACGCGCTCGTTCTCAATCATCCCTTCCTCCGGCGCCATGGCACGGGGTTCCGCTCTGCTCGACGGTAGCGTACTACCGCCTTCTCACATCGTGAGCGAGAGGCATGCCGGGCTGCCGCGCCGCTTCATGCCGGAATCTGCCACCGGCCGGGAGATAGTGATGCTGGGCGAGGGACGCCCGGCACCAGACTACCCGGGGCGGTCCGTCTTCTTCCTCCCCTTCGCAATGGCAGGGCTGGTTCCGCCATTTTCTTCTTTCTTTATGGATGTTCTGGAGTTCTACGATCTCCAGATGGCGCACCTCACCCCCAATGCGGTGATGACATTGGCCATCTTCGCGCATCTGTGCGAGATGTTCATTGGGGTGCGCCCATCTCTTCGGCTGTTCCGGTGGTTCTTCACCGTGCAGTCGGTGTCGCCGCCGTCGGTGGTTGGTGGCTGCTACTTCCAGCCGCGGGGGCCGGTGTTGAACCGCTACATCCCCTGCGCCCTCCGCAAGAAGTGGGACGACTGGAAAAGCGACTGGTTCTACACCCCCCTTGCCAACGAAGCGCGCCTCCGACTTCCAAGCCAGCCCCCGGCGCAGGTCTCCAGCTGGCGGGCGCCGGTAGATCTGGGGGATGACTATGACGCCGTTCTCGACCGCCTGGCGGGCCTGCGATCCCAGGGGCTCACAGGGGCCATGGTGTACGGCGACTACCTCCGTCGCCGGATTGCGCCGCTCCAGCCGCGCGCCCGGGGCGCCTGGGAGTACACCGGGTCCGAAGACTACATGCGGACCCACCAGGGAGTCAGATGGGATTGGGCTCCCGAGGACTTCAAGATCGTGGTCCAAAGGGTGCTGAATCTCAGCTCCGTGGAGGCGTCTCTCATTCCTCAAGGAATCCTCCCCCTCTGCAGCGATCCCGACCGCGCCTCCATTATGACCATTATGATGGGGGTCGGGGCCTCAGAGGAGGAAACTCCTAAGGGCCACGACGGCGCGGGCGAGAGCCGCCGGGGGGAACAATCTACCCCAGGAGGGGGTCGTGCTTCTGGGCCCCGCGTCGGGGGCTCGGGGAGCAGCCGCCCTGCCGACGCCCAGGGGAAGAGGAAGCTGGGAGGAACACCTCCCCCATCTCCTCCCCGAGGGGGCGGGGCGGTGCGTGCCAGCAGTCGGCGCCCGGAGGGAGCCGCGCCAACATCGCAGCCCGAGGGGGAGCGCAAGAAGAAGCGGCTCCGCAAGATGGGGGAGACGGAACCGTCCCGGGGAAACCTAATTTCCCCTCCAAGGTGGTCATTTAACCGACCCCCTCGCAGGTTCGTCCTACTCTCATTGCGACCGTCTTTCTTCTATCCCAAAAGCAAGTTTTCTCTTACCCATCTTGTTTGTCTTCTGGTTTTTTCTTCTGCTTCAGCGATGTCCCGTCGCGTTCCTCCCGCCATCCCAAATCCGGCCAGTCCGAGGCCGAAGATCCGGCGGCCGCAGAGGAACGGAGGCGAGAATCTGACCGGCGAGAGGCCGCAGATCGCCTTCGGGAAGCTGAAGAGGCCGCCCGGGAGGCCGCCCGGGCTCGTCAGGCTGAGGAAGCCGCTCAGGAGGAGGCCGCCCGGGCTCGCCAGGCTGAGGTGATGGCGTCTTCCGAGGCAGCTCACGACAAAGCTGCTGGCGCGTCGCTTGGGCCCACTCCCTCGGGCGACGCTCAGGCGACAGCCTCCGGGGCGGTTCGCGACGAGGCCGCGGGCGCATCGCCTGGGCCCACTTCCCCGGGCGACGCCCAGGACCAAACGGGTCCGGGGGACATCCCCGAGCCCAGCGCGTCCTCCGGCGGGCCGAGCCGCGTCGCATTCTCTCCAAGGCGGCTCTTCTCCTCGTCTTCTGTCGCCCCGCTGAGCGCCGAGCCCCTTCTGCAGGCCTTGGCCGCCGCAAACACCGCGGTGCTAGATGGGTTCAGCGCCCAAGTGGAGGCCCTGCGAGCGGAACGAACGGAGCTCGAGGCCGCATGGGCGCGTGTCGAGGAGGGGCGGCGCTCGGTGGACGTCATGGTGGAGGTGGGCCGTAAGGCTCACCGCCGTCACGTCTCGGAGCTTGAAGCCCGCAAAGCGGCGCTGGCGGAGATCGCCCGAGAGGTGGAGGAGGAGCGGGAGGCCGCCCTCATCGCCACCACCGCGATGATCGAGGCGCAGGACACCCTCCGCCTTCAACACGGGAGCTGGGAGGCGGAGCTAAAGAAAAAGCTCGACGCCGCCCAAGGGGTCCTTGACACCGCCGCTGCCCGAGAGCGGCGGGCAACGGAGATCGAAGCGGCGTCCTGGCGGCGCGAAGAGGCCCTTGAGGCCCGTGCCATGGCGCTGGAAGAACACGCCGGCGCCGTGGAGAGGAGCTTGGCGGACCGCGAGGCCGCCGCTGCTATCCGGGAGGCAACACTGGCGGCGCACGAGGCCGCCTGCGCCGAAGAGGAGTCCGCGCTCCGCCTCCGCGAGGACGCGCTCGCTGAGCGGGAGCGAGCTCTCGAGGAGGCCGAGGCTGCGGCACAACGGCTGGCAGACAGCCTGTCCCTCCGCGAGGCAGCACAGGAGGAGCAGGTGCGCCGCAACTTGGAATGCGTCCGCGCCGAGAGAGCCGCGCTGGAGGAGTGGGCTGCTAACCTCGAGGAGCGGGAAAAGGAGCTGGACGCGAGGGCACGCAGCGGCGGGGCGGCTGCGGGCGAAAGCGACTTAGCCGCCCGCCTCGCAGCTGCCGAACTCACCATCGCCGACATGCAGCGCGCGCTAGACTCATCCGCCGGGGAAGCCGAGGCCCTTCGCCTGGTGGGCGAGATAGGGCCCGGCATGCTTTGGGACGCAGCCTCCCGCCTGGACCGCGCCGGTCGGCAAGCGGGACTCTGGAAAGGCCAGACAATGACGCACTCCACCAATCTGGAAGGCCTCGCTCCGCACCTCACGAAGATGGCCTGGGCTCTCCAACAACTCCCCGAGGAGCTCGAGAAGACCATCAAGTCATCCTCGAGGGACCTCGCCCAAGGAGCGGTAGAACTCGTACTAGCGAGTTACCAGGCCAGGGACCCCAACTTCTCTCCATGGATGGCGCTGGATGAGTTCCCTCCCGGGACCGAGGACGACGCGCGCGCGCGGGTCCGGGATGCCGCCGACCACATCGTCCACAGCTTCGAGGGCTCGGCCCCTCGGCTCGCGTTCGCCCCCAACTCCGACGAGGAGGGCGACGCCAGCGGTGCAGACGACGGTGACGACGAGGCCGGCGACCCGGGCGCATCGGATTGAGCCCCCAGGCCCCCGCAAATCTCCAGTTTTTTCTTTTTCTTTCTTCTAAGGCCTTCATGCCTCTTTTTTGTATAGATCAACTTAATCTGCAATCAAAAATGATGAAAAAAAAATTCTTTGTGTCAATTTTATTTTGCTATGCGTATGAGATGAGGATGATCTGTGCCGTGGCCCTTTTGCGTCTTAGCTTGATTTAAGGGCTCGTGCTCAAGTCCCAGTCCTCAAATGGCTCAGGTCGGGGCTAGTACCTGGGGAGATCCACATGTCGAGACTGGCCAGGCCGGGAACGTGGTGACCGAGGGTTATGGGTGACCCGATTGTGGGTTTTTGCCGATTCCCCCCCGGAGTTCACCACGCCCCGGGGCACGGCTCGGTTCTGGGCCCCGTTTGGCGATTTTAGCTGACCGAACCGAGCCCCCGAGGGCAAGGTTGAGCACGAGTGACCTTATTTCAAGTCAAGATTCTTCAAAAGGAAAAAAAAACGGCACAGACACAACCTTTAGGAAATTGAAACTGCTTTTATTGAAATGCTGAAATAAGAGAAATGAGAATGTGCATGTGTGGTAGCCCCCGGCCAACCCTGCACACCCGAGGGGGGTGCGGGGTTGGCCCGAGCCCGAAACCTGACACCCGACCCCCCCCTCAGGGGTAGAAGCGACGAAGGTGTTCGATGTTCCACGGGTTAGGCAGCTCCGTGCCGTCGCCCGTGGCCAGCCGTATGGAGCCCGGCCGGGGGACACCGATCACTCGATACGGACCCTCCCACATTGGTGAGAGCTTGCTCAATCCAGCACGCGTTTGGACGCGGTGTAAGACGAGGTCGTCGACGCAGAGTGATCGGGCCCGGACGTGGCGCTGATGGTAGCGCCGCAGGCTCTGCTGGTAGCGCGCGGCTCGGAGGGCCGCGCGCCGCCTTCGCTCTTCCAAGTAGTCGAGGTCATCTCTACGAAGCTGATCTTGATCAGCTTCGCAGTACATGGTGGCCCGAGGAGACCTCAGGGTGAGCTCGGATGGGAGAACCGCTTCTGCGCCGTAGACGAGGAAGAAAGGCGTTTCCCCGGTTGCTCGGCTTGGTGTGGTTCGGTTCGCCCAGAGCACCGCTGGCAACTCCTCGATCCATGAATCGCCATGCTTCTTGAGGATATTGAAGGTCTTGGTTTTAAGGCCTTTAAGGATTTCTGCATTGGCGCGCTCCACTTGACCATTGCTTCTAGGGTGGGCAGGTGAGGCGAAGCAGAGCTTGATGCCCATGTCTTCGCAGTAGTCGCCGAAGAGTTCACTAGTGAATTGGGTGCCATTATCTGTAATAATACGGTTAGGCACTCCAAAACGGGCCGTGATGCCCTTAATGAATTTAAGTGCAGAGTGCTTATCGATCTTGACGACCGGATAAGCCTCGGGCCACTTAGTGAACTTGTCGATCGCGACATACAGATACTCAAACCCGCCCGGGGCCCGCTTAAACGGTCCCAGGATATCAAGCCCCCAGACAGCAAATGGCCACGAAAGTGGTATGATCTGCAGGGCCTGGGCCGGCTGATGGATTTGCTTGGCGTGGAACTGACACGCTCTGCATCGCCGGACCAGGTCGACTGCATCATTGAGAGCTGTCGGCCAATAGAATCCTTGACGAAAGGCCTTGCCAACCAAGGTGCGCGAGGCGGAATGGGCTCCGCACTCGCCTTCATGGATATCGGCAAGAAGCTCAACGCCTTGTTCCTGAGGAATGCATTTCAGGAGGATTCCGTTAGCCGCGCGCCGATAGAGGGTCCCTTCTATCAGCACGTAGCGTTTGGAAATGCGTTGGACGCGTTCACTCCCTTCGCGGTCCTCAGGTAGAGTCTTATCTGTGAGGTATGCTTGGATCTCAGAGATCCAAGCAATCAATCTAAGGGAGCTTGGAGCGCTCCCTTCGGGTCCCGAGGCCTGGACTCCGACGGGCCTCGGGGGCCGGTCAGGCGCATCCATCTCCCCTAAGGGGTCGGGTCGCGCCGACGACTGGGTAAGCCTTTCTTCAAAGGCGCCCGGTGGGGTCTGGGCTCGCGAAGACGCGAGCCGTGAGAGTTCGTCGGCAATCACGTTATCCCGTCTGGGCACGTGCCGAAGCTCTATCCCGTCAAAATGGCGCTCCATGCGCCGTACTTGGCGCACGTAGGCGTCCATCTGCGGATCAGAGCACCGGTACTCCTTACAGACCTGGTTAACGACCAGCTGGGAGTCGCCTAACACCAGGAGGCGGCGGATCCCCAGTCCGGCTGCCACTCTGAGTCCGGCAAGGAGCCCCTCGTACTCTGCCATATTATTGGTCGCTCGAAAGTCGAGACGGACCAAGTATCTGAGGACATCTCCGCTCGGAGAGGTCAACGTGACCCCCGCACCGGCACCCTGAAGAGACAGGGAGCCGTCAAACTGCATCACCCAGTGGCCGGTGTGAGGCAGCTGCGAAGGGTCCGTGCTGGCCTCGGGGATTGAGACGGTCTCTGGAGCCGGGGTCCACTCTGCCACAAAATCGGCGAGGGCCTGGCTCTTGATAGCATGGCGTGGTTCAAAGTGCAGATCGAACTCAGAAAGCTCGATTGCCCATTTTACCACCCGTCCTGTACCCTCTCGATTATGCAAGATTTGACCGAGGGGGTAAGACGTAACCACAGTGACCCGATGCGCCTGGAAATAATGGCGCAGTTTCCTCGAGGCCATCAGAATAGCGTAAAGCATCTTCTGGGCCTGAGGGTATCGGGTCTTGGCGTCCCGGAGGGCCTCACTAACAAAGTAAACAGGCCGCTGCACCTTTCGGCGGGGCCGACCTTCTTCGCTAGGGGCCGTATCCCCAGGGCGTTCTTCGTCCAAGTGGCCTCTCGGGGCGCACTCGTCTACTGTGCCGATGACCTCGGGGTCGGAGGATGACAGGGGTGGCCTTCCCACAGTGGCCTCGGGGCCGTCCTGGGGGTCGGGGGCTCCTGGCGTCGTCGGACAAGCGGGCAAAGGGCCAACTCCGGTCGTCAGGGGCCTTAGGCCACCGTTCGGCTCGGGGGCCTCTTCTCCCTGCTCTCTCCCGGGTCGAGTCCGCACAGGGTTAGCCTCGGGGTCAAAGGGCGTTAGGTGCGGCCTTCCCGCAGTGGCCTCGGGGCCTTCCTGAGGGTCGGGGGCACCCAGCACCGTCTGACAAGCGGGCAGAGGGCCGACTCCGGTCGTCAGGGGCCTTAGGCCACCGTTCGGCTCGGGGGCCTCTCCTCCCTGCTTGCTCCCGGGCCAAGTCAGCACAGGGTGGGGGTGCGCGGAATGAGGATTGTCCTCATCGCGCTCCACAACCAACGCTGCACTAACTACTTGGGGGGTCGCTGCTAAGTAGAGTAGCAGGGGCTCATTTGGCTCCGGGGCGACTAGAACCGGAGGAGAGCTGAGATATGCCTTCAACTGTGTGAGGGCACGTTCAGCTTCCTCCGTCCAAGTAAACGGCCCCGAGCGCTTGAGGAGCTTAAATAAGGGTAGCGCCTTCTCTCCCAGCCTCGATATGAAACGACTTAGGGCGGCCATGCAACCGGTGACGCACTGCACCTCCCTAAGTTTGCTGGGGGGCGCATCCGCTCTATAGCTCGTATCTTCTCGGGGTTGGCCTCGATGCCTCGGGCAGAGACCAAAAACCCAGGAAGCTTGCCCGCAGGTACACCAAACACGCACTTATCGGGGTTCAGTTTTATGCGGGCGGAGCGGAGATTTTCAAAAGTTTCCGCTAGACCTGAGAGTAAAGTCTCTTGGTTGCGCGTCTTTACAACCAAGTCATCAACATAAACCTCAACATTACGTCCTATTTGGCTACCCAAAGAAATTCGAGTAGTACGTTGAAAAGTAGGACCTGCATTCTTTAACCCAAAGGGCATTGATGTATAACAATAGGTTCCTACGGGGGTAATGAACGCAGTTTTTTCCTCATCCTCCCTAGCCATGCGAATCTGATGGCAACCAGAGTATGCATCTAGAAAACACAAAAGGTCGCACCCCGCCGTGGAGTCGACAATCTGATCTATGCGAGGCAGGGGGTAAGGGTCCTTAGGACATGCCTTGTTAAGGTCGGTGTAGTCGATGCACATCCGAAGCTTGCCGTTCGCCTTGGGAACGACCACCGGGTTCGCCAGCCACTCCGGATGGATGACCTCACGGATGAATCCGGCCTCCAGAAGTCTCGCCACCTCCTCGCGGATGAAAGCTTGACGTTCCGGGGCCTGCCGCCGCACTTTCTGCCGGACCGGCCTTGCGCCCGGCCGCACGGCGAGACGGTGCTCAATCACCTCCCTGGGAACCCCGGGCATGTCCGCCGGTCTCCATGCGAAGACGTCAGCGTTTGCCCGCAGGAAGGAGACGAGCGCGTCTTCCTATTTGCCATCCAGAAGACCACCGATCCGTGTGGTCTTGGATGGTCCGTCGCCCAGGGCAACCTCCTTGACCGGGACGTCGTCGCATGTGACAATCCGCTGCCTCGGGGCGGTGGGGGCGGAGGTGCCAAGCCTCTCGTCACCACTCTCGGGCTTGGACGCAGTAGCGAGGTGGTCCGCGCGCTGCTCCATGCAAGCGAGCGCGACTTTGAGGTCGCCATGGACAGAGATGGGGCCACCGGGGCCCGGCATCTTCATTTAGAGGTAGGCGTAGTGAACCGCCGCCATGAACTTCACCAACGCGGGCCTCCCCAGGACCGCGTTGTAGGGCAGACTGAGGTCCGCCACATCGAAGTTCACCCGCTCCGTGCGGAAATTGGCTGATCCACCAAAGGTGACCGGTAGGTCGATGTGACCTAACGGCCATGTGTGCCCCGGCGTCACACCAATAATCGGTTGGGACGGCCGGAGCACCATCCCCGGGGCCTTGATGGCATCAAAGGCCGCGGGGGAAAGGATGTTGAGGGCCGCTCCTCCATCTATGAGGACACGCCCCAACTTCACGTTGCAAATGGTGGGGGAAACCACCATCGCAATCTGTCCTCCCCGGGCAACGCACGGTGGGTGGTCGGTCTGGTCAAAGGTGAGGGCAACTTCCGACCACCGCGCCCGACGCGTCGCCTCATGAGTAGAGGTCGCGGCCAGAAGCTCTCGCTTCATAGCCTTGAAGCTCCGGCGAGAGACGTGAGCACACGCTCCCCCATCGACAGTGGCAATGGTGGCCCCAGGTTCTTGGAAACCTAGGTCATCATCGCCGTCACCGATGTCAACAGCGGGGGCCTTCTGTTTGGCCTCACTTCGCCGTTTACCGAAGGGAATTGCCGGGGATTTGCCCTCACGGCGTTCCTGCCTCCTCTCCTCCTCCCACTTCCTCGTCCGCTCAGCCAAACTTTTGACTGCGCGACAGTCCGCGAGATCGTGGAGGGAGGTGTTGTGGACGGAGCACCACTTGCCGGCTGGGCGCTCCCTGCTGGGAGCACCAGTCTCTTTCTTTTTGTCGCTCGCAGGCCTCCCCTTTCGGGTGGCCCGCGGAGCGCCCTCGACGGCGAGGACATGACCCTCGTCGCTGGAATGGACTGACCTCTTCTTCCTCCTCCTGTCACGCCGCCCTGTCTGAGCGACGGATCCGGGGGCGGCCGAAGCTGCCACTCCGGAACCGGAGGGGTTCCAGGTCCACGCCTCCTCCTTACGAGCCACTCGGTCCGCGAGCTGAAAAAGCTCCGCGGTAGTCTGGGGCTCTTTGGAGGCGATCTTTTCGAGCATGCGGTTGTGCTGCACACCCCCCCTAAACGCGTAGATCACCGCGTGTGCAGGGATGCATGGTATAGTGTTGCGGACTTGGCAGAACCGCTGAATGTACGAGCGAAGTGACTCATCATCCCCTCGCTGTACTGCGTGCAGGTCCGCTTCTTCACCTGGGCGCGGATATGTGCCTTGAAAGTTCATGGTGAACTGTTGGCACAAATCCTCCCAGGAGTGGACCGACGCGGGTGGCAGGTTCATTAGCCAACCCCGCGCCTGTCCCTTCAGGGCCATGGGAAAGAAATTCGCCATGACCCTGTCGTCACCCCCAGCGGCCTCAATCCCGGTCGTATAGACCTGGAGAAACTCGGTGGGGTTGACGCTCCCATCATACTTCTCGGTGATGGTGGGCCGGAACCTTGGGGGCCAACGGACATTCCGAAGACTCGCCACAAAGGCTCTACAGCCGACACCACCAGCCGGGGGCACGGAGGGCTGGTCCTCGCGTCCATGTCGAGGTGACACTCTGGACGAAGAGGCGCCCTCCGTTGCGTGGGGAGCACGCCGATCATTACGCCGGCGCTCGATGTCGAGGCGGGCGTCCAGCTCTCCACGTTGATCCTCCCGGGTCGGAGGCGCCGACGAGGGCGTGGCAGCCGAATGGCGTGCAACAGCCGCCGCTCGCCGCGCCCTCCGCCTTGACGACACGGAGCCGGTGGTGGCGGCGCCAGAGGTCCTGGTGGCGGGGGACCGTCCACCAGCACCCAGGCGCTGCTGTGCTGTCATGACCAAGTTGGCCACGTCGTCCAGCCATCGCTGAGCCGGAGACTCCGGGTCAGGAACGACGGGCGGGTGACGTAGGAGCGCGCCAGCAGCCTGAAGTGCGCCCTGGGGCGTGCTGCCGTCGCCGTAGACGAGGAGGCGACACTCCCCATCTCGCCGTTCTCCTCCATCGCCCGCGACCGGTGATGCCGCGGATCTTTCGACCCTCTCGAGCGCCTCCCCCTGCTTAGGACTTTGGTGTGGAGGAGGCGGGGGAGTACGAGCTCGACGGCGTGGGTTTGGCTCCCCGTCGTCACCGCTCACACTCGGAGAGAGGTCGTGCGCCTTTGCTTGCTCGGCCATTAGGCTGAACAGGAAAAGCTTGGCGCACACGGAAGAGTGCGAGAGCTCAGAAAACACACGCTGAGCCCCCTACCTGGCGCGCCAGATGACGGAGCTCGTGGCTCCTCACCGGGAGACCGCGCAGGCCCCCCTTTGCCGGTTCGGCCGGGGGCTTAGGGTGAAATCTCAAGCTCTCTCGGTATGTGGAAAGATCGCGAGCCGGCAAGAAACGCGAGACACAGGCGATGTATACAGGTTCGGGCCGCTGGGAAGCGTAATACCCTACTCCTGTGTTTTGGTGGATCTGTGTATGAACAAGTTACAAAGTATGAACCAGCCCCCAATCGTTCTGGGATCGGATCTGGAAAAGGCCTCGAGTCCAAAAGTCCCAGCCCCCCCTCTAAGTGGGCAAGGTCCTCCTTTTATATCTCAAGGGGATACCACATGCACCTCTCCCTTTCCAAACTGGACTTTTCTTCTCTTCATAAATGGACGGAGATGGGTACGGTTGCTGTCCGAGTGCCCTTCTGACGGGACGGCCCATACCTACCCCCACTTCCGCCGGAAACAGGTGCGACGTGGGATTATGGCTGTCTGTTGATGACGCGACCAGTGTCAGACCGGTCACAGATCAGTCATCCTTGTGCACCACGTGTCAGCTTAGCAACGTGCATGTTTGCCCTTCTTCATGTAGCATCTTGCCTGTAATGGTTGGGATGAAGCCTGGTATAAATCTAACCAGGGCTAACGTGTCATCTCTAAGAGATAACACGCTAGCTCCGGCTTGAGACGAGTGCCTAGAGGCTTTCGTCTTGACGGGATGGGGCAAGGCGTGCGTCAGACCGCCAGTCGCCACCTAACCCGTGATCTGACCGGTCTGTGACTGGTCACAGACCGGATAAAGGAACGCGCTGCACTGCGCTGCATGCAGCGTGACACGCTTGACCAGACTGCAATAAATGCGGTTAGGTGAGCACTGCCGTGTTCACCTATCCCATATACGTGGCGCAAACTTCCTCAAGGGGTCGGGGTGCCTCGGCCCTCGGGGCCGGGGCAGGAGTAACCCGACCCCCCTCGAGGAAATCAGGAGGAGAGCGGACACCTCACCCTCGGGCCCGACGTCCCCGAGGGTGCCAGGCCACGTGGGCGATTGTGTCTGCCTCAAGCCTCTGGTCACGATACTCCCGGTCCCATATCACCGACAATAGCTAAATTGCCAAACACTTTTAGATGGGTCTCCAATTCCAACAGAAGCTAGTTTTAATTGGAGTAGGAGTTTGAAGTTGGGAGTTAAAGTTTGGAGCCCTGCCAAACATGATTTTAATTCGAATAAAAAAACTCCACCTTAGATCCCTTAATTATAAACCGAATCTAAATTACACCCATCATCTTTTAAACCGAATCTAAATTATAAACCGCGTATAGAATTAAATATAGTTTTAAATGGCGTGTTGCATTGACTTGTATAATTACTTCAGTCAGCATGGCCTTTGCGACGACAACATTGGTTGTTGTGGCAACAATGAGGAGAACGCAAGCACAGTGATGGTAAATTCGTGGAGTAATGGCTATTTGGTTTTAATCCTGTCAAAGCTATGCTTCTCCCATTCTATGGTGGTGCTTGAAACTTCCGAAAATAAAGATGAAGATTAAGTGTTTCACGCAAAACGAGATAGTAATAACGTGTGATTAATTGAGTTTGAATTATTACAAATTTAAAAATAGATTAATCTGATATTTTAGAACAACTTTCATATAGAAAGTTTTCGTACGAACACACCGTTTAGCAGTTTAAAAAGCGTGCCACTTTAATCCAAAATTTAATCCACCATTTTCATCACATTCGAAGGGGCAATGGGTTGGTCCGTTCGACTACCAACCCACGTTGATGTGCATGTGCAATGTGAAGGCGACAAGGTGGATCTCATGGAGCAGCGAAGCCCATGGACGTCGATACTTCAAATGTCGCAGCACATGGGTGAGTTGGGCTCTATTGGGCTAGAGACCCCAAGAGGTGTGGCTCTATTTGGCAAGAGGTGTGGCTCTATTAGGCTAGAGACCCCAGGAGGTGTGGCTCTATTGGGCAAGAGGTGTGGCTCTATTAGACTAGAGACCCCTGCTGCTCCGCCACATGCGTGCCTGAGGTGTGGCTCCCGACGAGGTTTCCATGGGGGCTTTTAACTATTTGACATTCTTACGGATGTTACTTAACGATTTGCCACTAGACCCATATGTCATAGACACATAAGGGTCCACATATCATTGACAGGGTGTGGCAAATCGTTAATTGCCATGTCACAAGAGTGGCAAATAGTTAAATTTCCCGGTTTCCATGAACACCTTCGTCTTCATCCTCAAGGACATCGGCCGCTACTCCGACGTGGCCACTCTCTTCGATAACTGGTGCAATGGCAGGTTCGAGGTTGGGTTCATTGATCTTGACTACAACGCGCTCGATTCAGGTGGACCGATGCAGTTCTTGCTTGAGGAGATGTGCCATGGCAATGTCGACAATGCTGGTGCATCTGGCATTCAGGGAGTTGCTAGAATTTCGAAGCTTGATGTCACATATAACACAATGATTGATCTTTACGGGAAGGCCAGGAAGATCAAGGATGCGAGCTGCCGCCGTCCAGCACAGTCCAGACACCCTTCATCGATCTCCGGCGCGCTGTCCTCCTCCAAGAGCCACCCTCTGTCCCCACCCTGACCGGCGGCGGCGGCGGCGCAAGAGAGGCTGCTGTCATCGATCCGTCCGATGAGCGCCTCGCCACCATGTCCCTGCGCGAGCAGACGGCGCTGCTGTCGCGGCAGTGGCACTGGCGCCGCGCCCGCGATCTGTTCGACCGCATGCGCGCGCTCCCGGGGTACGCGCCCAACGACATCCACTACGACATCGTCATTCGCCACCTCGCCCACGCGTGCCGGTAGGCCGAGCTCCGCCAGAGCGGGCCCGCCATCGCTCCGCTCGCCGGCCACCGTCCTCCATCACTAAAGAGTAAGAGAAAAGAGTAGAGAAGGAGAAGAAAAATAGAAGAAAAAAAAGATGTGCAGCTGACTTGTGGGCCCCCACGTACTTTTTAATTTTTTTTGCTGACTAGGATGCCACGTCAGCGAAACCACCCATACATACTGTCATAAAACCTTAAGTGCACGGTTTGTGTGAGTTTAGAGGTACACATTTCTAATTTTGTGGGTTAAGAGACCTCAAAAAATATCGTTGTTAAGTTGAGGAACCTCCGGTTAACTTATTCATATTTCTAACAATCTTAACTATGGTGTATATTCTTCAACATGTCCATCAACTTATGATGGGATCTCATCAAGTATTATTATCATCAATATTTTACTCTTGTTGATTCCCGATATGTGAGGTATCATCCTTTTTATCATTAATCCACAATCCTATAACTTGATTCTCACATATGAGTTATCGACCCTTTTTTTTTCTTGATGCCAGAACATAATCTGTCATCACAAACAGATAGCAAAGGCTAGTTCTAACAACCGTTATCATTAATCACCAAAACTCCTCCTAACACAAGATTAGAGAAGAACGGGTGAAGCTATTTTAATCGTATTATTGTTAGAATTTTTTTATTAAAAGTCTATGAGATTTTTTTTATTTTCATTGTATTTATATCCAATTAGGAACTCTCATCCGTACGCTGCTTTTTTATAGCCTAGTAAAAATTATGAAGCAGTTAGGAATCCGACTCTCATCCCAAGTAACATATGAGTTTTTTAAAATAGGTTATTACACGACTCCTTATGTATTTTCAAAAGTTAAAGGAATTAAAAACTGACTCAAATACGAATCACGTATTAAAATATTAGCGGAAATATTTTTAATTTTTATAATAGTAAATATAGACATATATATTTTTTATTTCTTAATTTCATTTCTATATTTTTTAAAGGCTCGTGGACAATTTTTCCCCTGACCCACCTGTCAGATCAAAGAGAGATATTTCTCTGTGGATCGGTCGGTCCCTCAACCTCAAGACGGCAGGCGCCCCGACCACCAGCCACCAGCCACCGGCATCGGCACCCCCGATCGCGACCACCCCGCCGCCGAACGCCGCCGCTGCCGCCGCCGCCTCTCTCCGCCACCGCCCCAGCTCGCCGCCCCACCGTCGAGCGCCACCAACCCGCCGCCACCGTGCGCCACTTCCACGAGAGGAAAAAGGAAACCCTAATTTCCAAATCCACCGCTTCTTCCGACAATGTCCCGAAGAATCATGAATCGCGAATCCTTCAATCCCCCCTCCCTACCCAATCTCGCCGCCTCCCGCTGCTGGCCGGAGTCGGTAATTCTGGCTAACCGGGCGTACATCGCCGACTGCAAGAACCCTACAACCGCAACAGCGCAGTCAAGAGATGGTCACACCGTGCAAATCTCTTTCTGCTTCGCCGAGGCGCCTGTGATCTCATATTTCTGTGCGCACTGCTACAATCCCAGGGTTAAGGTTGAGTTCTTCACCGAGCCCATCATAGTGGCCGGGGAAGGTGCTTTTGTCGTCCTCCGCGTTCACTTATCCTCGCCGTTGCTCTCTGAATTCTTCATCTACAGGGCGGGTCCAGGGTTGCCATCACTAGAGCGGGTTCAAGATCCCACAGGTTATAATTCTCCTATCTTTTACCTTTCTTTGCTAGGCATAGCATCTTGTGACAATGATGATGGGGGAAGCTGTTTACTTGTTGGTTTTCGCAACCGTTTGACCCACTATGAAGTTTACGTCTACACTTCCACCACCAAGACTTGGAGCACGAGAAAGTTGGATCTGTCTCCTGGAATTAGGGCTATTCGACCTCAAAAGGTGATCAATCTTGGGAGGGGTCTACTAGGTTGGGTTGATCTTTGGCATGGAATTTTAATTTTCAATGCACGTGATGAACAACCTCAGATTCAGTATGTCCCGTTGCCTGAGCCCATGCCACTCAACAAGGAAAGTTTTCGCCCATCCAATCGCTCGGAAAGCTGCCCTATGTTGTTTCGGGATGTCATTTGTAGCAGCAGCGGTGAGATCAAGTTTGTTGAGTTGGAACAACGACAGAGGAAAATACAACCTATTCCTCAAGAGCTAGAAGATGTCCGTCAAGAATCTAAAGAAGATGTTTGTGACAGGGATGTTTTAGATGATTCATACCTGATGTCATGTGCACACATGGACGATTTGCCCAAAGAGGAGACACCATCCTTTGTTGGTGATGGTTGGAGGGCAGTGACTTGGAGTAGATTAATTTCGTCAAATTGCTGGCAGAAAGGTTACGTGATTGACAGTGATGACATGCAATCAACATATGAGGTGTTGACATCTACACAAAGAGACAAAGGTGTTGAGATGTTAAGATTCAGGGATCTCTTCTCAGTTTTTCCCACCCTGAGCCTGAATGGTGCTGGTGATCTTCTTTACCTCAAGAGCACTGTGAAATTTAAAGATTTAAATGGTTGGGTGTCTTCCATTGACATTGGAAAAAAGACAATAAAAGTTCTCAAACCGTATTGTAATGGAAGGCATATCCCATTTGTGCAGATGTTCCGGTCTTGTGTATTATGCCACCATCTGACAGTGCTACCTGGTAAGTGTTGTGCACACCTAAATATTCTCTGAACTCATAAGTCAGACAATTTAGATGCATCTATAATTCCCACTAGACAAAAGCCTACTGCCAAATGGATACCTCCATTGGGTCAGTTGCTGAAACTAAACATAGATGGTTCTTTTTATGCTGAAACAAACAGGGGTGGCTGGGGTGTAATTGTGAGAGATTGCTAAGGTCAACCTTTCGTGGCAGCAGCTGGTAGTCTAATGAATTTACAAGATGCACTACATGCAGAAGTAATGGCTTGTTTTGAAGCTCTCAATTTGGTTATCTGTTTTGGTATAAATCATGTCATTGTAGAAACTGATTCTGAACAACTAGTACAAGCTCTTAAGGATGATGAATTAGAT
The DNA here is from genome assembly GCF_034140825.1 of Oryza sativa Japonica Group. NCBI lineage: Eukaryota > Viridiplantae > Streptophyta > Magnoliopsida > Poales > Poaceae > Oryza > Oryza sativa. Next base: position 3,949,859 of record NC_089037.1, on the reverse strand, counting down.
AATGGTATGAATGCTGCTGTGATTCGTGAAGTTAGGAACTTATTCTCTCTGCAGTTTGATGTGACAAAGGTTGTGTATTGTCATAGAGCTTGTAATAGTTTGATGTGATAATGTGCCTTGGGTTCCTCTACACCTGTAGTTTGGTTAGGGGAATTTCCTGAGTTTGTTTGTAACTTGGTGAACAACGATTTAGCTGTTTCATTTAAGTAATGAAGTTCTCTTTTCCTCTAAAAAAAAGTGTTGAGCACACCTGATCTTTGCCGATTTCCTATGATTATGATTATGCTTATTAGTATAATGGCTTTTGCAGGTCCTGAAAACATAGGTCGGTTCATCGAAACAAGCAGTAATGAGAATCATCCAAAAACTATAGCAGCTGTAAGTAACTTAATGCCACTTCTATTTTAAAAAATTCCGATCACTTAATTCTCCCTTCCTTATTTGCACAGAGCATTATGCCTGAGTCTAACTGTTTGGCTGGAAACAAAAGGTCAAGATCAGCCACGAGATGGTCTCCTGCACTTCGTGGCTGGCCTTCTGCGAGAGTTGCCAAACCAGCTCTGAGTTGGAGGTCATGCCCACCATCACTTTCTCCAGTTTCGTCGACTTATGGTGCTTATTCTGACACTTGATCATTTCTGCTAAATGTTTAAACTTTACTAGTTTCCTACTGAATTCTTTATAGTGAGGCAATGTGAGCATAATCATGTATAATAATTGCTTTTGTAGGCCTTAGAAACACAGCTGGTTACCATATGGCACAAACATGTTGCTTTGAAAATGATCCCCGTGCAACTGCGAACACAACCCCGAGGTAAGTTTTATCTATGTGTTATGAGAGCATTGTGCTGTTTAGTTTTCTGCACTAATGATATTAATTTTGTTTAATTTGCTGTATATTTCCAAGCTCTTTGCTGACTATTTTTTCTTTCTTGGATTTGATGTACTTCAGGCATCCTGAGAATCAATTCACTCAGCATGGATATGAGCAGCGGGAAAATGATTTCATTTTGTCTGCACCCAACTTTGTTCGCTGGCATAGGCCGCCATTCTCTGCTGGTGGAACTCTGCCTCCACCTCCCCCAACGCAGCAGCCCTCAGCTTTTGGTACTCTGCCTCCGCCACGCCCATCGCAGCAGTTTTCTGCATGTGGTACCATGCTTCCGCCATCCTCATCGCAGCCATTCTGTCCTTCGGTTCGATCGCTCGCAATGCAGACGTTCGCTACTCCTGGTCCAATTCTGCCTGGACCTCCTGTTACTCCAATGCAGTGGCCTGTTTTTATTTCTCCTCCACAGCAGCAGCTTTCTGCCTGTGCTGTATGGCCGCAGGCAGGTACCCTGCAGCAGGAACTGCCACCCCATATCCCGTTCAGAGCTCATCAGGTACTAGAACAATGGATCACAAAAACAAAACTTTCAGCAACTATAACAAAACCACACTATTTGCTGCAAAAGCATTTCACAAAACCACCCAATGGATGTACAAGCTTGAAAGACCGTGAACACTTTGAAGCGTCTGTTTTTTAAGTTAATCGATTAAAAAAGTGTTAATTTTACCAAAGGTAGCGTGTTTTTAATATCTACTCATATTAATTATATGCATTAAAATCATGTAAAAAATGATGAATTTCATAGGAGGCAAACTAGCCAGCTCACAATTCTTTTTTCCCCTAAATTTGTAAACTTTCTTTTTGTCGTTTCTTAATGAATCTCAACATTATTTAAAGGGAGGCAGTGAGGAATTTTAACCAAGTTTTATTTTTATGGCTTCCATGTCAAATTTTGCTGAATTTTGTTCAAAGTTTCAAGTTCAATAGAGTTTTGAAATGTTGATGATTTGGTCACTTTGCCGCCTCCAAATTTGTTTCATAACTAAATTTGGAGAAGGAAAGAATGCCATCAGATCCTTATATCCAGTTCATTTGTGGAATATTTGTGTTGCTATAAGTATGCTAATTACTCGATTTTACAGTGCCCGTGATGATCCTATTCTTAATGAAGCTGGTTGAATAGACGGGCATCTTCTCATTGCAGGAGAAAATCTTCTCGTGGACCTTAGTTACTTTATTTGTTAAATCCAGAATTCAGTCCGTCTTGTGATAACTATTGATATACGAACCTTTCTACGTGGACCATTGCTGATGTGTTCTTGCTTATCATGAGTTCTGTGATGTTGTGTATATCTTGAATCTTATGCCTTGTGGCTTGTGAACTTGTATGTCTTGCTTGATTTGGGAATTTTTTGGTGGGTTGCTTCTCCTGCACACCCCCTCCTTCTCTATATGGCTGATTTACTGTCACAATGAAGCATCAGCTCGAAGTATATACTATGTACAGATTCCAGCCACCCAGCCAGGCAAGTTTAAAGTCTTGGAACAACCGCAGGTGTTTTACTCATATTTTTGGACCTGATTGTCTTTCTATTCTGTTCGAAATATATTCTTAAGTATACACAATGTACATTATAGGATGGATTTCACGAGAAATGGAATCATGGACTACTAGCAGAACTTAGAATGGCACAGGCCCAATTGTGGAATATTGACACGGTAATGACTAATGACTAAATCTCAGAATTCAGATGAGCTCCCAATATCAATAATGGTAATGACTAATGACTAAATCTCAGAATTCAGATGAGCTCCCAATATTAATAATTCATAACTATTATCAACTTTAGTACATTGTGATGTACCAATATGCAGTGGTACTTTCAGGTCTGTTCTTTTTACGAGTGCTATAGATATCCTTTTTAGGTCCCTTCCAGGGACAGAACTTACTGATTAACGAGGGCCAAGACGGACCTTGGCCCCATTATATTTTTTAAGCTCTTTGGTGAAGAACTAGACATTAGGTCCAACAACTAATCTAAAGTCTTCAAAGTGACCCCAATCTGCTCGCTCCTCCGAATTTTGGCCTGGCGTGGACGTTGTTGCGTTGCGACACGTGCCCGGGCGCTGGAGGGCGCCATTTTGCAGAAAAGTCCTCCCTTTTATAGATTATTCGTTATATGTCCTCGCTGTGAATTTTCCAGTTTAAAAATATTACGTTTAGGACCTTAGAGTCCTACGAAATCATATACGAAGGAGGCAAAAACGAGAAAATAGGACCGCGCCCTGAATCGTGGAAACTGAGGGGCCTTTGCGCAAAAACTCCTTTCCTCCTCTCCTCCCTACCCCTAAACCCTAGCCGCCGCCGCCGCCTCTGCCTACAGCCTACCCCTCGCGTCGTCGCCGTCACGTCCACCTCCGCTGCTGTCGGCGAGGCGAGCAGCCATCTCCGCCTCGGCGGCCGGCGTCGCCGACCGCCGCTGCTTCCGCCTTTGCCTCACGCCTCCGGCTGCCGGCGTCCGGATCCGACGTCCATGTGGTCGGGGGACGCGGATCTGAGCTCCCCCCCGTGCGCCGGACAGCGTCTCCGCCTCGGCCGTCGCCGAGCATCGCCACTTCTGCCTCCGCTTCGTTCTGCCACTGTCGAACGCCACCGCCGTAGCACCCACCCTCCGCTGCCGTCGCCATCGCCGAGCACCCCTGCTGCGTCCTTCACCACCATCGTCGACGGCCGCTGCTCCGCGCTCCGTTGCTGCTGCCATCAAGAAGCGACGGTGGTGACAGAGCCGGCATCAATGAAGGTGGTGGCTGCGGCGAGAAGAGGAGAACCATCCGTCGCCAGGCTGATCTGCCGATGAACTCGGGCAGCAACATGGTCGGTGGCCGCCGTTACCTCCTTCCCCAGCGTCGCCTCCATCGTCCTCCCTGCCTCGACGGCCATGGCGGGCGGCAGTGTGGTTGACTGTGGCATATGTTCGATTCAGGCAAAAGCAGAGAGGTGCCCTCCCTCCCCTTTCTCTCCCATCTCTCCATAGATCTCTCTCTCTCTCTCTCTCTCTCTCTCTCTCTCTCTCTCTCTCTCTCTCTCTCTCAAGGGCAGAGAGGGAACCTCTGCGCGGCAAAGGCGACGTTGGGTGCAGGATGGACCTACGGTGGAGGAGGAGGATGGCTGAGCGGCGGCGGCGGGGGAGAGGGAGAGGGTGAGACGAGAGGAATGAGGTGCTGTTGTGACGTTGTGTACTCTTTTCACTGCATGTGTTGTCGTAGTCTCGCTGGGAATGGAGCGGGGGAGATGGGGTGTTGCCAGCGACAGCTGCAGGACTTGTCATCGGCATGGACCAAAGAGGCACATAATAATAAGTCTGAAATCTCAATCTCCACTCTTTTTCTTTCTCACTTTTTACATGCTCATGTTGTTATTGTCCTGTTCTTACCTTACAGTTGCAGCGTACTAACTTATATCTAATGGAACTTGCACTTGCATTAGTAATCTGATTATTTATCATCATAGACACATGAAAAACTGATGTTTTCTCCCCTCCTGATTTCTAGGATTCTTCCAGAAAATGTGGCAACTCTTTCGTCTCACCATGAGACAAAAGAAAAGGTTCTTTCATACTCTGATGCTTCTGATGTTCTTAGATATGCTTTTACTATGACAGAAGCTGCAATCGATCATGAGTATGAGGTTGGTTCTCCTTTTCTCTGAATATTTTTGTTCTATGGCTTGAAATTGCCAAAGTAGATTTTGGTTTAAACTTCTTTGCCCCCCTACTGTGGTGATTAAATTTGTACTCCATGGGTGGTTCAAATGCTTGCATTAAATTAATGTTTAGCTTTTTTAACCATCCTTTACTATGATGATACTTTTGTTGTTAAACTGTTCACTACGGAGATAGATTTGTCATTACCAACACTAAAAAAATTACATTAGCTGAGACCTGTTTCTTATCATGTACTATCTAGAGATAATTGTTGATGGATGAGGAGCTGAGCTTGGCGGTGGAGCACGGCATGCTGCTCCGGGAGGAGTGTTCCATCGTCTTCACGTTCATCAATCGGAGGCCTACACTCCCGCCGCCGAGGCCGCTGGTATTTTGCTCTGATGAAAACCATGCTTTCCTTTACACAAATATACATTTCTTCAGATCCATTGTCCGTCGATGGTAATTTGATTTGCACCGTTGATGTCAAACTTTCTAAAGAAGGATTAGGTGGGCTTGTTACACTGAAATTTTGGATCCAAGTGTCCCATGGTAGCCAATATTTTTTATCCCCCGTCATTTATGAGCTGCATAGGATGTTACATGTTTATAAGGTCAATGACAAATGTTTTCTTGTGCTCTTTTACTATCATTTTTATTTAGTTCTTTCATGCAGTGATGCTGGGATTTCTTTGGTTGCTTTCTGCCCTGGCAATAACATGTATGTGAGCTATTCATCTGCTGGTAACTTCATGCTCTACATATCTATTGGTTATTGATGTGATGCGCTGGTTCTTTAATTCTTAGTAGCTCTTACCAGCGCAAAATGCTGTGAGCGCTTCACTTTTAAGGATTTTCAGAAAGAAATACTACAAAACTTTTTTGGCCTTGAGAAAATAGCATGTTCTGTCCAAACTGATTTACAGATTTCAGGTAAAAAAACTGTGCTGTTATTTTTCTTTTACTTCTTAGACTTTATCAGTTCATAGGCTTCTGAATAATCCTCTTTTAAACCTACGTTTGCATTAGTTTGGAGGCAGAATATCTATATATGATTTTTATATAAAAGTAACTTCATTTCAATAAACCAAATTCCTTGGGCGCTGCTTACATGTCACGGCAATGGAACAATTGTACAGATAGAAGACAGAGCAAAAACTCTAATACATGTGAACGGCCGGAAAAAGTTTTTGGAGTGCACCGGTTCACAGATCAGAGGCCATGGTTTTCAATTTTATTTTTCACTCATCGCATTGCTCCTACATCGAAAAACAAGCCAGCACAAAGTTTACAAGGTCTGCACATCAAACTAACAAATGTACCACAATCGAAGAATTATCTCCTAAGAAAAAGCATGTCGTTCTAACATCAGATGGCACGGAAGAAGGTTTGCACTTGTCACTGCTTTTAATACCTGATGTAACTTTCATTACTGAGTTCCTCATCGCTTCCATTTCAGATGTGCATTCTCTAGAGGTGAACAACAGATGCAATATCACTCGTACATCAAGTCCAAAAAATCAGGTGACTTTATTGTCCATTGCCAAATTAACCATGTATGTCTTCCTTTCTACCCAATGATCATGACTTCTCAAATTTTAATACCAGCCAAAACAGATTAACTAAAGAATCCATGTTTAAGGACATCTACTTCAGTGCCAATACTGTCGCAATAACAGCTAAAACAAGCAGCTTCATCAAGGACAATTCGAAAATACTAGACTATTCTAAGAAATTTTATATCATCGCAATTAACAGGACAGCTAAAAGACATATCAAAATTTCGACCAAACCAAGAGTTGGGAGTTCCGGAATGTCTGCTTTGCTGTTCCTAGACTATTCTCTGAAATTTTGCATTATCGCAATTAATAAGACAGTTATTGAGCAAAGCAAAATAGTAAGCAATATCTACATATACTTTCTATTTACATATACCAACCAAAAATATAGAAAACTAATTATGACTTCCCCTCCAGTATTTCACAAGGCAATATTCAACACAGTATATACTATAATGTGTAATCACCAAACCTATAGCTACCCAAATTTTGAGTTTTACCATCAGTATGAATTTCTTAACATGTACTGTTGAGACTGGATAGTTCAATGCTGAATTTCTGAATATGTACTGCTAGGACTTCAAAACCACTGAGCTCTAGGAAGTAAGCAAGGCCAGCTGGCATACCAGATGACAACCCAACTATTCAAAGTTTAGCTTTTAATTTCTGAATCAAAGTTCAGATTTGTCAGGAAGACTTTAAACTGCTAAATGCCATCTTGATAGCACTATATCTTGAGACTTGTTTGTACCAGCTTCAGCCAGTTGCTCTTTGTAATTTTATAAGCCCTTCAAGCCCTTTGTTCTTTTAGCATGGTCAATTTCTAAAGAATGGACTATGCTTCATGTTTGTCATTTCAATCAGTTGATTCTGCTATAGTTCATATGTGTTTTTAGTAGCTCATGAGCATCCTAATTTGTTGTTAACTTGCAGTTTTTGAACGTCATTTCTGAAGAAATAAACATTAATCTCCTCAACCTGACATCTCAAACAACTAGCTTCAGTTTCAGTGGTGAGTGTATCCTTTAGAACTACTTTAGAACTGTTCCTAATAACTGGTCTTCAGTATTGGAAATCTAGGACTGGAGTGATATTTTTACAGTTGACGTGATCCATCTGGATTTGTTCAATTTGTGAAAAAGCATCTTGCAGCAGATTGTTTGCTCTCTGTTTCCAAAACCTGGTTCTCCAGATGATTTAGCTATATTTTGTGCTCATCAAAGAAAGCAGGGCCTGACCCTCCTGACCAAGTTGTCAGATAAGGCTTGCACGAGTAGAGTGAATCTCCTCGTAGCAAATTTTCATCGGATTATCTCATATTATTATGTAAAACTATGATTTTGTTTTACATATATATCGGTACATTCATCGTGTAAAACTCTGATTTCATTTATATGCATCAGTGTTATGTTATGTGTAATTCCTACTCTATTGTTCGTGTTGGCAAATTGATCATAGAAGATTGAAGATGTTTGGACATGTTATATTACAGAATCAGATTTATTTTTTAATGAATATTAAATTGTACATTATAGAATTGGTACTCATATGCCGTAATGCTGATTCACTCGCTCTCTTTACGTAAGTAATAGCAAACACCCCTCTTAGACGCCACTGGTGCGGCGCGCAACGCGCGCGTTCGCCTCTAGTCGAACATAAAAGCTGCCCGAGATTGCTAAGGGGCGATTGATCGCCCCTAGCATGCCCTCCTCTCCTCCACCTTCACGTGGTTTTGCTTTTTTGGCACCGTATTACTTTCGTGGTTTTCTTTTTTGGCACCGCATTACTTTTCTATTTTAGTAACCTTAAGTTTACACATTTAAAGTTTAGAGACCCAAAGTTTATAAATCAAAAGCTTATATATTTGATTCAAATTTGAATTCGAATTTAAATATATTTTTATATAGTATTTCTATACATCTAAAGTTTATATACCTAAAGTTTATAGACCCAAAGTTTATAAGTCAAAAGTTTACATACCTGATTCTACTTTGAATTTGAATTATATCCGATTCAAATTTGAATTTGAATTCAAATATTAGTTTATAGACCCAAAGTTTATAAGTCAAAAGTTTACATACCCGTTTTAAATTTAAATTTGAATTTAAATTTTTTATATATAGTATTTATATACATAATGTTTTTCAACTTTGTGTTTTTTTATTTTTTAAAAATTTATGGTGTAGTAGGAAGAGAAGAAGAGAAATAGGAAGGAAGAAAGTAGTGTATAGGGGGGATGGGCCCGCCCATTAGCCGCCCCCATTAGCTGTATCACTGTTTTTTCAGATTAACCAATGGAACTGCTTATATATAATGTTCTTCAATTGAAATGGGCAAAATTTATTCAAGTAAAGCGAAACTATGTTACACCAATATTATATTCGCATAGCCATCCATTGGCTCCACCACTGTGTACAATTCAATTCAATAGACTGAAGCATGTGTTAGCGAATGCGAAGATTACTGCACAACGAGATAACCACTGTGCAGAGGATGGCCAGAAAACAGGCATAGGTTGAATATGATTGGAGTTTCTACTTTCTAGACAAGAGGGATAGCCATTCAATATTTGTTCTTCTAATATCATCTTACTCGCTTAGTTTGGTCTGTTATTCATATGGTCTATAACTTACAACCTCCTTAAAATATTGATTCATATGTTTGGGCGTTGGCTTACATATGTTCCTAAAGACAAGAGAAATCTGGTTTTGATGGGTGCAACGTCTCTTTGTTGGTTCATTTGGTTAAGCAGAAATGGGGTAATTTTGATAACAAGATGGTGTCTTCTCATTTGCAGGTTATTACTTTAGTCACCCGGTGGCTTCGCACCTGGGCTATCCTCCCCAAACCGGGTCTTCGGGATACTATTATGATGGTATCGCGACTTTTGGACTAGGTGGCACGGGAGTATTTTACTCAGGAGCATGGTTGGCGAACTAGTTTATATGTTGATAGCCACTAATATTTCTGTTTCGTGAGGGGGTCTACATAGTTCTTTCTTTGTGTGTGGCTGTAGGGGTGAAAACGGTATGAAAACTTTCCGGAATAGATTCTTTTTTTAATTACAAAATACATTGGATTCTTTTTTTAAGCACTAAATAGTTAATACTATGGTGTTTGGCTGTTATTTTTTTTAAAAATATTTGTTATGCAAATCTAAAATTACATAAGAATATTTTTTTCTGCATTGGGATTTATCAACAGCATTACTAATTTATTACACAGATTGTGTTTTATGATGTATAGTTGATGCTTAACAATTGGACTTATATGATTGTGTTTTATGATGAATTGTTGACCATTGAGACTTGAGAATTGGGTTTATCAGTTTAGGGGGTTTTTTTTATTCCAATAAATTTTCGTTACCGTATTCGTGCCGGTTCGTTTTCGCTCTGTTTTCGGTTTCGATAATATTCGATTCCGTTTTTGTATCCGAGGTTTCCGATTTCGATTCGAAAAAAATATGAAAACGAAAACGATAAAGATGATTTCCGTCCGTTTCCGTACCGTTTTCACCCCTATGTGGCTGTGTGCATCTTATGCAGAGGCCGAGAGTGGGCTCAATTGAAATGTATTTTCTTAGTGTATTTGACTGAGTTTTAATAAAGCTTCTATTATAAAAAAAAAAGACAAGAGGGATAGACAGACTTGGCGAGTGTCTGACCTGACACCTGAACACGTGTTTTTCTCTTGGACATGGAAAAATACACAAATTAATTGAATACTAATGCTCTTCGGGCTCTATTTCCTTATCATATGCTAATCCAATGGAATCTCTCTCGAGCACTTTCAAAACCATCATCGTACCATCTTGCTGTACTCCTTCAGGTGTAACTTCTTCCTGGATGGATGCCTTGGCAGTATGCCAGTATTGGTCTTGTACTCTTGTCCTGCCGCTTCGTGTATGTGCTTCTATCCTTCTAGTTCTGCATGCTCTATGTCCATGGCATCATCCAGTTATCCTCAATAGTATACTTCAGTGCAAGCTAAGCTAGTTGTATTTGATTTGGGACATCCTTCATAACATATTTCAGATCGGCATGTATTATTATTTTTGACCAAAATCGGCATGTATTATTCATACACCTTTACATCTTTAGGCTCAATTCCTAGCTAAGCATTTCCACTTTGCAGGATCTAAAGGTTTTTCTCAGTCTAACATTGTGGTATGGTTGAACTCACCTAGTTTTTATGGTACTATCAACCTATGTACCATAGCACAAGTGTGAGAATGCTAGACAAACCTATAGTTGAAAGATGTGATATATCTACATCTTTTTTGTCAACTATTTCTTGACTAGTTGTTTTGTTCATTACAAGAATCTATATACAATAGAGTTCCAGGCTTCAAGCTAGCTAGCTATTACTCCTAGATGATAAACGTGTAGTCGTCCTTTTCTGATGAAGCCTGGGCCCTGGGGTGTAGCCGCTGAAACTTGAAAGTGATAGCCTACATACTGTATTTGGTTGTGAGATTTTATTGGTGGAATGTCGGGTACAAATACTTAATCATTTCACACTATGGCTGTTCTTCTAACTTAAATTACATCTAAACTAGTATAAAATCTTCTATAACTTCTTGGTGATCTTTTACTGTTGTACTTTAGTGCTACAGTTGCTTTTAGATCCTCATTGTATTTTATTTCTGTGCATTGGTCCTTCTTAATCAGGTTTCTGCTGGTCGATGCCAAGATGGCTACCTTCACCGTCAGAGGATCATAGAAGATATGTTTCAAGCCTCGCATTCAGTCACAACGGGGATGGAAGTCTGGCCTTTTTTTCGAAGGGCCATTGAATTGATTGCCGCTCGGGTGGTTTCCAAACAGCATCAAACAAACCCAAACGGCCAAGGAAACAGAAAATCAACAAAATGGATTGGAAAGTTGTCGATTCCCTGATTGTACTTTCGGTCTGACAGATTTTGAAGGCAATGGAGTGACCATTTTCAATTCTTCCTTGCCACCGGCGAGGCAAATTGTTTCGGCAATAAAAATGAAGGCGTGCTTTTGCATCAGGCGAAGTTGGCTGGCCGATCAAGAATAACTCTTATTTATTCGGGTCAATGCGGGCCGCGTAGACGGTTTGTTTCTTCTGAAATGGGCGCTAGAGTGTAGACCATACAATGCTGTAACCAGCTGGCCCGGTGTAAATATTCTTCCTTTCACTGAATGATTTTTTTTTGCAACAACGGCTACAGTAAATACAGGCATTTCTGAGCTTTTGGTCATTTGCTGCTTTTCGTACCTATTGTTTTTAACTGTGTAAATATGATCTACACTATTTAAAATTTGTTTAAAGGCCCTTGTTTGTGTGCTTTCAGAACGGTTTAAGCTTTTAAAGGCTTTTGTTTGATAACTACTTCGTGGAAATTCGTTTTGTGGTGCCTGGTATTTAGTGATTCTCATACTCCCTCTGTCACAATATAAGTATAATCTAATACATATGTGACATATATAGAAGTTAGAACTATGACATATTAGAACGGAGAGAGTATTAGCCATTCCCATTTCCTTACGTCTGTCAACCGCTTTCTTCTCCGTCTAGGAAGAAAAGCAGCCTCCACAGTGAAAGCCTTTTATGGTACGGAGTCCTTGCAAGTTAGTACGGAGTAGAATATTTTCTGTTTATTGCATGTTTAGTTTCCAAAAAAAAAAAAATTTCACGCTGTCACATCGAATGTTTGTACACATGCATGAAATATTAAATATAGAAAAAAACCAATTACATAGTTTGTCGGAAAAATACGAGACGGATCTTTTAAGCCTAATTGCGCCATGATTTGATAATATGGTGCTACAGTAAACATCTGCTAATGACGGATTAATTAGGCTTAATAAATTCGTCTTGCAGTTTCCTGGTGAAATTTGTAATTTATTTTATTATTAGACTACATTTAATACTTTAAATGTGTGTCCGCATATCTGATGTGACATACATAAACATTTTTTTAACAAGCCATTACTTCGATCACAATCCGGTCCATGACAGCAGCGGCGACGCCAAATGAGCTGGACAGACGGAGGGCGGCAGAATTTTTTAATAATAATAATAATAATAATAATAATAATAATAATAATAATAATAATAATAATAATAATAATAATAATAATAATAATAATAATAATAATAATAAGAAGTTACAGAAATGCGATTTTGTTTTAAAAAATTGGTATCAGCCCATGGGCTGTGTTACCTGTTACGAGACAATATGCAAAGACTGCAGGAGTAGAAGCAACATCATTAAAAACGAGGAAAAAGTACACCGAAGGTCCCTCAACTTGTCATCGAGTTACAGAATCGTCCTCCAATCACAAAACCGGATATAACGTATCCCCCAACTTACAAAACCAGTACAAACTAGGTCTCTCGGTGGTTTTGACACTAGTTTTGTCCGATGTGGCTACTGAGTCAGTGCGAGACCCACGTAGACCCCACATGTTAGTAAGCCACATCAACATGTCTCTCTTCCCCCCTCCTCCCTTCCTCCTCTCTCTCACACTCTTCTCTTCTCTCTGGGCAGGCCGCCGGTGGTGGGGAGGAGGTCGCCGGGGCGAGGAGGTCCGACGGCCGGCTGGCGATGCGGCGGCGGCGGAGACACGGGAGAAGGGGAGGGCGGCGGCAAGGCAAGGCGGCGTCAGCGGAGAGGCGGCGGTGGCGGCAGGCGAGCGCGCCTCCTCGAGCTGCTCCTCCTCATCCCCGACTGCTCCCACGATGCCGCCGACGCCGACTACCTCACCGCCCTTCCCAACCCCTACCTCATCGCCGAGCTATCCGCTTACGGGTCCGTCGCCGACGCCGTCCGCCAGGGCCCGCAGCACAACGACCAGGAAATGGGGGGAGCGCCTCGCCACCCTCACCCTGGCCGACGCGGTGGAGCTGGTCTGCGTGCTGAATCAGGTGGAGGAGAGCACGTCGTCGCCGGCGGACTGGAAGTGGGCGGGAAATGTTGCACATACAGACTAACATTAGAGAGGAGGGAAATGCAGAGCAGAAAATTATGTGTCTAGTGTTCTACTGCATGAAAAAGATGAACAAACATCAGCTACCACTACACACGATCAAACGCTATTAGTAACCACGACACCGTCGCCGCCGGCGTCCACGGTTTCGATGCCTCCCACCAGCTCGGTCATGGTGGCGAGTGCTCCGGCCAATTCGACGACCGGGAATAGTAATGCCAGATCGCCGCACCCGCCCGTGCACGTGGCGGTGACGGTGGCCGCGACGGCGAGGACCTTCGTGGCCGTCTCCTTCGTCGGCTTCGCGCTGTGGGAGCTGGCACGCCACGCCAGGGCGAGGAGGCGCGGCACCACGGCGATGGCGGTGGCCGACAAGCGCGACAGCCTCGCGTCGGCGGCGGCGTTCGGCGCTGCGGTACATCCATGCCGCCATCTCGACGGAGCATGCGACCACGATGCTGAGAACGTCGTTGCCGAAGAAAAGGACGCGGTCGTCGGAGGTGGCGTACCACCACACCTTGTAGGCGGCCTCGGCGGCGAAGCATGGCGCGACGAGGGGGGCGAGTAGGCGGAAGGAGAAGGAGAGGTGCGCGGTGTAGTTGAGCCTGACGCGGTCGCTCTTGGTGCGGAGCTTGTCGAGGTAGAGGAGGCGGCGGAGACCGATGCGGCGGAAGAAGGAGGAGAGGCAGAGGGACCCCGCCGCCGAGAGCGACACCTGCACAATGGAGGAGAACGGCCTGTGGGAGGCCCGGAACGCGAGGAGGAAGTGCGCTGCGGTGGGCACGGCGACGGCGAGGAGGAAGAGCAGTCACGACAACGCGGCACACCCACCGGATGAAGAGAGAGATGAGGAAAAAGAGAGGAGGCTGACGTGGCCACGCTGATATGTAGGTCCCACACTGACTTAGGCGTCACATTAGATAAAAGCGGGGTTAAAAACCACCGAAAGATGATGACAAGTCGAGGAATGACAAGTTGAGGGACCTTGGATGTACTTTTTCCTTAAAAAACGACTGAGGTGGTGGCCCAAATCGAATCCAAACCCGAGAACCTGGGGGAGCGGAGCAGCTACAAGCCCACGCAAAGGCCGCAACGCTGTCTTCCTCGGTTTTTCCTCGGCTCCTTCCACCCATCTCTCCCTCCCTCCCGGGCCCCGGCCACCCTCCGCATCGGTCGCCGCCGGCCATCGCCGATCGCCGCGGAGGAGAAACACAACGCGGAGTTCCCTCAAAGTCAGGGGAATCGCCCTTCTCCAAGCCACCTGCCGATGTCGGGATCTCGCCGGCCATCTCAGGGCCAAGGGACCCAAAACCCTACGGGGCTAAACCCTCGTCGAGCTCACCTTCCACAGTATGGCCCCTCATCCTCGTCCTCGTCGTTCCATCATCCCCAATGTGCTCCCCACTATCAAGCCGCCGGCCACTACTCATCTTTCGGGGGCCTCTCTTTCCCCCAAAATGCCGGTGTTCCGGCACAAATTGGGGGACATGGGGAGGGAAGTTTTCTTCAACAGCACCAGCAACAATACTTTCGTCAATTCGACGTTACCATCGCTCAGCAGTTCCAGCAGCATCCACACGGACCATTGTTTGATCCCAATGTGGGCCACTTGCTTTCCACGAACCAAACATACCATGGGGGACAGGTTGCTTTGTCTCATCCTAATAGCGTTATGCCAGTGCCAGGAGAGGATAGCTTCCCACTGCAGCAGAATCACCACCAGCAGTATCAGCAGCACCACCACCAGCAGCAGTATGAGCATCAGAATCGAATTCATTTCCAGCACCACCGCCAGCAGCAGCAGTATCAGCAGCATCAGCATCATAATCAAAATCATCACCAGCAGCAGTATCAGCAGCAGCAGCAGCAGTATCAGCATCAGAACCTGCAGCAGCAGTATCAGCAGCAGCAGCAGAACCTGCAGCAGCAGTATCAGCATCAGAACCTGCAGCAGCAGCAGCAGCAGCAGCAGCAGCAGCAACAGCCGTCTTGGCTTCAGCAACAAGATGCCAGGCAACGTAAGCGAAAGATTTCTGTGGGTGGAGTTGGGGAAGGTGCTTCCAAAAGCAGAAAGTTTAGCGCCTTCCAGTTTCCTGTTACACTTGTGCCGCTTGAGGACTTTTTGTCAGCAAACAAGGACGAAATCATCGAACAGTTCAGATTCAGCGCTGGTTCTTTCGTTGGTAACATTAATCCTGAGGTAGTTGTTGATGTGCCTACAGGAACTGGCCTGTCCTTAATTGGTGGATATTTTGAAGAGGTTTCAGTAGCTCATGAAAGAGGGCTTAGTTGGGCTGGTGACTTTGACAAGCACATGTTTGTTACTGAAAGAGAACCCACACAATGTACGATAATGAAAGTTCCATCACACCCAGCCACCCCAGATAACATAGATCAAGATCACATCAGCTTAATGAACTGCCTATTATCATGGTTTGAAAGGATGGATGGTCAAAGACCACCATTTTTCGACGAACTTTTTCAGCGTATACGTTTTCCAGCATCTGCTGAAGATCCTGATGGACGGGATAAGTATCTCTTTGTTCTAAGAAACCATCCAGCATTTGCTCGCCCAGCGAAGAGGAGAGGATTTTTGGAGGACTTCTATAAATTCTACAAAACACTTAGCCCAGAGGAGAGAGAGAAATTTCTGCAATACACAAACCGTGACTTATTTGAGTTTATATTCCATCTGCTTGTAAGTGATGATAATTTTCTGTTAGATATATTTTGGAAGAGAAAGGACCTCAGCCTAGAACAAAAGCAAAGTGCTCTCGAAAAAGGCATGCAGGGCGAGCAAAGACTTCCATTTACCAGTGAGGACCTATATGTTGCTATCTACCTCCGGCATTTAATCGTACATGGTCCTGAATACTCACAGGTACATACAAATGATGTCATTACTTAATATGAGAAGGTGACCAGATCGCCTTAACTTTTACAACATACAATTTAAATTTGCAGTTAATAAATAGTATGCAGTTTAATAAAGCTTACTGCAACCTTTTAGTTTATTGATGTATTTGTAAGGTTTCACCCTGATGGTTTAGTGCATATTTGTTTTCATATTTAAAAAGATTTGAAAAAAAATATCCTGTTGGGGGTTGGGACTTGGGACCAATCTAACCGTTTGTTCGTAGATTAGCCTTAATCTCCTCCACACGAACCTCAGTTCACATTGACTAATCACTCCCACCCCTCCACCCTTTATCCATCACATTGGCATACCTTTTGTGACCTTAGAATATTTATTCCATTATCTAAAAAAATTGTGACCTTAGAAAGGCATTTCCATTTTTAAACTTATTGTTTTGCCTTTTAGGTAGGAGGGATTAATGTTGATATATCACTGCTAGAACTTGATCTCATTGGGGCCCAACACTTCTCGTGGTTCCTGCCCCAATTTATGGAAGCACTTCTGGAAATGGTTAACAAGTACCCACTGTAAGTACTTCCACTTAAAATACAATCTACTGCATTTTCTTCAGCATGTCATCTAAACAGAGTTTGCTGTCTCAGCCTGATGGACTGTTGGATGACATATGTAACTAAAGAGCAACCTCTATCGCTCTCTTTGTGGACAACGATGTTATCATGAACCGCTGCTCCAACTGGTTGTGTTTTCGATTCAATCCCAGTAAGTTCAAGCTTCACACTTGGCTTTACTACCTTGGTATACCCTATACAACTCACTGAAGTAGCGGGAGAAATGACAGTGCTTGTGTATACCTTTTTTAGGAGCATCCTTGAAGTCAACCTGCTGTCAGTGAGGTCTTTGTTGAGGATAGCTCACGAGATATTCTGTAGGCTTGTACCTAATGATTTGCTGTTGCGTCGGTGCTAAGTACAGTAGTTGACTATCATAGTTTGATTAATCTGTAGAAATGGTTAGCAAAAAAACCACTGGCTGATTGTGATGTGCTGGAATTCAGTACGATGCCTTTGAAGAGAAAAAGCCAACTGTAAGTACAACTTGTCCATGCTTATTGGCTTGTCTTACTGTGATAGCTTGGAGCCATGGATTGTTCTCTAGATGAACCTGTTTTGCTTGCAGTTTTCCAAATTTTGTTCGTCAGAGTGAATGGCCGTCTTAAATTGAGGTACATGGCAATCAGATTTTATGTATACTTAATAAATTGGCATTTTTCCAGTTATTAGTAAGTTTGCACAGTTTGATTATATTGCGTTGATATATAATTAGATGGTGGTAACTTTGAACACTCACTCCTATCTAATTCATAAACTGCAAATGTTTCGTTGTATAGTATACTGAAGGATCCCATTGTAAAAGCCAGAGATTAATTTGATTTTAGCAGGACGCTAGATAATGCTATTTTATATGTTGGTCTCCACATATCTTTGTATGTACCAAAATTAATACTGTGCAAGGGAAGTTTCAGCATACGCCTTCAGATTTAGTGGTATGAAATATCGATAGGAGACACTCATGTGTTTGTCTTGTTTTGTTTCTCTACAGTCTTGATGGATCCTTTTCGAGATGCCCTCTTCGTGCAACATATGGGAAACACAAAGTAGCTACTGGTCATTTCTGGGACATCATGTTCTATTTCTGAAACATCACGTAGTAGTAGTATAGTGTTATGGTTCTCCTAGTAGTACTCCAGTTAACACGGTATTCACCACATGCACGATGATGGTAAAGGCTCAGGACGAGCTACAGGCTTGCCGCGCGCCGCAGTCCGTCTAGGACTTTTGTCGGCCGGGTTGTTGGTTCTGTTCGGAGTGGGGCTTTGGTAGTTTGGTCCTCGGTCGGAGTCACGGAGAGCCCCCGAGCGTGTTCCAGGTCGCGGCGACTGTCCAGTGTCCACGACCGACGCCCTGGGTACTTGCAGCTAAAGCCTCATCTCGATGTTGAGCTGAGTACTTGCAGTTCAGGATGCCCCGCCCCTAACCCGCCGGTTCCAGCCGATCGATCGTGTTCATCAATACAAGCTCGATGAGATGAAGAACTGAAGGTTTGTCGAGGGCTTCGGAAGGGAGCAGAACCCCAAATCCGCCAACCGTCTCTGCAAGTGCCAGCCACGATGAGTCCTTCAACCCGCCGCCGCGCTACCCGATGGCCGGCCTCGGTCATCCTGGCCAACACCGTCGAGGGACGGCCACACGGTGCAGGCCACCATCTCGTACATCTGCGCTCCCCTCCCACCCCCCAAATCTAAACAAGGTGGATTTCTACTTACATAGGACAGCGTTCACTCAGGCAACCCGATCTGTCCAGATTTCTTCTTCGTCTACTATTATTTTAAATATCTTCTTCTTGCTACTGGTCTTATTGTCTTACTACATGAATTTTGTCTTCTTTTAAATATTGTCTTACATTCTTTTGACTAGTTCTTCTAAATATCTTCTTGCTACTGGTGTAGCTTTGCCAATTCTCTACGAGATAATTATGACTATGCTAATGTTTATGAACATAATGGTTTCTGTATAGGTCTCGAAACAGCTTATTGCCAGATCTCACAAGCAGATAACAGTAGCACCAGTAAGTACTGTAATTTATACTAATAGTTGCTATTTCAAAGAGTTTTGACCACCTAATTCTCTCTCCCTTTTGTGAACACATCCATGTGTCGGCTGAATCAAATCCGTGTGCAACTGCCAACAAACGTGCAAGGTGAGTTTTCTTTTCTATAGTTCTACTGTGAGAACTTTCTTCCGTGATGATTTCTGTGCACCAACAGTGTGTGTTTGATTGATTTTACACTTTCCACATTTTTTTAAGTATATACTACCTCCGTCCCAAAATGTAAGCATTTTTAGCTATGAATCTGGAAACACATGGAATCTGGACAATGGACACACATGTGTCCTATGTGTCCAGATTCATAGCTAAAAATGTTTACATTTTGGGACGGAGGTAGTGTGTTTTACTGATATTGGAGATGGTAAGAACACAAAGTTCTGGACTGATAACTGGCTGAACGAAGGAAGCATCTCTTGGCAATGGCCAATCCTTTTCTCATTTGTGGGACGGTCGAGACTGACGGTGGCCCAAGCCATGACCAACAATAGATGGGTAAGGAACCTGCAGGGCTCGCTATCTACTGAAGCTATGGGGCAATATTTTCAGTTGTGGGATACTTTGCAACAGATCACTCTCAATCATGATGAAGACGAAATCAGATGGAAGCCATCCCAGAGCGGTCTTTTTTCAGTGTCATCGGCATATGATCTCTTCTTCATGGCGAGAGAAGCTTGTCCACATGGAGAACTGATTTGGAAAACCAAAGCCCCTGCCAAGGTTCGTTTTTTCCTCTGGGTTGCTGCAAGGGGGCGATGCCTTACGGCCACATGAGGAGAGCTGTGCTCTATGTCAGCGAGAACAGGAGGACTGCCAGCACCTATTTGTCTCATGTCAGTTTACAGGGCGAGTTTGGACGATCATGAAAAACTGGATCTCCATCGACTTTCCTCTGCCTGAAAGAAGAAGCGACAGTCTCGCAGCCTGGTGGTTGGAAGCTAGGCAGCATTTCCGGACGGGCTACAGGGAGCTCTTCGACACTGTTTTCATGCTCACATGCTGGTTCATATGGAAAGAGCGCAACGGGAGGATTTTCGAGCACAGATCAAGAACACCTGAACAGCTAGTGCATGACATAAAGGAGGAACTAATGATCTGGAAGATGGCGGGAGTTTTCGCTGAATGTAGCAACAACGGCAACGGCGATAGCTGACCTATCAGTCTGTGTTGTGTTCTGTTTTGTTTTCGCTGAATGGTAGGAAGGCTCTGCCTCACTGCCGCTGCGACAGCGTTCTGTCGTTGTAAGCAAACAATTTTCGTTTATTTTACTCCCAATCTTAATGAAATTGGTCAACCGAACCTTTCGGCCGACCCGGCAAAAAGAACTTGTTACCTCAGGTTGTCTCATGAGATAGTCAACCATGCACATAGTGGAGCTCAAAGTTTGGAACATAATAGTTATCTGCCAAGCACTCCAATTTTATCAAATATCGATGCAGGTAAGTTATCTCTAATTGTAAAGTTCCGAACGGTGAACGAAGGACCTCAGGGCTCCCTGTCGAACGCAGCCTTGGGGGAGTTCTTTCAGCTATGGGATGAATTGAGGGGGGTGGAACTGGAAGACAGACGACGTGATCCTGTGGAAATTGTCAGTGGATGGTCAGTACTCTGCTTCCTCCGCGTACAAGGCCTTCTTCTTGGCCTGCGAAGATTGTCCTTTTGGTGAACTGTTGTGGCACTCAAAGGCTCCGTCGAGGATACGTTTCTTCATGTGGCTAGCGCTCAAAGGCAAATGTTTGACGGCGGAAAATCTGGCAGAGCGTAATTGGCCACATGATGATGTCTGTCAGCTATGCCGGCGCGAGAACGAGGACGGCCATCATCTATTTGTGTCCTGCGATTTCACGACGGAAGTGTGGCAGCGTGTTAGGGCGTGGCTGAATGCAGATTTCCCCTTGCCAAGAGAAACTGTGTGTCCTCTGTTTGAATGGTGGCTGAAAATCAGATCGACATGCCGGACGAGCTATAGGAGCGATTTTGATTGTCTTTTCATGTTAATCTGCTGGCTGGTGTGGAAGGAGAGAAATGCGACAGTTTTTCAAAACATTTGTAAATCAGCTCAGCGGCTAGTTCAGGACATCCAGGAGGTAGCCGGGATCTTCTCCCAATGTAGCGAGTAATCAGCTTCTGAAGTTTGGGTCGCTGTTTTTCTTTCTTCAGCTAGTTTTGTTAGGCGCGGCTTGCCGGCCTGACGCGGCACTTTGTTGTCGTTGTAACTGTTATTTGTTTGAACTTTATTTTCTTTCATACTTAATAAAACTAGCATGGTGGTCCGCGCAGATTGCACGATTAGTATCATTATATTTTCTCTCATATAATAGCATATATGATTTCTCAATGTATTATTCAAATATATTAAAATGGCAACATAATTTTAAATTTTGTACTACCTTTACGAAACTACTAATGTATAATATTCATATTGTATTTTATATACGTGTTAGTTATTAACTAATTTTAATATCAAATTTTTAATTATTTGTAAATTATATTCCTATATAGACTCTAGACTCGTCTTTTAATATTTTTTTTAATTTCGAATTTTCGTTATATGTAAATTGTATTTCTATATAGACACTCTGGCCCTTCTTACAATATTATTTATTTTTGATTCTGATTTTTTTATTATTTCTAATTGTATTTCTATGTGGACTCTAAACTCATCTTACAATATTCTTTAATTTTTAATTTCGAATTTCAGTTACTTCTAAATTGTATTCTTATATTGACTTTAGACTCTTCTTCCCATGTTTTTTAAATTTTTAATTTTAGTTATTTGTAAATTGTATTTTATACGAACTCTAAACTCTCCTTTTAATTTTATTATGTTTATTCCGAATTTTAGTTAGTTTTAAATTCTTATATGGACTCTATACTCTACATCTAATATTCCTTATTTTAATTCCGAATTTCTATTATTTCTTAATTATATTTCTATATGGACTCTATACTCTACATCTAATATTCATTATTTTTAATTCCGAATTTCTATTATTTCTTAATTGTATTTCTATATGGACTCTATACTCTACTTCTAATATTCCTTATTTTTAATTCCGAATTTCTATTGTTTCTCAATTATATTTCTATATGGACTCTAGTGTCCTCTTCCAGTATTCCTTACTTTTTAATTCTGAATTTCAACTACTTCTAAATTATATTTTTATATGGACTCTGTTTTTCTTTTTCTCCGATTAATATGAGAATTTCTAGGCCGTGAGAGTGAACGTAGAGACTCCTTTTTCTATTCCTTTAATAAGTTAATAGATAGATTGGTCGGCCAATCTTTGGCTGACCCGGCAAAAAAGATATCATGATATTTTTTTTTTTAAAAAAAAATCCAAATGGTCATAGTGGGGTTGAACATAAACTCCCTATTGGAGTAAGCTTAAATTCAATCTGGAAAAACGAAATATCTTCTTGTTGATGTTGCTAAATCTGCTACTCTTGAATTATCTTATATTGATTCTTGCCACTAGTTCAATTTTTTCCAGTCGCTTGTTTAACTCTTACAACACAACATGAGAATGATGGTATTCATGAATATAACTGTTTTTTTGTAGGATTTCGAGACACCGCTTGTTACCAGATGACACAGAGAGAACATATACTTTGAGAACGGTCCAAAGACGACAGCAGCTTCTGGTGATTTCAATTCTCTCGCCCCCAACTTACAGGCCAATGGCAGTGGCACTCATCCAAAGCGATGGCCACCCCCAACAAGAGTGGCATTCTACCCTGTACCTACGGTGCTTGGTGCCAGCCGCCCGTTGTGCAGCAGCAACCTCAGTTGCTACAGCCCTTTGTCTATGGTGCTTGGCGCCAGCAACCTCCCTTGCTGCAACAGCAGCAGCAGCAGCTTTCTACGACCGGAGCTTGGGCGCAGCCACCTCGGTTGCAGCAGGCACCCCATGTGCAGCAACTCTCTACAGGCGGCGTTGCGCTCAGCCAACGGCAACCATCTCCACCTCATAGCTCGTCTAGTAGGCAAAACATGGCAAAGCTTATGATACGTGAGTAATGTAGCCTTATTGTTTAACAGAGAGCAAAACAACTTTGTTTTTTCATAAAAAAAATTGAGAGGACACTTTGATCTGGTTGCAAAAGTTTCACAGGCACTCCCGTGGGATACGCCAAGCTTGATAAGCCTGGTCGTACTTTCAAGTGTTTTATACTAATTTCTTATCTTGATCAGATTGTGATGTCTGTAAATAATACTCCATCCATTCCAAAATATAAGGCACAACCACTCTTAACCCAAAGACAAAAAAATAATGATTATCATCTTATAGTTTGGATCATCATAATAAATATAATGCATGCATCCAATAGGATTAGATAATATGAGAGTGGAGGATTTTAAAAAGTTATAATTTAATGGAGAAGATGTCATAGTTAATTGTATGCTTGCATGCATGCCTTATATTATGGAACATCTAAGAAAAGTGGTTGTGCCTTATATTATGAAATGGAGGGAGTATACACATATCACTTTACAACTAGGTTTGGCGTCCTAAACATTAGTTCTCACCAGTCATCACATCTATGTGTACTGTTGTTCTGTGAAATGTTAGCTAGAAAAATGTCGAATCTGTATGCGATAGGGGTAGCGATAATCCTTATACATGGGTGTCCCATGAGAGAAATATCGGGCGCCTACGCGTCTCATTCCGCGTCACTTGGGCTCCCCGCGCCTCCCTCGCTCGCGTCGCCTCCTCTCTCCCGTCGGCGCCACCTCCTTTCCCGCGAGCTCCCTCACCCGCGCCACCGCCTCTCCCCCGCCGATCTCGCCCGTGCTGCCTCCTCTCTCCCGTCAATCTCGCTTGCGTTATCTTCTCCGTCGGATCTGCTGCCACTTTTCGTCTTCCTCGATGTCGACGCCGGCTTCGTCCCCGTGGTGGTGGCCGACGCGGAGGGTGACGCACGCGCGGCGAGGTGGTGGCGGCGGTGGTGGTGGAGGAGGCTCGCCAGCTCCCTCTCTCTCCTGGGAGCACTCCCTCCTCATCTCTGCCGCCCTCCCCCTTCTCCTCCTCCAGATCCAATGATGGGGGCGGTGGAGAAGGCCTACGCGGGTAACCCTGTGTTCGTCGGAGTGGAGGAAGATGCAGTCTAGACCAGTTTCTGTGTTTTTTGTACTCGTGATGTTCTTTGTGTTTGGATCAAATGTTGCAGTGGATATTTTGATAGTGTTCCATATTTCTATTTTTGACACATGAGGTTTATTGATGTTTCAATGGTTCAAAAGCAATGTTTCAGCTAGTGTACTCATGATGTTTCTTTGTGTATGGATCAAATGTTGCAGTGGATTTTAGATAGTGTTTAATATTTTCATCTTGATGTACACGGGGTTTATTTTGATGTATACGGGGTTTAAGTGTTTCAATGTCTTAAATTGTTTTGTTGCATACATTGAATCAAATTGTTTCATCTAGCGATCTCATTGTGTTTCACTTTTTTTAAGAACTGAAACATTTTTTCGCTAAGTGCTGAAATATTGTTTTTACAAAGGGTGAAACAACGCCTATTTTTTGCGGAAAAATCGGGCGCCCGATTTATAGGCGCCTCCTAGGGGTAGTAAAAAGTGACATACAATTTATACTGGATATTTGTGTTCATATAGAATGCTTATCACTGTACTCTTCTTGTTTTTTTTTTTAACTATGGCAGCTACTATAGTGCTTATTCCTCCTAGAGTTGACAGACTGAATCGATGTTTCATCCTAAATTTGCTCCACGTTGGATAACTTTGTGCTGAAGATAGTATGATCATATAGACCAAACAAACCTATTAGGAGGGGGGTTAAATGGTAGGGAAAACCATCCAAAAACTTTTAGCTTGCTTGTCTCTCGATTCCACTTGTGCGTGTCAAATCCGCTATCTTTTCATGCGTGTCCATAAGCCCATTGTTCTGCTAGGAGCCACTTGTTTTTTTTTTCTTTCCCTTGGATTTCTAGGAGTAGCTGATTTTTTTTTGCCCCTTTAAGCACCGCTTGGTACTGCAGGGAGCTCGATTTTGTTAGTTTTCCATTCAAGAATTCCTGGATTTTTTGGGTGCTTCTTGCTTGGTGCATCCGCGCATGCAAGAGCACGCGCAAGCTGGCCGTGGGCTCGGTAACCTCCGCCAAGCTTTTTTGAGCTGGCAGTCGAGCAATTTGACACACACGATCTTTCGATAGATGTTGATAACTCTTGATTCGGTAGAAATTTGACACACACGATTCGGTTTTGATTAACATGATTGAAACCCTGCAATCACAGCATCACATCTCCTCTTGTTATTAACTATACGTTATCCATTTGATCTCATCGAGAAGCCTAATCCCTACATGTGAATCGAAAAACACAAGCAAGAACGAGGTAAATTACAACTCAAATTGCAAATGAATGGTTAAGATTTCAAAGTTGAGGTTCTACAAACCGAACTAGCGGCGAAATTACAATGGCAAAAATAATCTAAACAAAACACCACTCTAAACAATGACGGCTACTGAATAAATATGATTGGAAACGTTCTAGGGTTAGCCTTTGGACGTCCACCCCTTGGGTTTAGCTCATGACACAATTACAAGTCACAATACTCAAATTAGACTCAGACTGCATAAGGTGTGGTTTGTTTTGCAGATTCCAAACAGTTTGTTAGGAATTTTTGACATGAGGCCAAAACTATTTGAAAGTACTCATGGTCCCCAAGATTCCTTCTAGATTAGCGGTTAGGTCCGTTTGAAGTTGATGCTGTCAGCATGCCCGAATCCGAATTCACAATGTTTAGAACTTCATATTTTGCCTTCTATGGACTAAAAGTAATATGGTGAGGTAGGAGTAGACTTGGGGAAGATCTTGATTTGGTCTCCAATCAACTTATTTAATCATCTAAGCATTTCGTGAGCCCGCACTCCTTTCCTTCATTTACTTAAGTATTTTTTTGCAAACAAGAAGATAAAAACTCATGGTGTAATAATGTTTGTTCAAATACATAATAAGTAAATCTAATATAGAATATATGAAATTTTAGCTTGCTGATGTGTAACATAAACATAGTTATATCCGAGTCAGTAATGTCGTCATATTTGTGGCCGTAGTGCTAGGCTACTAGCCCCATCCACGGAGAGAGAGGAAAGAAAGAATAAATGGATGATGTTGGGGTTTTTATTTTTTATTTTCTTGTGGCTGGCATAGATATTGTACAATACTTCCCCCGTCCCAAAATACTTGTCTTTCTAGGTTTTTTTAGCACAATTAAGATTTGATAAGTAAAGACTACATTGCCCCTTATTTGAATGAAAGTAAGAGAGTGATAAGGGTAGAATGGGTAGAAATTTAAATTGGATGTGATTGATGTGACTAATACTACTCTCAAGTGACAAATATTATGGGACAAAATTTGAGCTTTAAAAGGACAACTATTTTGGGACGGAGAAAACATTTATTATTTATTTTTATTGTTATGTCAAGTAAGCATTATGCAGATGCCACGTCAGATAAAAACTAAATTAATGTCATGTGGGTGTCATGTCAGTTAAAAACGTCTTCCAAAACCATCCAAAAGCATTTTTTAAGTACTTACTGTAGAAGGTGAGGGTGCTCTGTGACTCTCTGTTTGAATCTTCTAAAGATGAAGATTAAATGTTTTACATAAAACGAGGTGGTAATAACTTGTAATTAATTAAGTTTTAAATATTACAAACATAAAAATTGGATTAATATGATATTTTAGAACAACATTCATATAGAAAATTTTCACACAAAATACACCATTTAGCAGTTTAAAAAGCATACCATATAAATCCAAAACTTTATCTTCCCTATGTTGGGTTCTCGAACAGGACCTATATCTTATTTTTGTGGTTGAGGGATGCAAGCGAAACTCTGACTCTTACATGAGGGACCTAAAGTAAACTTTCTATGTAGAGAAACGGCCTTCTTAGGGCCTGGCCTTGGAGTCATATATAGACGGCCCAGCTCCATTTCCAATATTGAAGTTTAAGGACGACGAAACCGCGTAATAACCTTTATGTCGTTTAGAAACTTAAGTTGCCTGTACACAAAGCCACACAATCCTTCCTTCCTGCCATTTCACTCTTTGCTGCAGCTGCCTCCCTATATAAACACCATCTTGATCCTCTCATTGCACACACTTACACAAAACAAAGGAGGCTAATTGAGATCAAATTAGCCAGCCAGCTAGTATTAGCTAGCTGTGCTACTACTATACCTACTATACAATACGTCTATACCGTCAACTATCTGATCACAATGAAGTCCCTTGCCGCCGTCCTCATCGTCCTCGCCGCCGCCGCCGCCGTCGCGGCGACGGCGTCGGCGTCGGAGTTCAAGCAGACGCCGGTGGCCGACATGCCGGTTGACCCACGCGGGCCGCTGCTGGGGCGATTCGCCGTGCTGGTGTACAGCCTGAACCGGAACAGGAGGCTGACGTACGCCGGCGTGTCCCTCGTCGACCAGCACCCGGACAAGGGCGGCGTGAGGTACCAGATGGTGGTCACCGCGGCGGACGCCGGCGGCGGCGCCGCCTCGCCGTACCGGGCGGTGGTGTGGGGAATCCCCGAGACGCACGCGTGGATGCTCCTGGAGTTCAACCGCATCAACTGATGATATCGTATTCGCAAATCGCAATAATGTATGATCGATGTCTGCGTACATGTGTGTATGTGCGCAGCCCAATTGGAATGCAACCATGCATGTATATGCATTGGTTGTGAGCATATAAAATTAAGAAGCAGTGTGTCGATCTACGTGGAAAGAAGATGGATGATATGAATGCATATTGTTGGACAACATCAAAATGTTGCATAAAATTAAAACAGAAAATAGTTGTACCTCTCAAGAGAATGCGGGCGTACGTTTCCTCTGTTTCTTTTTTCTTTTAGCTCCGGCGCATAATGATAACGTGGAATTATATACCGATATAGATGAAAATTAAGTTTGAGCACGTAAAATGAGAAAGCTATTAGCATTAATTAATTAAGTTTTAATTACTACAAACTTGACAAATGAATATATTTAATATTTTAAAGCAACTTTTACATATAAAATTTTTACATGGAACATACCCTATAGTAGTTTGAAAAAAGTGATAATGAAAATAAAGATAAAATCTGAATCTTAATAGGAAAAACCCTTTGTTAATTTATATGCCAGGGAACTTGGTGAACGGTGATCCAAACAGCACTAAGGTAGTGTTTGGTTTCGGAACTAAGTGGGATGGGATGGAACCATCCCTGATTTTTGGGTTGGGATGATTTCACTCACATGTTTGGTTCGTAAGATGGGACGATCCCAATTTTTTGATTGGTTGAAGGGATGAGAAAGGGAAGGGATGGACACCGTTTGCAATCACCGTCAACCGATCGCCGGATCTGCCGCCACAGTCCTCCCTATCACCGGAGGAAGAGCAAGAGGATGAGCCGGCGGCGAGCAAGAGCAAGAGGAAAAGCCGGCGGTGAGCAAGAGCAAGAGGAAAAGCCGCCGCCGCTCCTCCCATCGCCGGATCCGCCGCCGCCCCTCGTCCTCCTCCTCACACGCCGCCGCAGCTCCTCCCCATCGCCGAATCCGCCACCGCTCCTCCCTCGCGAGCTCCTCCTCGCAAGCCGCCGCAGTCCCCATCGCCGAATCCGCCGCCGCCCCTCGACCTCCTCCTCGCACGCCGCCGCCGCTCTTCCCCGTCGCCGAATCCGCCGCCACAGTCCTCCCCATCGCCGGATCCGCCGCCGCCGCCCTCCCCACCACTGGATCCGCCGTCGCCGTCGCCGATCCCCCCGCCGCCGCGGTCGTCATTGTCACGCCCCGATCTAGTCCCGACCGGAACTAGCCCGTGACGCTCCAAATTAACCTGTTGATCGATACCAGTCCCAGGGAACAGTGCTGGTATCACAGGAAGACAGAATATCACAGCAACAGAGGTCTCTTTATTATAGAGTAAAAGTACAGTCATGTTGGGCTGTGGACAGATCCCGAGCTCACAACTGCATTACAAAAGGGAAAGCGGAAGCCAAGACTTGGACCAATCATCACAGGCACGACTTGGGAACTAGGCCGAAACCCTAAAACTCGTCGTAGCCGACTTGCTCCTGGAAGAACTCCTCGTCCGCGGGATCTGCTTCATCTTCTTCAGCAACTGGAGGGGGGATTATATATATATAGAGCAAGGGTGAGTACGGGAGTACTCAGCAAGCCATGGGAATTAGGTGTTTAATGCAGGCTTCAAGGAAAGGCTGCTCGTTTTCACAATCGATTTTAGTTAAACTCCTTTTTGAAACAACTAAGTGAGTGCTTCTCAAACGACACGGAAGAGACAATGCGTCTCATCCGGTCGGAGTATGTGCAATGTGTCAATCTTTAAAATAGACCAAGATTGGCACCCGGCCAACAGCTTTCAAACGGCCACCCGGGCCAACAACTTTCAAACGGCCACCCGGGCCTAGCTGATCCCATCAGCTGCAGATTCTCCAAACATCGCTCTCCTTTCCACAACAGCAATTTCACAAACAGTAGTCAAACAAAACTACGCTAGGAATCACCTCACATCCGCCCATGACCGTGGGCACGGCTGTTCGAACAGTTTAATAACCTCTGCAGAGGGGGTACACTTTACCCACACGACATTACTAACTCGGATCATCCAGCCCGTGCAGAACGGCCACGTCTAGAGACCTTAAGGCTTTCATGACAAGGCATTTCGAAAGCCGACACAGGTTCACCATATGCCAACGAGAGGGGTCCCAGACCAACACCAGATTAGGTCCCAGACCATACTGTGCCAGGAAACCCGGGGGTTCTCCCCGACACCACCCCGTTGAATCCACATGTCTCTTGGCATCATGGTTCCCCCGATTAGCTAGTTACTCAGCCAGGGGTGTCCCATTCCACCCATGTGGTCGCACTTGTCTTATGTTCGGATGAAATTCCAAGGAAACGGTCCTTAAGAGCAAGAGCGGGAAACCGTACTCCCGGTACGTTCCCCGGTCCGCGATTTTGGAAATTCATTTTGTTCGCAAGCACCGACCCAGGTGTCGGGTTTTTCCAAGTCTTTTGTAAAACCCAAGTTTTACCCATCGTTGGATATTTTAGATTTGTAGGGTGGTGTTCCGTTGTGCGAGCCCGAAGGCCCGTGCACCGAAGCACAACAGTTGACAAGGGAAGTTTAAGTGTTCTAATAATTCAAGGAGGGTAATTGCAGCAAATAGGGTTGGGGGCCGGCAGGCTATCTCGCAAGCCGCGGCCGAATTACTTGTGTAATTCCTATTTATGCAATATTTGCGGAAAAGAAATACTTAGTTTTAAATTATAGGTGCAAGATGATCAAAGGTGACTTGTCTTGCTCGAGATCTTGAGCTTGATCCTCGATATCCTCGCACTGCGGGTCTTCGGGCTCCGAAACTACACGCGAAACGGGACAACTCAACAAACGGCGAAAAAAAAGCCCTATTAACGACCTCTAATCATGCCATTAAATAGATCTCGAGATTTGAGGAATTTTGGAAGTTGAACGGAGTCAAACGGATTTACGGTTGGGGAGATATGGAATTTCTAAGATTATTGGATTTTTGGTCTAAAGGAAAAGGATTTAATTAAATCCTTTTTGAAAAAGAAAAGAAAATAAAAGAAAGAGGGAGGGAAATTAGACTTTCCTCGGGCGGCTAGGGCGCGGCCCGAGAGAAATGGGGCGGTCCGGCCGAGCTAGATGGGCCGGCCGGCCCAAGGCGCGTGCGCGCGGGAGGGGAGGAGAGAAGGCACCGGTGGACCGGGCTCACCACGCGTGGTCCCGGGTGGGACCCGCTTGTCGGTGACACGGTTCACCGTGCGGAGCGAGCACGCGGCGTACGCGCGCGGGCGGGGAGGGACGCGGTGCACGCGCGCGGTTCGCGGTAGACGCGGATGCGGCGGGCCCACGCGCAGCCTCACGGCTCGCGGTGGACCGCGCCCGCGAGCGGGGCCGGAGGGAGCGGCTGACCGGGGTCGGCTCGACCCAGTCTTGGCTGAGCTGGCGCCGACGTGGCGCCTACGTGGCTGCCACGCGGGCTGGCGGGAGGTAGACGACGACGCCGGCCGGAACGGACGGCGGACGACTGCGGCGAGCGGCGGAGCGAACTACGGCGAAACGGGCGAAAGCGAGCACACCGGGGAGTCGCGCGGGACGAGGGGAGTCGGGCCAACGGCTCGGATTCGCCGGAGGGAGCTCGACGGCGGCGGATTGCGGCGGCGGCAACCGGCGGCGAGGAAAGGGGGAAACGGCGACGAGGTCACGAGGGGTTGATTCCCGGCGGCGAGAGCATCTACGCGGCTACGGGAACCCGATGCTAGCGTCGGATTGGGCGGAGCTACGCCGAGCGAGGCCGGCGACGAGCGGACGCTACGGAGCACGGGCGGCGACGGCGGCGAGCACTCAGCGAGCGGCTGCAACGGTCGGGGCGGCACCGGCCAGCTACGGGGAGGCTACTCGTGCTACTACTCGAGTCTAAGGGGAGGAGATGGAACGGGGAGGAAGAACGGAGGGAGGCACTACCGTGCGGGCGGGCGCAGTGACGAGAGGCCGACGGCGCGGGAGTGATCTCTCCGGCCTCGGGCCGGGGAAGAGGAAGAAGACGAGCGCCCGGAGTCCCCTTCCGCGTCCTCGAACGCACCGGCTCTCCCGGTGCTCGGCGGTGAACGGCGGAAGCGAGACAGTGGGGCGACAATGGCGCGGCGGCGGCGAGCGAAACGGGGAAGGGAAGGATGGAAGGGGCGCCTCGGGCTTTAAAGGGTGGCTATGTCGGTTAGGAAACCGACTTTGGGCGGTCAAGGCGCGAGCTGGAGCTCAGCGCTCGCGGCCAAAATGGTGACAGAGGCGGATGACGCCGGCGGGGAGGGAAAAAGGAAAAGAGGGAGAGAAAGGAGGGCTTGCCCCTTGCCGCTTTGGGAAAAGGAGAAGGGAGCGGGGGCGACGCGGCAGAGGGAGGGGGAGCTCTGTCTCCGTCCCTTGGCTGCTCGCGCGCGGAGTGGCGGGGCCGGGCGATGACGACGGCGATGACGGCGGGGCGGTTTGGAGTGGCGCGACGACACGGGCGACAGGTGCGGGCAGGCACGGCAGAGGGTGACGGCGGTGGCGGCCAGGCGGTCGGCCACCACGGCGCGCGCGCGGGAGAAAGAGAGAGAGAGAGAGAGAGAGAGAGAGAGCGCCGGGGGGGAAAGAGGAGATGGGCCGAGAGAGATTCGGCCCATCGACCCCGGGGAGGCAAAATAGACTTTTGCGAAGGGACCGATTTGGGATGGATTTGGATTCGGGATTGAACTCGACGATAGATCGGGGATTTGAGATCTGAGATGGCACGGGGACTGCCTGCAAGCGAAGAAACAATTTTCGCACTTATGGTTTTTAAGAGATAGATTTTCCCGCTAGGCGCCACGACGGAACGGGCGCTACAGTCATCGCCGAGCCCCGCGTGGTCGCCGTCGCCGAGCCTGCCGCTGTCGCCGTCGCCCGAGCCGTCTGCCGTTGCTCCCGAGGGCGAACAGCGCGAGCGCGGTAGGAAGGCGTCGTCACGCCGTTCGCTCGTCCCAGGTGGGACGAGTTCGTCCGCCACATTTTCCCGGATCAGTTGGTCCCGGATCTGAGAGGAATATTCCTCTCCAGGACCAACCCATCCCACTCACCCCTCAACCAAACACCTCTAAAAGTGGGTTCGTCCCATCCCATCCCCTCAACCAAACACTACCTAAGTTGGCTATCGTTGACTCGTTGTCACTGATATCTTCCGCCATGGATGCAATCATGAAGAGGAAGCTAGGCATCGATTAAACACACTAATCATCAACCCGTGGGTTTGCACATATTACTGTTATCACATTATAGATGTAAAAAAAATGCTAAATAAATAGGGTGTTTTTAGAACTATAGCTGCTTCATAAACTAAAAGATGAGTTAACTTAAGTTACAACTCGCTAATTATTAATTTTAGATAAAAATAAATAAAATAGTAAAATATTATTTGATAGTTCACGGTAAGTACAACTCCATATATATATTGATTCCTAATTATTTTTAAATTATAGCAGATTATGAAGAAGTTTGAAAAAGGAGTCACAATGATACGATTACTCTGATCAACGGTTAGATATTTGTCATTAACGTATGATCTTTTTCAGAGTGCACGATTACTCAATTAGTAATTTAGTATAGATAGATGGATGGATAGGTACCCTCTGGTTATAAATATCATTTTATGTTTACGAAAGATAGGTTAAACTTTTAAAACTATAAGCATATATTAGCATTAACTTCTCAAATGATTAGCAAACTCTGTTTTCAATAGGACCCCTATATAAGTATGTACTCCCTCCGTCTAAAAAAACCCAACCAAATACTTCGATGGGATATAATCTAGTACACGTCCAGACTCGTTATACTAGGTTATATCCTATCAAGTACTCCCTCCATATTTTAATGTATGATGCCATTAACTTTTTGATCAACGTTTGATCATTCGTTTTATTCAAAATTTCTGTGCAAATATGAAAATACTTATGTCATG
The DNA here is from genome assembly GCF_034140825.1 of Oryza sativa Japonica Group. Classification (NCBI taxonomy): domain Eukaryota; kingdom Viridiplantae; phylum Streptophyta; class Magnoliopsida; order Poales; family Poaceae; genus Oryza; species Oryza sativa. Next base: position 3,916,737 of record NC_089037.1, on the reverse strand, counting down.
TTTAAAGAACATTGGGTGACGAATCAAGTCACAATAAAATAAATAATAATTATATAAATTTTTTTAATAAGATGAATGGTCAATTGTTGAATAAAAAGTTAACGGCGTCATACATTAAAAGAGGTAGTATTATGTTGTTTTTTTTTAACAAAGGGAGTACACCGGTTCCATTTAGTCTTTCCTAAGTCATCTAGTACGTGTACAGGTCTTAGAAAATACATTTGAAGATCTCGAAGCCAGCAACAGTGCCGCAAAATATTTATTAGATAACCGATGAGAACTGAGAAGTACCTTTGTATTTCAAGACTCAAAAATGGGGCTCCAATTAAAGATCACACATGATCTTCGTGGAAGACCTCAAGCTAATATTTTTATGCAATCTTCAAATGTATGATGCTGCTTCTCTACTCCCCCTTGTTAATCACCTCTATAATAGGATATGCCACAAGTCACATCACATCACGTACTACATTAACTTATTATGAGATTAACTTATTACGAGATGAAGGGAAAGTATATATATTTATAAATACATCATAAAGACATTAAATACGGGGGATTGTCTGCCAGGCCTATTTTAGGTAGATTTTGCGAACTAATTTGATATTGTATTTATTGGTGACTTAATCAATATATACGACCTAGGTTAAACTATAACATTTTATATTTTGCAATGAAGGTAGAGCCGTTGACTTGACCCGCCTCGCCTCTGGATCTCAACTTGTAAAATATGCATGGAGCGCAACTTGCACGGAGGTTATCATGGGCACGATCGAAGATCTCATGTTTTCCAGGACGAACAGCTGTCTTCTCTCGTCGTATACGACGACATGGTAGGCAACCTACTGCTCATTTCCACGCATACTACGTACGTGCATTGACAATCTCACATCAAGATCGCCATGAAACCAAGCTAGCTCTGCATATGGAATGATGATGCAATTTGACATGGCTCGATCTGCATATGGATGGTGCAATTTGACATGCATCGAGATCGCCATGAAATTAAAGCAGGCTACACTGGTAGAGAAATCGTTTGTAGTCCCGGTTCGTAACCCCTCTTTAGTCCCGGTTGTCCAACCAGGACTACGAATCCGGGACTAAAGACGCTATCTTTAGTCCCGGGTGAAATAACCGGGACTAAAGATCGATCTCTAGTCCCGGTTGATAATACGAACTGGGACTAAAGATCGGTCAGCCACGTGGCCGGCTGATCCATCTTTAGTCCCGGTTGGTGTTACCAGCCGGGACTAAAGATCCATGTACCATTTTTTTTATTTACATGGCCCTGTTTGCTGCATGGTTGATTATATATATATATATATATATATATATATATATATATATATATATATATATATATATATATATATATATATATATATATATATATATATATATATATATATATATATATATATATATATATATATATATATATATATATATATATATATATATATATATATATATATATATATATATATATATATATATATATATATATATATATATATATATATTACAATACATATATATGCATTGTAATATATATATTATGCATGTATATAGAATACATATATATATATATATGCGTATGTATATATGTATAAATACATATATTACACATATATTTATAATTTAAAGCACTTAACATTTTATGTACCTATATGTTACCAAAATATATATTAACACTAAAGTAAATGTACGTACATATATAAATATAAATATATATATATATATATATATATATATATATATATATATATATATATATATATATATATATATATATATATATATATATATATATATACACATATGCATGTATAGTACAATTTATTTGCTCGCTAGCTATAGCTACGACTTCGACGCCTGCGTTACGTCAGAAGAGGAAGGACCGACGTTACGAATTGTCGATCTGTCGTAGTAGAATTCACCATCGGGATTAAGGACTTCTTCGTTGATGAACCCCATAAGTTGTTCTTGAACAGCCGTGATAAAATCCTTATGTGGGAGTTTTTCCCTCATGTGAATACGCTATCATTTGAAAAATAATGACATATCAATATATGAAATTAATAAACAACTTAACAAATCGATACGCAATGAAATTTTGAACGGTTTATGTATACGTACATCGAGCTCTCGTTTGGTGTATATTTGGTTTGATAGGCAGTGGGCATACTCGCATACGTAGTAGCCGCATAAGTTAGTTCCCTTGTCCTGCTTTGCACACTACATGAGAAACGATGAGAGATTTAATATACTCTTTATATTAACTGTAACTAGAGATTCAATTCAATATAATTTTGGATCATGCATGTACTCACTGGAAAATGAAACCTCCGTCCAAGTTTTTCTTTCCAAGTCCCGCGGACCAATTGACGGAACCGATCCCAAGCCCTACATGTGCAGTTGCAAGCTATGATTAATTAAATATTACCCGAGATCAACATAATATCAACAGAGCCCCGCGACTTTGGAATAGATGGCATTATATTACCTGTCTATCAGTTGGAAGACCTTGTCAAAAACCTTCTCCTCTTTATTCATTGAGTCATACACAGTGACTCTGCATGCGTCCAAGTCAAAAAAGAACAGGACCCAGTGGAATCTGGAATATGCGTGAGATGAGATAAATATCAGAATGTACATGTTATATGTATGGGAATGAAATTTGTTCGAACGACAATAAAAACTCACTCTGTGTTGTACGGCAATAGTATGAACGTCTTGAAATGCTGCTGCGTTAGGAGATGGACAAGATTGTCCTCTGTGTCTTTCTCGTACATGTCGAGCATTTCGGTGTTGATTTTCCGAGGGTCGATGAACCCAGTATTGTAAACCCCCTGCCGTCGGGCCCTTTGAATCTCCATTCTACAACAATGAAAGGAAATTATTATTGCTTACATATATGCCAGGAGCTAATTATTGAACGAAACAAATCGAACTCAAAGATACTTACAAAATCCATGCGCTCAGAAGAGAGACGTCGAGGGCGTCCCGATGGTACAGATCGAAGACATCCTTGAAATGGATCCATAGAACATCTTCTCCTTGCAAGAAGTCGGGGTTTCTGATTCTCGCTCCGAACATCTCTCTACCATTGGCGCTCATCTCCATGTACCGTTCATGGAATTTGTACATTTGTGTCGGTAGGGACTGCAGCTGCTCAGGCTTGACAAGCGGTTTACCGAGTTCAAACTTGTATGCCACTTCCGCCTTCGGGATTGGTGCGCCTCCAACCAACTGAGCCATGGTTACACCGGTGTCCGAAATGAAATCCGTTATGCCAAAGTCTTCGCCGGTCACCAACGGCTCGACCACTTGGTCTGGTTGTTCTCCAAGCTGAGGAACTGGTTTGGACTTCTTGTAATAGGCTTTCCTAAGTGTTCGGTCATAGTCCGATAGCTTTAAGGCCTCCTTGTTTGCGGTGGACATTCCCTTGAAGAAATTCTTCACGCTCGGGTCAATAGGTATCTTCTTTTCAGGACTCCGAGGCTTGAGTTGCCTCTTCACTTCTCCTGCCACATAAGCATTAAGCTCCTCTTGACTGCAATCGTACGGCAGCTCCTTGTTTTTGGTGGTGTCAACTTTGGCCTTCTTCGTTGCCCTTGTGCTGGCAGGAGGTGGAGCTTGGTGAGACCTTGTCTTGGGAGGTGCAGGCGGACACGGTGGAGGAGGAGGCGGAGGAGCCGGAGGAGATGGTGCAGGAGGAGGTGGCGGAGGAGCCGGAGGAGATGGTGCAGGAGGAGGCGGAGGAGGCGGAGGAGCCAGAGGAGATGGTGCACGAGACGCCGCTTGTCGCCCAGGGAGGATGATGTACCGCTTGCGCCATAGTATAATGGCGTGGCTTGTGTCTCGTAGATGCGTCTCACCGTCTCCTCCTGGGTAGTCCAACTCGAGGTCCTCGTACACGGCTTCCACCAGCTCAACTTCGACCCTCGAGTATCCTGCTGGAATCGGCCTGCAGTGGTAAGTCCCTGAAATGTCCGTTGGGATGGCCATTCCTGACGCTACCTTCACGTGATGAGAGGTTATCTATTAGTAATCAACCTAAGCAGCAACTTGCGGAACGTACGAGTCAAAAATCATGTATTACATCGAGCATACCTTGATTGATAAGTTCTTGAAGGGAATATGCAGCTCACATGGTGTCCGATGCGTGATCTCATCAACGGGGCAGGTGGTTTCGTCCCGGGTTTGCATGGCGTCCATGCTATGTGATACTACCTACCCCGTTGAGGCGCAGCTGCTACGATTGCCTGATGGGCTGACCATTGGAGGAGGTATGTACGGCTGGGGATCGTGTGACCGATGTGCTGCCATGCGTTCATCCACCTTCTGGGCCACCTCCTCTTGCATGCTGAGCTCGTAGCTCGATATCCTGTACTCGAGATCTGCAATCTTCGCCTCGGTATCTCTCTTGCTCCTCATCCGACTCTTGTATGTGTGGATGTCCTCCTTGAATCCCATCTTCCAGGGAATCACGCCTTTCCCTCGTGTTCGTCCTGGATGCTCGGGAGTCTGTAGAGCGAGTGACAGCTCGTCCTTCTCTCTGTCGGGTCGGAACGTGCCCTGAGAAGAGGCTTCCACTGCGTCCGTTAGTCGATTCGCAGCCTCGCGTATCTGATCGCTGAAGACCAAGGAGCCATCACCTGGGTTGAGCGTTCCACCGTGAGCATAGAACCAGAACTTCGATCGATCGGGCCATTTAGCGGTGGCCGGTTCGATACCCCTCTCAAGCAAGCTTGCCTCCATCTCCTCCCACTTCGGCATCGCGACGCTATAGCCGCCTGACCCCAAGTGGTGATGGTACTTCTTCTTGGCGGCATTTTCTTTGTTTCTTTCCATCATCGCCTGCCCTTGTTGACCTGTCTTGTAAGCAACGAACTCGTCCCAGTGATCCCTTAGCTTCGAGAATACGTCGAAGTTTGGTGTCTGCCCCTTCAGGATGTATTTCCGGTACAGATCTCCCTTGAAGGTCTGGAACTGTTCTGCCATTTTCTTAAGAGTCCAGTGTTTCACTATGTTCTCTGTACCCGCAGGGAGCGTGAACGTCTCGAGCATTGTGGTCCACAGCATCTCTTTCTCTGATTCCGGGACAAAGCTGTCATCACCCCCGCGTGCCCTTGTTCTGCGCCAGCACACCTTGCTGACAGGCACGTTATCCCTCACAACCCAACCGCTGTGGCATACAAAATTCTTGGCTGCTTGTGCCGGGGCACTAGGTCGGCCGTCTACGTCCACCTCAGTTATGATGTGCCGACCCTCTATCTTCTTCGCGGCACCTCGTTGTCCGCGTGCCCTCTTCTATCCAGCGGAGGGATGACTTCCACTAGCCTCCTCCTCATCGTTCCCCTCCTCGTTCCCCTCCGCATCCCTCTCCACGTTCCCCTCCTCGTTCAAGTACTGGTTTGGATCCTCGTTCCCCTCTTCTTCGTTCCAGTACTGGCTGCTTCCCTCTGCGATTGTATCATATAGTATCTGTTCCTCATCGCGATCAGCCATCTGTGCATACAAAAAATATATGTTAGGTATATAGGATGTATTTGCTAACCGTAATATTAAAACTCTAATAATCTTATATTAAATCTCTAACAATCTCATATTAAATCGCTACTAATCTTATATTAAAATTGTAATAATCATATATATATATATGCTAAGTCTAACAATCTTATATTAAATCTCTAACAATCTTATATTAAAATTGTAATAATCATATATACTAAGTCTAACAATCTTATATTAAATCGCTACTAATCTCATATTAAAATTGTAATAATCATATATATATATATGCTAAGTATAACAATCTCCTCACTATCTCGTATATTAAACCTCTAGTAATCTTATATTAAATCTCTAACTATCTCTAACACTCAAATATGCTAAGTCTAAGTGTCGTGTATTTGTACGGTAGATAATCATATATGCTAAGTCTAATTAAGTTTCGAATATTACATCTCTAATAATCTTATATTAAATCTCTAACAATCAAATATGTTTCGAATATTACATCTCTAATAATCTTATATTAAATCTCTAACACTCACATATGCTAAGTCTAATTAAGTTTCGTATATTAAACCTCTAATAATCTTATATTAAATCTCTAACTATCTCTAACACTCAAATATGCTAAGTCTAATAATCTAATAATCTCTAACACTCACATATGCTAACTCTAATAATCTAATAATCTTATATTAGAAATCTAACAATCTTATATTATATCTCTAACAATCACATCTTTACATAACATGCCTGCGCGAATTCCTTCGAGGGCTAGCTACCACTTCGGCTTGACGGACGACGACGACGATGTCTTCTCTGCAACATGCAAAAAAAATGTATTAGTCTAAATGCAAACATATAATGTATTTCACGTTTTCAAGTATATATAATCATATATATATATATATGCTAAGTTCGTACACATTTCGCTCGCGTTCGTTCTCACACTTTTTGTTCAAGTGCATTCACGTTCGTTAACGTTTCAATCACGTTCGTTCGCGTTTCATTCACGTTCATTCGCGTTCGTTCACTAACACTCACGTTCGTTCACGTTTCAGTCACGTTCGTTCGCGTTCGTTCACGTTTCGTTCGCGTTCGTTCACGTTTCTTTAACGTTTCGTTCGCGTTCGTTCGCGTTCGTTCGCGTTCGTTAAGCGTTCGTCCGCGTTCATTCACCTTCGTTCGCGTTCGTTCACTAACACTCCCGTTCGTTCACGTTTCAGTCACGTTCGTTCGCGTTCGTTCACGTTCGTTCGCGTTCGTTCACGTTCGTTCATGTTTCGTTCGCGTTAGTTCACGTTCGTTCGCGTTCGTTCGCGTTTGGTCACGTTCGTTAAGTGTTTGTTAAGCGTTAGTTCGCGGCGGCGACGTCTCGCGGCGGTGGGGGCTCGGTCCGGTGCCGTGGGCCGGCCCGGCGGCGTGGGGGCGGCGGCGGCGTGGCGGCGGCGGCATCGTGGCGGCGCCGGCGGCGGCGTGGGGGCCCAACGGCGGCGTGCCGCGGCGGCGGCGTAACGTAGCGGCCTGGCGGCGTACGTCGGCGTCGGTGCCGTCGGCGTTCGTCTGCGAAAGAGAGAGAGACAAAGAGCTACATCGAGAGAGAGAGAGAGAGGGCGGGGGCTCTCACCCAAGAGACGCGGCGGCGGCGTCTGCGGCGGAGGCGGCGAGGACCGCCAGGCGACGGTGAGAGACGACGGCAGCGTCGGCGCGGGGTTGCCCTAGGCAGTGGCGGCGAAGGAGAAGCCGATGCTCGATCTCGATGGAAAAACGTCTAAGTGCTAGTGGAGAAGACGAGGGTGCACCGGGAATATATATACCCCCGGATCTTTACTCCCGGTTGTTGTTACGAACCGGGAGTAAAGATATCTTTACTCCCGGTTCTTCTCACCAACCGGGAGTAAAGATATTTTCCCGCTATTTCCAAATTCTTTTTTAAACCTGGTTAGGGTTAAGAACCGGGACTAAAGTTAATAGCACTGAATATTGAAATTCGTTGCATATATGTTTCTAAAATAGTAAATAATGCATTATAAATTCTAATTAACATATGTAAATCCCACATGCATGATTTAAAACTTTTAAAAATTCTAATAATCATATATAATTAGCATATGCATGATATTAAATTATTAAAAATTGTAACTAACATATGTAAATCCCACATGCATGAATTAAAACTTTTAAAAATTCTAATAATCGTATATAATTAGTATATGCATGATATTAAATTGTTAAAATTGTAATTAATCATATATAACTAGCATATTCAATACATCCAAAATAGTTTACAACAATTACGGCAATAGATCGGCGGTGACGGTTGTCCGCACGTACTTTTTCCTCACTATTGTTCCTTCCTTGTGATCGCTACGTGAGTAAGGGGTGTCTTCGTTTGATAGGAGGATGCTAGGGTCAACCGTCACCGTGAAAGGGGGTTGCCCATCAAACTGATCGTAATCCTCGTCAGTCTTGTCCTCTACTCCGACGATTTTTCTTTTGCCTGGGAGAACCACGTGGTGTTGCGGCTCGTCAGGCCCTTTGCCCTTCTTTCCTTTGCTAGACATGTCCTTCACGTAAAAAACTTGCGTTACATCATTGGCAAGGACGAAAGGTTCGTCCGAGTATCCAACCTTGTTAAGGTCAACCGTTGTCATCCCACTGTCATCAATCGTTACGCCTCCACCAGTCAACCTAACCCATTGGCACCGGAACAGAGGGACCTTGAGAGGTCCATAGTCAAGTTCCCATATCTCCTCGATGGCACCGTAATACGTGCCAGTTGTACCATCGTGTCCCATGGCATCGATACGAATACTGCTCTGGTTCGTGCTCTTCATGTCTTGGGCTCTTGTGTAGAATGTGTACCCATTGATCTCATATCCCTGGAATGTCGCGATCGAGCCAGATGGACCCCTCGCCAGGAAGGCCAGTTGCTGGTTAATCGTCTCGTTACCCATGAGATGTTGTCGCAGCCATGCGGGGAAAGTATCAATGTGATGCCGTGTAATCCATGCATCGGACTTACCGATGTTTCTGGCGCGAACTAGAGCCAAGTGCTCCTCGATGTAAGGAGCCACCAATGAAGATTGTTGTAAAACCGTGAAATGGGCTCTACAGAATAAATTGTTGTCTACTGTCATTATAGCTTTCCTTCCGAGAGTCCCCTTCCCCGTAGTCTCCCTTCATGGCGTGATTCAGGTACCCCGATTGGGCGAAGGTCTTCAATAAATTCTACGCAGAATTCAATGACCTCCTCTGTTCCATACCCCTTAGCGATGCTTGCCTCTGGACGAGCACGGTTACGAACATATTTCTTCAGAACGCCCATGTACCTCTCGAAAGGAAACATGTTGTGTAGGAACACAGGCCCGAGAATACCGATCTCTTTCACTAGGTGACAAAGCAGATGCGTCATTATATTGAAAAATGAAGGTGGAAATATCAACTCAAAGCTGACAAGACATTGCACCACATCATTCTGAAGGGCTTCTAACCTATCCGGATCGATGACCTTCTGCGAAATTGCGTTCATGAAAGAACATAGCTTTGTTATTATTGCCCGGACATTGTCTGGGAGGATACCCCTTATTATAACTGGTAGCAGCTGTGTCATCAACACGTGACAGTCATGAGACTTTAGGTTTGTGAACTTCTTCTCCTTCGTGCTTATTATTCGCTTTATATTCGTGGAGTATCCAGACGGTACCTTGATGCTCTCCAAGCATTGAAACATACTTTCCTTCTCTGCCTTGCTAAGAGTGTAGCTGGCTGGACTCAAGTAATGGCTGCCTTTCTCCTTTGGTTCCGGGTGAAGGTCGCCGTGTTGTTCCATATGCTTCAGATCATTACGCGCTTCCAGTGTATCTTTCGACTTTCCATATACACCTAGGAAGCCAAGAAGGTTTACGCAAAGGTTCTTAGTGAGGTGCATCACGTCGATTGCGTGGCGGACGTCCAAGAATTCCCAATAGGGTAACTCCCAAAATATGGAGTTTTTTTTCCACATCGCCGCGTGACCATCTTCGCTCTCTATAGGCTGGCTGCCAGGCCCCTTTCCAAACACTATTTTAAGATCTTTAACCATAGCAAACACTGTTTTCCCGCTGCGATGTTTAGGCTTCGTACGGTGGTCCGCCGTATGTTCAAAGTACTTGCCTTTCTTCCGTACCGGGTGGTTTGCTGCAAGGAATTGACGATGACCCATGTACACAACCTTCCTACAGTGCTTAAGATACGTACTTTCTATTTCATCCATACAGTGAGTGCAAGCCTTGTACCCCTTGTTGGACTGCCCGGATAGGTTGCTAAGTGCAGGCCAATCGTTGATGGTTACGAACAGCAGCGCTCGTAGGTTAAACTCCTCCTGTTTGTCCTCGTCCCACACGGGGACACCTTCCTTCTTCCACAACAGTTTAAGATTTTCGACCAGTGGTCTTAGGAACACATCGATGTCGTTACCAGGTTGCTTGGGGCCTTGAATAATAATCGGCATCATTATGTACTTCCTCTTCATGCATAGCCAAGGGGGGAGGTTATAGATACACATCGTAACGGGCCAAGTGCTATGGCCGCTGCTCATCTCTCCAAAAAGATTCATGCCATCCGTACTTAAAGCAAACCGTATGTTTCGTGCGTCCTTTCCAAAGTCTTTAAATTTTCTGTCGATGTTTCGCCACTGCGAACCATCTGCGGGGTGTCTCAGCATCCCGTCCTGTTGACGTTCTTCAGCGTGCCAACGCATCATTCTAGCATTCCCCTTGTTCCTGAACAAACGCCTTAGCCGTGGTATTATAGGGAAATACCACATCACCTTAGCAGGAATTCTCTTCTTCGTTAGCTGCCCGTCAACCTCACCTGGATCATCTCGTCTAATCTTGTATCGTAGTGCTTTACAAATAGGGCATGCTTCTAGGTTCTCGTACTCCTCACAGTGATATAGGATACAATCATTCGGACATGCGTGAATCTTCTGAACTTCCAGTCCTAGAGGGCAGACTATCTTCTTAGCCTCGTACGTTGTCTCGGGCAATTTGTTTCCCTCCGAAAGAATGTTCTTGACGAGTTTCAATAAATCGCCAAATGCCTTGTCACTAACACCATTTTTTGCCTTCCATTGCAAGAACTCCAGAGTGGTATCCAACTTTTTTGTGCCCCTGCTCGCAACCTGGGTACAACGACGTTCTGTGGTCCTGTAACATCTTGTTCAATTTATGGGCCCCCTTTTCACTTTCGCAGTCCTCCTTGGCATCCTGCAACATCTGACCAAGATCATCCGCAACGTCGTTATAATCAGCATCTATGTCCTCCTCGCCCGTTTGATTTCCTTCAAATCCAGCGTACTGAGCAAAGTCTAGAATATTGTCGTCTTCCACTTCATCTTCTTCCATTTCAACCCCTTGCTCTCCGTGGGATGTCCAACAATTATAGCTTGGCATGAACCCCGACTCAAACAAGTGGAAATGAATAGTCCTGGATGCAGAATACTCCTTCTGATTCTTATACTTATTGCATGGACAACAAATAAAATCCTTCTGCTTGTTAGCTTCGGCCACTCTCAAAAAATAATGCACGCCGTCAATAAACTCTTTGGACCACCGGTCAGCGTACATCCATTGCCGATCCATCTACATGAAATGAAAAAAAAAATCGTACACAAATAATCATTCGTACAATAATGACAGTCATACAATAATGATAAAATAATCACAAACTCTTTCAACAGTCATACAATAATGACATATCATTATTCATACAAAAATTATAAAATATTCTACCAAATAATTCTTATTTATTATTTTTTATGTTTTAAATTCTTTTAATTTTCAATTTAGTTTGTTTTCTTTTATTTAAGATTAACTTTCATTATATTTTCCTACTCAACTATTTTATAAAACCTTATTTAGCAAATAAACAAAATTTCTATATATTCTTTCTTTTCCCACACAAATTTTCTCTCTCATCAACTTACAACAAAATTTTGGAGACAAAAAAGTGTGTAAAACATAGCTCCAAATGTAATATGACCAAAAAAAACATTGGAGGATGAAGTTGCTAACCTTTTAGGCACCTCCGATTTATATATAATCACCAAAGTAAATTCACTATAAATTTTGGCATGACCTCCCCTCATTTTTAAAGAAATTTTGAAGCTTGCTCGGGCTGGAGGAGGAAGAAGATATATATAAAGGGGTGGGACTTTAGTCCCGGTTTGTGTTACCAACCGGGACTAAAAATTAGTCCCGGTTGGTAACACAAACCGGGACTAAAGATCCCGGGGGGGCCTGACAAGCCCTGACAGCATTTGAACCGGGACTAAAGATCATCTTTAGTCCCGATTGGTGTTACCAACCGGGACTAAAGATCAAATATGCCCGTTACCCTTTTTAACCGGAACTAAAGATCATCTTTAGTCCCGGTTTTTGTTGTAACCGGGACTATCGTGGAATTCGGCCAACCGATGAAAGATGGTTTCTCCACCAGTGCTAGTACAATGCAAGTCACCCTATAACAACTTCCACGCATGACATCGGGCACTTTAAATTATTCATCATCACTGTAAAAACGCATGGTTTTAATTAATAATCTTGTAAGCCTTTAACTAGCCTACTTGCACCGGAGAAATGGCCGCGGTTGGCGAGTCCACCCCTACAAAACCAAGAAACTGCGTGAAAACTGAGCCAAAAAAAATTGTGTGCACGTCAGTACGTGGCCTCGAACCGTGCAAGCTCACGCTCACTCCAGCTTGCTCCCCACCAGATGTCGCCTCCTCAAGCTCGCACCGTTAATGCACGGCCTCGGCGCCCTCTCGGCCCCGGCGCCCCGCGCGCGCGCGCTCCCGCGCGTCAAGTTGGCCACCACGCGCATGCACAATTCACATGCACAAATCCACCGCGCCATCCACGTCGGCAATGGCTTCCGATGGCGGCAGCTCATTGCTCTTTTTCGCGAGCTATAAGTATCAAGGCCAGAGCAGAGCAGAGCAAAGACCAAAACCGCAAGCAGAGCCTGTGATCCAGTGGGCACTGAGCACCAGCAAGATCGTCGCCATGAGGACGTCGTCGTCGCTGCTCGTTGCCGCCGCTCTCGTTTTCGTCGTCGTCGTCGCCGAGACGCTCCCGGCGGCGGAGGCGACGTACAGGCCGATCGGCAACACCAGCAACCTGGTGATCCTGCAGGTGGGCCGCTTCTCGGTGCTCGTCTACGACCTGTCGCACCGCAAGAGCCTGGTGTTCGTCTCCGTCGTCAGCGGCGAGACCGAGGCGGCGGTGGGCGGCGGCACCAACTACCGCCTCGTGATCTTGGCGGAGACGACGCCCGGCGGGAGCAAGGCCAAGTTCCAGTGCGTCGTCTGGGGCGTGCCCGGCTCTCGCGCCAACACCTGGAAGCTGCTCAGCTTCAAGGCGATCTAGACGTGTACGGCGATCTAGCTGGTTCAATTTGATCAGCGTACAAGGATGCTCATGCATGCATAAGTTGCCATTTTGTTTCTCGAGTTATAAGTTAGTTTCTGTGTCTCCGCGATATATAATTTCCTTGGATTGGGAATAAGCTGTCCCACTAGAAAGGAGACTGCATTTTGTTATGATTAATTTTTGTGCCACAAGCGAATTAAACCATGTCGATGCTAATTAATGTAACCTTATCACATTATGCATGATAAATGAAAATGTGATTATATCGAAACACTTACTATATCGTAATACACCGTGCTAGCTGGAACATCATTTTGTTACCACACCAAAATATTACTCGGTATACTTTCTGGAGGGACGGACGGACATGTTCATAATATATATTGTCCTTGGTCAAAATACTGATGATTAGTTTGAGGTTAAAAAACATTCATATAATACATAGATGATCCGTAGAAATTAAGTAGTTTCATGTGCGCGGTGAAATGAATCGCACCAAATTAAGGCCAAATTTTTGTTGTGTATCTCATGGCAGAGGCTAGCCGGAGATGCAAGCCGTTTTCATTATCTTGAAAAAAATATTCAACCCACCTCTTTAAAAGTGCAGTCATTCTCCTTCCACCTCTTCTCACCGTGTGCATGCATAAGGTCGGGCACTCTTTCGTGGGTGCATAATCACCATAGAATTTAGTAATTTCTCCTTATATGGGTCATATATGTGCTTTATCCTAGATCAACCCACCCAACCGGTAGTGATCAGCGGATATATGTATCTCTTCTTGTTTAATTTGCCATGTACAGCTGTAATTCTAGTTTCACCCATCTCGACCTAGCTTGCTTGTTAATCACGTCCAAAAGACTGTTCAGAAACAGTCCGAATTCAACTGATCAATCTATGACCTGTAGGTTCTCGCAGCCGGTCCACGTTCTGAACATGGAGACATGTGAATTCTTTTCGGTGTTTGAGAAACCCAGCTCATTAATTTGTTTACGTCCTTTGATGGTTTTGTATGGCAGGGAGCCAGGGAGAGAGGAATAGAGCCTAATGCCATGTTTAGATTCCAATTTTTTAAAAAAAATTTAACTTTTTTTTGTCACATTAAACTTTCCTACATACACAAACTTTCAACTTTTCTGTCACATCGTTTCAATTTCTTTAAACTTCTAATTTTTACGTGGAACTAAACATAACCTAACATTGTAATGGCCAATGTGCATTCATTTCCTCTACGTGAAGCAAAGAGGCTTTTCAATGGCGATGAACTGGTGATCTCTAGGCCAGTGCAGTAGGCGAAGAAACACATATCGATCCGATGATATATATCCGAGGATTTAGATTGAGTACGTGCGTGGTACACGCGTCGCGCCTGGAAATGACGGGTGTTCTCGGAATCTCGGACCATGCTAGCTCGGGATCGACTACAAGGAGCAGTGAGAGACATTCGCTTCACTCGACAAAAGGGAAAAAGAGGACAGCTGCGTTGCATTTTAGGCTGTGTTTGCGTAGAGGAGAAAAGAAGAGAAGAAAACAAATACATAAGATTAATTACTTGTGTATAATTAATTTAATATTAATTATTTTAAACTTAAAAATTGATTATTATATATTATTATAGCGACTTTGCTAACAAAACATACAATTTATTAGTTTGAAAATATGTACGTAAAAAATGAGAGATTTATTCTCTCTTTTCTCATCCCAATGAACGTACCCTAAGGGCCTCATCGTGTCTTATGAGCAGCTCGCAAAATTAAAATTCTATAACTTAATTTTTGATGTTTTGTTAATGCAGTTTCTTTTTCAACGTTAACTTTTTAGTCACTAAGAACATATATATATATATATATATATATATATATATATATATATATATATATATATATATATATATATATATATATATATATATATATATATATATATATATATATATATATTCATAAATTAAACTGCTATACTACTCCCTTCCATACGGGTATTCTACTACTCCCATCGATACAGATATTAAGGAAGTAGTAAAATGAAACAAGGAAAAGTTGTGATTTTGTTCGAAAGATAAAAACAGTATCAAAATTAAGTATCAAAATTAAGTAGCAGAAGGTTACGATTAATTGAAAAGATAATATTTTAGGATAAATTTTAAGAACTAAAAATTCATGTTATATTGTTTGGACGGATGTAGGAGCCATTTTCTGCCGTAATTTTCTCAGCTTCTCTTTCTGTGTGCTTTTGCCCTTGTTGTCCTGGACGGTGGAGACACCGGTTGGCTGGCAAGGGGAGCCAGCGAAGCCCATGGTTTTCTGCCTGCAGGCTGCAGCAGAGCAGGTGGGTCGGCCGTTTCCCCGCGCGTCATCTCGTGTACCGCAGGCGCGTGGCGTGCCAAGTTCCACAGCTCGATCGACCACCGTGCCGACGCGAACCAACCCCATCCACCGCGCGCGGCCGCCGGCACGATCGAACTACCGCCTCTGCTCGCGCGGGGCGGCCGGCTCGCCGCGGCGAGCATCGGCGCGCGCGCGCACATGCAGTGCAATGGCGAGGCCGAGGAATGCCGGCCCACTGCCGACAAGCCGGCTAGCTTGGTAAGCTACTGAAGACTTGCATCAAGTTCCAACACACGTAGCACAAAAATTAAACGACATTCCCCGAGAGCACCGCCCCGTCAAGCTGGCTAACAACCTACGTGATGATCAAAATGAGAAGAAAAAGAAGAAAAAAACAACAACAACAACAACAACGTCAGGTGGACGCCTCGCGTTAAACTTTTCCCCACACTATATATTCACCTCTAGCTAGCCACACAAACTCTCCACATCTCCCTACAAATACATATGCAAGCATCGCTCAAGCACTGATCGATCGCAATGGCCAGATCGTCGCCGCTGTTCCTGCTGGGAGCCGCGCTCGCCGTGGTCGCGGTGGCGGCGGCGACGCTCCCGGCAGCGACGGAGGCCGCCGGGTGGGCGCCGGTGGCGGACGTGCAGGAGCTGGTGATCCAGCAGGTGGGGCGGTTCGCGGTGCTGGTGTACAGCCTCGCGCACCACACGGACCTGGCCTACGTGGGCGTGGCGCGCGGCGAGACGGAGGCGGCGGCGGGCGGCGCCGGCGGCACCAATTACCGGCTGGCCGTCGCCGTCACCAAGCCCGACGGGAGCGCCGCGCAGTACGAGTGCCTGGTGTGGGGCGTGCCCGGCTCCCGCCTCGACACGTGGAAGCTCCGCAGGTTCAGGAGGATACAGTTGCCCTGAAGTACGTACGCTGTACACACGACCCGATCGATCGAACGACATGCCAAACTCAAATACTCAATACATACAACCCATTACGACCTCATTATACATCGATATCGGTTAATTCAAGCTTGGATGAGCCGAAATTAAACTGTACTAGTAGCTAGCATGATCGTGCTCTCTTTTCATTCATGTTCCGGTGTTCGTGGCCATTTCTCGCACAAGAGGTGGGCATGCAATAAGGTTTCTCCTTTGTCAGGAGGTCACATATATTTTTTAGTAGTATCATTTTCACACTCGAGTTATATATTTGCATAATGAACTAATTAATCTCTCTGTTCTATATTACAAAGCATTTTGCGTTTGTCTAAAATCAAATTTCTTTGGATTTGATCTAGAAAAATATGCTAAAGGTATGTAACCTATTGGTTGCAGTGAACTGAGTAGTACCCTAAGGTCTTGAGTTCAAATATCCATATGAGCAAATATAGCAGCACACATAATGTTTTATCACACACATCCTCCGTTAAAAAAAAATACCGTTTAGCTATGTAACTACTTCTAGGGTTCATCAAACATTCGAACCGTTTTGGGTGAGGTTACCGTCATCCTACGGTTTGGTGATTATCGCGGTAACCGTGAAAATCGTGTGGTTACCGCGAAGTGTGGTTTCAAAAACTAAAATAGTTTGGGCACATGATAACCACGATAACCGTATGATTTTGTAAACCCTAATTACGTCTAGATACATAGTTAGGGGTTGATTTTTTCTAGGACGGGGAGTAAAATATATTTATGAGTTGTGCTGGGCCAAAACTTAAATTAGGATGGGCACATACGCTTTGCACGAAGTGGGCCGATGTCCAAGGGTTAGTGGGCTATATATTGGTTCGGATAGGATCCGGTCCGGTCACAGTTTGATCAGCACTTCCACCGTTCCACAGTTTCACCTTCTTTCTACACTTGATCGAATCAGAAGTTCAGAACGTGTGCACGCGCATAGTCACCGGCTTGTCTTCGACCAATGTTATCGAGCTGTCAAGCCAAAGGCACGGTGAAATAGAGTATATGCACTCGCATCAACTTGCAGTGGTAGAAAAGGACAACACCTCTCGAGACTCGAAGCAGTTTATGAGCTTCCTCCTCGTCGTCGTCAGGCCATTCTAGAGTTCCAGCAACAGTAGCGCGATGATGGATGTGAATTACAGTTGACAATGAGAATTGGCAAACAGTTGACTATGACAATAGGCTTCCAATGAGCAGCACATCGTTAATTAGTTTTTGTTACTGTGTTGGCCACTGCCGACGTCCTAGGATGACAGCTGGCTATGGTATGTACGGTCTAGTAACTGTTCAGTAAGAAGGCAATGTATCAGGTGCACACAGCCCATTAGGTGCACACATGCACTCGTGCAACGGCATCCCTCCGATCTCAATCCAAAGGCTAGCATCCTGGTTAAGGAATTTTGCAAAAAAACGCCCGCCTACCGTAAGTTTGTAAAAAAATCCCTGACGAGGCTTTTGTCTTCTCCATCTTCGTATGTAAATCTTCATCTCTGTCAAGCAATGAAGCAACTGAACGGGGAAGCCCAGATCTGAAACAGGCAAGAACAAAAACAAAGAATCAAGCAGCAGGTGGCGTACATGTTCTCTCGAAAATCAAATCTGTAATTTCTCTCATGATCTCATCTCCCAAGCTGGCCTTGTAGGTGGCCGACGGTAGCCACATCGGCAATGGCAGCGGTGCAGCGGCTGCATGGCTGCGGAAGCATCGGCAGCGGTGGAGGCGTCAACAACCAGAAATCAAGCACCTACACCTCCAAAATCTCTGTTTTCGCTTGAGACAAGATAGAATCGGTGGAGAAGGAATGCATGGGGAAGGGAATCCGAGGAGTCGAAGCTTCGTGCCGCCGCAGAAGGACGATCTCCATCGATCTGTTCGATCGTGGGATGGATAACTAAAGGTCAAGGAGTCTTGTGCAAATGTACATGCAAGCGGTGGGCGTATTTTTGCAAAATTGCTCCACCTGCTTTATACCCTTTGGATTGAGATCGGAGGGATGCCGTTGCACGAGTGCATGTGTGCACCTAATGAGCTGTGTGCACCTGATACATTGCCCAGTAAGAAAAGCTTACGGGAAACTATTCTAATCCCTTATGGGATGTTCCTTTATTTGCTCAAAAACCATCTAAACGGTTATGAAAAATTCTGAAAAAATTTGACAACATTCATACAACACATATATACAACTCCACAAAATGTTAAGTCCAAACTCAACTCACACGTCGAGATATAAAAAAGACAAATTCAGCGTATGAATAGTAGCATACTGTTTATATCTAAATTTGTCTTTTTTGTTTCTCGATGTGTAGATCGAATTTGAACATGAATTTTGGTGGACTAGTAGGTATCATTATACTCTACATTATCAATTTTTTTTAGAATTTTTCATAACTATTTGCATCAAATTTGGAAGAAAAAGATATATGAGGGGATATCCCCTCGAGGGATTAGAATCCACTCCCAAAGCTTACAGTTGTAGTACTCTGTTTAACATTGGAGTTCTGGCTTCGAGGTGTGTACTTGGCCAATAGAAATTTTCGATACCAAAGACTAGCCTGAATTTTTAGTTCTTAAAATTTATCCTAAAATATTATCTTTTCAATTAATCGTAACCTTCTGCTACTTAATTTTTAATTTTGATACTGTTTTTATCTTTCGAACAAAATCACTTGTTTCATTTTACTACTTCCTTAATATCTGTATCGATGGGAGTAGTAGAATACCCGTATGGAAGGGAGTAGTATAGCAGTTTAATTTATGAATAAATATTTATATATATATATATGTTCTTAGTGACTAAAAAGTTAACGTTGAAAAGAAACTGCATTAACAAAACATCAAAAATTAAAATTTGATGCAAATAGTTATGAAAAATTCTGAAAAAAATTGATAATGTAGAGTATAATGATACCTACTAGTCCACCAAAATTCATGTTCAAATTCAATCTACACATCGAGAAACAAAAAAGACAAATTTAAATATAAACAGTACGCTACTATTCATACGCTGAATTTGTCTTTTTTATATCTCGACGTGTGAGTTGAGTTTGGACTTAACATTTTGTGGAGTTGTATATATGTGTTGTATGAATGTTGTCAAATTTTTCCAGAATTTTTCATAACCGTTTAGATGGTTTTTGAGCTAACGAGGAAACATCCCCTCAAGGGATTAGAATAGTTTCCCGTAAGCTTTTCTTACTGAACAGTTACTAGACCGTACATATGTTTACTGGGCGGCAAGTACTTGTACTTTTTCAATCGTTACAAAAGCTTCAATTTCGTCCAATAGCATTTTCGCATTTCTTTTTTTAATCCTTTTTCTATATGCAGCTGGTAAGTTGCTAACTCGTCGAAGGTTCATCATCTTTCTGTAAGTTGCCGTAGTTGGGTAAAGTTTCCTTTTACTTAACCCCAAACTACGTCTTGGTGTAACCTTGCAAGCATTTGAAGTTTTTCAACTCCAGTGCTTCAATTTCAACAATACAAGAGCAATAGTTAGCCAAATACAGTTCTCCAGTATGTAACTCTGTATATTCTGACAGAGAAAATGTCCATGCTAGATAGTCATTATGAACGAAGAGATTTACACGATCATGCATTGATGCGTATGCCCAAGCACGCAAGTGGTTAATGTCATGTGGTATAGTGCATCTCTTTAGTAAAGTATCAGGCGTTGACATGAACACCTGACGGAGCAAGTAGCTAGTCTCCTTATTCTGTAAAAACGACTCGACTGACGAGCCGTGGACTTCATCTTCATGTGCAAGCTGTGCATTTTATGTAATTTGTGGCCGGGCACGTTTTGTCAAGTGCATGCCTAGTTAGATCAACGCTAGTCAACTGGCACTGGGTATCTAAAAAAATACACAACTGGATGATCATAAATTACACCTGAAGTTCAAATGGGGTCGCAGAGAAAGGCCAAACTTCATTGTCTCGCAAAACATCTCTTCTATGTTATGTTCAGTTCTAAGCAATTCTCTTTTGAAGGAAAGTTCCAAGTTCCAAGTAGGCTCACTACTTAAAAAAAAACATTTTTAGAATTAGGTGGGCAGGCCGCCCTAACAAAACGGCCGCAAAAAATGTAGCCATTTCCACATGCAGGTGTGCTAACCAAGCAATTGTGCAAATGTTTTCCACGGGTGACCAGCTTAACCAAACTGCTTGCAGCCTTATGGGGCTATCTGCGCAGGCGAACCACTTAAACGTCCACATGTGAAAACATGTATATTTCTATAGGTGATCACTTTAGGCTAGTGAAATGCAGAAAATTCAGTTTTATGAGTGGTCGGTGAACAGACATATCTCTTTTGTCATGTTGCACAGACAGTTGCCCTTATGGACAACATGTATAGTCAATTTTTTTAGACTTTTTTTATTTTTAAATTTTATTAATAGACTATTCCAAAAGGTATTTCTGAAAACTGAACCTTTTGGCCACATCAGCCGAGTGGCTGGCGTGTCCAAACAATATTGTGTGTGGCGTGACAGAGTTATTTGGCTAGTCTGGCGTGGCCAAAAGATTCAGATTTGAAAATACTTTTTCGAATGGTCTATTAATAAAATTAAAAAAAATAAATAAGTCTAAAAAAAATTGTACAGTCCGAGGGGGCATCAACGAAAGTTTGATTTTTTTTTTCTTATATAATGCTTATAAATGATTGGGCCAATTCAATTTTAACTTAAAGTGATTTGAAGAAGTTTGGGGACACGATCTTACCGCGGTGTCAATAACTAGAGTAATGAACACAACCCAAATTAAAAGAAAAAAAAACTCCCGGACCAGTAGGCTGAGTTTAAGGAGAAGGGGATAAAGAAGATTGGGAAGATACATAAAACGAGGTGAGCTACTAGTGCATGATTAATTGAGTATTAATTATTTTAAATTTCAAAGATATATTAATACGATTTTTTAAAGCAACTTTCCTATAATTTTTTTTTTTGCAAAAAACACACCATTTAGGAGTTTGGGAAGCGTGCGCGTGGAAATCGAAACAAACAAACTCACTTTCACCTCTCCTAGAATGCAGCAAAAGCACAACTTCAAAACATCATGTAGCAGTAGAGTATATGTTCAATTTAATTTGGAATTACAATGCAAGTTTTCCGGTAAACCATTTTAAGCACTCGAGTGGACGCCCACCTATTTTTTGCATATCAATTCAATGGTTATGAAAAAATTTTCAAATTTTTTTTGATAAGATAGATTAAATATGAAATATATCACTTCACAAACATACAAGTTTAAATTTAAATTCTACAAGTTTTTTAGAAAATAACAAATTTAATTATGAGTATATACGTATACTAGTTAGAGTTTAGTTTGTCATTTTTATTACAACTTGTAGAAATTAAACTTGCATATTTGTTGAGTGGTATATCACATATGAAACTATGTTGTAAATTATTTTAAAAAACTTTTTAATAACTATTTAGTCAATATGTAAGAAACAGGTAGACATAAACAACAAGAAGATTAAATTAGGCCCTGTTTAGATTCCAACTTTTCTCTTCGAACTTTTAGCGTTTTTTAGATCAAAGGCTTCACACCTGGCTTTACTGAGATAAAGCGTAACAAGGTAACTTCTAACTTTTCCGTCACATCGAACTTTAATACACACAAACTTACAGCCTTTTTATCACATCGTTTCAATTTCAAACTTTCAATTTTAACGTGGAACTAAACACAACCTTAATCTCCAAGTTTTCCAACCATCAGGAGGCTCTGGCTACATCATCATAGTCATAGATGGAAACCAGAAACAAGCTGGAAACTTCTTCGGTCAAACAGGCGCTAAGCTATACAGTATATTGCTTATATGCAATTGACGTGACGCTCCTACTGTTTGGTCAAACAATTAAATAGATACATAGTTGCATGATGCATACTTCTTTGCTTGGCAAACCGTAACAAGTGTGACCACGTAAAATACGTACACGGTCATTGCTAGCTGTTCTCGTGTGCTGATTTTTTTTTCCCTTTAGAAACGAAGCCTGTGTTAATCTCATCACTTGAAGCATTGCACTATAAATAGGCTGTGTTGATAGAACTCTTCCTGCAAATTCTCAACGTGAACGTACGCAGTACGCTCTAGCCTCTAGCATAACACACACATTGACACACATAGCACAAGCTGACAGCAATCCACTGAACGATTAGCAACGTAGTACACATACATACACGACATGAAACCGTCGCTTCTTCTCCTTGCTCTGCTCGCCACGTTCGTCGTTGCCATTGCCAATGCCGATGACTACACCACTGCCGCGCCAGCGCCAAGCCCAGAGGCAGAGGCAAGCCCGCCGTCTCCACCGACGGAGGCCAGCCCGCCGCCGCTTGCGCCGCCACCGTCGGTTACAAGCTCTCCACCACCGCCGGCGGCCGGCCCTCTGATGCCTCCGCCACCGCCACCGCCGTCGGTCACAAGCTCTCCACCACCACCACCACTACCACCACCACCACCACCACCGGCGGCCAGCCCTCCGCCTCCGCCACCATCACCGCCACCGCCGTCGCCGGTTAAGAGCTCTCCACCGCCACCGCCGGCGTGGTCGCCCGTGACGAACGTGAACGACTACACGATCCAGCAGGTGGGGAAGTTCGCGGTGCAGAGCTACTGCCTCAACACTGGGGCGAAGCTGGTGTACGTGAACGTGGTGAGCGGGCAGACGCAGCCGTGCAGCGGCGGCGGTAGCAACTACCAGCTGGTGATCAACGTCGCCGCCGGCGTGAGGACGGCGCAGTACAGCGTGTTCGTCTGGGGCATCCTCGGGACAACCACCTGGAAGCTCTGGTCGTTCACGCCCAAGAACTGATCGATCGATCATGGCAGCTAGGCACACGTTGAGTGTGGCCGTACGTAAACGTACGCGTCAAACTCAACAATGTGTTGGCTGGGCTACGTCGTACTTAGAGAGATATGATGACTGGGTGTTTGTATTTTGCCTTGGTTGTTCATTTGCTGGAGTCTGGAGTCTCTGTACGTTTTTTGTTCAGCGTGGAGTTGTTCGTGTTTACCCGTACCCTGCAATGCTGCAACGATTGGGTGGCAATTTTGTTCATCGTCTCAACGGCGATTGAGTGCTGTTTTTTGCGCGTTCGTTAAAAAAGAGGCGTTTTTTTTACTGACGATCGATCATTCGATCGAGCGTGACTGCGTGACTGCGTGAGGCCGCGAGTCGTGAGTCGATTCGAGTTTTTAGGCCTCGTTTGGCATGGGCTAAATCCGGCCCAGCCCATACATCTGTCGTACGGGAGGCCTGGGCACTTGGATGGGCCGGACTTGAGGGCCATCAAACGAGGCCTTGAGACAAACCCAAGTTTGGCGTGGGCGGAGATGCGGATCGGCGTGACCTTGCGCAGTTTCGCGGGTCCGTTGGATCGATGGAATAGCGCGATGTTCGGTGTGTACGGGTATGTTAGACAGAGATCCAACTTCTAAACTTAGTTCAGTAAGTAGTTTAGTCTGGATTAGAATTGTAGAGCAATCTAAATCTAGCTTTACCTCTCTAATTTATTTTGTAAGAGCTCGTTACCTAACGGGCCGTTCTCATTTTAGGTAAAGCTGTGATAAACAAGCCTTATACATACTCCACTAGATTCATGGGATCGGGGTGTGTGTCTCATCACACACACATGGCTCCAATAGCGCAGCAGTGTTCCTATACACGACCACATTCACACACAAAAGATCTATATATCTCAATCAACCTCATGCAAAGGAAAACATCTTACTACTACTATTATGTTTTCTAGAACTTAGCAGTAGGTCCCCTCCGTTTTAGTTTATAAGACGTTTTAACTTTGGTTAAAGTCAAACTGTTTCAAGTTTAACTGAGCTTATAGATAAATATATTAATATTTATAATACTAAATTAGTTTCATTAAATCAATAATTGAATATATTTTCATCTACCTCCGTTTTAGGTTATAAGATTTTCTAGTATTGCCAGTATTCATATAGATGTTAATGAATCTAGGCACACATATATGTCTAGATTCATTAATATATATATATATATGTAGGCAACGCTAGAAAGTCTTATAATATAAAACGAAGGAAGTAATAAATTTGTCTTGGGTTGAAAATGTTACTACTTTTTTCTATAAACTTGGTTAAACTTTTTTACCAAAGTCAAAATATCTTATAACCTGAAACGGAGGGAGTAATAGAGCCAGTGGTGTATCCAGAAATAAATAACAGTGGGTCTGAGTAAACAGTCCCCTCCTCCCATTTATATATGCTAAAAATTTTAGTGGAGTTTTCGTGGGGCTCTCATAATCTTCACGCTGATAATGGGGGCTCGAGACCCGCCACCCCATACTGGATCCGTCCCTGAGTAGAGCTGCTTGGTAGGCTGAAAACTGCGGCTACGACTGCCACTAGGACGCAGCCTTGTGTGTGTGGCACTATTGGTGCTGGCTGCAGCGCATCAGCAGAACAATCTGTTGAACAACCCCAGTACTATGTTAGATCTGTCTGACTTGCTGAGTTGGGCATGTTTAACTCGCTGCTCGGTCACCGCGGTTCGGTACTTGGCAATGGCAAATTGGCAATGTATATATAAGCATCCAATTAATGCGAGTACGTCGGGTGGTGCATCAAATTTTATCTTGGGCTCCAACTTGTGCGTTTGAGTCTTCGCCGTCGGCCCTTACCCGCGTGCGGACAAATGCCGGACCGGACTGTGCGTGTCAACGGGCGTTAATCCAGTTATATCGTCGATCTGACACTCGTATTGCGGCTCTTCTCTCGAATTAATCGGCGTCGGCGATCGATGAACACAGGTACGACTTGGCTGTAGACTGAGCTGGACTGGCTATATGTAATTACCATGCCCTTGTCTAGACGTCCAGTTTAACAACTTGCCGATCGATGTGGTCATGGAGTATATAATATAAGTTCAGAACTACTCTCAATGTCGAATGACAGCTAGCTAGCTTCGTGATCATATAAGTTGATGCATTTATTCTCTCTGTAATATTGTAATTCAGGTCAAATTAATAACTAATCAAAATTCAAACAGGTTTTTGAAGGAAACGATGCCAGCACACGTAGCACGTTTCATGCAGGAAAACATTTTCTTCTAGAGACTGCAAGAAAACAGTTTCTTAGACCGTGTGCATGCAGAAAAATTTCGGGACTTCGGTACATGCCAAAAAAATTCATGCATTATTCGATTTCTGGTCGTTGATGAACCGGGATCGATATTGGCATGTGTATATTCAGCTATGCTACATATAGCCGCTTAATTTCGTCAAAACTCAGTAAATTTGTAGAAAACATAACAATATTTTCAGAACTAAACAAACGTATTATTTAAATATATTTAATGCTAGATTTAATCAAACTAAGTTAGATTTTTGGATTTTTAGATTTGCTAAATTTTTTCTAAATTTGATTAAACTTAATAATGTTTGACTAGAGAAAAAGTGACAGCGACTTGCGATATGAAACGCATGGAGTAGTATTGTTGTGTTAATAGTTGACCGATACTCAAATTAATTAAGCAGTTAAATATTAATTATAGTTATGAACAGAGTGAGTATATGTATATTAGTACGAGCTTCCATGTTGAAGTTCTTTCTGTAAAAGTGATGATCACGATTTTCTTGTCGTTCTAAGTCAAATAGTGTCCTAAATCTGTCCTAATCAAATATTTTTAGATTTGACCATCATTTTTTTAGAAATTTGTGTAGTTTAAAATATGAATTATAAATTATAAAAATATTTGGTGAATCTAAAAATATAAATCTTATTATGTTAAACAGTTGATATACTATACTACAACTAGGGTACGATATAGCTAAAATACATCTAACGTAGTTAACTTTTTACTGCGAGAGAAATCATCGTACTATAGCACTAAAACTTTTACTATGACTACTAGGTAATGAAAAGGTGCAGGAATGAATGTTCGGGGGTGATTTTTCTGGCATTAAAGATTTTACTATGCTACCTCATAATAAAAAGGTATGGGAAGAGATATTTCAGCATGATATAGGGCTTGTTCGGCTGGCCGATACAGCCGCTGCACGTAGCCGTAGCTGCTGCAGCTGTAGACACAACACATTGTTTGTGTTGGCTGCACAACAGTGAAGTTGAGTAAAGCCGAATAGAGCCATAACTCGTGGTAACAATTTTACTGTGTGAGGAGCGTGTCGACGTTTGATGTCGCGATTCCGGTATTTACATAGTATGGGGATCGTTGGGACTAGGGTATATGCGAGACTGAGGTAAAAGAGATGGAGACAGAGATTTTTATACAGGTTCGGGCCCCTGAATTGTCAGGTAATAACCCTACATCCTGTTGGCTGAAGCCGGTATTGCTCTTATTCACCATAATCACACCAGTACAATATTTGGGGTAGCCTATCTAACTGTTGTTGACATGGCGGTCTGAAGGTCTGACTCGTAGTCGACAACAAGGTAGTCTTCCTCCTCGAGTTCGTGCCCGGCGAGATCAGAGATAGCGCTTTCGTCTCTCCTGACAGTATCCGGAGACACCGTAGGGGACTAGCCTTACTTATCCCTGAAGTCGATATCCAGCGTCTTGTCTTGGCATATGTTGGCTTGTATGTTGATCTTGTGTCTTGATCTATTGTTTCGTGTCTTCTATGGTGGATGTGTCCCCTCTCCTCCTAGGGGTCTTGTATTTATACCCATAGGTGTCCCCTTGTCCAAGTAGAACTAGGGAAACCAATATGGATACAATCCGAGTAGTACTTGTCGTTTCCATGTAGAACTCTAGTCGTCTTTCCTTATCCGGAACTCTCTCCATATGCGAAGGTTGCTTCCATATAGGATATGGTATGTGGTGGGTCCTACCGAGATTTAGTCAACTATTATGAGGTATGTGGTATCCATAACCCTAACAGTAGCCCCCGACTTCGATGCAAATGAACGAATTCATATTCTCAACCGTGCGCAGTCCTTGGAGTAACTGTTATCGAGCTAATGTGATCGTTCTCGGTGAGTTCAGAGATAACGTTAGACTTCCTTTATCAGCCTTGTGCGGGCACCTAAAGGGTTTGTCTAAGTCAATCTCCAACGTCAACCAATAAAGTACAGAGCATACGACTAAGTCTCCCGTCTTGCTGTAATCGAGAATTTGGATTGAAGTCAAGAAATTTTATCTCGGCGGGTACACCATCTCTTCATTCCATATTCCTCGTCGAGATCCACCAACCGTTCTCGAGTAATCGAGTAGGTGTAGAGTCTGCGACGGAGCCTTGTCAACATTTGTCGTACTCGCCTTAGTAGATCTTGGTGTAGAACCATAGAGACATGGAGCCTTCGATAATGTCGAATAGAATTTTCCTAAAATCAATACTCAGAAAAGAATATTAGATAAAAATAGCCCCTGAGCGAATGCTCAAAGGGTGACATGTTATAATATGTATGGAAAACCGAAAATGAATTAAACTTACAGACCAATGTTCTGTATATGAGCGTCTACTCTTTTACCGACTTCGATCAGTCAGTTTGTTGAGTTATACACTCTCCCTAGCCCCCAGCCTTGTCGTTGGAGAATCGTTCTCAGAGAATAAGGCTCTTGGACCTTTGACCTGCCTCGGTTGAACGAGCACTGATCCTAGCCCCTAGCCGTGAAGTTAGAAAACCCAATTTCCGATTACACGGCTTGGTTAATACGCACGGCGAGAACTCTTACACGACCAGATCTTACATGGTCTTTTGTCTCTACAGGATCCGACAAGGCCTTATCCGCTCTGGGCGTCCCCAGCCGAAGTTCTCTTAGGTTCCTCAGAGGCCTTGTCAAGACGGCGTAAAGGGACATGAGGATAGGTTTCAACGCTATGTGTCATCTGGGTAAGGAATCTCTGGGTAAAACACTTGGTGATATTGTGTACCTGATATCAGGGGCGGAGCTAGAGCAAAACAGAGGGTGGTGCCACTTGCTTAATTTACTCTACTTTAGATCGAGTTTAAGCTGATACGGGTGCCTAAGTTTGTATTGAGGGGGTGCATACATGGTGAAAATAGATGAGGTATAGCTAAAATATTTTCTTAACCGGGTTCCTGGGCACCCCCCTAACATATACTACCTCCGCCCCTGCCTGATATCAACTTTGTTGAAGTAGAGGTAATAGCAGAATCGCTACACCTCTGGTCAAGAATCAGGTAGTAGTTGTAACTCAACCACTAGAAGTAAATGTACGAGAGATCGCTACAATTGACTGGTTGAGAACCAATGAGTAGGTGTCTCTCGATCATTTGAAGTCGTGGTGTGAGGACCGCTGCGTTATTGATGTAGTCGTACCTCAACCATCTGAGGTTGCGGTGCGAGAGATTGCTACGTACTGGTTCGAGGACTAGCGAACGTGTAGAATCATCTCTCGAACACCAATGGAAGTTGCGGTGTGAGAGATTGCTACGTACTGGTTCGAGGACCAGCGAATGTGTAGAATTATCTCTCGAACACCAATGGAGGTTGCGGTGCGAGAGATTGCTACGTACTGGTTCGAGGACCAGCGAACGTGTAGAATTATCTCTCGAACACCAATGGGGGTGCTAGAGTTGGTTTATTACATGTGCGTCTCATGTGGCCAGCATGACTCACGCACCCAACTTATAGCATATCCGGATGTCCGTTCACAATCATGTCGGGTGATCAAGTCGATGACGTTCGCGAGAATTATCCGTTAATGACCTTTTCTCGAGTAGTAGTCCAGCCATGGCCGGTGCTATGAGATAGGTCGTCGGCCTTCGTTGGTAGGTTGGGCGCGACGACTCTACATTTGTCGAGACCGTTCTCGATAATGCGGTGTACTTGACCACAACCTACTCGAGTGCTCAATTGTTCCTGAAAAATATTTTCTAGAAGACGAGACATATAGCAGAGAATATCGAGTATGTACTCAAAAAACTGCATGGATCTTCTAGCATTATCAGGATATAACGAGCAGAAAATGTCAGACATTATGTAGACTGTAAACAAGCATGATTTATACAGAAGAAGACAGAGCGAGCTCCCAGCGTTAGATCGTAGTCGATATAACATCGGGGACACCTGCGCAACAGATATTGTATAAAAAACATGCTCTGGGTAAACATAATAAATTATTGATCTGACAATGCTGTATGATCTGAATAGATACGATAAATTGCATATAAAATATTGCGTACCTTTGTAGATACATGCCGGATGTATCTACGAAATTAGTAGATCAATTTGAAAAACCAATCTACCAATTACCTTATTGCGTACTCGTTTGACGTCATATGATCTGACATCCTTTGGTACGTCGCGTATCTTGAAGCTTGGATGATCTCGATAGACCAAGTTGTCGATGACGATGATGGTTCCGATCTAGTCGGAAGATGTACTTGGACAGGTTGGATCTCCCCACAGCCAAAGTCATCGAGTAGCTTATTGTTGGAGAATCCCTCTTGAACCCATCTCGTCGAAATCCTGAAGCACCAAAATGCCCCTACCTGGCACGCCACTGTCGACGTTTGATGTCGTGATTCCGGTATTTGCATAGTATGGGGATCGTTGGGACTAGGGTATATGCGAGACTGAGGTAAAAGAGATGGAGACAGGGATTTTTATACAGGTTCGGGCCCCTGAATTGTCAGGTAATAACCCTACATCCTATTGGCCGAAGCCGGTATTGCTCTTATTCACCATAATCACACCAGTACAATATTTGGGGTAGCCTATCTAACTGTTGTCGACATGGCGGTCTAAAGGTCTGACTCGTAGTCGACAACAAGGTAGTCTTCCTCCTCGAGTTCATGCCCAGCGAGATCAGAGATAGCGCTTTCGTCTCTCCTGACAGTAACCGGAGACACCGTAGGAGACTAGCCGTGCTTATCCCTGAAGTCGATATCCGGCGTCTTGTCTTGGCGTATGTTGGCTTATATGTTGATCTTGTGTCTTGATCTATTGTTCCGTGTCTTCTATGGTGGATGTGTCCCCTCTTCTCCTAGGGGGTCTTTTATTTATACCCAAAGGTGTCCCCTTGTCAAGTAGAACTAGGTAAACCAATATGGATACAATCCGAGTAGTACTTGTCGTTTCCATGTAGAACTCTAGTCGTCTTTCCTTATCCGGAACTCTCTCCATATCTGAAGGTTGCTTCCATATAGGACATGGTATGTGGTGGGTCCTACCGAGATTTAGTCAACTATTATGAGATATGTAGTATCCATAATTCTGACAGAGCGTGTTCAAGTTACTGAGCATGTTAAGTGCATTTTAGTGCATCCATGTTAAACCATATGAATTTATAGTAATTAATGGTCAAATATATAAATGTAATGTTTTAAACTTAGGAGGAAGTGAGAAATACCAATTATTTGAAACGGAGGAGTAACTAGGATTAACTAGCTTAATCCTGTCTGACTAGTTGAAATGCACTGGCTACTGTCTTGGGGGGTTTTCGGTTTAGGGGTGGGGGAAAAAATTCAGTGTTTAGTTCCTAAAAAAAATTTTAACGTATACAGACACACATTTAAAATATTAAAAATAGACTAATAATAAAACAAATTACAGATTCTACCTATAAACTGCGAGACGAATTTATTAAGTCTAATTAATACATCGTTAGTAAATATTTACTGTAGCACCACATTGTCAAATCCTAGCGTAATTAGGCTCAAAAGATTCGTCTCGTAATTTACATGCAAGCTGTCCAATTGAATTTTTCGTCTATATTTAATACTCCAAATATTTGAGGTGAAGGGATTTTTTGAAAGTTTGAAGGAAACTAAACACGGCCCAAGTATGGCTTGAACTGAAGTCTGAACTCGGGAGATCAGCTCGTCACCTTTCTGCTCGAAAATAAATATAAATCACCGGCGTACCTTAGCTTAGTCCTAGTAATTAAATGTATACATGTTAGGCACGATGTTGGGCCGTGTAAATGCAAGTTTTTAACTGACAGTATTGACCGTACGCGGTAATTGTTTGAAACTTGATTTGAACGTTTTGCATATGTACGTAGTACGTGTATTATAATTAACAACGAAATGAGCAGTCAGCTACGAGTGCGCTAATTAACAATATGAACTCGTATGTACTGGGTCTAATAAAGTCAATCTTAACCTCTTGTTTTCTCTGCAATTGCATCTTGCTGGCCATACCGCTGCTACGTTAATTAGCTGGAGTAGTTTGTTCAGTCACTCCACTATAAATATGCCACTGCAGTACTGCACAATTAAGCTCACAATCTCACTGTCACAAGTGCAATAGAGCATTAGTAGGCAGCCATAATTAAGCATAAGCTGCATACACATACAAAGGCACGACATGAGGCCGTCATCCCTTAGCACCGTAGTCCTTTCTGTCATATTCACCGCTGCGTTGCTTGCCGTTGCCAAAGCAGATGGCGGCAGCGTCACGGCCGCCGCCGCGGCGCCGCCGCCGGCGGCGTGGACGGCGGTGGCGAACGTGAACGACAAGAGCATCCAGCAGGTGGGGCAGTCGGCGGTGCGCATCTACGGGCTGAGCACGAACAAGACGTACCTGCGGTTCGTGAACGTGGTGAGCGGCCAGACGCAGCCGTGCAACGGCGGCTACAACTACCGCCTGCTGGTCACCGTGGCCGGCCCGGGCGCCACCACGGCGCGCTACGACGCCCTCATGTGGGGCATCCTCGGCACCACCAACTGGAAGCTCTTGTCCTTCACTCTAGCAGCCAACTGAATCCAGTGATCGCGATCGATGTGTGTCATGTATGTGTAATGTGTGCGTGCAAACCCCTGCATATCAGACTATTGTTTTAAGAGAGGCTTAGAGCACTGTGTATGTGCATGTTAATTTCATGTATATTCTAGTGCTAGTTGTTAAATTCTCGTTTGCATTGAGCACATCACGCATATGAACGTTTGAAGTACTGAAACAAAAATTCGTTAACGTTATGTTATTGTGTTTTGTCCTTTAATTTCCCCCTTCTTTTTTTCGGTGAAGCTGGTCACCAATCGATTTTATTAGATAAGAGAGCAAAGTGTTACAGACGCAGCTAGCACAGGGACGCCGCGGGAACAAAGTGCCACTGCCTGAAAAATATGCCCATTCTGTTCTTCCAAAATTTTCCAAGATAAGATTATTACCACTGAATCCATCCTCTTCTGCCGTGGCTTGTCAAGCTGCTTCCTCGTAGATAACTAGCCGTGTCTAGATTTGATCTGTATGTCCAGCTGGGGTCCAGCTTGGGCCTGCCCTCAGGCCCGCTGTGGACTTTGGAAGTGGAAATGTGGAACAAACGGGCCTCGATCACAAGGCCATGAACTTCAATAGCTAGCTGTAGATGTCGGTTAGTTGTAGATGTTGTACACATGCACACATGGACTTGTAAATTTCCTGCGGGTTTCTTTCTAGTTAGGGCTTAATCAATTAGCATGTGATTAGATCCCGACTAAGGAGATAAGTTAAGCACCACCGGGCTATAACTGGAGCATAAATGCAGAATCGCGTCTTAAGAAATTAAATCAAATTATACCTAATAAAGTCGTCTGCGCTCTGGAAATCGTTAGGCATGTTCGAACCAAAGTGCTCGCAGTGATCCTAACTGACATATTGACCGTATTCGCGCGCGGTACGCTCGATCAGTTGTTTGAAACCTTCAACAAAACCACCAAACACCAATTTAATACTCCCTCCGTCCCATAAAAATTACATTTCCAGCTAATTTAGTATAAAACAGTAGGATTGAAAAATGACCATAATGGCCTTATTTAATGAACCCACTGCATGCACACATTTCATATATACAAATGATTAAAAGGAAGTTTGAGAGAATTAACCCATATAATTAGCATACTTAATTACATGCATTAGCAGCCCAAATTACATGCTTTAGAGCCAAATGGATTTGGCACCAAAAATTTGCTGCTCGTATTAGGAATCTTATCTAGATCAATCAATTTGCTGGGCCACACATGGCTACAAATACAATTTTTTTGGACAAAGCTTTGGAGCTAGAAATGCAATTTTTTTTGGGACGGAGATAGTATTAAAAGGATTTGCATTTGCATTTACATTTAGTACAGGCGAACAAATTAAAGTATGATTGTTGTCTAATTAATTAAAGCTAAAATTTGTCAACGCTACTAATTAATAACCGTGTATGTTCTAGCTGTACGTCTGAGACAAGGCACGATCGTACACCACTATAAATACTAGGTCACCACACAAACTAGCTCTCAACTCCAACACGTCCTAATCATCTCGTACCCTCACAATTAGCACTACCCGCTCTAGGTATATACGTACTCGCGACATGAGGCAGTCGTCCCGTCTTAGCATTATAGCTGTCGTCATTTCTGTCACCTTGGTTGCCATCACCAACAACGCCGACGTCGCGCTAGCAAGCTCGCTGCCGCCGGCGCCGCCAGCGGCGGCCGCGGGGTGGACGGCGGTGGCGAACGTGAACGACAAGAGCATCCAGCAGGCGGGGCAGTTCGCCCTGTGGATCTATAGGCAGATCACACGTCTGTATTTTCTGCGGTACGTGAACGTGGTGAGCGGCCAGACGCAGCCGTACAACGGCGGCTACAACTACCGGCTGGTGGTCACCGTGTATGGCGGCCCGAACTGGAAGACGACGCTGTACGACGCCGACGTGTGGGGCATCCCCGGGACGACGACCCACTGGTGGTTCCGCTCCTTCACTCCCAAGCGATCGTAGTGATGATGTGTGTCTCAATCCCTTCTCAATTTCGCTCTGGTAGAATAAAATGTCATTTGTTTCTTATATCAGCTACTCCCTTCATTCTATAATACGGTGAGGGCCTCATCGTTTGGCTTTTTTCGTAATAAGCCAAAACGGCTTATTAGAGAATAAAAATGAATTTGTTAGTAAAATTTTTATATATGTGTTCTCGGTGACTTAAAAGTCAATGCTGAAAAAAAAACTACGTTGAAAATATCTCAAAATCAATATCAAAATTAAGTTTGAAAATTCAAATTTTGGCTTTTTCTTTGGCTGAATAGGCCATCCGATGGGAGCCTAACTTTGTAGTACTTAATATATATCATATTCAATACTGCATTGCTATATTAAGTACGAAAGAGGGTAGGAAATCTCATTTTCGTTGAACTATAATAAGGTCGATCATTACGCAAATGTGTACACATCGTGAATATTGGTGTTCTCTTTCTTTGCCCAATTCGAAGAAGATATGTACGGTTTTTCTTCTCTCAACTCGTACTAGATAGCACAGCGGAAGAACATAATTGGGCCGGCGGGCGAGAGGAGAACCGAGAAGGACACGACAACGTGGACGAGCCCAACTCATACTGATCCGGCCCAGCCACACGAAAATCTCGCGTGACCCCGGTTTTGATCCATCGAATCAGAATCGCGGCCGGTTTGGATCCAAAAATAGCGCCGAATCGGTAAAACTTTAGGAGGCGCGCAACGTGAGCTCGCTGCCCGCTCCGCGCCCGTCGCTCCCCATCCAATTCGGCAAATTCCTCATCTCCCCGCGATCTCGCCACCCAGCGCACGCACACACGAACGGCCGAGCACGCGGCCGCCGGCGCCGGCGCATCGGCGGCGGCGTACGTGCGAGGAAGAAGGCCGGCCACCATACCGATCACCATTGTAGCGCCGCAGGAGGTGATAATCTGGGTCGTCGTCGTCGTCACTGCCGACGTACGGCGCCTAGCACCGGCTGCTGGGCGAGCGAGCTCGACCGCGTTCGCGTGAATTAATGGCGGGGTGCCTGTGGCCGTGCGTGACCGGCGGCGGCGCGGCGGCGGACGGGGCGGGGAGCCTGTTCCGGTCGAAGGCGAGGGGCCCCGTGGAGGTGGTGCGGCACGCGCGGGAGCTCCTCGCCTTCCTCGCCGAGAACCACGACGCGTGCGGTGACAAGCGCGACGTCAAACGCGAACACAAGGTGGGTGATACACATTTTTCATGTATCGTTCGCTCGTTCCGTTCCGTTTCAACCGAGAGATGACGAGATATGTCCTAAATTAAAGCCTGATCTGAAAACGCAAAAGTTTAAAGGTTGCATATATCCAGTTGGATGTAGAGGCCAGGTAAAAAAATACACTTCTAAAAAAATAGAAAACACAAACGTGAAAACGTTTTCCAATTTTAACGATATGGAAGTTTTTTATATGACAATTTACCAATGTCGCTTTCACACGATACATCGATGTTTTTCAACTTTTTTTTCGCGAACGTATAAAAAAAATTACACGTCAATATATTAGAAGGTAGAAGAGTTTTTGTTACACAGCACAATCAACCAGATAGGCCTATGCCAGGGGAAGGAGAAAAAAAAACTGCAGGTAGGAAAAAAGAGAAACTACTTTAACATATTATTTTGAACCCCCTTTTTAACATATTATTGATTAAAGTGTTTAATTTTGTCTGCGCATATTCGAAAGCCACATTAATTTCAAACCAGAGATTGTATTAGACCTATTTAGATGGGACTAAAACTTTTTAGTCCCTATCACATAGGATGTTTGGACACTAATTATAAATATTAAACGTAGACTATTAATAAAACATATCCATAATCTTACTAATTCGCGAGACGAATCTATTGAGCCTAATTAATCCATGATTAGCCTATGTGATGCTACAGTAAATATTCTCTAATTATAGATTAATTAGGCTTAAAAATCTTGTCTCGTGAATTAGCTTTCATTTATGTAATTAGTTTTATAAGTAATCTATATTTAATACTCTAAATTAGTGTCTAAATATAGGGACTAAAGTTAAGTCCTTGGATTAAAACACCACCTTATTATTGTAGAATCAATTAACAGCTGAGCCTGTTGCCAATTAAACAGAAGATTTGACTAGAATAACTAGGCATGATTATATTAGTCGCTCTGCTTTCATCAAAATGAGCAGGAACTTAGTATAACAACAAAACAATAAACATATGTAGGGGGAAGTTGTGTTTGTCCAAAATTGTGTTAAGGTTAGACACTACAATTTATACGTTTAATCATTCATATCATCATATATAGGGGGATCTTATGCATTTGTGACTAAATACGCACTTGAACTAACATGTAGATGGTAGATCTAGCCAAAAGCATCGGGGAGATGAAATCCATCCTTTATGGAAATGGCGAGGCAGACCCAGTCGATGAAGCTTGCTCGCAGTTGACGAAGGAGTTCTTCAAGGAGAATACCAATAGTCTTCATCTACTAGTTGTTTGCCTTCCATACATGGACCTGGAAGTATGTCAAAGGGATCCATATATATTTGATATTTTTCAAGAATTTAGATGCTGCATTTTGTTTAATCTAAGTTATTGTTTAAGAAATTCTCTAGATAAGGGAAACCCATATAGGACCATGACCCACTTTATCCTCAAGAAGCTTATCTGCACCAACACATATAATTTAAAACTTCTTATAATTTAAGAGGGTTTTTCTTTCGTTTTTACTCAGACTCAGAAGGATGTCACTCAAGTTACTGCGAATTTGCTAAGGCAAAAGGTAGATTATAGGATGGTTGCCTCTGATTATTTGGAAGAAAACCAGGATCTTTTGGATGTTCTAATGTCTGGGTAAGTAGTCAGTTAGTTCTTCCTTAACCATGCATTTCTATGATATGTTTTTTTCCCTAGGACATAAATGTTATGGACTTCATTCTTCACATTCAACCCATAAAACAGTTATATGATCTTCATTCTTTACATTTACACAACCTGTGTACAGGTATGACAACATGGACATTGCAATACATTATAGTGCAATTCTAAGGGACTGCATACGGCACCAAGTCGCTGCAAGGTAACAAGACCATGATTTACATTACTATTTTTAATTAATTATGAAAAAAATATATACATTTTATTAAAAAATATATATAATATAGCAAGTAAATTTCACAGGACAAAGCATCACCGTTAATATCATGTTTCTTCTTTCTTTATCCAATATATCATTGTTTGCTTGGCGAATTATTTATATGGTTACCAGTTACCACTCACTTTCTCATGATCTTCAATTAATAAACTTCATAATTTTGCAGGTATGTATTAGAGTCTCAGCATATGAAGAAATTTTTTGATTATATACAATATCCAGACTTCAACATAGCATCTGATGCCTTCAAGACCTTTAAGGTGATTATGTCGTCCATCTTGTACTTTTAATCTTCTCCTTGATGAATGACGATTATTCCAAAGGAGAGACTCATCCTTTTCTAGATCATGTTTGTTTATGCTCCCTTCTGCCTTTGTTGGGACTCGTAAACGATTTTAACAGAATATGAGCAATCATCATAGTGTGTTGTCTGAACAAATGTCTTTTGGTGTTGATAATGGCAATTGTGCTCAATTTAACTTTTAACAGGAACTCCTCACAAGGCATAGATCAAGTGCTGCTGAGTTCTTTTCAAATAATTACGATTGGGTAAGATTTCTCATTGCTAGTAACGGAGATGTTAGTATTCATCAACTTCTATTTTTGACCTTTGACAAACCTCCATTGACATATAATTGCAATTCATGTGACAGTTTTTTCCGGAATTTAACTCAAAATTGCTGTCATCATCCAACTATATCATTCGAAGGCAAGCCACTCAGGTACACATTTTTTCTTGCGTTAGCTGTATATTTCACCTAAATTTTACATGATGATTGACTCGAATTTTGATGATTTGTGATATGCACATGATATGTTTTTCAGCTACTAGGAGACATTCTTCTGGATAAGTCAAACACAACAGCAATGGTGCGCTATGTTAGCTCAAAGGATAACCTCATAATACTAATGAACCTTTTAAGGGTAAGATCTCATATCTCATATACCATTTTTGTGTCCTAATCTCAATCTATATTTAAGGCCGTCTATGTTCTTTTTGTTGTTAAAAAATGAAATACAACTTTCAAAAAAAATTGAAATACAACAGTACTGTCGCATCTTGGTTCCTTAATTTTCCTTTGTTCAGTAATCTCGTAGCTAATATGAGTTTATTTTAATATGATATGATGTGTTGTCATTACCAGGAGCAAAGCAGGGCCATTCAAGTTGAGGCTTTTCGCGTTTTCAAGGTACAATTCGTGTTAACGCACGAAAAATTCGTCAGTTTGCAAAACGAATACTGAACATCTTCTTGCATGTACATTCAGCTGTTCACTTGCAATCCGAAGAAGCCACCTGAGATCGTGGGTATACTGGTGACAAACAAGAGCAAAATCCTCAGGTTCTTGGCAGATTTCACAATAGAAAAAGGTAAAGTGTACCTTTTGTGATCACTTCTTTCCATGATAAAATCATAAATCATAAATCAAAACCGGTTTGCTAAGACACTTGCTCTGTTCTTGCAGAGGATCAGCAGTTCGAGGCCGACAAAGCCCAGGTTGTCACCGAGATATCGGCCATGTGATCAAACAACCGGAGAAAGCGTTGATATCCACAGAGAGTGGAGTTCCTCTTGTTTTCGTTTTCTTCATCATAATCTAACCAAATGGAAAGGAAATCAAGCTGATTCTACTGCTACGATGCTTGTGGTTTGGGCCACTTGTCCATTGAACTTGTAACTGGGCCGTTTGCTTGATAGCCTCTACTACTACTAATGTGTGCGCCCTTCCTCTCAAAAAGGAAAAAAAAAGAGAATTTTGTCAGCTCTTCCATCCTGCCACTTGCGCGAGACCGCGACGGGAAAAAAAATATGGATATTTTGGTCAAAGTCCTCCTGTGGGTTCGATCGAACACATGGCAAATCGACAAATTCAGAGAAACCAAAACGAATGGATGAATGATGAGCTTGTTTCAAATCAAAAGACAAAAATTAAGCGGCTATATTTACATCAACACGGTGACCGAGCTGTATCAAAGGAGGAGAGATACATAATAGACTAGTTCCTCCTCCTAATTAACTTATCTTTTTTTTTGAGTAAAAAAGAAGAAGAACAAAAAAGAAAAAACTGTGAAGCGACTAGGCGGAGAAGGCGCCGTCCATGGCGGCGACGGCGGGCCCGGACTTGGGGTCGACGTTGAGCAGCGCGACGTTGACCGTCACCCCGGCGGCGGCGGCGGCGGCGGCGGCGTCGACCCACGAGCTGCACACCTTGATGACGGCGCCGAAGTTCCTCCTGGACTCCGCCGCCGCGCCCTCCTCGCCCGGCGCCCCCCTCTTGAGCTTCCTCTCGAACTCCTCCGTCACCAGCAACGCGATGTCCGCCATGACCAAACTCTCAGACACACTCCTCAAAGCTCAAAGCTCAAACTCGGTGTCGTAGTACGTGTCTGTGGGTGGCTTGTGAAATTCTGTGTGTGGGAGAAGGGATTTTATAGGGGGGTTTGGGTTGGGTTGCGTTTGCGTGGAGAGGAGGCTGGGTGATGGGTGCGGATAAGTCGATGGGCTCGTGGCTTTGGAATGGATCAGTGGATGGGTCGCTGTTGGGTTTTCCTTGTTTACTGGGTGCGCTTTGCCTGTTTTTGCGGACGCGGCTCTGGGTGCGGCCGTACGTTCACGTTGGTTGTTCTAGCGCTTTTTCAATTCCGTTGGCGGGTGGGTCAGTGGCCTCCTGGACCGACACCACGGTCATGGTTCATTCCTGCGTGCGAAACGTTCTGTAGCAAATGGATTCTTTTTTTTTTCCCCTCCTGTTGGTGCCTGAGTAGTACTACATCCTGTCCCAATATACGCGCCGTCGTGGTTTTCCGCACTCAACGTTTCATCATTCGTCTTATTTAAATAATTTATGAAAAATTTAAAAAGAATAGTCTCACATAAAGTATCATTTATGTTTTATCATGTAATAAGAAAAAAATAATATTTTTTTTTAAATAAGACGGACTATCTAAACACGGAAACCTACACTGTACTTATATTGGGATGGAACGGAGGTAGTACTAGACATAAGATTTATTTTATTTTAGGACGAGTGAAATACTACTGCTGCTGTAGGTTATGTTCTTTTCTCCAACAAGAGTTAGATGGAGATTAAGATTTTCGTGGCACACTTTTCAAACTACTAAATGGTGTGTTTCGTGCGAAAACTTTTTATACGAAAGTTATTCTAAAATATCATATTAATCTATTTTTCAAGTTTATAATAATTAAAACTTAATCAATCATAAGTTAATACATTTATCGATACATTTAATATATATATATAATGTAGATAATTCACTATAATAATTTGGTCAATAACCTATTTATTTTTTTTCTTTTCTTTCTTTCAAAATTGTCACAATGATCACTACGGAGTTATGAGTTGTTGGGTGATTGGACACGAAGTTGTAAGAGAGTTTTTTTTAATAATGAAAATGGTATACATTATACATATCCAGCATCTACCGATAAACACACACTAATATTTTTTTATAGTTTTTGATATCGAGTGGTAGGAGAAGCCCCTAACCCCTCTGAAAAAAAATAACCAACTGAATTAAAAGCTAACACAGGGCCATGGCCTCATGGGGTTGAGATAAGTTTTTTTTTTTAATCGTTCGCACAATCGCACGTTACCATCGCACAATCGCATAGTCTTTGGGATGAAAATGACCGTGAACAGTCACATGTTACATGTCGTGGCAGCAGTAGTATATCTTTCCTTTCTCTCTCTTTGCCCAGCGTTGAGCCGTTGATGGAGGCACACACCAGTACACACCACATCGTGCTCTGCTCCTGCTTGTGCTTCCCGTGCGCGTTTGAGTGGTGCAGGCCTCGGTGAGGCAGACAGGTTAATTGTACGTCCCTCATCCTGCTGATTTGTACAATTGTACTACGAGATTTGTGATTGCGAGTTTTCACCCAAGTTTTTATTTTACTTAGGCAACTGGGTGTAAGGGTATAGCGCTATCATTTCCATGTGCAGCCGACTACAAAAACTCTGAGACAAGTGGTCGTTTGTATATGCAACTAACGTGAAAGTCGCCTACGCTTGATGCGGCTCACACTACTGCACCACCGGCCGGCAACAAGGACGAAGTTTGGAGTCAAATCGTTGCGTTCAGAATCAGACGCATTAGTATGTTTAATCAAAATTTTCTCGTTTAATAATGGTTTCAGTTGCAGAATAATTGAGTGAAGATACAGTATGGTTTGCGATGTTGCGAGTGGGAAACGTTGCTGTCTCCCTGCTATTCATGCGCGTGAATGATTACGGGACGAAAAGCACGATGAGAAAACGAAATCAGGGGTCCTACAAAACCAGGAACGCCGCTCAATATAACGGAATAAAAGGTACATATATATGAGAAAACCAAAAATTAAGCAGGGGAAAATAAAACAGAAGAATACAAGGAACCCACGTTAGCTGTCCACGGTTTTGGGCACTCTGGATGTTTCTCCTCAGACAAACCACAGCTTCACATGGTTCTGCAAAAGCAGTTTTGGCTCACTCCAACATTGTGATTTTTCATTTCATCGCGACATCGCGTGCACGACAGAAGAAATATTCTACCTAAGCTCTCAAATCTTTGCCACACTGACACAGTCCAATTTACGAGTGTGCAAGTGTGGGGTTGTTGCTTTGTGCATTTTCCGTGTGATGAGAAAAAAAAATATCCCCTTGCAATTGTTACAGGCCTACAGCTCCGTAAAACCTCAGTATTTTCGGAATAATCCCATAAGCTCTGAAAAAGTACACCACAGTATTTTCGGGATAACCTCATCATAAGCTGTGAAAAAGTACCTCGACTGAAGAAGAGAAATATGCAGCTTGCTCCCACGTCCATGGAAGGGTGGAATCGTGCATGTATTGCCGAGAATTGGGCCCAGCTGGATGCTTTATCTTCGTCGAGCTCTTCAGCACAACATACACCGTACACGATTTGCTGCTTTCCGTTGTAACAGTATTACAGTACAAAAACGAACAAAGATGACGGGTACAGCTCACATCTGAAAGTTGATTGGTACAGCTTAGCACACAGCTTATACATTCTTCAGGAGTTTGATGAGCATGGCAGTTATCTGCACCATCAATAGCTGATCTACATTTCCTCACTGCACTCGGGCAAGGGACGAACTTTTGGAGCTCTTCACTGTATTACTGACTTGCGACTTGGCAGCCGGGAGCTTCTTGTGCACCCAGATCCCGTGTATGATCAGAATAACCAATAGGTTAAAACCCAATAGATAGATCAGGGAAACTTCCAACAATTCTGCAGATATCATAGAATGCCATGGATCTTCAAGCAATCATGCATCAGTCCCTGCAAAGTATGTCGGTGAAAACAGAGACCGCCTCTTGCAGGTAGGATGACCTGTGGTCGTCGGGCACAGGAGCGTTAAGCATCGTCTGAAAGCAGCCCATGTAGAGATCTGGCGTCAAGCCCTCGCCGGGGGAGTTCATTAGTAGCTCGCACAGCTCCTCTGCCATCTTCGAGAAGCATGCCCTGCATACTCAAAATTGAGAACAAATCCTGAGAATAGATTCAAAAAGAAGCCTAGAAAATGCACCAGTATGTGTTGAACTCAAAATAGACATAGTCAGATTGTCCGTGCATGATCGTGTAATGACCATGAATTTCCACACTGGCCATAGTTTGGTTTTGGATTGAAATATATAATCCTGGCAAAATGAAAATAGCTTATTGCAAAACCGGTTACGAATTCACTGTGTTATGTCGTTCGGACTGAGGCTGCTTCACTTTAAACATGAAAAATAAGTGGCAGTAATTTCACGCAGAGATCGATATTTGATTTCTTTTCAAGTTCTGGATCTGTTACAACATAGAATCACATCTTACCTTGCCTCAACAGGTAATTTACTTCCCCAGACTATCAATGAATCATTTAACCGGCCAAAGAAAGTGCTGCATGATTCATTTTTCTTCTCAAGTTGATCCTGAAAGATAAAACAAGGTTGTGTTATCCACAACTTTCAGGAACATGTTGAAACTGTAAAAAACAAAAACTTACTGGATCATCCATGGTACTTTTTTCTTGCATAGAATTTCTTAGAATGAAGAAGTCTATGTATATTCCAGCACTAAGTTCCCAGTCAGCAATTTCAGACTTGTGAACCTCCAAAGAGCTTGTAATGTCCCAGATCTCTTGATGCTTAGCTGAAAAATGGGTTAACAGAACGTCTGGTTGAAAACTCATACCATGATGACAACCATGCAATATTTATCAACACAAGCAGAAAAAAAATCTATAAGACACCTTCATGAAACATATGAACAAAAAATATTTAAACAGAATAACAAAGATATCTGTAAGAAGCTTCATATTATTAGGTTTTGGGGTCAATATAGTTGTACATTTATGTACAGGAAACAAGGCGCAAAACTGAATTAGAGTATTTAGAAAACCTATTTGTTTAGAGTAATGTATGAAAAACTTACATGACAGAAACAAAGAATGAGCAATGGATGTCATGAAAATTGTATGGGCTTTCTTCCAGTTGCCACACAGAATATAATTCTCCAGTGCGCTTTGCTGATCTCCATAGTATTCATTGTAAAGAGCCTGTATAAAGATAATCAGTTACACAAGGTTGAAGTGCAATATTTTCCTGGTAGTGGCATTCTTAAGAATTTGCAATGCTCATTTCACTTTTAAAGCTACATGCATTTCTATCAGAAAATTTGTATAAAACGAAGTTGCTACTCACCAGAGCGTCATGCATCCATTCTACTGGAATACCAAGTTCTGCAATATAAACTCTCTGAGTTTCATCCTTGCTCCATGATTCGCAATATTGTGACAAAATTTCCC
This sequence comes from Oryza sativa Japonica Group, assembly GCF_034140825.1. Classification (NCBI taxonomy): domain Eukaryota; kingdom Viridiplantae; phylum Streptophyta; class Magnoliopsida; order Poales; family Poaceae; genus Oryza; species Oryza sativa. Next base: position 3,872,884 of record NC_089037.1, on the reverse strand, counting down.
TGATCAACTTCTCATGGATGTATGGGGCGTCATCAAGATGAGGCATATGTAGAATGACATAGATAGCCCAATGGCACTTCCCCAGACACAATAATTGGTAAACAAAACTCAAATCTAGCACATGAAGATCATTTGAACTGAAAGCACCGATAGCTTCCAGAATGGAACACTGATGCCAGATCATATGGTAGTCCAAGGGATCATATGAAGATGAGAATGCACTGAACATAGTTTTTAGCATCCCAAACTTCTCGTCTTGATTTGCATGAAGCAGCATTAGATAAAAGGATATGTCAAAGCGGTCACCTGGGGACCATTGAAGTGACTCATCAAGGGGTCCTTCATCTATATATACAGGTACAGGATATGGGACTTTGCCCTCACCAAGGAGCTGGTGATAAGAGTGAATGATAATATCAAGTGATGCATCAGGTGATAGTTGATACCACATTATTAAACCAAGGTACCGTTTCCAGTCAATTGATGAATCTACCAACGCGCCTTGTACATTACCAGAAAGCAACTCATATATCTTTAACCTGTCTTCCTGAATATAATCAAAATCCAGACCATTTGTTTTCCATAGATCCAGTTGCTGAGAAAGGTCAGAACGATTTAGCATTGACCCACCTGCCTGGCTTAGCAAAATTGCCAGTCGAACATCACCCCTAAAGGCAGCAACTTCTGTGGCTGTGTCTAATTGCCGACCAGTCAAAAGCAGAATAATATGTTCCAGATACCTGGCATCATTTAAGGAGCCCGCCTCTCCTTGAACCCGATGACAAACACTGTCCTGTAACCAATTGCTAAAGTCTGCTCTTCTAACCAAAGGGAGTGCTTCAAGGTCTATGGCAACAGTACCTTCTTTCTTATCTAAAATCATCCCCTCCTGGTCCTCATCACCAGTAGGCTCTAACTGGTTACCAGTTGCTCTTTCTGAGAACAAGACCCGAATAAGCTCCCAAACTGTAACCTGGTGCATTAACAGCACACGAGAAGACATAGATAAATCACTGACTTCAAGCTGCCTTTCAATGATGTCAATATAAGATCTGCAAATATCTGGCAACACAAAGCGACTTGCCACAACCTTCTGAAGCTTCAATTTAAACAAGTCAGACTCAGTCTCCAGATATTCATGATGAAGCCTCCTATGGAGATCCAGCGGGTCTGAGAAGCACAGATCAGTCAGCTCCTCCTTAATTTTGTTCTTCTCATCACGTACAACTTTGTCGCCTGCAACTTTCTCTATGTGAATAACAGAAGATAGACCAGTTCCGGGTCTATTGACAAGACTGCCAGAATGTACAAGGATGCCATTTGGTCCCCAACCAACACGAAATGACCTGCCCATAAATAAAGCAGCATCCACAACACAATTGGAATATACGTTCCCAGCCACAGGAGTTTCCTGATCAGATGGCAACTTAAAGCCATCCACCTTGGTCATTCTCACTGGAAATCCCTTGTTTTGCCCAGACATAAGAATACCATGAGAAGATGGGCCATGTTCTGAAGAATTTACACTGTATTCCAGCAGAGCCTGTGGTTCTCTCCTACCAATTACACCAGGTCTCCTGCTGACTTTCAGAGAAGAACCATGCAAAGGAGAGAGAGACCTTAGCCTCAAACCTTTAGCACTTGAGTTCGGTGAATCCACATTCATCTTCTCACTGCTGAAGTATCTCTGATCAGATGGGAATCCATCCTCCATATCTTCATCACCTTCCTCATTGGAGAACATCGTCATCCGCATTTCATGCATCTTTGCAGGGTCAAGCCCAAGATGAGCAGGCAACGAACGTGAAAGCTCCAGCTCATGACCATTTGCAGGTGGGTCTCTTACTTCCGCAATAGGCTGCCGAACAACCACCTCATCCATCACAACATCCTCTTCCTCCTCGTCCACAAGACCGAATCGACTAAAATGATCAACCTCGAACTTCCACCTGCCGCTCGAGTGGTTGAACGAAACGAACCTAGCGCCTTGCTTTCTCGTTTGACACTTAAGCAACTCCCCAAGAGCGCTAGGCTCTGGAAGCACGCTCAAATTCAGCATCAACGTCACTTCTGCTGGCTTATTAAGACCTTGCCCTAAAGGCGGCTTGCTAGCCTCATCCTTGTAAACCTCCACAGAGTGCCTACCGAACTTAACGATCCCATTCAGGTCCATCCCCCTCACATCAGTGTCACCGGGGAAGTGAATTCGCCCATACCCGACCCTCCCGACGACGAAATCCGGGACCCTGCTGCAGTAGCCAGGGTCAGCCGCCTCCCTCTCCACCAGCTCATCGATCGACGGCTTGGTGAAGTAATCGCCATGGCGGAGCACGGGGAACACCGGGTCGGAAGACATGGCAGGCCAATGAGGCAACCGAGACAGAATCAGCAAGCCCTAGCGCCGCCGGACTTCATAGCTTCATGCGCAGCCAAGCCCTTCGCTCCACCAAACCACTCCAGATTCAGATTCTTCTCCTCACTTGGGAAACCAACTGCTGCAAACAAAATCCCCCAACAAACTGCAGGGGGTTCGAGAGGAGGAGAGATTCGGATTAGATTTGAACAAGGGGAATGAACTGCGGGTGGATCTCCGCGCGGAGACTGCGCAGGGGGTCGGGAGGGGAGGAGGGCTACGGGAGGAGAGCGGTTACCTTCGAGGGCGAGGAGGTTCGCCGGCGGGGAGGACGCCGCCGCAGCCGCCGCGAGGGGGAAGAGGAGGAGGCGGCGGCTTGAGCGGAGCGGAGCGGCGGCCGGCGAGGAGGAGGAGAGGGGGGAGCTCGCACTAAACCCTTCGCGAGGATTTCTGGGGCATCCGAATTATCGTGACCGTTGGATTGAGTGATGGAGCATCATCCTGCCGTTCATTTCCCACTCCAGCATCTCTTCTTACGCTTTCCCAAGTGATCCGAACCAGGGGCCAAAGTGAAAAGTATCAGACCTGTAGTACCAACGGGAGCGGTCCAAATAAGTAATAAGGGGGTAAAGCGAAAATTTATGGATCATTGCTAATGGTAGCGATCATAATCACTTAACCAGGGGCTAAAGTAAAAAAATTACGGAGCTTGATAGTGTACTGCTTTGATAGCAGTCCAAATAAAAGGACTAACGTGAAAAATGTTGTGGATCGCGTGTTACAAATGCGATTTAGAAATGGACTAGTTTGAGAACTTCCATGCTGGGGGAATTAGCGGCTCAACTCGGCAGCGCCGGCGAGAAGGTCAGTCTAGATTTATTATTACGGTTATTATTAGTCTTTTTGATAAATTTATTTTATAAATAGACCTCTAAAATATTCCATGAATATACCATTTTTCTCAACACCAAAGCTTATTGGCACCTTGGCGTCAATGACACTTCTACCGACACTCTTCCTACCATGGTAGCTAAGTTACTGATGTAAATAAGGTTTGTGTCAAAGAGACTAACACTGAAGGCTTATTTGTAAAAGGATTCGAAAAAAGGTTTAAATTTTCTCCAACAAAAGCATCGGCATCTTTAGCATCAAAGGACCTATATTTATTATAAAAATATTTTATAAATAGGTCCTTACACCTCTACATCTTGGCTGCTAGGGGAGCAAGGGTGTCGGCACCCGCGCGTTGGCACCGATACGTTGGACCTCGGGGGCTAGAAAATTGTCCATTTTCCTAGAATAATTTTTCTATGGTCTATTGTAAAACAAGTTTTCAAAAAAGGTCCACGTAAAAAATCTAGGTAGGCCGGGCGTTCGCCAACGATCCATTTGGCAGACAGCGGCCCATGCGGAATCAAGTCTTGGACTCGGGTTGGGAGAACTCCAGCGAGGTAAGAATATTATGAAATGTTCATCGTTTTCAGAAATGTTTAAGACACATTCGACTGCAGTCTGCAAAACCATATCTTGGTGCACAGCAAGCATATATCTTGGTGCACAACAAGCATACATTTATTAGTTTTTCTTTTGGATACACATGTTGCCCCTAAGGCCAACACTGCTTACAATCACCCATGGCCTTCTCACTGTTGCAGAACTGCCACTTTTACAATGGGAAAGCCACACCTACATGGTCCTTTCCTTCCATCTTATTCTTGGGATTTCCACACCTACATGGTTCTGCCACCGTTACACAACACATCAACTGGAACTGGAAGCATGTACATGGAAAGAGTTGGCTGGGCTACCGGTAGCATCATGACATGAATCTTCTTGCGTTGAGGATGGCAGACGGCTTTGGTATTCAGGGTGCAGCTCTCAGAGCCCTGACATTGCATAGTCCATGGCATCCACCAGGTAATCTGCATGAAAGTAGAATTTCCTTTAGTTACTCTATGGGCAATGCAGTAATGGCAAAGTTTTGTTTGAGACAGTTCATACGAACCTGCATCATCCCTTGTAAAGCACATTGGTGGTTTTATCCTGAAGACATTACCATGCAGACCACCTTTTCCAACTAAAATGTTGAGATCTGGATTACAAGGATGAAGAGGCAAAGTGTTAACAGGGCTTTATTAGTATAAACTAATAATGATGCGATCATGGAAAAGAGAAAAGGAATAAGGAAAGCACCCTTGAGTTTCTCAAACAATAAATTGGTCTCGGCCTTGGCAGGTGTCTTCTCCTTCCTATCGGTAACAAGCTCCACCCCAAGCATCAATCCCCTCCCTCTAACATCTCCAATGACTGACAACAGAAAGACCAAATGATGGGATTAGACAGATTAATCAATAATAAATAGTTGAGTGAAAATGTTACTCAGATGAAAGGCATCATCAACTAAAGCAACAATGTTGAATCAAGCAGAATGTAAACTGGCGATGTTGTTATACAAATATAACCAAAGATTGTAGATTTTACTTTCATGCTTTTGCTGGAGCTCTTTTAGACGATTCACCAAATGAGATCCAACATCAGCACAATGTGCCTGGCGTTTCTCCTTGTCAAGAACCTTGAGCACAGCAAGTCCACCAACGGAGCAAACAGGGTTTCCACCAAATGTGTTAAATTGGATTTTTTGCGCCAGCACATTTGCAATCTCGGGTGTTGTTACAACTGCCCCCAATGGTAGACCATTTCCAATTCCCTACAAACAAAAAAAAAACATCAGCAATAAATAATGGCAACAAAATTAAACCTTTGAGGCTTATTTTTCCAAGGTCCATTCAAATGTATGTGTGTTGGGTGAAGACCTTTGCCATTGTTACAATGTCAGGAATAACATCTTGCGTCTGAAATCCCCAATAGTGACTTCCAGTTCGACCAAATCCACTCTGGACTTCATCAGCTATACAAACACCACCAGCCTTCCGGACAGTGTCATAAGCTAACTTTAAATATCCAGGAGCTAGTTCAACTGCACCTCCCACGCCCTACATTCATGTTCATGTATCAACAAGATCGCCATATCAGTAAGTTCTTTCAGATAAAAAGCTGAGGAAAGCTACAATCTTTCGATTATGTAAAAAGTATCATATAAAAAATCATACTTGGAAAGTTTCAGCAATGAAACCCGCAACCCTTCCGGAGGTACCATAATTTATTTGTTCTTCGACTTCCTTGGCATAAGCTACAGCATCAGAACCGAAAGTTCCACGGTAAGGATCAGGGTTCATGACATGATGTATTTCGCCCTGCAAATGTTGTGATAAGATTTTGCTTCATTTTCATAGATAAAGACTAGTTTGCTACTACCTCCATTTCAGGTTATAAGACTTTCTAGCATTGCCCACATTCATATAGATGTTAATGAATCTAGGCACACATATATGTCTAGATTCATTAACATATATATGAATATGGACAATGTTAGAAAGTCTTATAATATGAAACGGAGGAAGTACTTTGCTATGTATAGATAGACAGTTCAAAGTAAAAATCAATTTGCGCAAATATAACCGGTGGTTTAAAATCAGCATTATGAAGAACAAATAAAAGAGGGCATAGATCGAAGGAAGTTAGCTATTCTTGGGTAACACAATGAACTCGGTAAGTGTACAGCTGATAACCATGCTTATTTTGTTATAGACGTGTAACACCACCTAAATAAACTTTTTTCTCTTTAAATGGATGTGTATAGCTCCTGCCATTTTACTGCTTCAAAAAAATATAATAACAACTTAAAGTTAATTCTTTTCCAGAAAAAATAAATGAAGTTAGCTTAGGTGCTGTTTGCTTCGAGAGTTTTCTTCCACGATCTGATCACGCTATTACTTGTTTGCTTCGAGTACAATGGGATCAGGTACCTTGGGAAACAATACGGACCTAATACAAACTCATTACCTACCGCCTGATATCAAGCGTTTTCTGAAAACATTACAGCGTAAGTGATCTTCCGCTCGAATTCAAACAAAGCATGGTATCACTTGCTCTGTTTCCATTCACGGTGTGATATTTACATTTGCCTTACCAAGTTTCAACCAAACAGCACCTTAGATGACTTGATGAAAAAGAGTAGGAATTGCACTTATGCTTCACTATTACTTGTCGGTACTGTGATAGGACCATTCTCAGCTACAGACCATCTTAAGCTAGAGTGCATTAATTGAATTGTAGCAGTAGTACTGGTATTATTAACAGAACACAAACCTGAGGGATTGGGTACTTCCACGTCTGCAAACCCGTCAATCCTATTGTTCCAGCACTACCACCATGATAAGCATTTCTCAATGCAATCATATTGAGATTCCCACTGTACAGCCGAGCCATCAGCATCGCCAGTTCATTCGCTTCAGTCCCAGAATTCACAAAATACACCACCTGCAGGCATCCTCAGATATGAAACAATTATTTCCATGCAAATCAATGAGTTGTTTTACAATTTACATCATGATCGACTTCAAAGTATCTTTGACCTTGAGATTTCCTGGCATCTTGGACGCGAGCGCTTCTGCAAACTCGACGATGGGTTGATTCAAATATATGGTGGTCGTGTGCTGGAGCAGCTTGGTCTGCTCCACCACAGCGTTCACGATATCCGGATGGCAATGGCCGCATGAAACTGTCACGATGCCTCCGAAGCAATCGAGGTATCTCTTCCCATTCTCATCGTACAGATACTGCATCTTCCCTTCCACAATGTTCAGCTGTAAAATGGACAAAAAAAAATGCATTCCATTTTAAAATGAAAAACAGAAACACATGCCTTTCGCCATGATTCTTACTAGTATAACAGTTTTTTTTTTTTTTACGAAAGAGCATGTAGCCTAGTGATTGTAGTGATTTGAGTAGTACCCAAGGCCCTGAGTTCAAATTTCCATATAAACAAATTTCATATAGGGTTGTTTTGCGGGGCTAAGTTCTATATTTCAATAGCCGTATATATCCAGTTGAATATAGAGGTTTGGTAAAAAATACCCTCTCTAAAAAAAAGAACAGATTATTTTTTAGGGCGTTTAAACACATTAGTTTATTGGTGAATAAAAAAAAAAGGGGGAATAGATACGATCGAATCAGGGTTTGTACCGGCTTCTGGTAGTAGTAGAACACAGACGATCCAAGAAACTGCTTCCTCTTCGCGAGGATCTCATCGCCGCTCCACCCGGCGTACGGCCTGGGCCGGTGCTCGAACGGCGGCATCACCGGCGGCGACCGCGCCGGAACCTTCTCCGCCGGCGCCGCCTCCGACGACGACACCAGCCTCCGCAACGCCTCCCCCGGACCCCACCGTCTCCCGGCGCCGCCGGTGGCTCCGCGGCGGAGCAGCAGCGACGACGACGACACCGCCATGGATCAAATCACGCACGGACCGATTCTTCCACCAAAACAACAACAGCTCGCGATCGAGAGTTGGAGCCGTGCGGATTACTGCGGAATTATAATGGATTCTGCTACTGTAGGTCGGGTTGGTGAGATTGAGATTGGATGAGAAGGAGACGAGACGAGATAGGATGGTGAGGAGGCAGTGGCGGGCAGTGTGTGTCAAGCCGCGGTGGCGATGACGTGGAGGGTTCCAGATTCCGGTAGGAGATAGCGATGGCGACGCGACTAGCAAAAAAGTAATAAAGAAGAAGAAAAAGAAAAGAAACCTCGTGGGTTTTGGAAGTTTTTGATGGTTTGCGATGGAGTGATGAGTGTATGCTCTGAGTCACTGACACGTGGGGGCAGGAGGGAATCATGCTGAATCGGCCTCTGACAAAAAAAAATAATTGGAGGTGAATCGTGCTGAATTCCCGAGAGAATCTGTACTGTTTGGTACTGTAGTATCTTTGATACTTTACGCACTTGGATACTTTACGCCTTCAGATGGCGTTTGCGGAAAACATTCTTTCCCGCCTCCGTGGTCTGCCTCTCCCCCGTTGCGGCGGTGGAACTTATTTTTTGCTTCTTTGCTGCTGCTGCTGCTGCTGAAATGAATGAATCTCTGAAGTCTGAATTTGTCTGCCCGTGCCAAACACATGCCGAGATCTGAATTGACAGTTTTTGTTGAGCGTGTACAAATGCCATACTGCCAAAGCGAACTACTCATATCAGAGCAAGTCTAATAGTACAGCCCACTACTAGCTTTAAATCAATCTAATAGCCAATTCATACGATAGTAACTTACGATACTATTAATGTATGGTCCCACATGTCATACACACAGTGTGTCTTGTAATCCGTGCAACAGCTAGCTATAGATCTGTAGCCCGCTACTCTTCTCTCTCATGGTTTATCCCATTAAAATATATTTATAGCTGGTACATGCTATTAGATATGTTCAGGCAAATCCAATCTTGTTTTCAGAGCTCTGTACATGACGCGATCTCTGATGGATATGCAAATATTGTACACTACTATCGAACTGCCTTAAGACTTTCAGTCTCTCGTTTGAGAGATTGTATTCACAGAGTTTGTAACACAACAAAAACATTAGTACTGACATTTACAGCACAGCACAATATAGTACTCCTACATGCTGTTGGTTTCGTAATTAACCGAGTGATTCGATGCTTAAACGCGTGCGAAAACTGTCACTGCCGCTGTGTCCTAGTCCTACTCCTACTGCCAAGCTTACCACTTGCCAACTAGGCGGTGGCGTGAAAGCTAATGATGACTTGCTAGTTGATGCTTGTACGTACTAGTATCTGCCCATTTCGTCGTCTTCCTTAGGCGGTGCAGCCACCGAGGAGGATTCCAGCTAGCTCTGATGCTACTGACCTCATCAAGTCATCAGTGATTCAGTGTCATGTGATGATATTCGTTTTGAGTGCAAGGAAATTTACTGCCGAGCTTTTAGATCCTCTTGCTGTTTGATCGAGAGGAGATGATGTGGCTGGTTTTGTCGGATCGAGTTTGATCCGGTTTGGCCACATCCGAGGCAACCTTTGATCTGTTGGATCAGATTGAAGATTGATTCTGATTGCCAAGCTGCTGCTTCATCATGTGAGATATTGGTCAAACTATGCCATGTGTAAACAACAGAAGTATTTTGCGTTTAAGGCCATGTTCAGAGGATTCGGTGTACCAGCTGTTTCAGAGGACTGCACTTCGTCAGATGATTTCTTCTCTAGATTATGTTAGTTTAGGATCAAGGCCTTGTTTAGTTCTAAGTTTTTTTTTTCAAACTTTTAACTTTTTCATCACATCAAAACTTTCCTACACACATAAACTTTCAACTTTTACATCACATAGTTCCAATTTCAACCAAACTTCTAATTTTAGCGTGAACGAAACACACCCAAGCTGTAGTTTATCTGCAGCAGAGCATGCAAGGTGTGTGATACGGAGATAACTGCTGGCAATGCGTAACTACAGATTCACATAAACACAAACAATTTTTGGATCTCCGGTGCATTAGTAGTTCTTGAAGTAATTTTCAATCGAAACTACTCCTTTGGATCTCCGGTACTTTGGAGTACTTCAGGCAACTTTGGAGCTTCACGTACAGAATGCAGGGGTTGGTTGGCCATGAATCATTATCGTAAAATCTCATTCTCATAGTCAGCTGGTTTTTTTCCCTCTTATGTTTCACTTCTACCCCAAGGGAATTACAGAGTGATCCAAGGATTAATCCTTTTTTTTGAACGCTTCCAAGGATTAATCTTGAGTCAAATACAAGTAATTAGATACTACAGGTAAAGGAGAGGTAAACCTGCGCACTGGAAGCCGGATTAAACCAGGGAACATATCTTATGTGTATAAGTTTGAGCAATTCTACGGTACTTGAGGAGTTACCATGAGATATCAAAATTTCAGTGTAAAATTTGGTACCTCATAGTACCTAGATACCAAGAGATACCAAATTTACAATAGAAAAAATGGTACCTCCTCAAGAACCATAAAATTCGTATAAGTTTTGCATGCACACTTCGTGCACATTAAGTAGCAAATCTTACGAAAATTTCTAAAAAAAAAGACATTTACTTCTAATAATATTACACATTCTGCAAAGTCTTATATTCAAATTCATTATATTTTAGCCGTAGAAAAAAAGGAAAAATAATTTTTCATTTTCTTAAAAAAAATAAAAAAAATCATTTTTTATGGCTAAAATATAATGAATTTGAATATAAGATTTCACACAAAAGTGTAATATTTTTGAAAGTTTGTGTATTTTTTTTAAAAAAATCTGTAGTATTTGTACGAAGTGTGCACGAAAAGTGTAGTATTTGTACGAAGTGTGCACGAAAAGTATGTGTGCATATGATATCTTCCATTCAACCAAAGCATGTGTTCGACGGCAAGGTGCCAAATTTCTGTACTGCCAGTAGCTCCGGACGCGCATGCTTGTCACCTCAGTTGCATAAGCTGTTGCCCTGTCACGAGATGCAACAGTTAGCTCGGTCGTTAGCTGTTCAGGCGCTGTTGGGCTTCGAGGCTGCCGATGCCGTGCCAAAGATTGCAGAGTTCGTTAGTTAATCGATCGTCCGGCAAGGGCGCAAGGCGGCAACACGTCCGCACGTCGTTTCATTTTCTCCGAAAAGTGAGTGAGGCCACCTCCCGGCCCGTCCCATCACCAAAACAAACAAAAATTTTGGTTGCCGTGTTTAGTTCTAAAATATTTTTTCAAACTTTTAACTTTTCTATCGTATCAAAATTTTCCTACACACATAAATTTCTAACTTTTTCGTCACATCGTTCCAATTTCAACCAAACTTTTAATTTTGACGTGAACTAAACACAGTACTGTACTTCCGAAACTTTTTTAAGCACAATTTGATTGCCATTTAAATTCCAATCAAAATTTAGTGTATAATTGATTTGGGATAAAAAGGGTAGAAAGATACCCCAAGGTAGCGAGGTCCGGCTAGAAGCCGGCGACGACCATCTCCAGGCACACGCGCTGCAGCAACTTTATCTTGAAGTTGGCGGTGAAGGAAAGGAGGTAGAGGTCCCAGAGCAGGTCGCCGTTGGCATTGCGGCAGCCAAGGCACCGAGACCGCTGACTACTTCTGCTTCTACTGCGGTGACGGAGAAGCCATTGGGGCGGGCCTAACGGGAGGGGGGGGCATGGAGCCTCAGCTGAACAACTCCCCCAAATTTCGTTCAAAGCAAACTACTATTAAGCCCAAAAGAGAAGCTTTCAGATCTACCAGAGAAGCTGAGTTTGAGGCAAAGAAAAAAAAGGAACAACGAGGAAGAGGATGCTCGTACCTGTGCTCACCGACAACGAGGCGGTGGGAACAACGTGCAAGGACGGTGGCGCTGGTGGCTCGCGGGAAGCGGGTGACGAAGACCTCGGCGTTGCTCGACGCGGGCAGAGATGAGGAACTTGTGGGGAGTCGAGACAGAGTCGAGGCAGAGTTGCCTATGGCAGAGGAGAGAGGGATACAGAGGTGAGTGAGTATGGGAGTGGGGATTAATTGATCCCGTGGCAACGGAATCCCGTGGGTTAGTTTTTATGCACTTAAATAGTTTAAAAAAATTAAGAAGAAGTATTAATATCCAATATATCATTCCACAAACAAACAACTTAAAATTTGATTTCTACAAATAAAAACAAATTAAACTAGAGCCAGTTAAAGTATACCCACTCCCATACACATACCCGTCCTGGCCTGTGTCCACCGTGCGTGCTGTGCTACGAGATCCGGCCGTACGCACATCTACCCAACGATGCATTCTGGCCGGGCCAGGCTCCCTCCCCCCCTCGGCGCGGGCCATGTCGTCCGCCGGCCGCGGCAGGCAGCAGCGCGCGGGCCAGCCGCGGCGCCGGTGCGAGGGGACTAGATCCGACACCGATTAGATGCCCATGCCCATGTCCATTGCTCCTCGCCGCCCACCTCGGTCCGCCCCCGGCAACCAACCTGGGGCAACCCAAGCCCCGGCCGCGCGCGCATGCGTCGCTCGCTCACGCCCGCCGTACGCCGACCCACGCACGCGTCACGGTCACGCCGCTCGTTCTCGTCTCTCTCTCGGCTGCCGACTTGCTTGGCTCGTATACACGGGCCGTGTGTGTGCCCCAAAGAACAGCGCGTCGTACTCGTACGACGTCCTGCCCATGTCTCGCGCTGCCGGGGCAGACGGCAGAGACGAAGGACTGCACGACGCAGCCTGTCAAAAAAACTCAAAAAGGACTCGTATCGTAAGTACCCCTCCGTTCCAAAATAAATACATTTTCACTGTTCATGTGTAATGTTAATGGTTCGTCTTCTTTGAACTGTTACTAGATAATAAAATATGAATATGACTATGTTTTTTAAAAAATCATAAAATTTTCAAATAAGACGGATGGTCAAATATTGGACACGGATACCCACTACTACATTTATTTTAGAACGGAGGTAGTACGTGAAAGATCCCTTTCTGATGATGCCTGACTGCATCAACCCACTGTACGACGAATAATCTTCATCAGACTTCTGAAGCAGCATCGCGTAACAAAAAAAACGTAAATATTAGGAAATGACATAATATCAAATAATTAGAAAGGGTAAAACTTTAAACCCAAATGGTCTAGCATACCATCTTATAAAGCTAGAAAAAAAAACCCTTGAGCGTTTCTCAGCATTGCCTAACCATCTTATCACGAAGCTGGGACTCGGTACGTAGTTGTTGGTTGTTGCCGCTTCGCTCGGATCGAACAGCGAGCGGCTGGGGCCTTGCGGCAGCGAGGCCGGCCAGGCCCCTACCACCACCACTGCCGTTGGCCCAGCGCTGCTGTCCCGGCAAGCGGATCGCCGGGGAACCATCGATCGCCATCACGGATCAGTTGCCAAACCGCCGGTGCAGTGAGCGGGTAGCGGCAAAAAAGTGACCAAACTACAGCGAGCTTTCACTGGAACACCAGGGCCACACCGTGCAACGCATGCAAACTGCAAACAGCGAGACTGGCCCCCCGGCCCCCGGATCTGAGCGCTTCTTACTGCCACGCTCGATTGGTATCATCAACCGTGCATATATATATCCACTCCGTTGTGTCATACATTCGTAGGTGCAATCAAAAAATTGTGAGATGTACTTAATAGTGCAGTATTAATAGATGTGTAGTTTCAATCCTAAAGTGTTATGTTCAATCCCAACACATGTATAATTTCTTCTTAAAAAAATATTTAGAGGGATGTCTCTCAGATTTCGCTATGTGGATAAGTTATTATCGGCTGCTCCTTGGCTTATTAGTTGCGACTAAAATTTGAATTTTAGCACTTATTTTTTAAGTAGATTTTTGAAAAAAAAATCATATTATATTTTCTAGCTTTATTTAAATTATAAATAATATTATATATAAAAAGTTTTACCTATAAATTATTTTAAATGTTTTGTTAATATTTCTACAGCTTCTCACTTCACCTATCAGACACTATAGGTATGTTTGGCTACCTCAGAGGCTATCAAACAACTGCCCACGTTTTAAGTTGAGATACAATGCAAACGCACATATTTATCTTGCGTATTTACATTAACAAATTCTAACAAACACTGATATTTCGCACAGTTCACGAATTTAATTTGGGCCCTTGTTAGCACAGCAGGGGTCGTTTTCGCTGCACCTTGTAACTAGCAGGGGGTAGCTCGTCGATCCCCTGCATCTGTTGACCTGAAAGAGACGAGACAGGCGAAGCACGTTTCTAGGGCGCCCCGGACACACCTCCTTGTAACGTGGGCACCGTCCTGCCCCTTGCTACCTGCTGCAAAGCCCTTCACGTCGCAGACAGAAAGTTTGTTTCCTCCTCAAATCGCTCCTAAACTATATCCATCCCTTGTTAATCCAGCAGGCACACATTTCTGACGGATTCTAGTTCCCAGCTCTGCTTTCCATAGCCCCTTCCAGGGTTTTGGAACTCATCAATAGAAACACACACACACACCTCTTTGAAGTCTTGATGACTGACCGGGCTAACAAAGCCGGTTGCTTTCTTGATCTCCGTCTTCTCAGGCCCAAAACTTATTTTCGGATTAGAATGGTTTTTTATATTTAAACTGTGCACGTTCTCCAGCACAGTTCTTGGACTGTGCGTGCGTGAGCCATTTCCTAAGTGTGCGGTTTAACTTTTATTTTAGTATCTGCCAAGGTCTTGATAAATGCGAGAGTTAATCCTGATGATCCATTAGGATAATCGCCATGCTGGATGGAGGATTTTGGATGTATCTGTACAGTACAGCCCCTGAGATTTTGACTATATGTACATATATATCCTGTTTCAGTTCTTGGGTGATAAACCTTCACAGTTATTGAGATTGAGCACGCAGGCGCCGGAAACAAATTAACCTGTGCAATGTGCACACTGCATACACAGATACCTGTCACATGAGCAAATCAAGCGATTAGATCACGAGATATCAGAGACAAGAGAGTGACACTGTTCATGTAGTGGCATATCAGTTTGCTGAATATTCTCTCCTGTCATGAAATTAATAAAAAAACAACATGAGCTAGGAGCTATAGTGCCATTGATTTGGCACCATCAGACGCCTCTAATCAAGCCTAGCACAATCCATATGTACTGAAATTTTGTCAGCTTAAATATACTAATGAACTGACCAGATGTCTGCTAGTCTAGTACTCCATTTTGCATTTTCAACAGCTTGGAGATCTTGTAGCAATTGACACTTTGCAGGGCCCCATGTCTGTGACTTTCCATGGTCTAATTTAATTTGTGAAGCCCCAGGGCCGAGCCAAAAACTTTGACCCTCTAGGTATTAGGGCCTAGTACATTTGATCCCAATAACCTGCTTAATCAATCAACCTCTCTTTTATAGAACGTGTTGCCCCTTTTCGGAGTCCTAAGCCACGTTGCAATTTTACTATTGCCGACTTCGTCTCCTTCGATATCCCTGCTCACTTTACAATTTTACATCGATCTGTTCTTGGATGCATCGAAGAACTCGAGCTGTGTACTTCCACTACGTTATGTGCGCACGTACGCGCGCACGAGAGGTTTTAATTTTTTAAAAAAAAAATTTTGCAGATTGCTTTGGCCTTAGTAGCAGTTTGTCGGTTTGATCATTAATTACCGTGCAAATATATTTCCAAGTTGTCTGAATTTTTCTATTGCCAGAAACGAAAAACAGATCAACAACATCAAATTAATTAATTGTTCACAAAGTAGTGTGGTGTTTAATTATCCGAATTGGTTGTGCGTACTCGTTAAGATTGTCCTTTGGATCAAAGGCAAAAGGCAATGCAATCAATCCACAAAACAAGTAAACAAACACCTCTAGATGCATCTCTGAAGCTTATCAAAGCAGCTTAAGTACAGTAGTAGTACGTCTACAAGCTAAATTAAGTAGCTAATCTAGCTACTAATAACTCTACTAGCAGCTAATAGAAATCCACATATATCGATCTCTATTAGCCCTGGTACAGTACATACCAAACAAGACAACCCTTTTTCTTCTCCTAAACAATGCAGGGGCCTTCGGTGATTACCTGAGAAACAAACACTTTTCCCTTTTCAGGAGAGATCGAAGAAAGAAACAAAGAAGAGCAAAAAAATCTTGTCGTCTCCCTCCTCAATCGCTAGCTAGCAAGCTCGTCCTCCATCAATCGTCGTCGTCGCTGCAGCTACTGATAGAGCTAGGATCGATCACCGGAGGAGGCTCCGGATGATCTCGGCCTGCGGGCTGTTGTTGTCCATCGTCGACATGAGCTCCGACAGCCGGTCGGACAGGTCGTCCACCTCCCGGTGCAGGCTCTTGATGTAGCTGCACGTCTCCTTGAGCAGCTTCGACGCCGACGACTGCATCATCCAATATATTTCTCGTCAAGATCACAACCAAAATTACCAAACCGAATGTCTGAATAATCCTAGTATCCTGTCAGACTCTGCTAGCTATAGCTAGCTAATCTGCATTGACGAATCGTGCTGCGTGTAGTGTACTACTGCCAGTGAGTGACAGTTGGTGCAGCAGTGGCGACGCCAAGTGACGGCAACAATAATGCAAGATCGGTAGATGCCACCGTTTAAAAAGGCACGAGACACCGGAGATGTAATCCATTTCTATTATCTTAAAAAAAAAAGTACGTACCCGGCTTGCGCCGCGGCTGCGGGAGGACTCCGGGAGGAGGGCCTGAAGCTTGGAGATGAGCTCGTTGATCTCCTCGTCGGTGATCCTCCCTCCTCCACCACCACCACCACGGCGGCTCGACATGGTCGCCGCCTGCAATATCACCACCACACCTCTACTGCCTTCTTCTCCTCGAACTCCGGCGACCGACCACCGTCAGCAAGGTTGGTGATCAAGCCGACGACGTACGGACAGTGAGAGAGCAAAGAAAATGTGGAAGTGACAGTGTGAGTGAGTGAGAGTGAGAGCACTAGCTAGTAGCCTATAGGTTTCAGTAGAAGCAGGGAGCCAGGGAGTGGTTGTATGGAAAGAGATGGGTGGAGGGAACGTGTATTAATAGGGGGGGTGGAGGGGAGATGGGCCCACCGAGCCTTCAGTTCGGGCCGACCTTCTGGAAGTGGGCCCGGGATGCCCTGGCCTGGCCCATGGGCTAGGCTCCGGGTTCACCCACATGGCCTTAGGACAGAACACCATGGACCAGCGCACAGGGTAAATCTCGTTACCGTATCTCAAAAATACACAGCAGAATCATGATCCCCTTTTTTTTTTCTCAAAAACGAAAAAAAAATCTTAAACCAATTTTTTTTCACTTATTGCATGACTATATGACCGAACAAAGTCAAGCTCACTATGTAAATTACAAATTGTCTCTCCTCTAATCATGTAAATCGTATTAGGGATTTGGTTAATGAGTTGATGCATGGGCCTCTAAACCGTAGAAATACGGAAATTATAATATTATAAAGCAGTATTTTTTTTGCGAATACACCGTAAAAAGAGAAACAATTGGTAGAGCAACAAATTAAGTTGTTTCTGTTTTCGTTTTTTTTATCATCTCTATTTTTTATTTTGTTAGTTACGATGCTTTCAGTTGGTGCAATTATGTGTGTAAGTGGCTAACCCGCGAATCCACTTATAGATTAAAATAAATTGGTCCGTGATTTATTTTAATATATAAATATGTTCGCGGGGTTAGCAATCTACACCCTTAGATGTAACATAAATGAGCGATTATTGCAACAATTTGCACCCCTAGTCCTAGTCCATATACGAATAGTGCTCAAACTACAGAGAGGCTATGAAATATGAAATCTTCTCAACTAGTGGTACCAATAAATTGATGGACGTTTCCATACAGTACCGACGGATATGAAACGCCTTTTAGTACAACAAATGACTAAACATTGTTGACTTTGGACAACCATTTGCAAGGACCAGGCACAGGCAGGGAGGTCCAGGGTCAAGAAAGTAGCAGTTGGTTAGAGCACTACAGTACCACTCTAGTTTCATAATCCGTCACAAAAACTAGTCCAAGATTTATTGGATTTTATCAGTTTAATGAGCGGTATCTTCAGATTTCGCATAAACCGTCAAAAAAACTGATAAAATCCAGATAAATCTTGTAAAAAAAATAAAATTTGGCTCGAATTTTCTTAAAAAAAATATATCCAAAAACCGAGCCGTTTATGTTATTAATCTAATACGAAATCCGAGTTTTGTGAAATCTGGACTGGATTCCACTGGGATTGTAAACCATGGTACCACTACTACAGTAGTACTGCTAGTCAAAGGTGACAAGATCACTGCTCATTTAGATCTCATCTACACTGCAGAGTTGGGACTTGGGAGGAAAGGAGGAATGCTTGGACGATGCATGGCAATTGTCAGCTGCCTCCTCTGTGGGGGCTGGCTATGGTTGGCCTGCAAATCGACCAATCTTTGATGTAGCGTGATCTTGCGGGGATCAAACGAAACGACCAATTTGATGGCGGTGTGCAGCGTGGTGGTCCTTGGTTTCCCCGGTGCTGGATCTTTCGTTTCTAGCTTCTACTTGATCTTTACAACTAGCTACGAAGATGACATCTGTGGAGCCCTCTCCTACTCGGAGGTAGAAGAAGATTCGTGTCAATTTCCTGTATTTTCGGGCTTTAACGCCACCCTCTCAGATCTGAATTCTGACGATTCGTGTCAAATGGAAGTCCTTTATGTGAGAAGAAGATTTGTTCAGGACATGCCTTTGATTCTGTTTGAAAAAAAAATAAGTTTCAGTTTTCCACGTGAGTTGAAAAAATGTTGACGTTCTTTCAAACGAGGACAGAGAATCCAACTTTTCGACGAGTTTGTTCCGGAAATCGGAACCGATTAGCGGTTTCTGCTCCCAATTTGTTTCGACGAGTTTAACTGAACTGAACCCAATTTATCCGTGGAAGCAGCTACTACCCCCGTCCCAAAACAAGTGCAGCCATAGTTTTCAGCGCCCAACTTTGACCATTCATTTTATTTGAAAATTTTTTGAAAAAAAATAAAAACATAAGTCACGAGTAAAGTATTATTCATGTTTTATCATCTTATAACAACAAAAATGCTAATTATAAAAAAATTTCAAATAAAACGAACGATCAAAGTTGGACGCGGAAACTCACGGCTGTACTTATTTTGGGACGGAGGTAGTAATTGTGTAGGACCGTAGGCACGCGCGGGCTATTAACTTGGAGGTGGTTTAATCGCTGTGCAGCGGGGCCTCGCAACCAGCTACGTCGCCGTCGCCGGCTTCAGAGTTTCAGACATCGTCGCTCTTCGACGCTCCATCTTCAGAAACCGAAATGGGGACAGCTTGAGGCAGTGTTTAAATCCTGGTACTGTACGCGAGTGTTACTGCGGACAGTCATTGGTTACAAAGGACACTGATGGAAATGGCAGCCACAAAGTTTCTGAAATTTCTGCAACGGAGAGTTTTGATTGCACGGCCAGAAATTGAAGCGCCGTGGTACTCCAGTCTGCAGATCGAATTCATGATACTCCCTCCGTCCCATAATATATGACGTTTTTGATATTTTCAACGTTTGACCATTCGTTTTTTTAAAAAAAAATAGTGCAAATATAAAAAAAGATAAGTCATATGTAAAGTACTTTTAATAATAAAGCAAATGATAAACAAAATAAATAATAATTCCAAATTTTTTTAATAAGACGAATGATCAAACATTGACAAACAAAAACTCAAAAAGACAAGTAATATGAGACGGACGTAGTAAAACGTAAGGTATTGGTTTAGTTCTAAAGTTTTTTTTTCAAACTTCCAACTTTTCCATCACATCAAAATTTTCCTACACACACAAACGTCAAACTTTTCCGTCACATTGTTCCAATTTTAATCAAAATTCCAATTTTAACGTGAATTAAACATAGGCAAGCGATGGAAGGCCAACAATGTCATCCATCAGTCCGTGGTTGTGACCATCTCCCGTACAAGCTGACATCTCCACATGCATCGGCCTGCGGATGCAGCAGCAGCAGCAGCCAAAAAAGGAGGTGGAGATTTCTAGGATGATTTGGCGTCGCGAGCTGCTAGTAGCTCATCGATCGATCGACTACTGAATTGATCAAATGATTGTGCCATGATGCTGCCGCCGAACGCTAGCTGCTGATGGTTTGGTTTGGTTGGTTGTGGGTACGCGACGTACGCGCTCCCCGGCCGCCGGCCGGCACCGGGACGTGGGGCGCTGGGCGCGTCGTACTACGGCGAATCGCCGAGATGATCCTGCCCACTGTGGCGAGATCAGTGATCGATCCAGCTAGCACATGCTAAGCTACCACCTGCGAAATCGTAGTATATATTGAGTTGTTCGTAACGACCAGTTCAAACGGACAATTCACTTTGTATTTTAACACTTCTCTTTATGTAAGGTCCCCTTAAATCTTTAGCGTGACGATTTACATTTGAAACCTCTAGATCTATTACCATATTCTCTTCATTTCAGATTTGAACTATAATGCCGCACTTATCTTAGAACAGATGAAGAAGATTGCATGTACCCACTAGTTAAATCTAAAAGTTTAAGCTAATCATGAAAGACGGATAATTTAACTTTTATATTCCAACAGTTATATGTTGATTTCGAGTTTAATTATCTTGGTTGGTTTGATTACTTAATTACACCTACCCCTACGTTTAGTGAGTGGTAGACTGGTAGGCCGGTGAATGAACTGGTAGAGATTGCGAAAAGGTTTCAGTTTTTTCTGGTAAAGCAATGTGTACTCCCTCCGTTCCAAAAAAATGCAAACCCTGGTTTCCATGTCCAACATTTGACCGTCCGTCTTATTTAAAAAAATTATGAAAAAAATTAAAAAGACAAGTCACACATAAAATGTTAATCATGTTTTATCATCTAATAATAATAAAATATGAATTATAAAAAAAAATTATATAAGACGGAAAAACCTAGGTTTTGTCTCTTTTTTTTTTTGGGGGGGGGGGGGGGGACGGAGGGAGTAGGAGTGGCAGTGTTGAGGCAGGAGGACCAGGAACTTTTTCTGACCCTTTGTCACGAGAGATGCAGTAGGTTTTCCCAGCTGCAGTCTGCACTCGCGTCGCGGTTGTTATTGTCGGTGTCATCCGGGATTTACCGCAGGGTGAAATGCTGGCCTTTTTACGAGGCAGGCAGACAGCGTCTTCAGTTTGGCCCTATGGGGATCTTCTTACAGTCTGCACTGTGGGAGTACTAGCATTGAATTCTTTCTGCTAGTTGTACTAGGTTTTTTTTTTCTTCCGTTTAAGGCCGTGTTTAGTTCCATTTCAAAAATTCTTTCGAAGTATACTTACACATATTTTAAGTATTAAATATAGACTAATAATAAAACAAATTACAGATTTCGCATATAAACTACGACATGAATCTATTAAGCCTAATTAATTCGTCATTAATAAATGTTTACTGTAGCACCACATTGTTAAATCATGACGTAATTAGGCTAAAAGATTCATCTCGTAATTTACATACAAACAATATAATTATTTTTTTTAACATCAATATAAATATGGGAAATGCTAAAATGACTTACGTTGTGAAACGGAGGGAGTATCTTTTTACAGCTTGAGAGTTCTATCGTTTGCTCGGACGCATGCACAATAAAACTGCCTGACTATAACACTGTGTTCGGCAGAAGCCGATTGAGAAGAAAAGTTCCTCGTTTTTTACACACACGTTTTCAAAGTACTAAACATTATGTGTTTTCAAAAAAATATAATACAAAAGTTACTTTAAAAAACATATTAATTTAATTTTTAAGTTTGAAATAACTCAATTAATCATACACTACTAGTTCACCTTATTCTAAGTATCTTCTAATCTTCTTCAATCCTCTTCTCACAAAATGGCAAAATGATGTGAAGAAAAGAAAATTCAGGTTGCATTTTGATTACTACTTCAAGTTCACGCAGCCCATGCATGTCATTAATCTGGCCTTATTAGAAGATTCAGAAGCCCATATATAGCCATCGCTAATCTTCTTCGAGCAGGCCTAAACCCTCCATTGGCAGCCCATAAATCACTCCAAAGGCACATAAATATAGGGCCTGTTTGACACAGCTCTAGCTCCAGCTTCACCCCTCTTGGAGCTGGAGCTCAGCCAAACAGTTTCAGCTCCACTAAAACTGGGAGTGGAGTTGGGTGGAGCTCTCTCATAAAATGTATTAAAGTTGTGGAGCTAGATTTAGGCAGCTCAACAACTCTACTCCAGACTCAACTTCTGGAGTTAAATTTAGGAGTTGTAGCTGTACCAAATAGGCCCTACTCTCTCTGTCCTAAAAAAATATGAATCTACTGGATATGATATATTTTAGTACAATGAATCTATATAGAGATATATTTAGATTCGTAGTAACAGGATATATCACATTCAATACTAGATTGGTTTTTTATGGGATGAG
This sequence comes from Oryza sativa Japonica Group, assembly GCF_034140825.1. NCBI lineage: Eukaryota > Viridiplantae > Streptophyta > Magnoliopsida > Poales > Poaceae > Oryza > Oryza sativa. Next base: position 3,850,772 of record NC_089037.1, on the reverse strand, counting down.
AAAAGTTGTTCTCACTTGAAGAAGGGAAAAGACGAGGCAAATTCCAGGTCGGCACGCACTCGTACGTACGGTACGTATCTTGGGGCGTATCATCAGCAGCCGCAGACGTGGACTTGGACGGTCAGTCAGACGGTCTGAACACACGAGGCCACCGTTCCTCGCCGTCGATGGAACAGCGGCCTGCCGTGACGGCGAGCCGACGGCGACCACCGGCAGAGGGGGAGAAGTAATGTTGGGGTTGGCGTCATGGCTTGTTCTTTTCTCAAGAATGGATTAGCGCAACACGTGTTTCGAGTTTCCTTTTTCTCCTTCTTTTTATTTAGAACACGGCATAATGAAGTCAGTACAAACGTCTTATTGTCGACAGATACGTCGTCTAACACTAAAAGAGTAATTAGCCGTAAATCCAGATAGGCTGGTTCTTCCACACAAGAAACCTAATCAATTGAGTTACGCTCACTTCGCCGTTTTTCGAGTTTCTAGACGGTATGATTTTCGTAAAAGAACATATCTACACATGAATTTCTTAAATACGGTTATAGATCATATTTTTTTTTAATTTACAGTAGTTAATTATTCGTTTGTATCCTCACATAGCGATAAAAAAATCGTTCATGTATTTTTTTAAAAAAAAAATAATTAAAGGTCCCCCATATGGAAAAGCTTTCCTGCAACTTGAGGATGAGGGGACGCACCACCGGGAGCAATGATTCTGGCGTCTCCAGCCTCGCGTACGGCTGCGCTCGCGTCCATGCAAAAAAGTGGAGGAAAATGCCAAAAGAAGGGGGCTTTTCAGTGGAAACTATCCTCTCTTTTCTTTTTTGGAATACAGTTAGTTCTCAATATTTAAGATTTGAGGTAGGCTCGTTTGAAACGTAGGAATTTGAAGGAAACATGTTTTCTGCAGTTCAGTTTATGAAATTCTAACCGTCCAAACTACCAGCAGTAGGTTAAGAGCAGTATGGGAGTACTAATTTCCAAGAGCAGGATGAAAAGGGTGTAGAACTGGGCCATAATGCAGGTTTGAGAATAAAGGAGATAGGCATAACTCATATATATGCTGAGACATATTCTCCACTAAATTGTCCTCTCATCTCATCTCCGGCTGATGTTTATACAGTGTGTAAACCGACTCAGATTATTCGGTCAGGACAAGGTTCTAGAAGAACAAAGCAAATTATTAGCTATAGACCATGTTTCTTGCTTGTCAAAAAAACTCATTAACATTTATTTCTTTTCAAAAACACATAACAATCACTGAAGCATGGTAATGGCGCACTCAAATTAGAACACGAATGCACTTCAAGAGAGCTGATTTGAAACTGAAGAACAACAGTGGTGGTTCAGACGATCAGACAGGGATTGAGATCCATCTAACGTGAAATCAGACTAACGGGGATCTTAGGATCTACATATCAATAATCACGTCAGGAGTAATTTCACGTTAGAGGATCTTTTTTTATCAGACAGAGCCTGCAGAACGGAAGAGAACAGCATGCCCAAGCAAACAAAACAACTGTAGAAAGCGAAGTGAGCGTATCTCAATTATTCAGATTTTCTGTGGTGAAACTAATTCATCCGGGTTCAAGTCTTAAACTTAACACGAGTGCTCGCATTTATTGCTAATTATTCTCAACTGTAGAAAAAAACAATTAAAAAAAGAAACACAAGGATGGGTTTTGTGGCAAGTGAAGCATGCACTCATGAAGTTGCAGTAACCGCACGACAGAACTCCGATACTCATCAGGCTAGTACAACAGCGACTGCACTCAAATTATTGCGATCCTGTTCCAAACGCAACGCACACTCCCGTCCCGTGGAAAAAAAAGAAGAGACGCTGTAAAGCAGCCACAGGAGCAATGGGCAACTCGTGGAATAATCACTGGAATGGATATAGGAGGATGAGAGGAGCAGTAGCAGCAGCTGATGCTGCTGCTCAAGAAGGTCAAAAGAACAAAGCTTCACGCAACAAACCAGAACCAAATTCAGGGAAGGCGTGCATTTTTCAAATCGACCGATCCTATGTAGAGTCAGTTTCTTCCTTTTTGTTCTGCTCCAGGAACAAGTCAGCAATTTCCAGCTATACTAGAAATTATGGCAAAAGGAGTTGTATCAAGTTGGCTCACTTTGTACTATAAGGGACTGAACAATGCTTTTTTGACCTGCTAACCCACAGGGATGTGAAGCACACACCACTACACCACCAGTCAAGATTCAGAAACAGCCAGCACAGGTTGAAAGCATGCACTTCTCTGCCTTGCAAGGAAGCCATCTTTGTTCTGGTCAGGAAAGAACGATTCAAAAATATCTGTAAACTTTACTTGTTAAATTGTAACTCCCATCGATAACTAGCTTGATTTCTTTTGGATCACACACACTTGCTAATTGCTATCGCTGAATCAAAACAAGTAACTAGGATACCACGAACAGAATCAGCGCAAACATGTCACTAGTATGTAATTTGAAAAGAACCTCCCAGTTCCCACATTCATATTTCTACATTCCACGTTAACAACAAAGATGGTGGTATGACAGCAATCAAATTAACCAAATCCCCAGTTTAAAAGAGCAAACCATGTATACGGTTTTGCACAGAATATGCCAAGTAAAATGATCGCAGTTGTTCATGTAAATGACAGAATTGAAGCATGCCAATGTTAACATAACAGGGGAAAGATGTTATTTGAATAGAGGCCTGAGTCTAATACACATGAGCGGTAACTTGAGACAAGTTTGTCCCTTCTTGTTCCATAAATATTTATGTTTCATAAATTCCATGTTCATGGGCATCCCTGATGATTGCTCACAAGCAGCAAAAAAAGAATGGTTTTTTACTTCCAAACAGCACGAAAACAGAAATATTTTAATATCAAGTGACTAGGATGTTTTCCAGTGAACTACTCCAGTTCAATTCATGCGATATTTGACAGTTCTTCAATCAACACTGCTATTACTCCTAATGCGAAGATCACCACATGCACCAGCACATATATGCAAGTCACTTGACAAGTAACGGAAGAAGCTTTTATTAAAAAAAAAGTTTTACCAATTAGTTAATTATCACAGAATTTAGAATTACTGAGAGTTACCCATCCAAAATAAGTTTGCATGCAGTCACGCAAAAAAGACCCCAAGCCTTTCAAAAGATTATGATATAAAAAGGGCAGTGGTACACCACTATGTTTTTTCACTATAGGGCATTTCTAATAAAAGCTTAGTAATAACCCAGGATAGAGAATGATATTCCATTAGTGGTTTACTAAAAAGGAATCAATGAAATGAATCCGTCAGAGTTTCTGCGGATCATCAGTGATACGACAAACTTATGAGAAACAACTAAACTAAAACAATACCAAGCAAGGTCAGCTCTCAGCCCAGACATGTTTATACAAACAAAAGTCACAACTAGGATGAAACATATCGTTGTTGCTAGTAAAAAACTTCATGAAAGACAAGCACATCATGAAGCAAGTAAAGTTGATAAAAGAAAATTATACCAGCAAACATAAGGCATGGTGTTCATAATTGATGAATATCTTTGTTGCAGCCACATATGAATCGAGTATTGCTTAACAGGTTGTTCATCAATAGTGAAAAGCCTTCTGAAAGCTGTTCCTAGATTATTAATATAACACTGTTTTGCATAGTCTCGTATCTTTCAAATCACGAGCAGTTGATCCAAATGCAAATGTTGAAATGGATTAGCGAGGAAAACAGAAGTATTAGAAGAACTCAGGGGGTTACATGACTGCTGCCACTCAGCAGATGCCCAGTTGAATCTGAAACTGGACAGAAGGCAGAAATCGCTACGGAGCATCAGGACTGAAGCAATTGAACAGGCTGCCTTTGTGCATACCATCCTTCATAAATAATCCACCATATTGAATCTTTATTCAGTGGATTCAACAGCCCATCACAGCACAATTATACACGAAGTTCCCAGATGGCCGCCTGGCAATCAAATTCCACACAGGCGGCCGCTCATCCGGGGTCCATGAATTAAGCTCAATCGTACCACCAATAGAAGTCCTTGGGCCGCCGATGACAATCAACCGATCACCACATGCTCGGAAAGCAAGGCCCCACCCATTCATTGACACAGACCGTTCAGGCAACTTACCAAGAGTGATCCATTTATTGTTTTGCTTGTCATACTTCTTCACATCCTTTTCACTATAATCAGCAGCATAAAGCTCATTGTTAACAACAGCAATAAGTGGAGGAGCACCAGTCACTCCGTTGAGACCCTCAGACATGTTTTCGATCACCCTCCAAGATCGCCTCTTCAGGTCATATTCCTCACCGCATGTCAACACCTTGTTGTTGCTGGCAACACCACCAACCACATAGAACTTGCCATCCATGAACACCCCGGAGCACATCTTCCTTGCCCGATTCATGCTGGGAAGGGGTGTCCAAGAATGTGTCTCCGAGTCGTACATTTCTGCAGAGCTCAATATCCTGCCAGAAGAATCAGTGCCCCCAGCAACATATGCCTTTGCCCCAACACTTGTTGACCCAAACAAGCACCGTGGTGAGATCATCGGATCAGCCCGTGTCCATGAATTGGTTAGAATGCTATATCTGAACACAATGTGTGCCATCGCAAACACAAGAAGTTCAGTGCCCACAGCAAGTGATTCCTTGTCAGAACACATGAAGCATTCATCTGGTGGCATCTTGGGCACTTGGATCCAGCGCTCGCGATATGGGTCGTAAGCGTCCCACTCGAGGACGTTACAGGAGAAGTAGACCCAGTGCTCTGCCACCCCACTCTGGCGACGCAGGCGGTAGATCTCCCCGTTGCGCACGAGCGACCGGAAGTCCTTGTTCAGGGAGGCCACCGAGCCATAGTCTGACCGTGACAGCCGGAGGAGGCAATTGATGGTAAGGTCACGGCCAATCGCACCAATGAGGCTGCTCCCGTTGCCATGCTCCTCTCCGCCGCCAGAGGCGGCAACATGGCGACTGGAGCCATGGCCCTCAGATATGTCCGGCGTGTGCGGCTGCGGCGATGGCGGCTTGCTGCGCTTCCCGCCGCCGAAGTCAACCTCGTCCATGTCCTCGGCTTCCGCATCCTCCGGCGCCGGGCGCTTGCCGTTGAGCACCTCGTGGGAGAGGTACGCCCACTGGGACTCCGGCTCGCAGGAGCTCGGCAGGGAGCGCGAGATGAGGCAGGAGTTGCCTTCCAGCATCATGCCTTCTCCCTCGCTCCCGATTTATTCCTCTTTCCTCCTGCTCTTCTGAGATTTTTGATACAAAAAAAAATAAGGAAAGATCTTTCGCTCCCTCTCTAATCTCCTTGCCGTGATCTGCAGGAATCGAATTTATAAAAGGAGGAAAAAAAAGGGTAAGCGAGGATGAAATCGACCGGTACAAATGGATCAAGAACCGGAAGAAACCGCTGAGATCTGCTAGGAAAAATTTGGCAGGGTTTGGAACCGCTGAGATCTGAGAACCGAGTGTAAAATAAAACGAGGCACAAAAATCGAATCTTCCACCGATGCCTCAATCGATCTCCCCCCAAAACCAAATCTTTCACCCCCCGCAAAATCTCGAACAACACGAATCTAACTCGACGGAGCAAGATTAAAGAGATCAAACAAAAAAAAAGCGAGAAATAACACAGGTACGCACCTAGATCGAACCCATAGTTGGGGGAAGAGGGGATCACGAACCCCAGATCCCGACTCAAAGATCGCGGCTTTGAACCGACCACCCCCCAATCAGCTCATCCCCTATATCCCCCCCGCACCCGAGAAAAATCCCCACCACCACACCACCCAATCTGCCCCCCTCCCTCTCTCTCTCTCCTCCTATCGATGAGCGAGGAGGAAGGAAGGAAGGATTTATACCTGTACAGATAGATGGCTCTATCTACTGCTGCCCGCTTCTAATGCTTCTGCCCCTGCTGCTGGCTGCCCCTCTCTCCTCCTCACACCCTCTCTCTCTCTCTCCTCTCTTGTAGTGCGCTCTGCTCTCCTCTCCCCTCTCGTGTACTTGGGGAATTGGGATTCTCTCCTCTCTTGCCTTTCTTTTTTTTTCTCTCTCTCTGTCTTGCCCTTTTTATTCCTCCATTTTTTTTCTTCTCCTTCTCTCTGCTGCTGCTGCTCTCCGTCTGTTTTGGCTCGTTGAAATTAGAAACCGGGCAGGGCCTCAGAAATAGAAAAGGCAAGCGGCCACCGGCCAGGGCCAGCTCACCTGAAGCTTAGGTGGATTCTGTGCAGCCTCCGCTGGCTGTACAGACACGGCGTATGCGTCTCCATCCATCGCCTCCCCTCCTTTCTTTTCATCTGCCTGCCTTGCTGATTGGCATGGCAGCCCCAATTTCTTGTATTATGAAAAATGTTTCCTTTTTTCTTTTCTTGTCTGTGTATAAGTTCATTTACACAAAATTTATGGAAAGTGTACTTATACCGGTGTGTAAGTTTGACCAAATAAATGTAGTGTTTGTGTGAAAAAATGGTTTGGAAAAGATAGTCGTCAATTATGGGTTGCATGGTTTTTTTTTCTATAAAGTTAGTCGCTTTTTAATGGCTTATAGTAGTTTTAAAGGTGTATAGATCCTGTGAACCTATCTGTCCCTTAATTCTCATGACTCAACCTAGTTTACCCTTTCTTTTTTTGTCTATACGCTATTTTACATTGCACCTATATCCGGTAGCATGTGTCAGCAGAATGTGCCTTCTTCATCTTGTCTAAGCCTCTAGTTGTTTTTGTCGTACCCTCATGTATTTTTACTTACCAATAATCAATCCATCGTGCTATTGCTCCGTGCAGAGAGTATGGTGTCATCGTTGCCGATCAAATGAGAAAACAACAATGTAACAATATGCATTGATACGAATTTGTAGATAACAAGCCAAAATATCAATGGCTGGAGCGAGTGTGTTTGTTCGGACCACACCTAAATCTAACTCCTAGTATTGGATGTAGAATAGATGCACACACACGTGTATGGTGCAGCATGATTTAGTTACGTGTTATCACCCGTACGTATGTGAAAGAGTATACATTTCTATATCAATCAAAAGCTAGGAAATTGATGTTCTTTTAAGAAATCTTAAGATAACCGCCGGATGGAAATTCCATGGAAAAGACTAAAGAGGAGCACATTTTCTATAGATTTTTCTTAATTTGTCAGCAGCCGTAGTTAATACCTAATGCAGTTGAATGTCTTGGTCCTGAACTAATTAAACAGCGCCATAAACTGCAGATACTATATGTACTAGTATTAGGCCCTCTTTGTTTAGACTTAAGCTTATTGGCCTAGACTTTTAAGTCAGCTTATTGGCTTATATGATTTATAAGCTAGTGGATTTAATGTCCTAAGTTTAGTGGTGGAGTCATACATCTATCTCATATAAGCCAAAAAAGCTTATCCAACCTAGCTTTTGGCTTAATAGTGTTAGAGTAGCTTATGGCTTCAAAAAAGCCAAATAAAAAAGCTGATTGTTTGTTTTGGCTTAGACTTTTCGACTTATAAATTGGCTTATAAGCCTAAATAAAGAGGGCCTTAGTCTAGCCATGTAATACGGAGTAATCCGTAACACCAGCTACGGTGTCATTTTCTTTGCCAAGCTGACAATCATATTTCAGTCCCCCCCTCTCTCTCTCTCTCCCTCTCATCATCGTCATCATTATCATCTCAACTGATGATGTGAGGTGTTGCGGCTGTTCAGAATAACAGAAAATACTCTTTATCAACGCAACCAACAACAACAAAACTTTGGCAAGGGTTGGCCCCAACCCCAATGCTGAAAAATAAACATGTTCATCAGCGACTTAATTAAACCGTCTCTGAAACGCTGAAAGTCTGCCACCGACACACAAAACATATGTTGCCGCAAAGTGAGAAAATCATTAGCGCATAGTTAATTAATTTTTAATCATTATAAATTTAAAAATTACGTTTCTGTGATATTTTAAAGTAACTTTATATAAAACTAGTATGGTGGCCCGCGCAGCTTGCGCGGCTGGCATCATTATATTTTCTCTCGTATAATAGCACATATATTTTCTCATTATATTATTCAAATATATTAAAATGACAACATAATTTTAAATTTTGCAATAACTTTACAAAACTACTAATGTGTAATATTCATATTGTATTTTATATACGTGTTAGTTATTAATTATTTTTAATATCAAATTTTAGTTATTTGTAAATTATATATATTCCTATATTGACTCTAGACCCGTCTTTTAATATTTCTTTTTTTAAATCCGAATTTTCTGTAAATTGTATTTCTATATAGACTCTATGCTCTTCTTCCAATATTATCTATTTTTATTTCTGAATTTTTATTATTTCTAATTGTATTTCTATGTGGACTCTAAACTCATCTTTCAATATTCTTTAATTTTTAATTTTGAATTTCAGTTACTTCTAAATTGTATTCCTATATTGACTTTAAACTCTTCTTCCTATGTTTTTCTTAATTTCAAATTTTAGTTATTTGTAAATTATATTTTTATACGGACTCTAAACTCTACTTTTAATTTTATTATGTTTATTCCAAATTTTAGTTAGTTTTAAATTCCTATATGGATTCTATACTCTATTTCTAATATTCCTTATTTTTTAATTCCGAATTTCTATTTTTTTCTTAATTGTATTTCTATATGGACTCTACACTCTGCTTCTAATATTCCTTATTTTTAATTCCCAATTTCAGTTATTTCCTAATTGTATTTCTATATTAACTCTATACTCTACTTCTAATATTCCTTATTTTTAATTCCAAATTTCAGTTATTTCCTAATTGTATTTCTATATGGACTCTAGTCACCTCTTCTAATATTCCTTATTTTTTAATTCCGAATTTCAACTATTTCTAAATTGTATTTCTATATGGGCTCTGCTTTTTCTTTTTCTCCGATTAATGTGAGAATTTCTAGGCCATGAGAGCGAACGTGGAGGCTCCTTTTTCTATTTCCGAATTTCTTTTTTTTTCTTAATTGTATTTCTATATGGACTCTACACTCTGCTTCTAATATTCCTTATTTTTAATTCCCAATTTCAGTTATTTCCTAATTGTATTTCTATATGGACTCTAGTCACCTCTTCTAATATTCCTTATTTTTTAATTCCGAATTTCAACTATTTCTAAATTGTATTTCTATATGGGCTCTGCTTTTTCTTTTTCTCCGATTAATGTGAGAATTTCTAGGCCATGAGAGCGAACGTGGAGGCTCCTTTTTCTATTCCTTTAATAATATAATAGATTTTTTACAAGAAATACTCCATTTATCAGTTTGAAAAAGCGTGCTAACAGAAATGGATAAAATCCGTATCTCATTAGAAACAACTAGCCTGAGTGGCATACTCTCTATCTCAAAATAAGTTTATTTCTCACCCATCCCACACATACAAATACAAAACCAGAAAGATCAAAATACCATCACTTTCTAAAATCTTAATACAATTATTTCTTTTTTCTATTTATTATCAATGCATTTACTCTCCATTTTTCACAAATTTCAATATAATAATTACTCAAAGATAAATTTATTTCAGGATAAACGGTTAGAGTTAAAAAAAATGAATTTATTCGGAGAGTATTTCCAGTAGACCGGCACTCCAGGTGAATTTTTTCACTTTTCACACGTACTACTATACTTACCAGTTACCACTACTACTCCTCCCTGGCAGTGGCAGCAACGACGCATCGGCGGCTACTCTGCAAGCTATAGCTGCAGAGTTTTCCCCCCAAAAAAAGCGCAGGAAGCAAGCAGAGGCAGGCAGGGGGCAGAGGACGGACGGAGAAGCTGTGTACTCGCCGCTCGGCGGCCGAGACAACTGCATTGCACCAACAACCTATAACTGCTGCTGCCTCTGTACTTGACGCGGATCTAGCCAAGCCAACCATCTGATGCCGAAGTGCTGAAAGGCTGAAAGCCTCGTCGAGCTTTTTTCATCGCTCGCCACGATGTTGAAATTGGCGACTCGACTCTGTAGTCTGTAGTGGTTGTACCAACTACTGCTACTACTACTACGGCGGCGTGGTTTTATCTGAATCTTGATGCTGTTATGGTCTCTGTACTTAGGGAGTGTTTGAAGAGAAGGGGATTGAGGAGATTGGGAAGATACGCAAAACGAGGTAAGCCATTAGCTCATGATTAATTGAGTATTAACTATTTTAAATTTCAAAAATGGATTAATATGATTTTTTAAAGCAACTTTCCTATTGAAATTTTTTGCAAAAAACGCACCGTTTAGTAGTTTGAAAAGCGTGCGCGCGGAAAACGAGGGACAATCTCTCCTATCTCCACCTAACGAACACTCCCTTAATCATGGCTCTGAAGATTTGATCTTGTGACACAATCCTACTACTACTACTACCTGAGGATACTGATATGCAGATATGGACGGCATTGACCAGGAGTTTTGAGTAGAAATTAGAGACAGAATTGAGAATTACTAGCAGCTACCGAGCTTACTGAGTTGGGACATTTTGGATTGTAGGTGATCCAGTAGTTGATGAAAATGTGCTGGTATCCATTTATTTGGATAACTGAACAGATGTTGGAATCTCAACGACTGCATTTGTGGTAGTAGTATCAAGTGGTGATCGGTTTTAGTTTCTGATGTTAAGTACCAGGAGTGCTACTGCTAACACACTCCCTTTTGTTCTTGGTCACTGGGGCTATGATTTCTGTTAGTAGTGCCCACTGGGTTTTTTGCGTTGATTATCCATGTTAATGAGTGGGATTAAGGGATCTGCCCTAAAAAGAAGTGCCCTCCCATCTATGACACCAAGTGCAACCAACACTTTATGCTATTTTTTCCTCTTTTCCTTTTCTCTCTTTCTGTGCATCCTTTCACTTGGCCAAAAAAATTCTCTCTCTCTCTCCCTCCAACTGTACTTACTTTAAAGAAATTGGAGGATGACGACAACTTAACCCACCAATCAGGAATAATTCTAAAGCCTAAACTTTCTCGCTGCCTTGGTGGAATCAGTGAGGAAAAAAAAGAGAGGATAGTTAGGGAGGGTAAAAAGGAAAAGAGAGGCAAAATGCATCAGCCAACCAGAGAAAGAGAGACGACGAAGAAGAAAGAATATGATTCTCTCGTGTCAATGTGAAGAAAAATTGAAACTGCGGCTTAAAAAGAATAAGAACATGGCAACAGTATATGAACCGTGTCACTGTCCTGGCTTGAGCTAGATCAACTCTCTGATTAGAGTTTTATTTGACCCCGTCTCAGCTTGTGCCGCACACGATTCCAACGTGTTCCTTTTTTACACGGCTAGCTATCTACCACTTGAAACAAGCACAATCAACATTATTCTTTTATACAAATGCATGGGAGTCTTTTATAAGCCTCCGTAAGAATCATCACCACCGTTTTCTTTGAATTTTCCACACTCCACCCAAGCCCTTCTACTGAGGCCACATTTAAATCGATTATTTATTGAGAAATTCCATGTTAGCTGTGGAAGGGCAAAGAACCGGATATATAAGAAAGGCTCTTACCTCCTTGACTAGCTTTTAGGGTGGGAAATAATATTTACGATCCTATGATAAGTACCAGATCGAGCCTGTCAAGTTCAATATTTTTAGCTCGATGAACACTAGAATGTGAAGGTCTAATATACCGTGGATTTGGAGAGAGAAACACTGGTGATAGTACGATTTTGCCCCTGCCATCGTTTCGTTTACAGTGGACTAGGGGTGTGTTTGAGGATTGGGGAGATTGGGGAGATTGGGGAGATTGGGAAGATACGCAAAACGAGGTGAGCCATTAGCACATGATTAATTGAGTATTAACTATTTTAAACTTCAAAAATGGATTAATATGATTTTTTAAAGCAACTTTCCTATTGAAATTTTTTGCAAAAAACGCACCGTTTAGTAGTTTGAAAAGCGTGCGCGCGGAAAACGAGGGACAATCTCCCCAAACACTCACAAACGAACGGTGCCTAGGTCTGGTTCAAACCAAGATCTCCAGTCTCACTCCCATGAATCCCCTTCCGCTCTCCCCAAACCCTAGAAATTGGGGCGGCGCTGTGAAGTACTAGCGGCGATGTGGTCAACGATCGGCGACCAGCTTCGGTGAGGGCGGCAACGGATTGAAGCCGCGCATCGCTGAAGTTGTGAGCCCGGCGTGGCCTCAGCAATGGCTGGGACGTTGCCCGCTAGGGTGATGTCGCCCAGGAAGAAGACACTGGGGAAGAAGGTGGTGGCGAAGAGGTCGGTCCATGTGATGAGCACCGAATCCCCATTCAAGTCCTTCATCTGCCAGCTCAGATTCGCCGCTACCAGCTTCAAACCACCACGCCGCAGTCGCCGCCACTGTTATTCCTCCGCGGTCAAAATCTAGGGTTTGTGATGGGGGGATTGATTTATGTTGTGGTTGGTTTGAACCGGACCCAGTCGTGTTGAAATAAGCATGCCCAAGGGCAAACTTGTCTTTATTGGCATTTCTCTCTCCAAATTCACCGGAGTGTCTAAGAGCTAATTACATGTTTTTTTATGCCCGATAGCAAATTCTCGTTCTTACGGTGTCCACTAACTAATTACACATTTTTTCGATGCCCCGTAGCAAATTTTGTCTACATGATACATGCACATTTGGTAGTAGTAGGAGAGAGGTGTAATGTACGTGAGGTGAGGCTAGGCGAGAGCAACCCATGGATGGGGAAGAAGGAGCCACATGCGTGATGGATCGTGGATGAGCTGGTGCGGCTGTGCCCACCCATGGATGCATGGATCGATACCCGCGGCGCCCTAAAGCTATTTGTGCTTGCTTCACATGGCTAACTAACCGCTCTCCCCCCCCCCCCCCCTCTCTCTTGCTCGCCGCTGTTGCGATGTGATATATTTCTTTCTACACAAGCATGTTCAAGGCCCACACACACACTCGATCCATCCACCATCATCCGTGTAATCACGCTAGCTGAGAGATAAGCAGTAGGGAGAAAGAGGGAGAGACGATTTGCTCATTTGCATGCTGTGTTAGCTGCTGCTGGAGTAGTACTACTACTACCACCATTGCATGCAGGGGGTCCAATGATTCGTTCCCACGCTTAGACAAAGGCTCTCTCTCTCTCTCTCTCTCTCTCTCTCTCTCTATCTCGTTGCAAATTAAATGTCACTTCAAGTGAAGGCTAACTACTGGGTTGGTTGCTTTTCGTTGATCGATCCGTGCGGAATTGGTGAACGGTGAAGTACAAGAGGGCTTTCTAGGATGGCAATGGCTCCTTACCGATCCCTTCTCCTTCCCTTCCAGTTGAAGCCACACTTTGGGACTCAATTTATTGCATCCAAGACACGCGGTTGTACTAACTGTCTACTCCTCCTAGTACCATTCTTCTCCACCGGAGCATGTAGAAGTTGGAGTATTAGCTAGTACTCTACTACCGTATTAGCCATTTTAATCTGTTCAAATTATTTACACACAACATTACCAGGAACATATACTCCTATTGTCTCAAAATAATTCAACTTAGGATATTATGTAATATATCTTAGGACAATGAATTTGGATAAACTTTTATCCAGATTTATTATTCTAGAATATGTTACATCATCATCTATGTTAAATTATTTTAGGATAGAGATAGTATATGTGTACACTATCCATTGACAAGTGGAGTATCAACTAATCTGCAAATAGTAGTAATAAGGTCTTGTTTAGTTTCCAAAATTTTTTTCTCAAAAACGTCACATCGAATCTTTGGACACATGTATAGAGCATTAAATATAGATAAAATGAAAAATTAATTGTATAGTTTGCATGGAAATCATGAGACGGATCTTTTGAGTCTAATTAGTCCATGATTAGTAATAAAATGCTACAATAACCCGCATATGCTAATGACGGATTAATTAGGCTTAATAAATTCGTCTCGCGGTTTCCAGTGGAGTTATAAAATTAGTTTTTTTTTCATTCGTGTTCGAAAACCACTTCCAGCATTCGGTCAAACATCTGACGTGACACCCAATTTTTTTTTCGCGAACTAATAATGGAAAAGAAATGTTGGCTTTTCAGTCCGGCCGTTATTGATGTCAGGATTCAGGTTCGTGACAGGTTGAAGTAGTATTAGTAGTAGTGGTTGGAGTATAATGCTACGGGGGATGGGTCACTCGTAGCAGCTGGCGCCCAGCCTCCAGCCAAGGCGATTTTGGTCGCATGCTGCGCCGTGCTGGCTGGCCGCGTACGTGATGATTTTCCTCTTCCTCCCCCGCGCCCATGTCCAATCTGCCGCGCCGCCGTCGCGCCGCGAACGACCGATTCGCTTCTGCTGCTGCTGCTGCGTCCCCTTTGCCTCCTCCGCGTATGGACCGCCGTCAACAGGCGGGTCCAACCCCAACCCCCGCCCCCCCCCCCCCCCTCCCCCCCGGCGACGCGATCGGCGGCGGCGACGACGCGGATTGCTACTACTACTAGTTCGTCTGTGGGTGGGGTTGGTTGGTTTGGCTGCTGCGAGCTTTGCGAGGGGCTCGGTTCACACCGCGACGGATGGGTGGATGGATGGATGGATGGATGGGATGGAGCTGATCAATCGTGCGGTCACCTCCGATGGGGACGTCGCACCCAACCATACATCTCACGCCCAGTCCAGCCCAGCCGCAGCAAACGTACGTACTCCCCATAGTAGGCCATGGTGACCTGGTATGTACAAAAACGTCAAAAAAAACGTAGAATCGCCCATACAAATACGTATACCTACAAGGCTACTACTCCCTCCGTCCCATAATAGATGACGTTTTTGACTTTTTATTAGCAACGTTTGACTATTCGTTTTATTTAAAAAATTAGTGCAAATATAAAAAATAATAAGTCATATGTAAAGTACTTTTGATAATAAAGCAAATGACAAACAAAATAAATAATAATTCTAAAATTTTTTGAATAAGACGAATGATCAAATATTGACAAACAAAAACTTACAAAGATAAGTAATATGTAATATAGGACGGAGGAAGTATAATTCAACTGCTGATTAGTTGGGTCGTACAGTCGTACACCCGTCAAGTAACGACCGTACCACAGGTGAAACACTCATCGAAATACTTCTCCATACCGTAATACTATATACTAGCTGAAAAATTCAGGGGATACAGCTATAATTTAGGACTAAGGAAATGGGTGGCAGAGTTAATGGGGCAGTTGTGTTGGTTCCTGAGGTCTGTTTAGTCTCAAAGTTTTTTTTTTCCAAACTTGTAACTTTCCATCGCATCAAACCTTTCACACGCACGACTTTTTAGTCACATCTTTTCAATTTTAACCAAACTTAAAAACTTTAATGTGAGCTAAACACAGCTTGAATTCTTTGATGTGCATAGCATAGCAGCAGCGCTCTGTAGTACTACTACTACTAGCAGCTGATGAGGCGATTAGGCGTGGTCCATGCATTTGCATTTGCATTGCGTTGCACGCACGTCCTGATGAAAGCGCAGAGAAAACGAGAACACAAGGCGCATGGTCCGTCCGACTGACAATCAAAAGGCGTACCGCTGCTGCTGCCTGCTGCTACCATCGCTTTGCTGTTTTAGGGATCGCCATGTTTCTGCCCACCTGGCTCCCCTTCTCTCGTTAATATACTCCCTACTAATCGCCTCGTGACTGCAAGGGTGGTGGTTGCAGGTAGCAGCTGTAGCTAAGCCTAATATTTTCTTGGTTTGACGGCGACGGCTGTACGAGCAAGACTACAGTTAGGGCCTGTTCCAACCCGATGAGGATGTGGATTAAGCGAAGGCACATAGCACTAGAAAGTCGTTAAGATATGATTAAAGTTTTAGGATTAGTTAGATAGAACTCAAACTTTTAAATTTAACCTTAGAAATTGGGTCTAAAATTAATTTATGAAGCTGCTTAAAACCCAGCTTTACCTATCCTGTTTATTTTATGAAAGCGCTTCAGCCATCTCCACTTATTTTTTAAGGTGAAGTTGAATCCGTTTGGTTGTGCTCATCCTCTTGAAGCTGTGTCAAACAAACACTTAATTGTTATAAACCTGAAAAATTAATTACTTTCATACTCCCTCCGTTTCAAAATGTTCGACACCGTTGACTTTTTAACACATGTTTGACCGTTCGTCTTATTCAAAAAAAATTATGAAATATGTAAAACTATATGTGTACATGAAAGTATATTTAACAATGAATCAAATGATATGAAAAGAATAAATAATTAATTAAATTTTTTGAATAAGACGAATGGTCAAACACGTACTTAAAAAATCATCGGTGTCAAAATGAAAATGATATGAAAAGAATAAATAAATAATTAAATTTTTTGAATAAGACGAATGGTCAAACACGTACTTAAAAAATCATCGGTGTCAAACATTTTGAAACGGAGGGAGTACATTGGAGTAATTTTTATATAGAAATATTTTCGTACAAACACAACGTGCAATAGTTTTCAAAACGTGTTAATAGAAATTAAGGTAGAATCTGCATATAATCAGAAAAGAACAGAACAGGGCCTTGATGATCCGCGTAAAACTCCGAGTTCCGTCGGCGTCCGCTCGTCTGTTCCGTTGGTGCTTTCGTTGTACATGCTGGAGACGGATGGGCCGGATGGAGACCGGTCGATCGAGACGTACTCGACTACTTCGCCGTTCGCGGCGGTGGTGCTCGCACGCGGCGACGCCGCAGACGCGCCAGCCAAACCAACCCAACGACCTCCGCTTTGAACCCGTCAAAAATTCCGCCGCCGCCAAGCGGCCTCGCCCTCGCGTCGTCACCTCTCGCCATGGCCCACTACAAATCGGAGGCCCACCTGTGCGAATATCTCAGGCCCAAATACTGAGTCGCGCACCGCCCCCGCTGGATCACCGGCCCAGTACGGCCCGAGCGGAGGAGGAGCGGTGGCCTTTTTCTCTCGTCTCGGCGGAATTCCCCGTGAAATTCCGGTGGATTTTCTGGTCGGCTCCGGCCGCCGCGGGCGCGTTGGCTTCCGCTTCGGTTTCGCGGATGCGGGCTTCCGCTAGGGTTTCTCCCGCTGTAAGTATTGTGAATGCCGTGCTCCTTCTCCTTCTCAGAAGTTTTGGTGATGTTTGTGGCGGTTTCGTCGGTCCTCTTCGTGTGTATTTCGCCTCGTAGGGTGGTAGAACTGGTGGTTTAGGAATGCCTTGCTAGCTTATGCTTGCGCGGACGGCTGTCAGTGCAGATGTTTTGCAGGTTGCAATTGCGTACTTGTGTTAGGCTTAGATGATTGCGCTCCTTGTTCGGATGGGTGGAGACTGGAGAGGCGAAGGATTTTCTGGGGATGATGCGAAGGATTTTCTGTTTGTGAAATGCTGGTCTAAATCAATGCGTATGGCTATCCAAGTGTTAATATGCAAAAAAAAAAAAGTAATCAGGAAAAAATAATATGCCATTGTGGTTTTGTTTTTTAGAATACACAAGGAGTGCATATTTGTATTAAGAGGAATAAAAGTTATTTACAGGAGAAAGAAAAACAAGAAGGGGACGGGATACAGATGGAAGGACCGAAAAAAACACTAAACTAAACCTATTCTCACAGGATTATTGAGCGACCTAGAGGAAGTAAGGGGTTGGACATTCAACGCCATAATGGGGCTTCGGTGGCCATTGCCTTCACAAGCTCCGGCCACGATCTTTAACTCTGGGAATGATGCATAGTTTGATCTTAAACTATATAAAGGCTGTAATGCATAGTTTGATCTTAACTTTCCATCGTTTTCGTTAATGAAAGCGGGAGAGATGCGGCCTCTCTTTATCAAAAAATAAATAAATAAATAAAGGTTGTAATGCATATTACTGCATACATGATCCATTATGTAAAGTTCATGGTTGTTTAAGAAACCTATTTATAAGTTATACCATCAGGTGTACTGCGCTTTTAGATGTAATGATAAGGGTGGGGAGTGAAGGATACAGGAAAGCTTCAGACTAACTTCCTTTTTCATTAGTAAGAGTGTTGTGCCTCCAGTTAGTTGTTCCACGCACGTATCTGATATCCCACGTATTTATTTGATCATTGAACTCCCTGTCCTCCTCATACTGCAACAAGGATTATCATTTAACTGGAAATATAGCATTTGTACTGTTAAGCTATAACGGGGACTGGTATACTTTTCTATACAAATGGAACTTAGATATTCTCTCAAGTCCTATCTAGTAACTAGATCCGTATATTTAAAATCTAGAATTATTTTTGGCTCTTCTAAATGATGAAAAAGTTAAGCTTCGAGGCCCATTTGAACCTTTTGATTTATGCAAAGGCAGTTGCTATCTGTCTTAATATTGGAAGGATTTCCTTGTGGTGCTTTAGATGCTGCACTATCAATTTAGTTCTATGCTGATTAATAAGCTTTAGGTAGACCTAATTTGAGAAATATCTATTAATCTTCAATCTGCAATGGTCTTATTGCATTCGAAACTTGTTAGTTTTGTTTTTGAGGGGGAAGGGTAGGAGCTCTACCAATTTCATTAAGGAGGATAGAAAAGATACATGATCACCTCTCAAAGGGTCCATCGAAACTTGTTAGCGACCTGGAAATGAATAAATACTCCTTTGTCATCGTTCAGCAATGCTGTTGAACATAAAAGTCTTGGATACAGGAAACATCTTTCCCATAAACAATGTAAAGCTTCATTCACTAATTACCCAATCATTGGGTATGAAGCTTCTCTGATTTATGTTTCGATTTTGTCACGGGATTTTACCAGGTTCTGTGTAAAGTTGATTTTGTTTGCATGTCAGCATCCTTCAGTCCACCATCTACTCATAGGTTGCAACTGTTTTCCCTGATTGTTTTTCCCGTTTTACTGATGACAAATGTCTTGCCTACAGAGTCCCTTTATAAAGTACTACACTTATGAGTACCCTGTTGGTAGCATCTTTTCTCTTACCACTGTCTAATTGTCTATAATAAAAAACTTCAATTTTTTTGCACGTTAGTTTCATTGCACTTTTATTAGAGGATACATGAGATGGTAGAAGCATTTTCTTGTTAAAATTCTTGCCAATTGCCATTATTTTGAGTTTCCATTACATGGTTACAATTCTCAATCAGTAATCGCGCATCGGGCTGAAATTTTATGAGACATCACATATTGTGCTACTTTTAGTCTATTTACCTAGTAAGAATCAACTTAACAAGATGAGGCTATAAGGGTACCTAGCTTTGATTGTTTATGTGTTCCCTTCCCTAGCACGAAATTCTTTGCAAAACCTTAAATTGCTATGACAGCTTTGTTAAAATTTTAATGTAGCAACGAAGTGTTGGGTCTTTTGTGTCTCGTCATATATTTGTTGAAAATCTGAGTTTGTGCTCATGTTGTTGGAGAAACTATGTTGTGTTTTATACCCTAAAAGTCCAAAAACCCAGGGTAGTTTAGTGCGAGAAGTATGTTACAGAAGTCAATTGTAGTTTATGTGGTCAGGTAACTTGTTGCTATTATTACCATGAAAATAGTTATTAACTTCATTTGACAATGCTGATTAACCATTGCCTGCCGCTTCCTAGATGAAACAATTTGATTGGATGAAACATATAAACAACAACATTTAGACGTGATATGCACTCAGCATGCATGAAATGTTGTCTGAAGCTTTTGGTGTCGACAAGACGACAAGTATACCTCCATGCTTTCCCTTAATCTCCACTCCCTTTCCTTGAATTCCCTTCCTGAAGCTATCTCAACACATTCAACTCCTATTCAGCTTTGCTGGAAACCTATGTATTTGCTTTCTTGTCTCACAAACACTAAGGCATGATTATTTACTGCAGAGTGAAGAAATTTACAAGCAGTCACCTTGCTGCCTTGTAACACTCGTTACTCTTTTTTTTCTCATCATTGACGCTTGGTCCTGAATGGCTTCCTCCATAAGATGGTTACTAATAGCTTTGGTCTCAAATAATTTATTTTAACAACTGTTTACCAACCGTCCACCCTAGTATAATCTAGCTTTCAATGATGAGCATGTTGGGGTTCTGCAGCAAGATCTGGATTCTTTTCTTTGTTAATTGAAATAGGTTTATTGTATTCCTTGGGCTATTGGCACCAAGAACGTTGTCAGAACTTTAATTTTAATATTCATCAGCAAGTAGCCTTGGATTTCCCAAAAGTGGCTGTATATTTCTCAAATGTGTTGAACTGAAGACAGCTGACCTTCAGTATCTCCAGATCAGATGATTCCTCTTGTGTCAGAGTAATACCTGTCAATTCCTCTGATTAAGATCTCCCGTAGTTATATGGAGAGTGGAAGCTTCTTTCACTACAGTATCGACCTTGGTAATTTTTTTTTCATGTTTTTCTTTTTGTCTAGAGCCCTAGTGCATTCCTAGGTGTGATGATAGATGGCATTCTATTATGTAACTCACTTAATTCCTTGTCTTTTTTTTTTCTGAGAGCAACAAGTTAGTCTAGTATAAATCAGCTGAGAAACTGAGACACATTCTAAGTATTTTTACCACGATTCATTCCACCATGCTGTGAATGTCCAAAATATTAACAACTGATCGGCAAAAAGAGCCTGTTTTTATCATGGTATTAGTACACCCTAATTATTCCTGAACTGGATCGGTCCTGGGGATCTTTGCAGTATCAGGCAGTGGGGTTCTACACTGCCCTGATTGATCTGGTTACAAACAAACTTACAACACATTATTCACATAAAGCTTTTCACTTACACATGAAGAGGGTTCCAGATTAAAATAGCTAAAGCATGTGACTGCCCTGTTAGTGCTGAGCACTATGTTAAGATAATGCATGTGATTCCTAGCATCTGTATGGCAGGCAGGCCTACTTGACCTATTGTTTAGTAGATAGGAGGTACTCTTGATTCTCTTGCTTGATCAAGTGTGCACTTAAACAAGAGACTGATCTCACTTGTGTGTGTGTGATGGTGTGACCTTGGGTGGTGGTGAAGGGGCTCAGCATAAATAAATCGCCTCCACGTGACAACCTGTACGGGGTGTTTTCTACTAATTGGATTGAGCTACATGTGACCCATGAGACATGCTGCAGTCCAGATATGCTTAGATCATCGCCCACTAGCTGATTTTGATTGGTGATTTGATGTTTTATACTGTTTACATCGTACTTAATGAGTTACATAGTCATTTGTAGAGTTTCTTATCCTGTAGTTGGTATTCTATGTAAGAGCTATGAGGGTAATTATGCTTGGAACATAGCTAGGGCTAATTAACTTTGTGAAAAGGTCAATGGGACCATTTTATAAACAGGCAGTACCTAACAGTTTATGATTATTTTATCAGTGGCAGTGGATCTTGTGAAAAAAAATACTTGAGAGACAAAGAGAATTTTTAGCGCATGTATATGCTGTGATTGGCTGGCTAATCAGATGTTTACCAGGCTAATATACCTATTAGCTAAATCTTGTGCTCATCCTACGTCATTAGCTCGTCATTTCTAAATTATCTCTTCGTTATTATAGATTTTCCCATCGTTATCCTAGATATCCTTTAAGTTCATAAATGTTGCTGCACAATAATTATTTGAATGCCATTTCAATTAATTGTTTAGCAGTTTGCCGATGAACATGTTTTCGTTTAAATGAATACCCGCTTATGAGCTAGTGCAATGTGTGCATTCTACAGATCACTTCGATCTGTAGCGTTGCGCTGCTTGAAAACTTCATCTGCATTACTATGACATGGTGTTTTGCTGTGCTGCACTTTGAATGAGTCACTAATGAAAAAAATGGAGGAGATCTTGCAGCTGGAATTTGCTTTAGGAGCATTAGAGATCTTGATATAAAATGCAAGCACACACGCATGCACATGTTTCTGTTAAATAATTTATTGTCATGTCAACATTATAATAACATCTCTTATATGCAGCTGTTGTTAAATGAAGAAAGCACTTGGAATACACCCAGTAGTTGCACTTTACCTGCTGGAGAGATGCATTGACTGGTCAAATTCTGAATGATTGCTCTGAGTTGTGCAGCAACTGTTTCCTGGAATGATTCATTTGCTTCAAGATCTATACATAATACTTAATAACTATTAAGTTTGTAAACATATAGGGTGCCATATATATATATATATATATATATATATATATATATATATATATATATATATATATATATATTTTGAAGAGAATATAGGGTGCCATATAGTCCCCTGCATCTAGCCCTCCTTGAATACAGAACTAAATGTTGTGTAATTAAGATCCACAAATATTCAGATACCTTACATTTGTTAGAGTTGCTTGGAAGCTGAGATTACATGACTATGATATTCAGAATTAAATGCTGAACATTTGTTAGAGTTGCATATAGAGCTAAATGTTGCCAAGACTAATTTGTTGCAAATCGTAACTTCCCAAAAGCCATTACAGGTTATGTTTTAAAGCCTCAATACATGGATACCATAGCCATAAAATATTTATACTTATTCTCTGTTCCCATTGTTTAACATGTAACTGACTGAAAAGCTTGCTCACTGTATTTTGTTATCAGGTCTAACTTGAGCAACAGAACAGGAATGGCTAAGTGGGGGTGTCAAGACTCAAGAAGTTCAGAAAGTAAAATACTTTTCATGCCACATGTAAGAATTTACTTACAATCAGACAATTCCCTAGTCTAACTCCAAATTACATACCCGAAAGTTGAAGCAGTGCAGGGACCTGATGCATCTGCCCTGATATCGGTTCTCGTTCTCCCTGATAGTTTGAGTAATAACACCTACAGTGTGACCCATGCCTGTATTGATTATCAGGCGCCACAAGACATGGGCTGTGGATGCCAGATGATTGGAGAAGAGACCAGCCAGCATCGTGACACTGCTGAGTCTGATACACATCATGAGGTAATCAGCACTTTAAAATTACTTGATCCGGTTACTTATGTTAGGTCATCAACTGATGGTTTCATCAGCAAGCATAGTAATTCTATATGACACAGGAGCACGTTTCTAGAGGACAGAGACTTTCATGATTCTATTTTCCTTGTTTGGTATCAAAGGTGTTTAGAACCATGTAGCTTAGTTATATAAATATGAATTAAACTATAAGCAAAATAACTATACATTGTCTAGGAAGCAAGTCCTGTTGACTGCTTCACCCTGCGTTGTTTTTCCTCTGGACGGCCACGGGCGGCTAGCCGGGGAGGCGTGGCAGACCGCATTTGGCCGGCGCGGCAGCGGCGGTAGGAGTGCTCGGAGGCCAGCTCGACGCATAGAGGCGCGGGCTAGTGGCAGCGGAGGTCGGCACGGCGCGAGGAGGCGCAGCTGGCGGTAGTGGAGGCTGGCTTGGCGCGAGGAGGCGTGGGCGGTGGCGGGAGGCTGGCTTGGCGCGATGAGGCGTGGCCAGCAGTGGAGGAGGCCGACACGGTGCGAGGAGGAGCTACCAGTGGGTGCGGTACGGTCTACGGCGCATGAAGGCTGGCCGGCGGGGGGTGCCGGTGTAGTGGTCCCACATGTCGGCAGAGGTTGGACAGTGTGGAGCATCGGGGCGCCAGCCATGGACTCGCAGGTGGTGAGCGGCGGGTGAAAACCCAGCCCAGCCTCGGCCGGGCCGGCAACAGTGACGCTCAAAGCGTCATTCCCCTTCTGGGGGCGTTATCATGCCGTCTCATCCCTCGTGTGTGGACGTTGGGTAAAAGTCGAGTCTCGGTTCTCTTTGAGACCTTGACGGACGACGACGGCAGTGTTTTCGTCGCTTCTCTCCTTGGAGACGTCGTTTAGGTATCCCTTAGCCGAAACCCCCCATCCAATTGGTGCAAACTCTCTCTAGATTTCTTCCTCCTGTGGCGGCGCCCTAGTCTCTACAAATTGGCCACGTCGGAGGGCCTAGAAGGACAGGAGTTCCATTCTTCTCTCTCACCCTCTCTCCCTGACTCCTGAAGACTTGGATAGAGCGGGGCTTTGTGTTGATTGTAAGGGTTGGGTTTTGGGGGATCTCAGCTGTGTTTCTTTGTTTGCCTAGAGGCGGTCGGTCACGCTTAGCGGCTGCTGGCCCGGTGCTAGCCTTTTCTTGGTTCTGTGTTGGCACTGTTGATGTGTGGATGGTGGTATATTTTTTTCCTTTTTCCTGGTTACGACCTTCCAGGGTTGTAATCTTGTAATTTTTCTCCTGCTCTATCAATAGAACCTCGCACAGTCTTGTGTGAGTCGTTCAAAAAAAAAAAAGAGCTCCTAGTCCTGATTAGGAAGACAAGAGGTGTATGCTTCATGCATGGCTGTATACTGAATCCTAGACATGGATACAAAGCCATCCATCAATAAATGTAGCCTCACCATTTTTTTTCATATACATATATATTATTAAATATCAAATGTGGGGGAAAATAATAATTAATCCACACATTTTTTGTAGGCCAAGTAACATGGTTTGCGTGGTTCTTTCTGACAGTGTAGGCCTCCAAGTCGCCTTCTCACCAGCACTTTATCTCCTGTTGTTCTGAGCTTCTCCCACTTGCAAGGGGCAATACACGAGTAGCAGAACATACACTACACATCACTCCTCAGTATGGCCTGTCCCTCTCTTCCATCTCTAAGAGTTCCTCTTCCCAATTCATGTTTCTGGCATGTGACTGCCATTGGGGCCATATTGTAGTGTGGCCCCTGTTGGTCAGAGCCTTGAGCTAGGTGACACACTTGTTGTAAACGGGAAGGTCACTCTCCCTCTTGCCTGATCTCATCAGGTTCCTCTATTTGCAGCTAGTAGTAGTCTATTTAACACGCCAGTAGCCACCCATTTCTTTCTCCCGTGCGGCTGTCTTGTGTTTCTCAAACTTTGTCTTACGCCAGCCAACCGTAAACAGACACTGTCTGCGCGTCTCTCTTGCAAGAACAGCTAGCTCTCCCATACATCTCTCCTACGTTGGCTGAGATCGATTGCTGCCACCTACATTGGCCGATATGTCAAGCCGGAGGTCACGGTCGAGGCAGTCAGGCTCGTCGAGGATCACCGACGAGCAAATCAGCGATCTTGTATCCAAGTTGCAGGATCTCCTCCCCGAGGCTCGACTCCGGAGCAATGATAGAGTATGTAATTCTATGCACTAAATGGTTAATTGCTCCACAAATTCCCAGTCTAAATAACAGCTCGAATTTATTCTAGTTATAATAGATTAGCATTATTCACCGTTCACTCTAGCTTTGACCACATTAAGATGGGGGTAGAACATGATCGGTTGTTACACCTACTGCCTTGGCAAAAGAAAAATAGCAGCGCAAGTTGAATGCTCCTTATTTCTAATTCCTAAGCAGAAGTTGAAGATCATATGAACTGATGTTACCAATCGACTAATCGACTATGTCAAACAATCCAAGCATCGCATCATTTTGCATTCCTTTTTCCTTCAACAATTGTAATTAAGCACCAAATCTCAAGAGCTGACAGAGAAATCTTCTCTTCTCCAAATCCAGGTGCCATCTTCGAGGGTTCTGCAGGAGACTTGCAACTACATCAGGAGCTTGCATCAGGAGGTCGACGACCTGAGCGAGAGGCTGTCGGAGCTGCTGGCCACGTCCGACATGAGCAGCGCGCAGGCGGCGATCATCCGCAGCCTTCTGATGTAGCCGCCGGCGGCCGTCGTCGCCACATTGTCTTTTGCTGCTGGGCAATCAGCGCGCACACACCCTCGGAATGTTTGTAGCTTAGAGAGTGATCTTAATTAGTACTGGAGGAGCAGGGATTCCTAATTCACTCTACGTTCATAAGTAATGTAATGTTGTTGTCATGTCATCTTCTAAACCAGATCAATCTTTTTTGTGTACTTAATCAAAATCCATCCTGATTCGTGCAAAGTTCATACAGTACCATTTTTTGTGTGTTTTTTGCTGCTATGTGTACAGTATAGTACCAACCTCGCCGGCTTAGGAATTGCCAGCGAGTTGCCTCTTTCGGCGCTGGCTGAATGTACACACTGCTGCCCCTTTTGGCACAGGAAGATTCTTAGGAGTTGTCTTTCAGTTTGGCAGCAGGGTGCTTTGCTAATGCCAGATTCCTCTCTCTCTATTTCCTAAGTATCTTACAAATGCGAGCTCTCAATTTGTGCAAGAGCGACAAAAGCGTCGCAATTATCAGTCCATGGCCAACTGATTAATCATTTAATCACAAACACTTGCTCGGTTGCTCCATATTGTACCGTGTTTGTCGCAAAAAAACAAAAATGCCAGTTTGATTTACACTTTGGAAGCACGGTTTCCATATTTGCTAATGCCAAATATCTGTAGTACAGTACTCCCTCCGTCCAAAAAAAGATAAACCCTGGGTTTTCGTGTCCAACTTTAACGGTCCGTCTTATATGAAATTTTTTTATAATTCGTATTTTCATTATTGTTAGATGATAAAACATGATTAATATTTTATGCGTGACTTGTCTTTTTATTTTTTTCATAATTTTTTCAAATAAGACGGACGGTCAAACGTTAAACACGGAAACTAGAGTTTGTTTTTTTTTGGACGGAGGGAGTAGTAATTAGTAAACCGTGCCAGCCTAGCCGAGCGTGTAACTTAAAAATTACATTGGCCGTTGAAAGGATTTCGTTAGCTGCAAAAAAAAAAAACAAAAATGCCTGGTTGATTTACCCTTTGGTCAGTCTGTGAAGAAATATCTGGTAGCAG
Source organism: Oryza sativa Japonica Group (assembly GCF_034140825.1). Lineage (NCBI taxonomy): Eukaryota > Viridiplantae > Streptophyta > Magnoliopsida > Poales > Poaceae > Oryza > Oryza sativa. The sequence continues at coordinate 3,824,240 of NC_089037.1, read as the reverse complement.
TAAACCGTGCCAGCCTAGCCGAGATTGTAACTTAGAGCAGATAGGATAGTAGATTATTAGTCAAGCTATAAACATATTTTAATAAAATAAAAGATGAGAGAGAAGAGCAGCGGGTTACAGATTATAGCACGGACTCCAAGACACAGTGTATGTATGACAGATAAGATTATATATTAATAATATAGTAAGCAACTGTTGTATAAATTGATGATTAGATTGACTATAGATGAATTGGAGCCAATAGTAAGCTATACTATTAAACTTGCTCTTAAAGATCACATTGGCCGTTGAAAGGATATGATTAGCTGCAGAGCCGATAAGATTTTCAATTGATTCTAGGTGGGAAGAAAGAACCGGGAGCTAGATGATTCGTTAATATCGGTAGCATCATTTTAGAAACGAACCCTAGAGATTCTGCTATCCTATCCTCCGTGCTCCCCAGGCTCCCGGCGTCGTCGTCGTCCCTACACTTCGCACCCAGTAGGCACTACCACCCTATCGTTGCAGGTCAAATGAACTAGGCTACTAGGCGCTAGGTAGCTCTAGTACAAGTGAAGTATTCTATCAAGAGAAGATCAATAACCCTCGTGCACACATGCCACTAGTCCACTACTCCACTACCAGTGTTGAGCAACAAACCAACCAGAAGCTTTTGCTGCACGGGTGCATATGCCGCTGTCTTATCGTTGGGATTTTACGGTGTTTATTTTTGGTGCAGAGAGAGGCTTTTCAGAAAGTTGGCAACTCCGCCTAGTGAAAAAGCAGCGCGTGACGCGTCGACGCACGCGACTACGCGACGAGAGTTAGCGGCGCCGGAGGCGGAGACAAGACACCGACCGCAAGATGGGCCGTGCGTTCGATCTGCCCGCGAGGAGCAGACGAGCCGGCCTCTATCCACGCGCGGTGAACGGGGCCGGCCCGGGAGAATATCTGGGCTACGCGCTGGTGTGACGCACGCGACATGGAGAGCGGAGGCGGAGTATCGTATAGAAACAAGTGCAATTTGACCCTCGGAACAATATTGATAGTAGTATTTACTTACGTGAAATACCAGTTATCAAAAGAAAATAAAGTAAAGCCCACTTGTCATACTCCCCTCACTCTCTCTCTCTCTTTCCTTCTACACCCCGCTTTCACTCTACCCGTTTTATTGCCAATAGCAATGGGGTGCACGACAGCGAGCACCAACTAGGTGACAGCAGCAGTAACCCGATGCGTCGCATGCCTTCTGTGTCAAGCGGTGCCCCGACGAGGAGCGGTTGTCTTGAGCACCTCCTTGTTTGCGGCACAATTCCGGCGGTGGAGACGGTGATGGCATGGTGGGCCAGTGGAAGGCATCGAAGGATGTAGGGAGCGCGTTCCACACTTCCACTCCTTGTCCGCGCTCTGTGCCACCACTGCTGCACCCTTCCATCGACGACGTAAAGCAGTGGCGACGAGGAGCGGCAATGTGGGAGGCGAGAGGATGGATGGGCCAGCGCATGACTTCTTTTCCTCCTCCCCGATAGCAACCAGGCGACGCCCAACACCCCCAACACTGGACATCAGACGACGCCCGACACCCCTGACACCTGACATGGAGTAGAAGGAGGAAGAGGGAAGAATGATCGTGGTGAGGACAACGGGGCGGACCGGTCCGACGCCATCCCCAACCGAGCTAGCCACCAAATGCTAGATCCGATGTGGCGGGACAAAGCAAGCTTGCCTCTGTCCCTCTTCTTCGTTGATAGCTCCTCTTCTCCCCGAGCGCCGTGCATCGAGATAGGTACGACGAGAATCTTGGCACAACCAATCTTCTTCCTCAACTTCCTCTAGTCGGGACTGCCCACGCAAAGCCACGGTTGGGAGGCCCTAACGCGTGATAGCGGCCTAGCCTCAAGCGAAGCGGCGACAACTTGGCCTTGAGGTGGACCGATGGCACGGCAGAAGCCGGAGCGACAACGTGGCCTCGAGGCGGAGTGGTGGTTGGGTGCTCCTGACGCGTGGTGGTGGCCTGGCCTCGAGTGGAGCAGCGGTGGCTCAGCTTTTGAGGCGAAGCAACGTTGCGGCTTGGAGATGGAGTGACGATGGACCGGCCTAGAGGCGAGACGGCGACTTGCTGTGCCCAGACACTGCCGCCGTTGAGAGACGTGGCACGATGGAGGGCGTTGTTGAAGTCCCCGTCGTCCTTGGCTCGCCCCACTGCCTCTATCGTCAGTGGCTTCCGCCGCATGCCATTTACTCACGATCGATGCCATGTAGGCCCCATGTGCTGACTTAGCTGGTTGGACTAGGTTAATGAGCCACGTTAGTGAAAACCACCGAGGAAGTCATTTTGAAAATACTCACACTGACATGTGGGGCTCATATGCTGACTTAACCGGTTTGACTAGGCCAATGAGCCACGTCAGTGAAAATCACCGAGGAAATCATTTTAAAAATATTCAACATATGGGCCCCATATGCCGACTTTAGACAGTTGAACTAGATCAATGAATGTGAAAATCACCGAGGAAATCATTTTATAATGGTTTTTAATAGTTGGGAACAAAGATATCTTATATTTATGGTTGAGGGATAAATTAAATTGGACCCTTATCTGCCCGCCCGAATTTTTTATTTATAGTAATTAATAAGTCTTGAATTAAATAAGTGGTAAATTTTAAATTGAATTTGTAAAAATAGCATGAACGTTGTTTCAAAGGGCGTCCAGACTTGGACGGTGTTCTAAGAAGTGTCCAGAGGTGGACGCTGTACCGAAGCACGTCCAGGCTCGGTTTGGGGCGCCCATGCCGCCATGCGGAGAGGTGCCATTGTGGACTCTCCTCTCCTCGGGCCCAATGTTGGTGCAGGGCTCGGGCAAGGTGCTGCCATGCCCGCCGTTCACCTCGACTCTGGGAGACTGCAACAGCCGCCTTCCGGCTTCCGCCTCCACAACGTCAGGAATCTGCCGTTGCAGTTCACCTCAACTCACCTCGAAGGCTCTCGAATCCGGAGAGGACACCGCCGCTTTCTGCCTTCACGCCGGGAGGTCGTAGCCGCTATCCACGTTCTGGTTGAGTCATGCTGGAACAATAACCCACTCGTGCCGGCTTGTGTTGCGTCGTCTGTCCGCCCCTCTTGGTTCCTAACAGCAAGTCCAGGCATCGCCTCACTCCAGGTGGCTGGCCGAGCAAGTATGCTCAGTTCATAGATCTTGGTATTCAGGTGTATATGTTCTGCAATAGAAAGCTTACAAAGAATGCAAAATTACGAAGGGTAGGACGCAAACATCCTCCTTCTATCAGATCATCTATTGCCCGATGACTTCCAATCTCTGGCCTGTTGCAAAAGGAAAAAAAAAAGCATCGATCGAAGACCTCGCATGCAGTTCATCTGGCGGCCGCTTCTCAAGATTCAGTCAGTCGCTTCTCAAGATTCAGTCAGCAGAGAGCTCGATGCGTAGTAAACAATGGACCAGAACAAAAACCAAACTAATCAAATATCTCAAAATAAAAGTGGTGGCTGTTCACATATGACCCCGAGTAGAGTGTCCGTCATGCGGAACAGCGGAAGCATTGAAGGAGGGCCGGGGGATGGCGACCCTGTCTGGCAGATTAGGTAGAGAGCGGTGCCTGCTCGGCAAGCAAGCAATCAACGAGAGACAATAGTCTGCATAGGAGTAACGAGGTAGAGTTCGACCATTGTGTGATTGGATTCAAAGTCCAATCTTAGTCCGGTGAATTGGATGGCTCTTTGAGGTCTTCAACTGCAGCATTATGGACGCCCTTGTAAGAAGCGTCCCCATCTGGATGTTGTCTACAACAGCGTCCACACCTGGACGCCCTATGCAATAGCGTCCTTCCTATTTTCGTAAAAATTGACTTTGTTTTATTATATATTTAATTTCTGCATTATTAATTATTATGAATAAAAAATTCGGTCTGCCCGCACTCCCGAGCGGTACACGGCCCGTCACGGGAGAAAATCTGGGCTCCGCGGTTCCGCGCCCGCGCGACCACCGACCACGCGCGCGCCCGCTCCCGCTCCCGCGTCGATCGGCCGAAACGCCGGAACGGTGCGCGCGGGATCACGGGCCGGCTGCCCGGCCACGGGAGATTTTGGGTCGGGGTGACGAAGCGAGCGAGGCCGGCCGGTGCAGTGAAAGTGAAGCCCACCGCGCGCCTACGTACCCAACCGGCCGCGCGCGGCGCGCGTACGAAGAAACGTGGCTACGTGTGGCCTTCCTGGTCGGCGAGTCCGCCGCGCGCGCGCGTCCCCGGTCGCCCGCCTGCGTACGTACGTATCTCGCGCCGTGGCAGGAGAGGCACCAGCTAGTACCAGGCATGTCATATTTGTCACACACACCGCACGGTGACGACGTACGAAGCGATTAGGAGATTTGCAGGAATAAAGGCCGCGCCCCCACACACTCTGCGTCTGCGTACACATCCATCGATCGACCATACGAATATGTTCAAGAGAAGAATGGGGTAACACGATCACCTGGCAGGGTATATCAATCGTGGATGGATCTAGGCCAGTGGGATATAGGGGCGTGTCTGAAGTTGACAACACCTACCCTGTGGCAGGTGCATGTACACGACGCATATATATGTATATGATAATATATAAAGTCTTCTGTATGATTGCAGCATCCGATCCTAAGAGCACTTCTTACAGCATCCTTTGGCTTTCCATCAATCAGTGCCCTCCCAACATCCACATTCCACGCGGTCAAAAAGCACATCAAGCCAACATCACTGCACTGTGCTCATAATACAGGCCATACAGGTATAGGCTGCCTCACTGGTTCGATATGCTTCGGCCAAAACCAATTCGATCCAAGGGTGTATAGTTCTCAAAGGAAAAAAGATCCAAGGGTGTATAGGATCTGGACCTATCAGAGACATTCAAATTAAAGGACTTTTTGATGGTAAGAATCGATCATACTTTTGCGGAACTCTAGGGTTACACGCTTCAACACAATAAACGTTTCGTTTCGAATTTCTCCTGAGAAGACCTCCAACTTGAGATACAATGAATCTTTTCTGTTCATAAAGAAAAAAAAATTAGGTTCGGATCCAAAGGTACGGTTAAGACCGATTGTAGAAAGTGGGTGATACGTTTTTGTATTTCTATGAGAAAAAAAATACGACATCCACAAATCTTAGTAGTAAGTCATCGTCGTCGTATCACGTGTATCAAATTCTTATTAATAAGGAATAATAAACTAGTAAAACTTCATAGCCCTCCATCTCTTTGCGGTTATCGAATATTTTTCGGTTCTCGTGTGTGCGACACGTGTAAACATTACACGTAGGTACAAAAGCTTCTCGTAGTTGGTGACAAGAACCGAATGGGTTGTCTCCCAGTTATTTCACTGTATACCTATGCCCTAGGGCTTTTAAAGATGGTCATGGTTGATAGAAAATGATATGATATCTATGCCGGTTTGGTAAACCATATAGATCTTGTGCAAATAAGGAGTAGGGCTAGCTTGTAAGGCACTACTTAGTACTACGAGGATTCATACAAAGTTCCATGTGTAGATAAAGCGGGATAAACATGAGAAATAAACATATTCTCAACTAGATAACTATATGGTAGACGACCATCTTCCAATTTACAATATATATCTTTCATTGGGTAGGTAATGGGAATAATCATGCAATTTATTTATCTCGTAAGTTGCTTTGTTACACAATCGTCTAAAATTATGTAGCTAGCCCCTTAATGGAAAGAAATAATTTATAAACAACTCAAACACACTTTCCCTTCCTCATTTCCCCATTCCCTATATATCCATGACCCCATCGCGATCGTGCCACCTCGGCCCCAACACCGTCATATGTCCCAGCCTGTTGCCGCCAAACATCGCAACCCAATCTCCATAGCCCCCCAGTCTTCGCCGACCATCCCAACCCATAATCAGTGGCTCCTCACCCTCACCAGCACTATTGTCTTCGTCCTCTCCAATGTCTTTGGTATCTCCGGTCATCATCGCCTCCACTAATCTTTGTCCACCTCAATTGACACGTCCTTGGCTGCGTTGGCATCCCCAAGTGCTCATCGGATTCGTCCACTGCCAAGTCCTCGTCCTCGTGGCAGCTTCCCCATGGCCATGACCTTATTCTCCTTAACGATGACGTATTTCTCAAGTGTTCTCCAGATCTGACTATGGCACCAGGTTTTCTGTTGCAGTGGCTCCACGAAATGCCTACCGGATCTGTCGGTGGTGGGCCATGGTCGATTGCAGCATGCTCGTTTGTGAATTTCCTGAGACGCCACGCTCTTTCTCCATCTCCCTTTTGGACCACCTACTTTAATTTCTTTGGGCCTTCACGTGGCTTGCAGATATTACTTTGACACCTATAAAGCCACTCTCAAACTTCAATTTACCCGTGGCACTGCGCCTAGCTTGGATGAAAACACACTATGAATGTAATATCTACTGTTGCTCTCTAAAACCAACCGCGAATGCTGGAGGAGTTAACAGCAAAGACAAGAAAGGATAATCGAGATCCTCTACAATACTATATGTGCAGTACTACTTACTGACATGTGAATCAACTGTCAGTGAGTCGATATGTCGTGAACAGTACTGCACATGTATGGCACTACAAGAGTACTTGCATCGAAGGAAGAAGCGTCAACCCCCCCCCCCCCCCCCACCCCCCCCCCCCCCCCCCGGGGCCCCCGCGGCGCGGCGAGCCCACGCGCTAGTCGCGGTAGCGCGCCCTGCGATTCTTCCTTATCCATTCATGCATGCATGGCAGACCATTCCTCCATTCCATTTCGATCGATTTTAACTCCTCGGTATTGCAAACCCGATAGCCTCGGTATGCCAAATCTTGGTGTTACGGATGGATGCATGGATGATGTGGTTGACCAACCCGTCGTCAGTTGTTCATTGATCATACGCATCGGAGAAAGAAAGAGACTTTCCGTCTTTCTTTACCTTCCAATCCCCGTTGACTTGGATCATGTCATGCAGCTATCTGAGTGAATTGTTTAATTAAGCAAGAGACATTCCTCGCTTGCACTGCACCGGCCGGGCACAGAACAAATTGTCACTGTCGCGGTACTGAATTATTCAGACAATCTGGCTGCATCTCCTCATTTTACAGCATCAGTTAGACAAGCCACCTTTTTTCCAGTAGTATGGGTTATGTGTAGGTTTGCTGCATACTCCTATATAGGAGTATCGCTTTAGGGAATCAATGTGCAGGCTCCCATAGAGTTCCAGCTGAATGCTTCAGAAGGAATTGAATGTCCATACTGCAGATTTGTAGATGTAGATATCGAGAAGCATAGCCTTATATCTGCATGCATGGACTTGGATATTTCTCTCTTATCTGATAGCCCATGTATAGCTCTATATCTGCACAACACTTTACCATGCACATATATTTGCATCTAGCTACAACTCCGTCAGACATCTAGCTAGCTAGGAGGTGTGTGCAACAAGAACAATATCATATCTCACACCTTTTCCGAAAACTTCAATGTCAAAACCGCGGCATCATATCTCCATTGACGTGGTTTTCTCTTTTTCCAGAGAAAAAAAAACATGCATGTTCAGTAGTACGAATTATAGACTCTACTGCAAATGCCAAGAAATATTAATTGGGACAAAAACGACGAAATGAACACTGTATTAACCCGATGCAAACTGTCTAAAAGTAGCGTTTAATTAAGCTGACCATTGCGACCGACCGACCGAATTGAATCGAGTCTCCAAAAGAAAAAAGAGAAAATGCCCTTCTCCTGCATGCATGCAGTCCTTGGTGCAGCAGTGACCTCACTGAATTTTGTTTGTTCTTGGCTAGGGACTGCTTGGAATTGGATTTTAGTCTAGCAAAATTTGACTCCAACATGGGAGCATGTGAGATATACATGTCATTGATCACATCACTATACTGCTGTGTATCTTTTCATACCAACTACCATAATATGGTAGCCCAAGTAGTGGAAATTAAAGAAAGCACAACTCCATATCTCGATCCATCTATCCCTTATCACTATATATATCTATATCATTATCCCGTAGCTATTTTACAATATCACAAATATATAAAAAGATTTAGTTTTTTTAAGGAGTGAATATGTTCGTTTCAGTTTGACTATAATTTCCTGAACTTTTTTCAGTGACCGACCAGGCGACCACCCGTTACTAAGATCAGGGTAAAATGTGAGGCCGACATGTGTATTACTGGTCAATGGCAGAACTGAAATTCGAAAATGTATTGATGTATTATTCCTCTTTTTTTTTTGTTCAAATTAAGATGACACGTAGGCTCCAGCAACCATCCACGTGGCGGCAGGTTGTGCACGTCACTCCATCTCCAACACATCAGCATTTTCAGCAAAGAAAGAAAAAACTGTAGTGGACTTTGCAGAAAACGCTGACGACGAGTACGTACGAATTAATGCCTTAATCATATGATATCTCCAAAGATTAATTAATAAGTGGCTTGCTTAATTTTGCTACTAATCGCTATCTCGACGTAGCCAGAGAGCCATGCATGCATCACAGCGAGCCCACGGCCGCACGAGCACTCGCCAACGAATTCGCTAGGCGTACACCGTGAATGATTTGATGCGTTGATTACGGGTATTCATATTCCTTTATGAAAGGTTATTGTCAGACTTTTTTTATTCCACAAGATCGATCATACTACAAAGTTATTCTACAATAGTTTAGAACACTTATCCAGTTGTGTTAGAATATAATAATGATGGATGGATATGTATGCCATATTAAACAATCTAAATTCCCCACAAAACATATAAAAGAACACTATAATAAACTATGGTTTATCCAACATGGACATATATTTAAATGAAGTGCGATCTCCGGTGCTCTTTACTGGTAGGATGAATGATGATAGAGATAAAAGCGTTTAACAAATATGGCCTCAAGCGAAATTCGTTATATTAATTAAATCAATGAAAACATTTACTGGATTAATAAAACTCCATGCTACTCCATTATAAATGAACGCACACCTATATATAGCAAAATTCCTATTTGCCAGTAGGTCCAATACTTCGGATCTGTTTTTTTTTCTTTTAAATATCCAAAATTGATTTTGGATAACTACTCGACAGTACAAACGAATTAAACCAGCTATTACAACGTCGAGTGGATTTAAAACACTCCTCTATTAAATTCACCTACAGAAAGTCGTTCCCGCTGAAATAATCGCACCGTCTAGAAGCTCGGCAAGCGTGTCGCTAATCCGATACTAACTCCATTAATTCCATTTTCATTTCAATAATTGTTGAAGTTATTACTGCACTGGAAATAATAAAGGCAGGGGGGTGTAACTGGGTGTGTACAAAGTGTTGGTGAGCATAGCAGTTGGCAGGTGCACCACCCTTTATTATATTCCTCCTTTCTCTCTCTCTCTCTCTCTCTCTCTCTCTCTCTCTCTCTCTCCCCCTCTTCCTCCCTTTAAATGCTTCGCCTCTCTCGCTCGTCTCTCCAAACACAAACCCACCACCTCCTCCTCCTCCTCCCATCCAGCACGCGCCTCCTCTCTCGCGCGGCTTTCCATTTCCATCTCCCCCTCCTCCTCCTACGTCTCCGCCGCTCCTCACTTCCTCCACTCGATTTCCTTTCTTGGCCTCTCCTCCTCTGACACAGGGGTGTGCAGGTTTGTGTTTGTGCGTGGCGCGTCCGCCATGGCTCGCGGCAGCGGGGCCGGAGGAGGCGGCGGCGGTGGTGGCGGGGGGCTGGAGCTGTCGGTCGGGGTCGGCGGCGGCGGCGGCGCGCGTGGTGGGGGAGGCGGTGAGGCGGCGGCGGCGGTGGAGACGGCGGCGCCGATCAGCCTCGGGAGGCTCATCCTCTCCGGGATGGTCGCCGGCGGCGTGCAGTACGGGTGGGCGCTCCAGCTCTCCCTCCTCACCCCCTACGTCCAGGTATATATATATATATACTGTACTCCTGTGTATTTTGCACACTCTCATGCATGCATCTGAAACTCTGAATAATCCTGCAAAAAATATATACAAGTATCTCACGTGTGGATTTGATTTTGTTCGCGAGTTTTTGCTCGTGCTAGCTGTTCTAATCTGCAAGGTTTCATGGTAGTAGATTATATATGTCCTGGTTACAATCTTTTCAAGGTTATAATCTTGTAATTTTTTTCTGCTTTGTCAATATTTACTTCGCACTGTCTGGTGTGAGTCGTTAAAAAAATATATATCTTGAAAGATTGGGGAATTTTTCTTCATGTGTGGGGAGAGATTTATTTTTTTTTGTTTGAACGGTAGATTTGACTAGTGTCTAAAAGTACCGTAATAAATTCAATCTGCATGCCTTTTGTAATTTTTTTTGCTCATGTGTTTATATACATGTGGCCAAATATGCATTTGATGCACTAGCTATCATTTTTGTCATTTTGTAGTTATTCCTTTTCCTTTCCTTTTTTTTTCCTTTTTCTTTTTGTTGTCACTAGAGGATTCATATCCTCTCGATTCCTCTATGAAACGTCGGCGTTTTCTGCCTCTTTTCTGAAGAATCTGTATACCTATATAAGAATCAAAATCTTTTATAAGTTCTTTTTGTGCACTTTGGATCAATCAGGCTAGCCAGCATGACACTTAGCATCAGTACCGGTCTACTGTACCGAGATTCACTTTACGCTTGACACGTTTCTCAACTCCTTGTTTGATTCCATTTTACCTCAATTAGACTGTTTGATTCCGTTTTATCTCAGATATGACACTCCTTTTTTTAAAATTCCATTTTACCTCAGATGCTGTACAGTGCCATAAAAAAATATACATCTGCTCCAACTCACCTTATCCTTCTTGTAATAACCACGTATTAGGTTAATAGCTACTAATAGCTAGAGATGTAAACAAAAATAAGCAGACAAGGGCAAAAGTGAGCGGTAATAATGGAGAATTAATCTGTCGTTCCTCCGCGCGCAGTTAAAGGTAGGCAGATGACGGGTCCCTCCCCTCTATTCCATACTAACCGCAAGATGAAACTAATATTCTTACTGCTAGATATATAAATCATCCTTCATTTAGCTTCATCTCCCTCCTTAAGATGTGTTCTTTTCTTCCATTTCCTAACTTCTACTCCCTTCGTTTGACGTACACATATTTCCTAAACTGCCAAACGATGTGTTTCTACTAAAAATTTATATGGTTTAAAAAACATATTAATATATTTTTTTTTGTCTTTTTAGCTAATATTTAATTAATTATGTGCTAAACTACCGCTCAATTTTGTGTACCGGGAGAAAGGGTTCTCAATCATTACAAAAGAACACAGCCTAGTCTCCATGAAAAACATCACTTTTATTTTAAGACAGAGCAAGTGGAGCGATTTTATAACTTTACTATAGTACAAAATTAATGGTCAGAAATTTAAAATTTTGACCGAATTTTATCGTAAGCATCAAATATTTATTACCGGAGAGATAGAGTATTGGTTATTTGCCTCTCTGTCGTCAAATATTCTAAACAAAGACGATCTTCTTAGTGGTTAAACTTAAATCTCAGTCCTTCCAGGCGTTTATTTGAAGGATTTATAGCGGAGATAAACAGCTCCTTTTTTTTCGGAAATACGTAAGGAGGGCACTTTTGTATTAAGGGGAATAAAAAGGGTCTGTACAGGGAAAACCAAAAAACAGCAGGGGACAGGAATAAACAGCTCCTCACTTCCTCTTTGTATCAGTCCATACTAATTAACAAAGTGTTCCAAAATGTTCTGTACTTTTTCTGTAGAACATTATATGCAGTTCATCACCCCTGATGGTCCATGCATCAGGTCTAGCTACCTACTGTTGTATTGAAGTATTTCTGGCGAAGTTTATCCTTACCTTAGCCTTCTCGAGCCAAGTGCCATAAAGATGGTTGCTGTAGAGGCAACTCCAACCCACTTTAACCGCGCACATGAAAAATAAAGGGGTAAAACAAGGAAATTCTAGGTCAGATATATATGTCCTGTGGACTGTGGCACAGTTGCAACAGAGCAATTGCATAGGCAAATGAGGGCAGATCATCATGTACCCATAGCCTGTTGGTGCTATGTTAGCATCCAAGCATTGCCATTTTAACTATTAAGATTCTTCTTCTTATATTTGACAAGTGAAATAAATTTAGTGACTGAACATATATAGAACGATGAACAGTCTTTGTATGTTTATTCATGCCATGGGGGAAAGAGAAGTGTGATCTGAAGTTATTGGATAGATAGCTGTTAGTTGTAGCATGCAAGGCAATGCATCCTGGAACCAACAGACCAACAGAGCTGGGGATATTTCATCTGCTAAATTTCTGGGAAAATTTATTGTGTGGTAATCAATATGTGTTCACTCTTTGCAACTGGTACACGCTCTCTGATGTTTCTGAATATCTTCCACAGTGATGCAGATCTTGTTGACACAGCAAACTCAACAAACATAGTCATTTTTTTAAGGAATGAAGCATGATCATCTATTGTCAGAGTAGATTACAGTCAAAGTTTTTTTATAAGCCAAAACAACTGATTTTCTAACCTCTGTTATTTACAGACACTCGGACTGTCGCATGCTCTTACTTCATTCATGTGGCTCTGTGGTCCTATTGCTGGCATGGTGGTAAGTAACAATACCAAATTATCTGCTCTATCGATATATACGAGACAAAGCTTTTGCCCTCTTTTAAAAAAAATAAATCAAATTAATTCATGTTATGGAATCTGTACTTTCTGCAATGTAAATTCAAGTTACTTTAGTGTCTTCACTACAACAAAAACTTGGGTATCCTGAACTCCTGTATCTATCAGAGTTTGAAGCTGCATTTTCTGTAGCTTCTGATATGTGTAATGTAGATCATACTGTCATAATTCATAAGCTTTCATAAAAAATGTTTGTGTACAAGTCATATTTTTTTTAATTCTTGATCCATTATCATCTCCCAATCCTGCAGGTTCAACCATGCGTGGGTCTATACAGTGATAGGTGCACCTCAAAATGGGGAAGACGAAGGCCATATATTCTTACAGGATGTGTGTTGATATGCTTGGCTGTAAGAACCACTGAACCTTGGAACTCTTATTCCTTAAGTTGAAGTCCCCAAATTTTCTCTCATATTGACATTGCACTTTATGTATGTAGGTCGTAGTTATTGGATTTTCAGCTGACATTGGATACGCCATGGGTGATACAAAGGAAGACTGCAGGTAACTGAACATTTTGCGTATCATAATTAGCAGATAACAGTTATCTGATACACCATGTAATGCAGTGTCTACCATGGATCACGGTGGCATGCTGCTATTGTATATGTCCTGGGATTCTGGCTTCTTGATTTTTCCAACAACACTGTGCAGGTTAGTGCCTACTATATAATAATCATGTTAAAGAAATTTGTACAAAGAATCATAACAAAAATCTTAATTTTGCAATGCAATTTCTAGGGTCCAGCACGTGCTCTAATGGCTGATTTATCAGGTAATTTTTCATAGCCTTGTCTTTCAGAGTTAACTACCAAATTTTTATTGGTTTCCACAGTTCACTAACACTTGATTGATTCCAGAAAAAAAAAAGTTGCCCTTGTGTTCTGGGCTTCTGGTATCAGTGGGATTTTGGATTTGATCTCCTAATTTTCGTTCTGTAGGACGTCATGGACCTGGCACAGCTAACTCCATCTTCTGTTCTTGGATGGCAATGGGAAACATCCTAGGATACTCCTCTGGTTCCACAAACAATTGGCACAAGTAAGTTACTCTTATGTATCAGTTTCATACAGATTTTCTGTTTAGCACAGTCTATTCAGTTGCATTCTTTTCTGAAAGAAGGCAAGTGAAATTCATATTACATTAGTAGAGAAGGTGAAATTTGTTTACAAGTATTGAGTTGCATTCTCCCTAATTAATTGCGCAGGTGGTTTCCATTCCTTAAAACAAGAGCTTGCTGTGAAGCTTGTGCAAATTTGAAAGGTGCATTTCTGGTGGCTGTGGTAAGTTCTGTTATTACCTCATAAACTGCCTGCTGATAATACTTTAACAATGTGCTAATATTAGTCTTTGTAATAAGATAGTACTATACTGAAAATATTTTAGCGAGTATGAGTAATTTAACTTACATATTGTATTGCTGTTCCTCTTTTTTCAACCCTGTCATATTGGTTGCTTTTTTTCACAGCCTAACATGCTCTTGTTTGGTCATTTTCCCCTGTTTTCAGATTTTCCTGTCCCTGTGCTTGGTTATAACTCTGATATTTGCCAAGGAAGTTCCATTCAAAGGAAATGCAGCCCTCCCAACAAAATCAAACGAGCCAGCTGAGCCTGAAGGCACTGGTCCACTAGCAGTGTTGAAAGGCTTCAGGAACTTACCTACTGGGATGCCTTCTGTGCTTATTGTGACTGGCCTTACCTGGGTATGCAATATACATCAGAAAAAGAACTTTTCAGATTATTGAAAAAATTGCTACTAGATCATATCTTAGTTATATCTTATAGTACCTTACCTTTTCTATGATATGATTGTCCTTGTAGTTGTCTTGGTTCCCATTCATCCTCTACGACACTGACTGGATGGGCCGTGAGATCTACCACGGTGACCCAAAGGGAACTGATCCTCAGATCGAGGCTTTCAACCAGGGTGTCAGGGCAGGTGCATTTGGCCTGCTACTGAATTCGGTAAGATCTGATTGGTTTCTGAATTCTGATTGCCACAACTACTGTCAAATCTTTAACACTCAAGCCATGTTCTTTGGCAGCAACTAACCATGGGCTTCTGATCGTGCAGATTGTGCTAGGATTCAGCTCATTCTTGATTGAACCAATGTGCCGGAAAGTCGGGCCAAGGGTGGTGTGGGTGACGAGCAATTTCCTCGTCTGCATCGCCATGGCTGCAACTGCACTGATCAGCTTCTGGTCACTCAAGGACTTCCATGGAACTGTTCAGAAAGCCATCACTGCAGACAAGAGCATCAAGGCTGTCTGCCTCGTCCTCTTTGCGTTTCTTGGAGTCCCTCTCGCCGTAAGAATCACTGACACTTCAACTTAAACACATTGCTAAAAAAAATTATTTCCTCAAGAATGCCTTATCCTGATGAACTGTCTGAAAATTTGCGCGATGCAGGTTCTGTACAGTGTTCCCTTCGCAGTGACGGCGCAATTAGCGGCCACTAGAGGGGGTGGCCAAGGTATGAATCCCAACATTCTTGCAGCTTTTCTTGACATAATTCGGTGTTGTTTGGATGCTGGTCTAATCCATGGCGATCTGCAGGGCTCTGCACCGGCGTCCTCAACATCTCCATCGTCATCCCTCAGGTTAATTAGCTGCCAAATTCTAATCCGTTTCCCTTGAAACCGAATCAGATATACTTCATGGATTATTAGAATTTGAATGCTCATGGATTCATGGTTGCGTGGTGTTCTTCCCTCAGGTGGTCATCGCGCTGGGAGCCGGGCCGTGGGACGAGCTGTTCGGGAAGGGGAACATCCCGGCGTTCGGCCTCGCCTCGGGATTCGCGCTCATCGGCGGCGTCGCCGGAATATTCCTGCTGCCCAAGATCTCCAAGCGCCAGTTCCGGTCGGTCAGCATGGGCGGCGGTCACTGACCGCCCCGCTCTCGCCGCCGGCTGCGGCGGCGGCGGCGGCCGGAGCAGCGCCGCCGGAAGTGGTGAGCTTTGTAGTTCTCGTTTGCAATGGATCAAAGGAGCCCCCTCTTTTTTTTTACATAGGGTAATTAATTAATTAAGGCTGTTAATTAGGAAGGGGTGAGGTGGCCCTGCAGCTGGGGCCCACGCTTTGTTGCCACCTCGGTAGAAGAGAATAAGCAGATCATGCAGATAATATGGAACTGTAAAACTGTTTTGTGTTGTGTGTGTGTGCAGTGTGCTTGGTAATTAGTGTGTAATGAATGGTCAGGAGAAGTGCAGTGAACTAAGTGAAAGTGAGCTTCCATCATCATCATCATCATCTTGTGTTGTGTAATACTTTTGTGTATGTAGAATCAAATACTACAACCAAACCAATCAGAGAAGGGTGAATGGTTCGAACACTAAAAATTAAAACTTTTAGCAAAATTAAAAGATTACCCTCAAACTTGATGAAATTGCGCCAATCGCACCGCCATATTGCCACCGGTCTGACCGCAGCCTTGCCGCCGGTTGGACCGCCTCCCTGCTGTCGGTGTGACCACCCGCCGGTTAGACCGCACAATGAACCCTGGCCAACTCGTCAGGATCTAGAAAAACACATATCGATGAAACTCTTGAAGGTAAATCAATTTTGTTGCATCAATATGTGTTTACAAAATGTATCTAAATCACCTCTCTCTCTCTCTCTCTCTCTCAACTTAGAACTAGGATTAAAACCTCAAAGCAAACCTTTTTTTTTCTCCCAAAAAATCGATATCCTTCTAGCATCAATCTCTCTTCGATTTATACCCACAATGTGGCTGTCCATATCCACGAATCCAACCATAACTAGACTCTTAAACATAGGAAATTTAACAAACCAACGAAATAACATCCTCATACAACTCCACACTTCAATCTTTCCAAACTTGAACTCAAATTTAAATTTGACTCCTCTTTACATACACACACAACACCACGTATATGCTATATGGAAACATTCACATGCACGTGTATTGTTCTCTAGCCTGAGTATCCCGCGTGATATCATGGACCTTATAGACCTTAACTTCTCGCAAGTCTAGTCCTGATCCATATACGAATATAAACCATCTAAAAGTAATAAAGATAAAGCAATCTAGAAGTTCCACGAAAACAACTTGAAATTGACTCCCTCCTGGAGTCTACCGGTCTGACCGTCGGGCTACCCGGACACCTCCAGACTGACCGGCGTGCCTCACCGAGTGTAAACGACAACCTAGTACCAACATGCACGGTTCATTGACAGGAAACACTATTCAGTATTCACCGTATTTTTCAAAACATTCACCTTTGACAATTTATTCATCACTAAGATTAATCATCACATGATTCTACAGGTTGCTCTAGCAAACTCAAGGTATGTGTAAAGAGCTGAAGATGAATGGATTAATAGATGAGCTGCTCAACTCTAGCCAATTACATTATGGCCATGTTCTTCTTTATTATGGATTTTGGATTTTTGTTTGCGTGCTTGGTAAGCTTCTAAACGGTGATTTTCACAAAAAAAATATAAATCTTTTCTTAAAATATTTTTTAAAGAAAACATTAAACTTTGTAGTATTCCCTCCGTCCTAAAAAAAGACAAACCATGGGTTTCCGTGTCCAACTTTGACTGTCCGTCTTATATGAAATTTTTTTATAATTCGTATTTTCATTGTTGTTAGATGATAAAACATGATTAATATTTCATGCGTGACTTGTCTTTTTAATTTTTTTTATATTTTTTTCAAATAATACGGACGATTAAACATTGAGCACGGAAATCAGGGCTTGCCTTTTTTTGGGACGGAGGGAGTTCTAGTTAATTTCAGCTATAAATTCTTCTATCCAAATTTGGAGATGTTGAGCAGTACTCCAATCAAAAGAATGTAGCACTAGTAGTAGATGAGTAGACGATGATGATTGGTCTAGAGATTAGGGTGGGTCCGTTTTGAAATTTTGATTGGAGAGCCTTGTTTTGCTCCAACTGTCCTGTTCTTGTGGCTCGCTTTGCCATTTAAAACGCCGTTGTTGACGGCGCCGGCTTTGAACGAAGGCTACTATGCTACTACTGTCTGCTGCTGCTAGTGCTAGCTTGCTACGATGATTGCCAACAACTCTAACCCGCTACGCAGGCAACCGGTTCACGCGTAAAGGAAGCAGTTCGCCGCCGTCGTGGCCGGCAAGATCTAGCCCAAAAATCATCTGAATTCTGCCTCTTTTTGAGGCAAACTCGTCTGAATTTTGGTTCTGTCTCATGGAGAAATCACTTGTGCTCAGGAACATCACATGAATCACCAAGCATTGGTTGCATCGATCACAGCCGTTGGCTACAAACGGAATTTCAACAATCATCATCATCGTACACCGTCGATCACACACACACGCACGCACGCACACCATCATTCACAAAATCACGAGCACCACACCCAAGTGGCGCCACGTTGCACCGTCACGTCTCAGCAGCAGCAGACGGGGCACCTCACGATGCCGTTCTCGTTGCACTCCGTGCATCGCCGGAATCCCCCGCCGCCGCCGCCGTCCAATGGGTTCTCGTCGTCGTCGTCGCCGTCGTCTACGTACACCTTGCAGCTGCCCGAGCACGCGCCGCAGAGCACGAACCGGACGTCGGCGCAGGCCTCGCACGCGCCGGCGGCCTCGCCGGGCGCCGCGCTCTCGCACCCGGCGAGCCTCGCCGCGAGCTCCCCGGCCTCGTGCAGCCGCTTCAGCTCGTCGGCGTTGCCCACGAGCTCGCCGTCCACGAACAGGCTCGGCAGGGCGGGCGCCGCCGCCGGCGCCCAGCACTTGGCGAGGGCGGCGCCACGGCCGAGGCCGAGCAGGCCGTGGAGCTCGTCGCGGAATCCCCGGTGCATCGACACGTCGCGCTCGTCGACGCGCACGCCGTAGCCCCCGAGGATGGCGCGCGCCAGGCAGCAGTCCTCGTGCGTCGCGCGCACGCCGCGGAGCGACGTGAAGTAGAGCACGGCCTTGCGCGGACGCGCCACCGGCGACGCCTTCTTCTTCTCCACCAGCGGCAGCGGC
Source organism: Oryza sativa Japonica Group (assembly GCF_034140825.1). Taxonomy (NCBI): domain Eukaryota; kingdom Viridiplantae; phylum Streptophyta; class Magnoliopsida; order Poales; family Poaceae; genus Oryza; species Oryza sativa. Next base: position 3,805,625 of record NC_089037.1, on the reverse strand, counting down.
GTGACCTTGCGCGACGCAGCGGCGAGCTCCGGGGGCACCGCCGTGATCGGGAACGAGAAGGAGTGGCGCGCGAACGGCGGGACCAGGAGCGGCGAGTGCTCCTCGAGGCCGGCCATGAGCGCCCACGCGTCGATGGCCTCGGGCTCGTTCGGCGGCGTCATGGTCGGCGTGCGCGGCACCATCCTCCTCATCGGCGGCGCCTCCGCCGCCCGCGGCGCGCCCTTGTCGACCTCGAGGGAGCCAAGCGTGGTCGACGTGAGCCGCACGACATGGACGCCGGCGTCACCGGCGCACCGGGCGGGGAACGACTGGCACCGGGGCAGCGCGAGCGGCGACGGGCAATGGCGGAGGTCGTGCCGGGCTTGCCTGGAGGTGGTGCACCCCATGGCAATGGCAATGTGAGGAAGCTCCTAAGCTCTGGACTGGCAATGGGAGTGTGGTTAATTAGCTAGAAACATTCTGTCAAGTATTCCTAATTTAAGTAGTGGATGGATGAGCTGGATACTAATCTATGGGGATTGGGGTTCATGGGGTTTAGTATTTTTGGGGAGATAAAACTAGTGAGGTGATAAGGGTGGTATGATTGAATTTGTCAATTACTTGACCTAAAAAGCATAACAAATAAATAGTTTTTGGAACATTCTTGTTCTGAAATGAATGGTTTTGGAACATTCACACTCACTTGGGAGCCTGGGTTTTGGAGGGAAAAAAATCAAATGTTACTAGATCATCTTGTAAGTATGAGCGGCTTTAATTAGTTTGAGATCAAAATGCTGCAAAGTTGCTTAATTCGGTTGCTTGGTAACCTAGTGAGTAGTGAGAACTACTGTGGCTGAAGATAACTCCTTTTCAGCAATGTTTGTGGTTTTCTTAGTCAAATATCACGCTTCCTTTTTGTTGCATCTTTTCTTCGTTTGCTTCACCTGTCCCCCTTGATTCTAGGACCCTGTTCGCAGGGCACTGGCTTTGGAGCTTCCTTTTTGTTGCACTTGCACATCGATAGATATACGCATGCAACTTTAGGCACACAACAAGTTCAACTTCTGTATAATACAGACTGTAAAGTGTCAGCAAGCAGTAATAATATGAGTTGATGGGAGATTGGGAGCTGGTAAAGTGTCAAACAGAAACGGTAATTTCATCCATTGTCAAGCTGATATGTAGCCTGTAGATACTGCACATTCAGTACATAATAGGACTACGATGCCATTGGAAATCTTAGAGCAATGAACATCGAAACTAAAACTCCAAGATATCACATAAGACTAAATGGTGAGTTGGAAGAGAAAAGTGTGAAGAGAAGAAAGTGCTATCCCTCATGCAAGAAACAGTCCATACACAAACTCCAATAAAAATTTTGAGTTAAAGTTATTAGGGATTGTGTGTTAGAGACAACCTGTAATACATGCTACCTCTTAATTTACTATTACATGGTATGCATGAAATTAGAGGTAATATTACTCTTAGGAATAACAGAGAAAACAGTACTATTAGTTTAAGCCAGGCCCAACAAGGGGACACTTTCCTTTGGTCCATAGTCTCTAGCTGTTGAGCTGCTATGCTCACATTGCTTAGTTCCAGGCTCAGCCCAGCAAAAATATTCTCAGCTTTTCAGGCTACACAAAGACCATACCTTTCGGGCTCAGCCCAACTTCTGTTTTTTAAGTGGTTCACCCAACTTCTCTCAATTCTATAAAAGGTCAGGATAATGGAGTTCATTTGTTCAGGGAAAGAAAAGGCAAAATTGGTTAAATAGCATCGAAATTTCATGTTTTTTTATAGTACCGAAAGATACCGGTTCACTTTAATAGCACCTAAATTTCACCCAATTTTCATGTTTAACACTTCCGTCAATTCTCGATCGTTTTCCGTCCGCCTTAATCGCTATTGACATAGCCACGCACACAATATGATATTTCTACCCCTCATTGCCATGGATTCTACTTGTATTTGTGAGAGGTAGAAACGTCATATCATGTGCGTGGCTGGGTCAATAGCGATTAAGGCGGATGGAAAACGATCGAGAATTGACGGAAGTGTTAAAAATGGAAACAAAGTGAACTTTGGGTGCAATTAAAGTGAACCGGTATCTTTCGGTGCTATAAAATAAAAAAGTAAACTTTTGATGCTATATAACCAATTTTGCCAAAGAAAATTTACTATTACAGGCTTGTTCACCACTTTTAACCCTAACACATTTTGACCAAATTTTGGGTAGCGTTCGACATGTTCAATTTAAAGCCTTACTAAAATTTGGAAATAATTAGAAACAAATTAACAACAAACATAATTTACCACAATAACCCTATTTAATAACTACACTACATGTGTATAATTCATATGTATACTTGATTAAAATGAAGGTTGAAGAACATATTCCATATGCAAACTTAATTAAAAGGAAGATTGGGTCACACATTTCCTTTGTTGTGTCACATCTTATAAAAATATATTTTTGTTGGAAAAAATTTAAATGGTAGAAATGTAACTATTATAGGATGGATGTAGTAATAAATACAAACATCAGAGGGAGTACGAAAGAAGATGATGAATGTACACAGTTGGCTTGTTGCCTTGTTGGTACGGATCCAATTGTTTTGTTGCGTTGACACTTGACAACCATCTGGACGACGTGAGTAACAACGATAGATAAATAGTGAGTTGTGCGCATAATTTTATTTATTTATTTACCACCTGCAGAAACATTCCACCATCTGTCACCGCACACGCACACATGTATAGTAGCAGCAACAACGTTCTTCACATCACACACACAGCTAACAACCGCGCCGGCTATCATGGGAAAAGGAGAAGAAAAAAGGAGCAGAGGATCATGGACGGATCCAAGTGGATCGCATAGAAAAATGGACCTCGAGAGGAGGTGAACATGGTTTTGCAAAACGGAAGATGTGGTTGGCACGTGAGAGTGGGAGGATGGGAAGGTTCCAAACGGCTTGGTGTGTACACACCCACCACCACGCAAATAAAACCCTCAAAAACAAATTGTAGAGTAAGGCTCGTTTAGTTCGCAAAAAGAAAATTTTTGGGTGTCACATAGAATGTTTGACCAGATGTCGGAAGGGCTTTTCAGACACGAATAAAAAAACTAATTTTATAACTGGCCTGGAAACCGCGAGATGAATCTTTTGAGCCTAATTAATCCGTCATTAGCACATGTGGGTTACTATAGCACTTATGGCTAATCATGGTCTAATTAGACTCAAAAGATTCATCTCGCAATTTCCTCCCTAACTGTGCAATTAGTTTTTTTATTTATTTATATTTAATGCTTCATGCATGTGTCTAAAGATTCGATGTGATGTTTTTAGGAAAAAAATTTGGGGAACTAAACGGGGCCTAAGAGTAACCGATCCTGTCGGCTACACGCACACGTCTCGCACGAAAACTTACTCTAGATATACTACCACGACATATCTTCAATAACGTCAATCGGTACCGGGCAAAATTTTACCGTGCGCACAAACATTCTCGTCAAACATCTACAGCCGACGCGCGATGCGGTTAACCCGATTGATTTTACACCGCGACGCATGAGACCGAACCAAAAGATTCGATTTTAGCATAGGCATTTTGGGAGAGAGATATTTGGTGATGGTGGTGGAGGTGGAGAGGGAGAGGGGGGTGGAAAATGGAGGGGGAGGAGGCATTTGAGCATGGCATGAGAGGAGGGGAAGGGTCCAAGGGGAAGGAGATGGATGGGCAATGGGATCTCTCCTCTAACTAACAAGGCCATGTGCCGGGCTGGCCTCCCAACACAAAGGCCAACTAGTCCCCAGGGCCACCATGGTTAGCATTAGCAGGGGGCAGGGGAAATGGTGGGCCCCACACACCCCCCAAGCCCACGTACATTGCACGTCTCGCTGTGCGTGGGGCCCCGCTGTTTTGCAGCCCCCTGCATTGCACATGTGTTGATATATACTATGGCCATAGCAAATGCAAAGCTTCTCCCACTAGTGTTAATTAATTAACCTCTCCCAAAGATAAAATTTGACAAATCTGTGCGTGTTTGTGCGCAAAAACTGAGCTTATGTAGCGTGCAAATGCTGATGCTGGCACGGAGAGAAAAGATCAAGGAGATCAACGGTGGGGAGGGGGCCACGTAGTCGCGACATTGACATGGGCTGGATCCAGCCACATGCAACACGCGGTGCAGGGCTCGTACCGCACATCTCTTTCTCTCTCTCTCTCCCTCTCTCTGGCATCCATTTCTCCGTGTCCTTTTTTTTCCTTTTATTTTTAATTTTTTATTTTATTTTGGGAGTACCTATACATCTTTCGAAAGATTTTTATGATCGTATCACACAGATTTTTAATCTTTAGATTAAAATCCGATAGATATAATAAAAAGCAAAAAGCAATTAAGAAACACCATAATGGACACTAAATTACCATATCCTCAAGAAAAAGACCAAATCCAATACAAAATTTAAAATTTATATGCGAAGATTCAAAAATTACAGTATAACTTACAAAAGTTACAGTGTAAGTTTCATAAATTACACTGTAACTTACAAGAAAATGCACTGTAAATTTGAGTGAGAAAATCGAGTGAGAGATAAGAAAAAATCTTTCGTGTGAGATATAGCAAAATCGTTTTATTTTTGCTAACGCAAGCCACAATCTGGCCAGCATCATCCATATGCGACTCCAGATTGGCATCATGGGTTGATCGATCTGCAATTTGCGTATGAAGCGTGTGGCCTTGTTGTTTCATTTTTCAACGTTGAACTTTTATGGTTTCATTTAGAGTATGAGAAATGCATGGTTAATAATAGCATCTTTTGAAGGAAAGATCATGAGTGAAACCAAAATGCCATTCTATATTTTATTTTATTTTTTGGGGGGTGGGGGTATAACTGTCCAGAAGAGAGTTAAGTACTGGAGTTTGTTTGGTCCTTTTTCTTGTTTGTCTGAGTAAATTAAACTGGAGTAGTTGATATCCTAAAAATTGATGGAAGTGTTGAAGCTTTGAACCATGCTGCATGAGCCAAAACCGTAAATGAATGGATGTCCTAGTTCTGTAATAAATGTGTCTAGGAAAGATTTCGACTACACGAATAGTTGGAGTCAATAATTCCCAAGGGATATATTGTACTTGGCTTTCTATTACATATACTTGCTGCTGCTCCAAACTTCTTCTCATCTCATCTCATATGCATGTAAACCATAATTGCACCTGGCAGCAGTGGCTATGATGAAGAGTGAGATACGCTACTGATCATTTGATCATCAGGTTGGAAATGATTTGTAAATTATCATGGCAGTCATCATCATCAATGTAGCTTTCAGATTCTTTTGTCAACAATTCCCAGAACCATGTCAATCCTGCTGCTGCATTTGGAGCCTCCAACTCAAGGGGATGTAAGCTAGTTCTTTTTTAAAAAAAAAACTAGGTTCATTTCATCTGTATAAACTTATCTAAAGGGATCTAAGAAAGCTAAGAAAAGAGGTAGTACTAGCTAGCAAATGTATACATGCTACTAGCTAGTTCATAAAGGAAAAATAAAGGAAGACTCGCCACGCTCGGTGAATGACTTCAGACCCATTAGTCTGATCCACTCTGTGGCGAAGCTTATATCCAAAACTTTGGCAATGAGACTGGCAGCACGGCTTGGTGATTTGGTCTCGCATGCCCAAAGTGCTTTCATCAAGAAGATATGCATACAAGATAACTTCCTCTATGTGCGCAACATGGTCCGGTCCTTGCACATGCAACGGAAACCATCCCTCTTCTTCAAGTTGGACATAACAAAGGCATTTGATTCAGTATCTTGGGAATACCTTGTCGAAATTCTGCAGTGGAGAGGCTTTAGTCAGCGCTGGAGAAATTGGATTGTGCTTCTCCTATCGACTGCATCATCCAGAATTTTACTCAATGGGATAGCGGAAGAACCAACTACACACAGGCGAGGCCTCCGGCAGGGTGATCCCCTCTTGCCCTACCTCTTCATCCTAGCAATTGACCCGATTCAACGACTACTCAATAAGGCCACGCAAGAGGGGCTTCTATCTCCGTTATCAAACCGAGCAGCGCGGTTCAGAATATCCTTATATGCTGATGATGCAGCGATCTTTATAAACCCGATCAGGAATGATGCCAACAACTTGATTAGCATCCTCAATTCTTCGGCGAGGCCACAGGCCTTCAAGTGAATCTGCACAAGAGCTCGGTCGTGTCCATCAAATGCGCAGAGCAGAACCTGTCTGAGGTGTTGGAAAATTTCAATGGACAGCGGGGCAATTTTCCCATAACATATTTGGGATTGCCGCTCACCCCAGGCCGCATCAAGAGAATACACCTGCAACCGGTGATGGACAAGTTGCAATCAAGGTTAGTGGGATGGAAAGGGAAGTTAATCCAGCAATCAGGGCGGAAGACGCTAGTCACGTCTGTTCTCAGCTCCATACCAACCTACTTCCTTACCGCCTTAAAGCCGCCTAAACAGTTCCTCACAGACATGGACAAGATTAGGAAGAAATTCCTCTGGGCCGGCGATCAAGAGATTAGCGGGGGGAAGTGCAAAGTGAATTGGAAAAAGTATGCTCCCCAATAAAGATGGGAGGACTAGGCGTGTTGGACCTTGATAAATTCGCGAGAGCTTTGAGACTCCGTTGGCTATGGTTTGAGTGGGAGTGCCCTGACAAACCTTGGGTTGGGACAACACCCCACTACGATGAGTTAGATGAGCAAATCTTCGTGGCCGCAACAAAGGTAACAATCGGTAATGGGCAGAAGGCAAAATTTTGGACATCCAACTGGATTGGACACCAGCCGCTGAAATACCTAGCGCCAGCGCTTTTCAACCACTCTAAAGGAAAGCAACGCTTAGTTCAGGATGCGTTAACCAATGACAAATGGATTGAGGATATTAGGCATGAGCTGTCCATGCCACTGATCCGAGAATTCTTCGCAGTGTTCCGCCTTATCTGGGATAATGAGACAAACCTGGAGGAAGGAGTTGAAGACACCATCACCTGGAGATGGACAAATACCGGTAAATACACAGCAAAATCGGCTTAGCCCAATTCGCCGGTAGAGAAGACTCAAGGGCCGCCACCTTGATTTGGAAGACATGGGCGCCATCCAAATGCAAAAACTTTGCATGGCTTGTCCTGCAAAACAGGATATGGACATCCGACCGCTTGCAACTCCGACAATGGCCCAATAACTACTTTTGCCAACTCTGCTACAGGAACTTGGAAACGGCGCAACATTTATTCAAGAATTGTCCATTCACGCGAGAAATTTGGGACAAAATAATGGCTAGGATGAACCACAACCAACCCTTCCCGGTGCACAATCCGGACGAGAGCCTAGTTGACTGGTGGGAATCAAGAACAAAGCAACAAAGCAAATGTCAAAGTAAGGGGATGCAGTCACTGCACATGCTCTTGAGTTGGGAAATCTGGTGCGAGAGGAACAGACGAGTTTTCAAAGATAAAAGAACTTCAAATCCCTCAACTAACGGCAAGAATAATGGACGAAATACATACATGGTCGGCATGTGGGGCAAAAAATCTTGCGAGAATAGCGCCTTAACCTCTCATCCTTTGTTGTAATTTTCCTTTTTTTCTGCTCTCCTCCCCCTGTCTTTCCCCTTGTCACCATTGGTGGCATTTGTACAGTGCTTATCTTCTGAAATATAAAACCAGCTAAGCTGGCTAAGGTTTCAAAAAAAAAAAAGGAACAGTAGAAGCTACCATCCTACTCATCTTGAGGGGTTACCTTTTAGGAAGCATGGTCCTTTGTGGTACTCTTTGCTGGCATATCATATATCTTAAGCAATATTGTCTGCTAGTTATTAGAGCAATTTTCTTTTTTGATACTCTCAAAAATAATAAATTTATTCCAGATTTTTTTTTTGCAAAACTAAAATTCCCCAATATTATTATTATTTTTTCTTTTTGATAAACAACATCTTGTTAAATTTCCATTCCCTCATCTATAGCCATCTCTCTCTCTCTCTCTCTCACACACACACACACACACACACAACACAAAGTTCTCACTCTCAAATACTCGCGATGCGCCTCGCCTTCCTCGCTTGATGAGCTAAGGAGATCGAGTTGAGGACAATGGCCAGCAATGGCATGGCGTCCTCCCCTTCCTCCTTCTTCCCTCCGAACTTCCTCCTCCACATGGCGCAGCAGCAAGCGGCGCCGCCTCACGACCCGCAAGAACACCACCACCACCACCACCATGGCCACCATGGCCACCACCATGAGCAGCAGCAGCAGCAGCAGCATCACCACCACCTGGGTCCTCCTCCGCCGCCGCCACCGCACCCGCACAACCCGTTCTTGCCGTCCTCCGCTCAATGCCCGTCCCTCCAAGAATTCCGAGGCATGGCGCCAATGCTGGGGAAGCGGCCGATGTCGTACGGCGACGGCGGCGGCGGCGGCGACGAGGTGAACGGCGGCGGCGAGGACGAGCTGTCGGACGACGGGTCGCAGGCCGGGGAGAAGAAGCGGCGGCTGAACGTGGAGCAGGTGCGGACGCTGGAGAAGAACTTCGAGCTCGGGAACAAGCTGGAGCCGGAGCGGAAGATGCAGCTCGCCCGCGCGCTCGGGCTGCAGCCGCGTCAGGTGGCCATCTGGTTCCAGAACCGCCGCGCGAGGTGGAAGACGAAGCAGCTGGAGAAGGACTACGACGCGCTCAAGCGCCAGCTCGACGCCGTCAAGGCCGAGAACGACGCGCTCCTCAACCACAACAAGAAGCTCCAAGCCGAGGTAACTAACTAATCAAAATCAATCCAATTACGCATTCGAGCGTTTGATCCATAGATCTGCGTGATCGTGGATGATGCGTGTTGTGTTTAATTTGTCCATGATTAATTTTCCCGGGGCTTTCCAAGCTCAATGATTGGTTGGTGATGTCGATCTTCCCTGCTGCTGCTGCTGCTGCTGCCTGCGTTGGCAGGAACGGAGATCCATGTGGGTTTCAGTGTTGGCAGAAAGGTTGTTGGAATCGGTGCCTTTCTCACCACCACGAGTACGTCGACGACGGCAGCAGTAGCTATAGCTTTTTCTCGCGAAAAGTTCAGCAGAATATGCAGCGTTTGCTCGTGCTCGTCGTCGTCATCAAGCTGGTGAGATCGATGTATCGATCGATCGATGGGTGGATTGATCGTCGGAGGCAGTGCAGGTTTGGGTGGTAGCTGCTGGTGCTTTTGCTGTGGTGGAGTCAATGGCCTCATCACACGGCCAGCCTCGTTGGCAAGTGTAGTAGTACTAGCTAGTACTACCAGCTCTTGGGGCCGGGCATGCATCGCATCTCTCTGTGCCTGGTCGCAGTGTTGCATGTGCTGCTGCCTTTTTCCTGAGATCACTTCTTCTTCTTCTCAACAATCAGATTTGCAATGATGCGTGTTTGTGTACCCGGAGAGAAAGAGAAAAAAAAAGCACAATTAGTACTTCTATGATTGGGCATCGATAGATGATCGGTGCAAAAAACGTACTAGTAGAAGTATAGCTAGCTAGATATACCTTGTAACTAATAGTACTAGTTCGTGTTGCTTTTGTTAATTAGTACTGTTTTACTGAATGATTAAGAAGGAAATGTGATAAAATGCAGATAGTGGCGCTGAAGGGGAGGGAGGCGGCGTCGGAGCTGATAAACCTGAACAAGGAGACGGAGGCGTCGTGCAGCAACCGCAGCGAGAATAGCTCCGAGATCAACCTCGACATCTCGCGCACGCCGCCGCCCGACGCCGCCGCGCTCGACACCGCCCCGACCGCGCACCACCACCACCATGGCGGCGGCGGCGGCGGCGGCGGCGGTGGCGGCATGATCCCGTTCTACACCTCCATCGCCCGCCCCGCCAGCGGCGGCGGCGTCGACATCGACCAGCTCCTCCACAGCTCGTCGGGCGGCGCCGGCGGACCCAAGATGGAGCACCACGGCGGCGGCGGCAATGTGCAGGCGGCGTCCGTCGACACGGCCAGCTTCGGCAACCTGCTCTGCGGCGTCGACGAGCCGCCGCCGTTCTGGCCATGGCCCGATCACCAGCACTTCCACTGATCGATCGATCCATGGATCCAACCAACCAACCAAACAACCATTGGCAACAACAAACTATCTTGCAGTGATGAAGCGATCGACAGTATGTACGGGGTGATGAATTAACGATGATCACACACCAACGCAAGCGCATGCACGTGTGTGGAAGATTCAGACGCATGCATTTGGATTAATTCTTGGAGAGATCGAGCAAGCTTAATTGGGAAGAACAATGAGAAGGTTGTGTATGATGATGATGCTAGCTACGAGTATTGAGGTGATGAATGCATTGAATTTTTCTCTTGGGTTTGAAGAGGATATCGAATCGAAGGAACTTGTAGATGAATAAGCGAGTGAGATGGAACGACGTACGTAGGGTTAGATTTTGGAGTTCAGTAGTAGTATATTCTGTCACTTTTTATTTATTTTTTTTATTTATTGGGTTCTTATTTTTTCCCCTTTTTCTTTACATACATAAATTTGTGAACTTTGTGAGGCAGTGTTTGTTGTGTATAGGTGCATGGTGATTCTTCTTTCTTCCCCTAATCTGTGTGGATCATGTCCCTGTGTTGAGAAAAATGTTCATTAAATTTCGCTCTAGCAATCACACAATTGAGTTGTACCCTATAATTAATTCCATTGATGTTTGGCTAGGTTTTTGACACATAAGCTCGTGCAAACATACTGAACAGTACGTACTTGTGTGAAGGCAAGAACACATGTACATGTTTCTGGAAGAAACTTTTCTTCTTCTTTTTTTGGTAGAAAAGGAAAAGAAATGGACCAAAGTTTTCAACAGTTAAATTAAGCGGTGTGTGGTTGATCCGTGCATTAATCCTAGCTCGTGCATGCATGCAACCCTACAATGCAATCAAGGCCATTTAGAAAGAACAGAAAAGCATGGACACCAGCAATATTTAAATTTGGCAGCTCTGTCTACATATCTTGTTGGCCCCCTTCATCTTTGAAATTAAGTTTTTTGTTACATCGCCACAGTTTGTCACACAACAAAGTTAGGTTAATTTTTACCATGTCTAGCTACTATTTGGTTCGTGACTAGTGACTACAAGATTCACGCAGCTGGCTTGTGCATGTAGATCTAGTATAGTTATTCAGAAGTTGTCTCTCCGTTAATGTCAAAACTTTGTAGATTTCATTACTTGACGAGAATATGGTCATGAATTATCTAGTTATAGTGATAATTATAGGAATAAATTAAATAACCTAAGAAATAAACTTAACAAATAGTAGCTCGAAACAATTGGTCCAAGCAATGCAGTAGTTTTTTTTCCTTTAGATAACATAATTTTTAGGGGTGTAAAGTAAATAATCCATAACAATAAACTGGTGAATCTCAGTTGAAAAGAACTAGGCTTAGTGAACAAAAATATTGAAATAAGGACTCCATATGCAGCGTAAATCTTAAGCGTTTATTTTTATCCTACGATATATATATATATATATATATTTTACTTTTTATCCTACAATACTTTTTAGGGTTTACACTGTATATAAACTTTGCATTATATATTTTCTATTGTAGTGAAGTTATATATGGGTATATATTTTCCTCTTCTACCTGCTATTGGCTCAGTGTGTCGTACGTACTGGACATCAGTACATCTACGTCGCCATCTGCATCGGCCTTATCACCTCACTGGCAGCTACAGTTGACTGAACCGGGCTTGGCTAGTTTGCCTGTCTGAAAGTGATTGGCGAGATGGCAGCTAAGGCACAAAACAGTGCCAGTAAAACCGGGAGTTTATTCGTACCTCGAGGGTACGTTTTCGATTTCGTTGTGGATCAGATCTGTCTCTCAAATTTGTCACCGTGGATCATTTCGTACTACAAAAATTTACGGCATATGAGGAGTTTAGGGGGATCAGAGACCATTGATGTTCCAACTGAATTGATTCGCCAGTACATTTTGGAATTGGATCACGGGGAATTTCATATGAAACGGTTGGCCTACCAACTATAGCGATTGGGGAAAAAAATGTACATATATGCTTGTGGCGGTAAAAATATCATATCATTTCAGAGGTGACATCGTTCGTGCTACGGATGATAAATCATGAAAAAATAAATGTAATTACTGAATAATTTATGAGTAAATGTTTTATATCTGTGACGTTAGCGGTTTAGCATCAATTCTTAAAAAATAAACTACTAAGAAATAACTGTAGAATTAAATTAAATGTAGTTCCAAAATTTAGTTTTAAAATGCAATTAATAAGCAAACGACGAGGGACTTAACTCTTTTTTTTATTACAACAAAAATTTGTTGGATTGGCAGGGTAGGTCACCTCAGCTCAGCAGGTCAGGTCCACAGCTGAGCTAGCTCATGGAAGAACAATCGCTTGTGGGTGGATCAGCAGTGGAGGGGCCGTGCACACATCGCAGGCAGAAAAACCAAAGGACCGTGTCCGGTCTGGCCCCGTACGCGCCCCGGCCCTATCCTCCCCTCCAACCCCCCCTCTGTGGTCCACCGTGGCACCAAAAACCACTGCCTTTTTACGACGTCACTCCCTCAAGTACATCCTCACAATCTTTACGTGTACATGCATTGATCCTTTTGCATTATAGCCTCCTCTCTCGTTAATTTTATTTAATCACGATACAAACACAGACATAAAGACGGAACCGACATAACTTAAAATTAATAAGACCACCTTAATCATCTCGCTGTCGATGGTATTGCTGTCGAGGCATACCTTAAAGGTTAAGTCATCTTATTTGTCTTACTGTCGCAACAGTGCATCGTTTGTCATTGAAAGAATAATTAACCGTAAATACAAACACTCGTATCAAATCTACATCACAGGATACCTAGCTAGTTGAGCTGAACTCACTTCGTCTTTTCTCTCATTAATTAATTGTCCCATCGATTGAAATGCATTTTTTTTCATTTTTATTTATGAAGGACAAGATCATGGTCATGGCAACTTAATTACAGGGCAGTGAATGTGTGTGCAGAGAAAGAGGAGTACTAGTGTACTCTGAGCAGTAGAGATCAGTTCAGTGCGCGCGCAAAAATAACTGCCATGGACGATCTGGTCCAGATGTGAGGTGGTACGCTTACTACTATGTAGCCGAATATAGGGATGCACCAGCAACAATCATTATTCATTCTCTGTTCCATGATCAGGAAGAGAAATGGACTCATCTAAAACTCGTCTTTAAAGAAAAGCGCATAGAACATTCCATCCATTAATTATCACTGAATTTGATAACGCCATGTCAATGGTTGCTAGCGGTATTTCTTTTTGGAACTTGACCTTGCTAATTATAGTAAGACCATGTACAATAGCAGACTATTAGCCAGCTATAAATATATATTAATGAGATAAAAGATGAGATAGAAGAGCAGCGGGCTACAGATATGTAGCCAGCTGCAGCACGGACTTCAAGACACAGTGTGTGTATGATAGGTGGGACTATATATACTAATAATATAGTAAGCAACTATTGTATGAATTGGCTATTAAATTGGCTATAGATGAATTGGAGCTAGTAGTGGGCTATGCTATTGAACTTGCTCTAAGAGAAGTGCACTGCTTATTTATTCGTGGGATCACATTAATCAGATGGGTTCAGATTATAGCAGTTTAGATGGATTGGGTATATCCGTATATGCTAGAGCACTGCTAAAGATGAATGAGATAAATATTTTTAAAATAATAAAAATGGTTCATATTTCAGGCTTCCGCCCATAAAACACACATAAAAAAAAGTCCCAAAAGATAAAAAGATTCGATGTTATGCGAAAAATTCTCATCTCCCTCCTAATGATAATATCTAGCTAAAAATAGAAAATATAAATCTGTAGATCCTATAACAAAAGTTAATAGAAATTAACTACCAGGGATGGAGAAAGAGGGACGAGCAGAGGCCCGGCCTCCCTCAATCTATGTTTACAGTGGCTTTTGTGAAAATTTAAAATATCAGTATTATTGTTCTTCTCCAATAAGTAAAATTTAGTGTTTTTAGATTCTAAGGGTGGAACCAGCTAAAAAAATATGAAAATAACATGCATTGGGTTAATTAGATGATCTTTCTTTTTGGTTATTGGAAACTTTCTGAGAAATATAATTGTATTTTTAAAATTGTTAATTCAGGCTTTCAACTATATACACATAAGAGTTACTAGTATAAAATTATACTCCCTCCGTCCCATAAAAAATCAACTTCTGGCTACGAATATGGACGTTGATTTTTTATGGGATAGATGGAGTATATAACAAATGTTGTACGTTTGAGAGACTTAACTCTAATCCTAGGTGGTTGTGCGGAGAATTATGCTAGTCCTTTCTAAGACCGACATACCATACAAGTTATTCCAACAACTCAAAGTGAAAAAACAAAAAAGATGAGAGGATGCCGAGTACTGAGTAGTACTGACCAGTGAGTAGGCGTGGGTCTCCAGTGTCCCCATCGAAACGCAGACGAGATGCTCCCCAATGAGCTCAGCAAAAGGACCGGGCATGTATAGTCCAAACCGTTGCATCGGTTCAGTCCTTCTGTGCCCATTGGCCCTCCACCTTATTACTGCTCTTCCATCTCCATGTGGCAGCACAGTGCCCAACTGACCGTGCACCCTCTCTGCAAATGTCCTTGGGGCCAAGTCATGAGATGAGACCAAGGTTGTCATGATCGGGATATTAGACAATATCGTTTTCCTCAAAGTAATATCGTATCGTAGGATCGTATCGATTTTTTTTAAGTTTAATTAATATTTATATTAATTATATATAGCCATTATATATTAAAAAATATAGTAATGATATATGTCATACAAATAGAGACATTTATCAAGAGAAACCATGTTGGTTTGATATATTTAACTGATTTTTATATAAATTTGAGCATAATTATTTATATTATTTTCAAACCATGTTATTTTAAATAATATTTTGTAGTATCGTAGGGATCGTAGAATCGGGATACCACCTAAGATTTCGTAGGATCGTATAGTAATGAATAGTAGAATCGAGATACTATGAAAATTAGGATACTAGGTGGGATCGGTATCGTTTTGGCTTGGTAGGATCGTAGTATCGTAAGATACTAGGATACGAACCGGGATATTGACAACCTTGGATGAGACCACTGAAATCATGTCAACAACACATGGTAAGTCCATTTGTTTGAGTTACGGTTTAACCTTACTCCCTCCGTTCCAAAATTACTTAGGATGAGTCACATCCCATATTAGATTGTGTTATTTTAAGACGGAGAGAGTAGATCTTTACATACTCGGAAGACGAGTTACACGTGGACCGATCGAATGGAGGAGTTAATTATTACATAGCCAATGTGAATGATCACCATGAAAATGAATGTTCGTTCCTGAGATAGATTCAGCATCAGAGATGAGGCTATAAGCTAATTTAATCAGATCAGGGACACTAAATTAAGAGTGGAATCAGATGAGATCGCATAGGATAATCCCAAAAGGATGTGTGTGGTGTAGCAACAAGCAGGCAGCAGTAGGGGTAGTTAGCCGATCGGATGCCGCACATGAATCTGCGTCTAAAGTCAGCCCCGGTGCCCACCACCATCTCGCTAGAAAAAAAAGAAAGAAGAAGAAGAAAGTATCGCAATTCGGTCGCGCGAGTACGAGTATTTTAGGTCGTCGCCTCAGGGGAATAATAGTAGGAGGAGGAGGAGATTCAGAAGCATGTGTGGCCAACTGTGACAACTGATAATACTCGCAGTACGGCGCACGCACAGCACAGGCCAGGCAAAACAAGAAAGCAACGGGAGACATCGTGGTGGTGTATAAATTTTTCCATCGACTTAATTATCACATGCGCATGATCTGATACTCAGATCGATCATTTACGGTTATATATGGTAGTACGAGGTAATGGGCTAATGGCAGATTAAACAAGAGTCGGAACAGTGTCTCCTCTGTAATAACTCTGCATTTATTTTTTTTACAGCAGTTCTGAAACTTCAGGTCGGTTATTAGTACTAGTAGTAAAGCAGTTAGCCATAGTACCATTGCTGCTGCTGAATCATGTCTCTCTCGCAACCTTGCGTTAAAGAAAAAAAAATCTCTCTTCTCATCAACCCAACGCTGTAAACGATGCATCATCGGCGCGATGGCGGAGGAAATACGCACGAACAACTAACCAAGATTGTCCTATCAATACTGCTATCGTAGGTGTAATACTGTAGAGGATCCGTGTCCACGAACACAAGTGTTTCCAGGGGATCTCTCCGGCGTCGGCGTCGTCGCGTTGGGTTGGTGGTGTCACACCAAACGCAACGGGGGAGAGGAGGACGGGGAGATCGACAGGTGTGGCGCACATGCGCGTGCAGGGCGATGTCGCCTCACAATTGTAAGCTGTGATGCGTCTGAGTCGCGGATACTACCTGGCTGCAGTTGGGGCAGGGTTTACGAAACCGCACGGTCACCACACGGTTACTATACACGGTAACCTTTTCAATTTTTGAAACTACGGTATGTCTCGTGGTAATCACGCGGTTACTGTGGTAACCACCTTACCGTGGGGGTGTGGTAACCGCATCAAAAACGGTAAGGAGACTACTTGAGCTTTGGTCGTCGTCGACTCGTCGTCAGGGTCCAGGGAAAAAAAGTTGGTTTCCTTTTTCTGCAGATCGATCGGTCTCTGACAATCTTGCGATGATACTGTTGGTGAACTTTTGTCAGTTTACGAATGATCTGTGATGGAAAGTAAGTTGGGGGCAGACTAGCTGGCTTACGTCTACTGCTTCACTTCACTTTCACAGTTTCACTGTATGATGATAATGTGATATCTGGAATAGTGTAGATGATGGTATAGGACGGACAGGCCACTATGTATTGCTATGTATGGGTATTGCTCTGTATCATGTGGGTACAAACGAAACTATTATTATCTAAAAAAACAAACGAAACTATTATAAAAAGTGAACCAATATTCTCCGAAATTGTTGTAATCGATCTGGGTCAGCAGTTCTGCTTTTTCCTTGTGTGAGGTGCTTCCTTTCTGAATGACAATCAGTTGGAGTTGGAGTTGGAGTTGATGATAGTAGTTTCTCCCTTCATTGTTCATCTATTTTGATCTTTTCTTGGGACATTTCTTCTGCTGATCTTTAGAGCTACGCTACATTCAGTTTCCATTCTGAAATCTTTTTCGGGCCAAACTTTTGGACGAAATTGGGAGCTTTTATGGATGAAATTGAGGCCCAAAACTGTATATAGAATATTGCCGCTAGCGGATGAGCAAACACAGCCCACAGAAGAGAACTCACTACGACACCAAACGAGGCCATGACCATGAGCACATATGAAGCCTACGTGTAGCAAATCGATTCTGCCACGTGTCTCACTCCTGCACACACAAGTAGCCACCAAAAAGAACGAGAGCCTCACGCTCCCCTCCACCACCAGCGAGAGATAACGCACCGGACGAACACCATGCCGCCGCCGTCGTCGCTGCCGTCCACCGCCGCCGCCGCCACCGCTTCCGCTGCGTTTCTCCGGCCGTCAGCGAGCGCGCATCCAGCAAGCGCCTCCGCCCCGCCCAACGCCGCCGCGTGCCTCAGGCGCTCGCCGCGGCGCCGCCTGGTCGCGGCGCGTGCCGCGGCCGACGGCGGCGGCGCCGAGACGGTGTTCTTCGACGGCGGCGCGCACTACGGCGACCTGGCGGCGAACCTGGCCCTCGGGCTGACGCTGCTGTGGCTACCGCTGACGCTGGCGGCGGTGTCCCGCGCCTTCATCCTCCGGTACCGCTTCACCTCCCGCCGCGTGAGCGTCATCTCCGGGCTCTCCGGCGCCGACCGCACCGACTTCCCCTACTCGTCGGTGACGTCCGTGGTGGTGGTGCCACGGTTCATCGGCGAGTGGGGCGACATCGTCATCACCCTCAAGGACGGCACCAAGGTCGACCTCAGGAGCGTGCCCAGGTTCCGCGAGGTCGCCGACTACTGCCGCTCCATGGCCGCCGCCGAGGGCTCCCTCGCCGCCAGCACGTGAGGTCAGCTGGGAGGCGATTGCTCTGCTCAAGTGTACACTTCCTTCTTCTTCTTCTTCTTCTTCTTCTTCTTCTTCTTCTTTTTTTTAATCGTGATGAATCTAATTATTGAAGAACTGTGAAAAAAGTCGAATATATTTTGATTTTTTTCCCAATCTTGACGAATCTGATGTCTAGCCTTTTGGAGATGTTGATAAAGTAAAGTGTGCGTGAGTTCGTAAAGATGAGTGCATTGACACATCTTGTTACTTTTTAAAGCCGGAACAAACACATATGTGAACAATTATATACACTGTTAATCACTAAAAATTTAAGGTATTATAACGGCGTGATCCGTAGTTGGGATCGTTGGGCCTTGGATCTGCCACTGAGTGCACCTTGTGAGCATCTGTCAGCTCTATCGTTTGGTTTTTTCATGGAAACAAAAAATAATTTGTGAATAAAAATTTTATATCATGTGTTCTTAGCGATCTAAAGTAAAGACTGAAAAGTAAACTTGATGCAAAACCTTAAAATTAGTTTCAAATTTAAAATTGAAAATTTAAATGTTGTCCGATAAGCATAAGCTAAAAGATGATGCATACTTTCTGAAATGAGAAAACACTCGCCGTTCCGGGCATAGTTGTTGGGAACTTGGGCCGTAAGTCCATAACGGAGCTGTGACTTACGTGCGGCCCAGAACGGACTGTCACTTACGTGCGGCCTAATTTTGTTGGGCCGGAAAACGGGGAGTGTGGCTTAACGTGCGGCCCCATGATTTCGTGGACCGAGCCATACTTCCTTTTCTGCGAATGTTTATGGGCCAGGCCGGAATATGGCCGCCCGTACCACTTGATCTCTCTTCTTTTCGAGGAGAACACCTAACAGTATTTGATTCCTGCCACGATTTGTAATTAAAAATGTCTACCTTTAAACTTTAAACCACTTTTAAAAGGCTGATTCTTCTCGCACAATCTAGAAAAATGTATGTGTGTGTTTGTGGCAATTCTACTGGCGATGGCAATTGGCAAGTGAAGATGCTCCAGATGATTGGGTGTCAGTCGCTGCCACGCCGGTGGTAGTGGAACGGTCTAACCATGGGTATAGTAGCTCAGCTAGATCAAAGCTCTCGCTTTCTTCGATTCCTTCTTTTTTTCTCTGCATTTTTGCCCCTTCTCGTGTGGTCGTTCAGCAATGTCAACTGCATGGTGCGGTGTGTCGAAAAGCTTTTGGATTAATGCTTCCTATGAGCTAATGGCTCCATGTCGACTTGTTTAATGGCTGTTAAATTGGTGAGTTGTTTAGCATATCTCTGACGCTTTGTTTAATCTTTTCCTTTTATGGATTTGACTAAGCAAAGCAAAGCACCTTTGGGTTTAATTGCCGTTCATATAAAATTTTCTCTCAGCATAGCAAAGCCATGTAAGTAGTGCAACGCTGCCTAACTCAACTCGATCTCATCCATCATCCAATCTGGAAACAGTGACAGTGAAACTGTAATAGTAGTAATAATACGAGTTAAACAACAAGAAGCCAACTGTTTATCGGCAATTGCTGCAAGAAAGAGAGATGACAAGCTTAAGAAAGTTCTTGCAAGCAGAATTCTGCAACCTCCATCTTCTAGAACTTGACGGATTCTCGTTCGTATCCTCTCCTTCACCCGTGCACTCGTGCAGAACTGTTTCTTTTCGTTGGCTCCGTCTTGTAGTGGATGAGGAATGGGGGAATTTCAGGCTTTGAATTGCTGGCTGACATATCGCTCAATGAACGGATCAGGCCGTAGCTGGGAGTTGGAATTGATTCCTGCTGCTCCCCGTGACTCGACATGAATCAAGCCAAAGGCTTTACCAAGTCCATGGAACGCAGCCAATTTGTTTTGTTCTTCAGGTTCAGTGCAATCTTCTGAAGAAAACTTCTTTCAAGAAACTGACAGACCATTCCTGAAGAACAGACCAAACACGTACGTCTATGTCAGCCACAGATTTCAGGTTTTATTCATGCACCAGGATAACTGCTGATGAGATCATATGATCCCACAATAACTGTACTGAACTGCTACCATGTGACACTACGAGATCGAGACGAAAGAAGGATCAAAGCAGCAGGATCTGCGTCTGTTTCTGTCATTCCCTTGAGTGCACAGCGCATTGCAGTCTGCAGAGGACGGGAGTGTTCTCAGGCTGAGTGTAATAATGCTTCCATTATTTTTTTTATAAAAAATGACAGAGCATCACCTAGAAGAATAAAAGGTTGGATGCAGAAATAGATCAGTACTGAATACTGATTTGTTTGTGGCTGCAAACAAAAGATAATTTTGTTGCTCTCTCTCTCTGAAAAAAAGAAGAAGAAGCATCATGTTTGTGATTCTTGTCCCTTTTGGGTAGAATCATTTCTACTAGCACTCTAGCTATGCAACTTTCTTTGTGCCCTGCAATTTTCAGTGGGTTATTAATATATAATCTATGCGATTATGAGAATGGACTACCTGTCTGTGGGATCTATGTTTTTCTTTGATGAAATCTGTAGGATGCATGTTCAGGCTGCATTCAGATCATCAACACTAACAGCAAAATCTGGTTCATATAATAGCAGTAGATTGGTCTTCCTCCAATGGTGGATAAGACGAGTATTAGAAGTACGGATGCAATGCATCTGTGAAAACAAAACTGAGGCTGCTGCAACCAAAAAAAGGTCAGTGAGGTCCAACAACGTGCATCAGCCATAAATCAGGTCAACCCTGACAATAAACAAATCTATTTCGAGTGTAAATGCTTTGACGATCTGTAGTAAAATTGAGGTGAGGATTATCTAAACTGTTACATTGACTCTCCTGTCAGTGTCAGGCGGCGACAGAAGCAAGGAGTTTTTTCTGCACATAAGTACTCTAATCTGACGCTGACTGATCCGGGGTGCATCTCTGAAAGTCTGAACACATCGGGATACAGATAAAAACCGGTAGATGCCACTTCAAAACAGTTATCAATCAGTCGAATAATTGTAGAGACAGATGTTAGCTGGGAAGTCAGCATCCGGATCACACGAGAACAGACGCCGCTAAATATCTTGCCTTCACAGCAAATCTGATAGTATCAACAAACAACTGAACGACACCTCTGAAAAGTATTCCAAAGCAAACAAGTTTGCTGTTCTTTTTCTCAGAATGGAAGCGTTAAACTCGCTTACGCATTTCCAGCTAATCAAGCATGTGTCTGACTAATGAATTGATGAATGGAAGATTGGGAGTATGAAGCAACCAAGAGCTGCAGAAAACTGGGGATTACTTGCAAGACAGACAAAGAACAAGGACAGGAAACTGGGGAAAGAAAAGGAAAAATAAAGTGGCAGAGTCAGATTCTCGATTTCCTAATTAGTATAGGAGACTAGGGCTAGTATTTAAGCGATGCGATAAGGTTGTTGAATAGAAAACGGTTTAGGAAAGAATAAGCTAAAGCTATTGAAATTCGCATACGTTTGCATTTCTGATTATTTATTTTCAAGGAGGGATAAGAAACCATGAAGTCCACGTCTACTTGCTACAAGTGCAGGAATCTGCTCACTGGAGCAACTTCTTATTTCTCTTGCTTAACCAGCTAACATAGGTTTCAGCGTGATTGTTTGGTCATTGCTCATCTCTTTCTTGTGTTTTAGTACTTCTAGCTCACTAATTCCGAGTGCAAGTCTGCATTTTAAAAGTTTAGGATAGTACAATAGTAAACTTTTTTGATGATAATCATGGTGAAATATAATACTAAGAGCCAAGGGGACACATTTGCTGATTGCTTGATTTCGCAAAAAGAGAACACCACCTTGCTTCGGCAACCATGAAATGTTCACTAGTAAGCACCCATTCTTTTTATGCTAAGGGGTGACGGATTGTCACAGGCACGATTCTTAAGCTCCTAAATAATATGATTTCTAAATAAAACTTCCTTTATCTGTATTTCTTAGATAACATATTTAAATTAGATTTTTCAATTTTCGCCTATAAATTATTACTACATCCATCCCAAAATATAAGAAGTTTTGGGTTGGACACATGTATTAAAAAAATAAGTGAAATTAAATGTGTGAAGGTTGTGATTAGTTGAGAAGAGAAAGTATGGGAGGAAATTAAGAGGTGAAATATTGTGATTGGTTGAGAAGAGAATAATTTATCATATTTTGGGATAGATATTAGAGGCTAAAAATTATTATATTTTAGGACGCAAGAAGTATTATACACTCAATTCCATGTATCATCCATCGGCACATTATTACTGGACCGAGCCAAGAGAATCCGCTAGATTATTAACCAAGCAGGAGTATATATAAAATATCATAATACATTTTTTTAAAAAAATTCTTCATTAGTATTCCTGAAAAAACTTTAAAATTAAAATTTCTTTTAAATCTTTAACTAATTCGTTTCTACCCTAAAATAATTGTTATAAGCTCACGCTAGTAGCGGGCGCAGTAAAAGAGTATTTGATGGATTATTGACTAAATATGAGTATCTCTTCTCTCTACTACTTAAAAAAACTAGAAGAGAAAGTCGGCCTTCTTCATTCTCTCCATTCCTCACTTACATCTACGCCGTGTTTAGTTTTCAAAATATTTCTTTAAACTTTCAACTTTTCCATCACATCAAAACTTTCCTACACACATAAACTTTCAACTTTTCCGTCACATCGTTCCAATTTTAACCAAACTTACAATTTTAACGTGAACTAAACACAGCCCTAAAAACTAACTATTTCTATCTCGTTCTCCACTTCCATAGAAACATTTTCTCTCCCATAAAAACCATTCACTCTTAAAAAAACTGATTCTTTTTAAAAAGACTAGTATAAAACCCAAACAGCATAATCGGCTCAAATTCTTCCACTAAACTGAATAAAAAGACCGTTACGACGCACGGGTCTACAGCTAGTATATAAAATAACTGAATATTGAATATTGTGAGGGTTTATATGTAAATCTTCCCAATGGAGGAGCAAGAGGTGTGTTCAAGTGAGAAAGGAGGAGAAAAAGGCACCGCCTCTCCATGCATTAAGGGGCTGTTTGGTTTCCAGGGACTTATTCTAAGTCCCTGTCAAATCGGATATTTGGACACTAATTAAGAGTATTAAACATACAGTAATTATAAAATCCATTTCATAAGTTTGGACTAATTCGCGAGACGAATCTTTTGAGTCTAATTACGCCATGATTTTGACAATGTGATGCTACAGTAAACTTTTGATAATTATGGATTAATTAGGCTTAAAAAATCCGTCTCACGGATTAGCTCTCATTTATGAAATTAGTTTTTTTATTAGTCCATATTTAATACTCTAAATTAGCGTCCAAACATCTGATATGACATGGGCTTAAAAAGTTTTAGCCCCATCTACACATCACACGCTTGCCTTCTTTTCTAGTACTGAGGTGGTATGGTAGGTCGGTCTGTAGCCAGCCAGCCAGCTGATTTTGCTTCCGCCGCTTTTCTCCGTCTCTTCTCGCTCCCTTCCCTCCCTCCCATCTCCCTGCGGTCTCCGAGCCATCCACCTCGCTGCCTCTGCCGCCTTCGTGTCGTGCGTCCCTCTCCTCCTCCTCCGCGTGCAGCCACGGCGTGGCAGGCAGCTACCACAGCAGCCGCTATTAGCTCAAATCCTCGCTGGTTGACCTCAGCTGCGACGACTCTTCAGGATGAGCGAGTAGAGTTTCTGTGGCCTCGTTTCTTTCTTGCGGATTGGGGGTGGGTTCGTTTGTTTCTTTCCTTCCTTCCCGCGTGTGAGGCAGTGAGCCAGTGACACGCGGGAATCGATCGAAAGGCCGGATCTTTTTTTAGCTTGGGAGGAGGAGGAGGAGGAGGAGCTGCGCGTGTGCAGGTTCGAGTTGACTTTCGGGGTTGGTTGGTTGGTTCTTTGCTTCGTTTGTCGCTCTGCGGATTTTTTTTTCCGGATTGGTGGTCGAGGTCGATCGAAACCTCGCAAAGATTGGACCTTTGCCGCTTGCCTGCTCGGTTCTTATCTCGTTTGGCTGAGTTTTGTGCTCATTTGGAGCCCCTGTTCCTCTTGATTCCTTGCATTATTGGCCATCCCTTGTCTCGAGAGAGCTTATCTGCCAAAGATTCTTGGGCTAGAAGGTTTCTTGGTTCATTGCACGGTTGAGTAGTAGTGCCCAAGAGGATTTGCAGCAGAGGCACAAAGTTTGATGGGTGGCTGATAGTTTGGTGGATTGGATAGAGAGGAGAAGGAGCAAGAGGGAGGGCAGGAGAGATGGGGAATTGCATGGACACCACGGCGCGGGTGGATCACAGCATGAACAATGGCGCCTGTAAGTTTCCTTGATACTCTCTTCGTCGAAATTCCAAATTTGTCTTGTATGTATTTGTCACTTTCCTATCATAGCTGTAAAGCTGATATTGGTTGCTTGGGATGTTGGGTTGTTTGTCCTACTAGATCGTGGATTTATTGTGTGTTGAATTGGGTTTAGTACTTTGGTTTGACTATGTTGAAGATAAAATTTTAAGATCAGAGCATGTGTTCTGCAACTAGTTATACCTGTTGGCCTAGTTTTTTTTTTTTTTTTGCATGATAATTTTTTTTAGCCTAGCTTGTTAGTTGCTGCTTTTGTGCAGCTTCACTTTTGTTTTTGTTCCTCTTTCTTACTTCTATAGAGTAAACAAACAATAGCATGGATGCATGGATAAAATCATGTTTTCTCTAGTCCTTGGGAGGCAGAGGTAATTTTTCGTGTTGATCAGACTGGATTAACACTATGAGGTACATGTAACTCTCAATACCTCCCAAGGACCAAAGGAAGACTCTGATAGAACATAGAAATAGGGTTCATTGAAATATCATAAGCTTCTATTGTTGTAAAAAGGGAGTCGGATATTTTCTTTAAATGAATGGCAGGAAAATCTGACTTGGTAGTCCTGACGACCTGACCATACATATGCAGAGTTCTGATTGAATTTGAACAGAAGCGGTGCTTTTGGATACATTTTGAATTTCACATTGCTTTGTTAATAACAAGTTGTTCTTATGCACATTTCATTAATTTCTTGTTGAGATAGCAGACCCATCAAAAGTGACCAGCAAAACAAGTTTATCATCTGTCCCTTCCACGTTTAAGAGCAATTCAAGTCGCTCGACTTTGACTCTGCCATCTATGAAGGACAGAAGTGAGCTTCCTACTCCTCGGACGGAAGGTGAAATTTTGTCATCTTCAAATTTGAAGGCCTTCTCGTTCAATGATCTAAGGAATGCGACAAAGAACTTCCGACCGGACAGTCTTCTTGGTGAAGGAGGATTTGGACATGTCTACAAAGGTTGGATTGATGAACACACGCTTGCTCCTTCAAAACCAGGAAGTGGTATGGTTGTTGCCGTCAAGAAGCTTAAACCAGAAGGTTTCCAAGGACACAAGGAATGGCTGGTAGGTTCAGAATGTTACCCACCGCTGTTTTCTGCTGTTCTCTTAAGACATATTTCACGATACCTTATTCCTATTTTTACGCTGCAGACAGAGGTTAACTACCTTGGCCAACTTCACCACAAAAATCTTGTTAAGCTGATTGGCTATTGCTCTGATGGCGACAACCGACTTCTGGTGTATGAGTTCATGCCAAAGGGAAGTTTGGAGAATCATCTGTTCAGAAGTATGTTCTCTATTAAAAATATTTATGCCTTCTTGATTTCCTGGTTTCTCATGTCTTAAATGTTCACATAGTTCAAATAACATTTTTTTTCTATTCTTGTAGGAGGTGCTGATCCTTTGTCATGGGCAATAAGGCTCAAGGTAGCTATAGGTGCTGCTAGGGGCTTGTCGTTTTTGCATGACGCTGAGAACCAAGTTATATATCGTGATTTCAAGGCATCAAACATTCTCCTTGACTCGGTATGGTTGATAATTAATGTTGACTCTAATCATCAAGCTTGTATAGCTTGTTGAGATGTTCTATCAACATTTTTCCCCTTGGTTAATTGCAGGAATTTAATTCCAAGCTCTCAGATTTTGGTTTAGCAAAAGCAGGTCCTACTGGGGATAAGACCCATGTTTCCACACAGGTCATGGGTACTCACGGATATGCAGCTCCGGAGTACATTGCGACAGGTTAAATTTTAATTCTTTGCTTTGAATAAATCATGGGAAGTCTTTTCTGTTATATAGCATCGGTTTAAACTAGGATCAGACATATGACTGCCAGGTGCTACTGAAGCTTTGAATTATCTAAAAATATTGCTAATGAAGCTTGGTGTCATTGCTTTACATTTCCCAAGCTCACTGGAATTTATCTTGCTGCATAAAGCATCTTATGCATATTGCCAAATGCCCAGATACATAACAGAAGGCATATCACTATATTAGTTAAGTTAGAAAAAAAATTATTATCATGTTACCATTTTTCAAAGGATCATATTTTGTATGTTTTTTCCCTTAATTCCAGCGCAGGAGAGTCAGTCATACCTTTCCTTTTATTTTGTCTTCATTTTCTGAATTCCTGGCACATTGTCAAATGCCAAGTCAAACTAATCTTTTCATTGAGGAAATGTACCACTCTGCGTAGCAATTAAATAGATATTGTATGGTTTATATCTGGAGCAACCAGTTCTCATGTTACTTAACCTAAAACTTTATAGGTCGCCTCTCTGCAAAGGCAGATGTCTACAGCTTTGGTGTGGTGTTGCTTGAGTTGCTCACAGGAAGACGGGCCCTGGACAAATCGAAACCAGGCATAGAGCAGAACCTAGTTGACTGGGCCAAACCCCACTTGGGCGACAAGCGTAGGCTGTACCGTGTCATGGATACAAAGCTGGGAGGCCAATATCCGAAGAAAGGCGCCCACGCCATTGCGAACATCGCCTTGCAATGCATCTGCAATGATGCCAAGATGCGCCCGCGGATGTCTGAGGTCTTGGAAGAGCTGGAGCAGCTGCAGGACTCCAAATATAATATGGCTTCACCACAGGTTGACATCCGGAGAACCTCAAACGCCGTCCCTAAGTCGCCGATGAGAATCCAGCCATCGCCACGGCGCTCACTTGGAGCAGCAGCATCCCCATTGCCAGGATATAGGACTGCCAAAGTGCACTAGAAGTGCAACATAGAAGAGGTCTTTTATCTGCACGGCTGTATAGTTTGTTATGTAAGCAGTGTTTTTTTGTCCTTTTTTTCTCGAGGAACTTTCTGTTTCTAGTGATATTTCTTTTATCTGTGTGACACGAGAATCTGACGTCCATTATAATGTAAATTGTTTGCCGAGATAATGGGTGCCGAATTCTGGTGCCTGGGTTGCTGCTATGATACTCCCTTTGCATTTCTTCTCCTTGATTTTGCTTCACGCTGCTCTCTGCCATGCTGGGATCATGATGCAGAGAACCGTACTCACTGTGTTATACTTCATCCGTTCTAAAATATAATGGATTTTAGTTTGATTGGACATATTCCAGTACTATGAATCTGAATAGGTTTGACAAAGAGTTTGTCCAGATTTATAGTATTAGGATATGTCACATTCAACCAGAATTCCTTATATTATTTTTCCACGGAGGGATATTTTTTTATATAATGGAAGCTTTATTGATCTCAGTCAAAAGGATTATCTCACTATGAAAGGTGACAAACTGTGAATTGGATATTTTTCCCAGGTTTTCTCAGCAGTTGATTTGAGATAGCAAGTTCATGCACTTCTCTATTCACATCTGACAGCTCCCTTTGAACACATTCTGACGGAACTGTTTTTCAGAAAGAGATTGCCAGATTACGGGGTTGAGACAGACATAACCAGCTGAAAAGGACTGATTACCCATAGCGTAATGTTATGATCCTATCAGAGAATGAGACCCATCAGATCGTTTCACATCCAAATGGAAATTTCCTCCTTGACTTAAAAGTTACTAGTACTATAGTATATACAGATGTACATGGCTCGAATTCAATGATGATTCAGATAGTCCCCTATCATAAGTTGGTGTGAATTTTCACTCCCATGAATTAGCAAAAGAATTGTTTGGGAAGAACAAAGACTGGCCTGCTAGCAGGTAACTGAATAACTGACGCAGTCTCATTTCTCAACAATAAACTCCTGAATCTCTATTCCAGTGTGACGGGCACCGCCCTGTTTCCTCACCAAAACCTCATCACCAACTTTCAGTGAAGTCACAGGTATAGCAGTTCTTCCACTAGATCCTACATAAAACAATCATATGGTTCCAGAATGAGTTGATTGAATATGTGTACTAATCACATGGTGATTAGCATCATTCAAACATAACTGAAATTTATGGCTTATTATAGTTGCAGCTCAAAACTTACAGTCCTATCTTCAAAAGTTGTCCATATGGGCTTACCTTTTTCAGGAGTGATAAGTGCAACTGTCTCGGCATTTTGCAGGAAAATGCTGTAAGTATCATCTCCACCGTTCTCCTGCAGCAAGCCCATACGCCATGAAATTGACAATCCATGAATGTACAGCAATCATTTGAAGGGAGATCATTGTTAGTTATGTACCTTTGCTTCTACAAGGATTAGAGGCCTTGATTCAATCTTAACACGACCAACAATCGCAGTACGCCACAAACCATTTTGATCAACAACTATTACTTCCCGACCTGATTGCAGCTCTGAGAGGTAACTAGTTCGGCCACCAGGGACTGCAACATATGCATGAACAGGGCCCTGAATGGAGAACACATAAATTTTATTAGTCTTAGTTTCTCTTGTTGTACAGTGATACCTGCAATAGCTTGCTGCAACATAAGTTGTTGATATCTTACCGCATTGACCCTGAAAGGCCTGCTTGCAATATAATTTGTCTCCAGGCATTCAGAGTGAACAAGAAACATTCCTCTTGCATAGGAGCCAACCTGAAAATAGAACATCATGTAGAGGCAGACTGGTGAAGCTTGGGACAGGTAAAATGCTAATGCGGTTCTATTTGGGGGCACAATGACACATTCACGTGGAACGATTTTAACCAACTCTGTACTGCAGGATATATGTTAATTATTTATTTATCTACAGTGAACAAGTGAGAAATATACACAAACCAGAAGGCCTTCACCAGGTCGCATCATACTGCAAAGATCCACACAAACACGATCACCCATACCAACAACTTCAACCTTTGACACAGTAGCCTTTGTCAACATTAACTGGCTCTTTGCCTCGTTCCTTCTGTCAAAATAATCCTGAGTGATTAAAGGAGGAGAGAACAAACAAACATCTGGTGAATCGTACAATCAGACAAATGATAATCAGTAACAATAACAGGAGCTGTACTTTCACACTTAGATTTAGATATCTATATATATGTATATATATACACACCACGGTACTTGCCTCTATACACAAGACCATTGTAGTCCCACAGTGTTTTAATAATTTAAAACCAAAGAAATTTCAAAGAGTTGTGATAAACATACCTTGAGTTTGATAATATCATCCATGTCCTCTACTTTAAGTATAACTCCATCAAGCCCTTGCTCCAAGGCCTGTAAAGTAACTAAGTAACTGGGGGAACAACTTCACAAAAGATAATTGATAGGAACACGATACATCATTATACACAGGAACTTCTATTGTATGTTGAAACATCTTGACAGTTACCTCAAGAAAAACCTGAGCCTCAGTTGAGTTTGTTGAAACAGCCAATACAGTTCCTCTACATCCCTGGAATGCAGCAACTATATTTTCTGCTGGTATAACCTACGAAATTCAGGAGGACAAAGGAGGCACCTGTTAACGCTTGTTGGGTTTTGTCAAGTGTACTTTGCAAGTTGCGGCTCAAATATGAAACAGTACAGCATGTCAAGCCAATGATCCTAACAACACAGAAAAAACGTATACTGGACACTCATTCAAACCATTGATGGAATTCAAATAAGCTATTCACACAAACAAAAAGACACTCAAGATGACTAAACAGCATAGAATGCATTACAAAAATGCAAGTATGATGACTTATCTCACTATGACAATTGAAATTAATTCATATGTCATGGAAGTAATTTGCTGATAGTCCAATATTCGAATATCTAACCTGCCATCCACCTCGGAAGTCTATCACGATGTTTTCCACTTCCACATTGTCTGGTTGTATGAGTTCCAGCTCTCCTGGGGAAGAGACTTCAGAAATTACAGCAATCTTTTGTTTTTTCTCATCGAATATCTCCAGGCCATCGATAAAAAGAGGATTGATGCGAGCAGTAGCTGCAATGCCAAAGAGATAACAAACTGTCGATTTCAGAATTCCAAGAAAATGGCATGCACTCACTGATGCATACTATCAAGTATATGATTATATTGCATTAGTTTAAAGGAGAGCAATGCCTAGACATAGTTGTTTCTTCTTATGGCAAATCATCAGTGAAATGTCTGTCGTTTCTTCTAAAATAGCTAAATTGTTTTTTTTTTTTTTGAAATCTAAGCCAGCCGAGCTGGTTTTGTATTTAGAGGTAAGCAAAATAGCTAAATTGTGCCTTATCTACCAAAAATAAAGAAACAATTATGTAACCTAACATCGCTGTAAGAAAAAAGAAATGCTCTCACATGACCAATCCTTGCCAAGATCTTTGGATCCAAAGAGGAAAGTGCTCCAGCCCCTCTCCACGGCTGCCGTCATCACCTGCCGATTTGTTGTCCACACCCAGACGGTCTTCTTTGACTCCGACGGTGAGGCTGAAGAAGCGCACATCTTGATAGAATGGGAGCAAGCCGAAGCTAATGCTGCATCAAAGAATCCCCATTACAGAGTCAATATTGCAAAAAAAAAAAAAAAAAAACTTCACAGCAGGTTGGGGATATTCACTGATTGTCTGTCGAATAAATCTCAAGAAATCAATCATGAATTCTTGGGTTTTGGGTTTTGGGCTAGGGTTAGGTACCGACACCACACTCCCCTAGCAACAAAAGCTGGGAAATTTCGACCAGACTGAAATCCGTGGATCTCGATTTTGTAATGCAAATAGTATCGCAAGGACTACTTTTAATCCGAAATGGAGCAAGGACCGAAGAGATGGATTGAGGAATCTAGTCATCTACAGATGAGCAGCAGCAAGAATCTATCTTGTGCAAAGGGATAGAAAGATGGGGAAGATTTGGGATGGTTTACCTGTTCTTGGAGATGGCGGGACGAGGACTCTAGCGAAGGCCAAAGAGGAGACTGCCATTGGATACGGATGCCTTTGCGTTTCTATTCCCCACTCTTCTCTTCTAAGAAAAAAAAAATGTTCCCCTCTATCTTTTCTTCTCTGTTCCTAGTTCCTGCTGTATTCCCCTTTTTTTTTCTTTTTCTAAAAAAGATGCTGTCTAAATTTTCACTTGCAAACAATAATTAGAAATCTATGTCTATTTTTCAGTCTTTCAGAAGCAAGTTTTAATTTTTGAATTACTAGAAAATCAACGTGGCTAAGGCAAAGGCACGCTCGTGTTATATCCCGGACAGATTATTTCAATGTTTATGATGTTAGTTTAATTTTGCAAATGTTTATGATGTTAGTTTAATTTTCATACATTTTAAAAATCATCAATTATCTTTTCGTAGGTATTGCTTCGAGTCTGTTTGTTGTGTTTAATTATAATCAACAAAACAAATAAAACGTCTAGTAAAATAGGTGATGTTATTTTTAAGGTGTTTTAGGTTTTGTTTGCAAATTTATGTTTGATGGGTGGAATTCATACCACAAAACCTACCACCCGTCCCAAAATATCATTTTTGCCTACTTCCGTTTGTCTTAAAATAACTTTATTTTTTAAAATAATTATTGCATTGTAGTTTGTGAAAAACAAGAGAACGCATTGAAAAGTATATAAAGTAAAAATATTTGTATTAAGATTTAATAAAGTGGGGTATCCTAGTATTTTTACTTTTTATTTGTATGTGTGTGATAGGTTAAAATATACTTATTTTGAAGGAGTATTTCCATTACATTACTTGGATCGCTCCTTAATTCAAACACTTTTAGCTGCCATGGATTCTTCTAGATTAATACATAGTCATTCCTATAAGAGGGCTAGCACCTCAGAACAGGAGAGCTGCAACGCAGCAACACTCAAGCCTATTTTTTTCCTATTGTTTTTTTTTCTTTCACATAATTCTAGGATTTATTTTGAAAGTAAAGGCCGTCAAGTGGCCCAATCAGAACTGGTAAACACTGCCAGCATTAGAATATTAGATATATGAAAACTGAAATTGGAATTATGCAAAAAAAAAAGTGAGAGATATGTACATGGAGATTTGGACACGGCCGAGTTGTTGGCTTGTGCTGGCATTCGGCTTGGAGAATTGGAGGCCCAGATGGATTCCGTCGGTTGGAGAATTGGACACGATTTCGGAGCAGTAGCGGGCTGGTGCGTGAGAGCTGCGAGCCTGTGACAACCCACTGCGGAATAAGTCCGCTCGACGTTCCTCATCTTTTTGTCGAGTTTTTTTAAATACAAAAGTAGACGCTCACATCACGCGTACTCATCTATCCTATAATTCACCAACTCGTCTATCTATCTATCTATTCTATAATTCACCAACTCGTTTTACTCATGTTTTACTCTTACACTCTTACATTCATCATTCAACGGTTCAGATCATCCGCGTAAAATCCGAACGGTTCAGATCGATCCCATATCCACCTCCCTCAATCAGCGCACGACCCGCACGGCCCACCCCCCTTCCTATCGCTCTCCCACCACACCTGCGTCTCCGCCCTCCGCCGGAATTCCGCTCCCGCACCTCCGCCATCAGCGCTCCGCTCCGTATCAGCCGCCGCGCCGTCCTCTGCATCGCCTGTCTGCCACCGATCCCCGCCGCCAGCTCGCTCTCCACGATCCTCCGCCTCCCCGATGCACGAGGTCCTCCCGTCACCAGGTCGTCGCCGCCGTTCTGCTCCACCGATCCCCGCCGCACGAGGTGCTCCCGTCGCTAGGTAGCCACCGCGCCGTCCTCTGCATCGCCTTCTCCACCGATCCCCTCTGCATCGCAGGGGTGAGCTGCAGCTATGGAGTTCCTCGCCGGTGGGGGAGCAGCAGGTGAATCCCGTGAGAGGTGAGTAGTTGAACAAAACTCATCATGCAGTTCATCAGCAGGTGACTAGTCCGAAACTTGGCATCGTGGAGGTTCATCCGGATTCATCATGCATTCTGAAACAAAACCCATCATCCAGCGCTTGCCGCTTTTCCTCAGAGTACAATGAACGCGGGGTGCTCGGCGAAATGTCCCGTCCGGCTCCTCACCTGCAATGCATGTGTTCTGGAGAGTGTTTATGGATTCTGGATCTTAGATCCCCTCAACGACTTGGATCGTCAGTAAAGCTTCATCTTGAAGGTGCACATCTGCCGTTGTTTCGTCAAAATACTATGCATGATCTTTAGGTGATAAAATATTGATTGAATTGTCTACTGCTATCGCTCAGAATCCATACTCCATCAATCTTACATATACACATATTTGTTGCGTCAAACACAAGCTTGCTTTCCATACATCCCTGAACAATTCAGCCTCACAACTGCTCTTGACATATCTCATTCAGAATTTTTTTTTCTCAAATTAGTTGGACTGATAGAAAAATATTGCTTTTCAAGATTGTAAAATAACCAACTGACTGGGAAGTTGATGTCATATGTTGGAAGCAATCTGCTAAAATGTTAAAGAAGTGCATCTAACTTTTGTACCCAGTGAATTGCAAATCTCTATCTCGTTTTTTTTTGTTTACAGTTTCTTTGGTTTTAAAGTAAAATAGGTTGACATGGGAACTTTACTAGCAGAGGAATAGGCTTATATTCTTGGAAAAAATACATTTCTCCATGCAGAATGTGATTACAATAATGATACTTGCTGCCATGATTTCTATCACTCATGCACGCATTGCCCTTGATGATTGTATGCAGTTGGGATATATTGGTGAGTTCACCCTCTATCTCTCTCTCAAACCATTATTTATCTTCATTCACTATTCACTTACAATTTCCCTCGTATTAGTGATATGTATTAGTGAGTTTATGAAAAAAAGATCAGATATTTAAAAACAGAGTTAGCTCCTTTGGAACGAAGACAAAATGCTACTTTGATAACTTGACTTCTCAACACCACTCTTATCTGCACACAATTTTTTTAATGACCAGTTTGAACTTTCATCTCTTTACAGTCATCAAGCAAGAAAATCCTTGGCGGTTCTGCTTCCTGGAAGCAGTAGGAACAACAAGAGTTACTGAACCAGAAATTGAACTTGCCTTCTTCATGCATCAGATGAACCATAAAGGGAACAACACTACTACCCTCTCCAAAATTGAGCTGCTCAGGACTTCGTAGAAATTTACAGCTTCAGGACATGTGATTTATCCATTCTCTTTTACTGTTTATTCTAAAATGCAAAAAAAAAAAAGAAATTTTGTTGTAGCTTAGATTAAGGCAGCCTCAGCTTTGTGGTTTGCCAAGCCATGTAATGATATATGAATGTGATACTTTAATTAATGTTGAAACGCATGATTATGTATTTGAACTTAATTGACTGAATGTGTCCTGGAATCGGTTTAGAACTTAATATATCAATCAGACTTTTGTTCTTTGGTTACTGGTTTTTCTGTGACGTGGAGAAAAGACGTTGAAGACATAATACATCGTCGACTGAATGGGTCGACCTTATGGCTTGTTTTGCAAATTTTGAACCTTGTCCTGGATGTAGTTTATTTGGCTTGTTTATCCCTTTCGAATATATAATAACTGAGGAACTTCTAATAAGCTTCTTAACTGAACTCGCTCATCTGTAAGTCTTAATTAATGTCTTGAATCTATCCTTGATAGCCCAAACAATATATTGTATATCTTTTTGTTGTTTCACCGTAGCGTTAGCACGGGCATGTAACTAGTCCTATAAATATACACACACTCAGGTACGTTGCCTATCACTAAAATAATAGTTAGCCGTAAATGAGAGCACCCGTGTCAAGTCTAGGACTTGAACCCGGATGAGTTGGTTCTACTACAGAAACATAACCAGTTGAGATACGTTTACTTTGCTTCCTGTCAAGTTTAAATCATAGTACCCTCAACTTGCAAAAACTGGGTTAAATTAGGGTGCCACGTCAGAGAACCCCAGCTATTTCATAGATCGAGTTTTGTAATTCAGTATGTGATTCAGGGATACGATTTAAACTCGATGAAAATATGAGAGATGACAAAGTGGATTTATCCACCCACTGCTTCGTATGGGGTGGGATGAGGCCTTTGGCGATTTCTCACGCCCTCGCGGGGTCGCGCGCATGTGGACGTACATGTTGATGGAGAGTTGGAGATGGGGGAGCCAACCAAGTAACCAACAGACGCGGCCACGCAGCAGGGATGTAAGCCGATCAACCCACGAGCCTACTAATAAGCAAACTTAGCAGGTACCGTGTAGATTAACTTGCGAGTTACTTTTTAATTTGGTATGTAAACAGGTTTATGTATCAATCCACTTGTATCTTTAGATACGATAAGTCGAACCATGATGCGAAAACTTATTCACTATCACTTATTCGGGCTGTATTTAATTAGTTCCACGTCAAAATTAAAAGTTTAAAAAAATTGGAACGATGTAACGAAAAGGTTGAAAATTTATATGTGTAAAAAATTTCGATGTGATAGAAAAGTTAAAAGTTTGAAGAAAAAAAAGTTAGAATATAAACAGAGCCTCGATCTATAAGTGCTCACAGGCCAGCCCGCGTGTATCCCTACCACGCAGACAGCGACAAGCAGCCATGCCGCCCCGGCATCGCGATCCCGTGTCGCGCGACTCGCGCCCCACCTTTTTTTGATTCCGCCTCCCGTTTTCTACTGTTTTTCCGCCGTCGTCACGTCGCGCGGCCCGGACGGCGCGTTGGTTGGCCGGCCACAGCTATAGCGGATGCGGAAGCTTCTCTCCGCTTAGCCAAAGCCGCACCAGCGCACCGCGTCAGGCCGTCAACCGTGTGAGTACCCCAAGTTGATCGGCATCGTAATCGTCGTGCCCGCCTCCGTGCCGGTGTCGCTTGCTGCACACATGTTCCTGATTTGTTCACCTCTCTCCGTTGAGCTGTTGTTTGTTTACTGTCCGTGGTGAAACTCTCGGGCCGAGTCATGTAATGTTACGGACTCGTGAGATTTGCAGGGAGCAGAAGAAGAAGGAGGCTCAAGTGACCGGGTCCACCACGACGTCGCTTTCCATCATCTATTGTCCAGGTCCAACGGCTATCCCGAGACGACGCAGTAGCATCCGATGGAACGCACATCATTGCAAACATTTTCAGTAAAACCCCTCTGTTTCTCACTAAATTACATATATCCCCTTGATGTTAGCTTTCTCTCCAGCAAGCTTAATACTCCCTCCATCTTAAAAAAACTAAACTTCTAGAGTTTAAATTTTGTTCCATAAAAAACTAACTTATACCATCCTACTTAATATTAGCACGAAAAACGAGAAGTTTTATTCCTTCAATACCCTTTAACTATCTATCACTCTTACTAATTTTTTAATGATTAAGAGCATTTTAGTTATTCTTACTCTCCACTAATTCCACCTTGAGATGCTAGGATTGGATTTTTTATGGGATGGAGAGAGTAGTATTAGTCTTGTAGTAGTGGGCTACCTATCATATACATATTACGTCTTATAGTTTGTGTTGCGGCTGTCTACAAATTTGTAGCATGCTGCTATTTTCTGTCCTCATCTATCTTCTCAATATGTGCTTATAGCTAGCTTATAATCTGCTATTATACCAGCTCTCAATTCTCTCCCTTCCAGTATGGGTTATACGGTAAATCATGAGAAGATGCAGGTCTGATCTGCAAAAAAACACCTCCAACGGTTCATTCAACCTCCACTCCCCCTTGTTATAAACGAGAGACTTCGCTCCCTCTCCACTCTTCCTTCCACAGTCCCATCCCCGCGACGCCGCCATTAGAGCCGCAAGAAAAGCTCATCAAGAGAGGAGAGTTCGTTCGAGATGGCCGGCTGCTGCGTGTTCCTCCGGTGGCCGTCGGCCTCGCCGTCCCGCATCGGCTACCGCTCCCTCGACGACGGCGACGACGGCCCGTCTCCGGCGGCGGTGACGACGACGGTCGTCGTCGGGAAGGAGCGGCGGGTGTTCTCCGTCGACCAGCTGGTGCTCGACACCTACCCGTTCCGGCTGCTGCTGGAGACGGCGGTGAGGAAGGAGGAGAGCAAGGCGGCGCTCTTCGTCGACGTCGACGCCATCCTCTTCGAGCACATACTCTGGCTCGCCGGCCACCACGACCGCTCCTCCTCCTCCCTCCTCCACCTCGACCTCAAGGAGATCATCGACTTCTACTCCCAGGACGCCTGATTCTTGATGATGATGATTCTGTTCATCAGATTCTTTTTTGATCACTTCTTTGTTTTCTTCTCCTTTTTGTTATTACCCCCTTAATTAATCATGTGCATATATAATGATGATTATATCTTCTTTACAAAGACGATATTGGCAATGGAAATAGCGAATTATAAAGCATTCGTAGTTTGATTGAATTGCTGTCCGGTTCTTTGGTTGTTTCTTGGTTACGCCATTTTTTTTTCTGAAGAAGATTACCAGTTCTCTGAAGATGTCATGGTTTCTCCTTTTCTCACTATGCGTGTGTGCATTCACGTCGCTGTTACAGGCCAAACGAAGCTGGCATGATACAATTACCAATCAGTTTAAGAAATTGTTGTGGTCGTTTTCGCTAAATTCGGCTGCGAACACGTCAATTCCTAGTTAGCTCAAAACGCGCTGTTAAGATATGCTACCGTCTGATTTTTTTTTAATCGAGAACCGGTTGTGTTTCTGAACATGACGTCCAACAACTCGAATACATGTTGACCATTTCGTTGGCATGATTTCTCGTTGAGCTAATTGTTAACTACCAGACGAAAAACTGCATACTACATCCCAGCACGACAGGGTACTCCCTATGCAAGAACTGCACACACACGTTTCCTGCCATTTCAACTGTTTATTCATCAAACTAGACATGTTTTTTCATCGAACTTCAAGATTCGAACAGATGCTAGTATGTCAGAGAAACCCTGTTTTATTTTATTTTGTTTGCTTATCTTCAGCTGTCCATCATTTGTTTTGTCCCGCATGTTCACAAATGATTGCAAGATCATATTCCTTTGCCAATCATCATCCATCTCTGATATCTGGATGTATCATTGTTTCCTGAAGGTATGAATATGATTTCACAATATAGCACTTGTCCAGGCGGCCACCAGAATTAGGCCCAACTGAACTGCCTGTGGTAGTTTAGGCCCCAATAACAACTTGGATGTTTCTATTAAAAAAAGCAAAGATATAATATTTGTCTATGTTGTACTGCAATATAAAAAAAATGCGAATATTAGGGAATGACCTAATATCAAATAATTAGAAAGGGTGAGGCTTTGAACCCAAGTCGTCTAGCCCACCATCTTATGAAGCTAGCCGAAAAACCCATGTGCGTTTTCTCGCTGTACTGCAATATAAATAGTTGATATATCACCACATTGACCCTGATAAGCCTGCTTGCAATATAGGAGTGTTTTCTCTCCAAGCATTGAGAATGAACAAGAAGCATTCCTCTTGCATAGGAGCCAACCTGAAAACAAGGTATCATGTACAGTGAGACTGGTGATGTACACATGGATGCTTGGAAGTTGGAACAAGTAAAAATGCTATGCTTCAACGATTGCAGACTGATGGTGCAATACACATCATCAGTTTACAAAATTAGCATTACTCTAGATAAACACATCCAGTACTGACGACAACCACACCTGACCATGATGTGCGTAAATTTACCAGCATTCGCACGCCTATCTATCTTCCATTCATGCCCGCTTTAACATCTTCAGCAGTGTCAACGCTACAGTGCCACATACCCTTCTGGATTGATGATGGCTTCGTAGTTCAGGAGCCCTTCCGAGCAGTCCAATGTTGTACTCCCTCCGAT
Source organism: Oryza sativa Japonica Group (assembly GCF_034140825.1). NCBI lineage: Eukaryota > Viridiplantae > Streptophyta > Magnoliopsida > Poales > Poaceae > Oryza > Oryza sativa. The sequence continues at coordinate 3,766,735 of NC_089037.1, read as the reverse complement.
TCAAAATGTTTGACACCATTTACTTTTTAGTACGTGTTCGACCATTCGTTTTATTCAAAAAATTTAAGTAATTATTTATTCTTTTCATATCATTTGATTCATTGTTAAATATACTTTTGACGGAGCGTGGGGCTCCTCACCGGGAGACCGCGCAGGCCCCCCTTTGCCGGTTCGGCCGGGGGAGCTAAGTGAGGTTCTTCGCCCTCGATCTGAGGAACGTCAGCGAGAGAGGAAGTGCACAAGACACGGGCGACGTAGACAGGTTCGGGCCGCTGAGAAGCGTAACACCCTACTCCTGTGTTCTGGTGGATCTGTGCGTGAAGGAATACAGAGCGCCCCGGAGAGGGAGAGAGAGTTCAGGCTCTAGAACCCATTCCCCAAAGTCCCAACCCTCCTTCCTCTTTTTTTCTTCCTCTTTCTTTTCTCCCTCTTTCTTTTTTTCTCTCCTAGGCCTGGGCCTCCTTTTTATCTGGTCAGGGGTCACCACATGGGCCTCTAGCTGTCTAAGAAGGGAAACATGCTTTTTACAATGAGGGCTAGTCTACAGCCGGAAGTGACCTCTGACAAGCAGAGTACACGCCTCCTGCCCCGCTCGCCTGCTTTCCCGGTGGACGTCCATTTCAACCTTCATTTAATGGCCAGCGACTTCCTTGCCATACTTGCGCTGAAGCCTGGAATGGATCTGACCGGGACTGACATACCAACTCCAGGAGTTAGCACGCCGGCTCCGGCTAGGGACGAGAGCCAGGAAGCTCTCATCATTCCGACGGGACGGGGCGAGGCGTGTGACAGGCCGCCTGTTGCCACCTAACCCGCGATCTGACCGGTCTGTGATCGGTCACACACCGCGACCGGTCACGGACCGGATAAGCGTGCGCTGCGCCGCATTAAATGCGGCGTGGTGCGCTCGTCCAATCCTGCTATAAATGCGGTTATGTGAGCCACGCTGTGCTCACCTAACCCACACGCGTGGCGCCAAAACCACAGGGGGTCGGGGCGCCCCAGCCCTCGGGGCCGAAACGGGGGCGCCCCAGCCCTCGGGGCCGAAACGGGAGCGGTCCGACCCCTCGGGGAGACAGAGGGAGGGGTGGCCACGTCATCCTCGGGCCCGACCCCCCCCCCCCCGAGGGGGTCTGGCCATGTGGGTGACCGCGGCTACCCAAGCCTCTAGTCACGATACCCCCGGTCCCATGTCACCGACAACTTTCATATACACATATTGTTTTACATATTTCATAATTTTTTTTGAATAAGACGAACTGTCAAACATATGTTAAAAAGTCAACGGTGTCAAACATTTTGAAACAGAGGGAGTAGTTCTAAAATGGATATGATCTCCCATCATTGGTCCTGAGGGAAGCTAAGAAGCAGTGGAGGAATGCATGGATCACACTTAACTGTAGTTGATCCAACTCTGTCTTTACTATCATCCCCATGGTGAACATCAGTTTCCAATGCCACCGGAATTACAATGTGAGACCAACTGCATGTCCTTCTTGGATGCATAACAATCAGTACATTAAGAGCTGTAGAATACAAAAGACGCAAGAAGTTATTTATTTTAACACCTAAAAACAGCCTATGACATCAGTATTTGTTTATAGCTCACTGATTTTTTTTTGGTGAAATGTTTATAGCGCGGCCGGAGTAGCGGCAGTTCACCTGTGCCTTCTGCCGCGGGCTCGTCGGCGTACAGCGTACTCCAGCGGACGGCGGGGCGGCGGGAGTGTGGCCGCGGGAAGGAAGACGGGACTTGGAGGAAAGTGAAAGTGATCCGGTTCGATCGGACGTTTCCAGCCCTCAATGGGCTGGGCTGGACCTGGGCTTTAAAAAGCATTTTAATATCTATAAAAGTATATTTTCCATTTCAAGTTTTACAACTACTCACCGTCAGTTAAACAAACCGGTGCCAAATATCACACATCATATCCAGATTCGTGGTCCTACTAAGAGTAGGTGTCACATTCGATATTATGTTTGTTTACTTTAGAATGGACATCTAATATTTGATTAGAGTATTACTCTATGTCTAAAAAAAAAATCTAAAACTGTATGTGACGTATTCTAGCCCAATGAATTTGAATAGGGGCCAGTTTGGTTCATGGCCTATATTTGGCTTACCAATTTATGGGACACATAAACAGTAGGAACACAAATTTGGTTTGGATCCAAATATCGGCCGGCCTGAAGAGAAAGAATCGGTAACGTCATTGATGGGAGCCGAAGTGCGGGCTTGAAATTTGAACTCCTACGCAGGCTTTGGCAGTGGCACATCGGCCATATGTATTCCACGCTGCACACAAAAGTTGGCACCAAACCAAACCTGGTTTAGCCAAAAATTGGCAAGGTTAGTTTTGGCCCTTAACCAAACACAATTTGGCCTTGTCAAATATTGGCCATGCTAAATTGTACCTTTGGCCAAATATTGGTAAGGTCCGTTTTGGCCTCAAACCAAACTTGCCCTATATGTATGACTAAATTCGTAGTACTGTAATAGGATGTGTCACATCTAGTATAAGTTTTTTTTATGGGATGGGAGAAGCAGTAGCAAAAAATCGAACTTTTACGCACAAAACGGTGACAGGCAGAAATAGAATATCATCTAATCTTCTATTAGAGTATAATGGTTGATTTCAGAAGGGATTTTAGAGTAGTGGCACCTGACTTTCGGCGAGCAATGCAGCAAGCCAGCAATGAAGCTATCGCTGTTTTAGGCAAAGGAGCATGGCTGCCGATCGCCATCGCCATAAACTATTTTTACGAGGAGAAATCATCTAAAGAACGAGAGGACGTGGCACCGGGGCTTGCTGCTGTCGATTTGGTGACCTTCCTTATCCTCAATCATAACTTGGATGTTTTCATTAAAGAAATCAAAGATGCTATATTTATCTCTACTAGGGATGAAACTGGTTCGGATAGTTTTCGTCCGTCCGGACCATTTTTTGGATTTAGATAGTTTCGGTCGGAATTATCCGGAAATTCTTGGATTCTGAAACGAATTTGGATATTTTTTTCTCGGAAACGAAAACGAATATAGTAAGGGTATTATCCATCGGAATCGAAAAACGGTCAAAAATTATCCGGAATTTTTTTCGGATATCCACAGACATTGAGCAAATTTTAGAAAAAACACGTATATATACATAACTTTTTCATACGGAATCAGATGAAGACAAATTTTATATTCAACATTGTAGAGCTCGATGAGATCTACAACTTTATTATTGACTATTTTATTATTTGAGGTCATTTAAGGGTCTAAATATTTATTATAATATACCATATTAATTTTTACAAAATCTCAGATCTACCATTCAAACGATATCTGATGGAGATGTGTTCCATATTAAAATTGTAGGGCTCAACGAGATCTACCACTTTGTAGTTTATAACATTTGTATTTGAAAGAATTTAAAGTATAATACAAACATTACAAGTTTCGAAGATGTGAAGTAAAATAAATAATATCTCCAATTTATACAATGGTAAGTAAGTTATACATCTAGTAAAAGGTCTTGGGAATAGAAAATGATAATCATATTTGTATATGGCTCTCTTAGAGGAACAATCATGAAAATCGATTTTCACATACGGTTGTGGGACCGTCTACAAAATTGACGATATAAATGTTGGAGATGTTGAAATAAAATAATAAGCGATATCTCTTCCTTAATCAAGAAACTCAATTTGAGAGGTTTTTATATACCGGTAAATATTCGTTACCGTATTCGTTCCGTCTCGTATTCGCTCCGTATCTGTATTCGATAATATTCGATTTCATTTACGTATCCGAGTTTTCGATTACGATTCCGATTCCGAAAAAAAATATGAAAACGAATATGATAAAGCTAGTTTCCGTCCGTTTCTGATCCGTTTTTATCCCTAGTCTCTACTATACTGCAATATAAATTATCGATACATTACCAAGAGATACACTCGATAATGAGTGTGTCCCGTGTTCAATAACAACAAACTCACAATTTATTCTTAAAAAATAGTTGGAGGGAGTCAAAATCTCACTTTTTTTAATATTACCGCATTGACCTGAAAGGTCCGCTTGCAATCCCATTTAAGTTATCTCCCAACAATCACAATGAACATGAAATATTAATTCCTCTTGCATAGGAGCCAACCCTAATTTACCGTATGCTTGAAAGTTAGTCTCTCTAATGAATCACACGAGTGGGGATATTATGCAGCTAGAGAACCGAACTTGTATAATCATTCTATATGTTTTTCTTACTCCAGAGCAACTCTTAGCACACCAAAATGCCTCAGAGCTTCACTATGATCTCCCATCATAGTTCCCCACGTTTATAGAAGCTCGCCCCTCTTATGATAGTAAAAATGGAAAAAAAAGAAAGATCAATAAGAAATAATGAGAAGAGACACCAATGTACTTACATGTAAATAAGAAATGAGAGATAAGCATCATAAGTATATGATATAGTGAGAAGTTATACTTTTTAGTTGATGCCAACCATAGTAGTTTGTTGAAGATGAACACTTTTGAGGGCTGCAAAAGTGCTCCTCAATAATGAGCAAAAAGATTCCTAACAACCAAAGGGAAATCTTTCTGCAATATTTTTCATGTAGTACTAACTTGTAGCGGTACGTGTCATTATGGAAGTAAAAACACCCAATATACATTTCTGAAAACGACAGTGTTCTCTAAGCATATTCAGTTCCCAACAAACAATGGCTGACAACCTTTACAACCGAATTCATCACCAATATTTGTGAGAAGAAGTGTCAGGACTCAGGACAAATGCTCGAATCAAGGCCATCTCTGTTGCATGATTGCTGAAGAATATTGCTTACATGCATATCCAGCATTTTCAGATGATGGAAATCTTTCCAATCAGAACATATACACTCATTACGTTTGCTGTTGACAGGCTATCAAGATGATAAATACCAGCCATTACACTTTTGGTAATTCGCTTCGCAGTGCTCTCTTCTCCTAGAATTGACACAGGAAAAAACCAAGAATCTGTCTGAAACCTGCACATGAATCTGAAAGGGAGAATGCATTAGGAAACCGATGTGGACATGAGCATTTCTTTCTTTTGCAAGCTGCAAAGCTTGTGAGTTGGGCAAGAAAAAGACGCATTCGCTGGCGCCCCCAATTAGCAAGGAGTTAGAGCTGCGATCCACTGAATTTTCGCAGCGTAATGCCGTGTGATGTGAAGAGAGAAGAAGCTGTGGGTAGGTCACGGGCCCACCTGACAAGTGGGCCCATCCTAGTATCCCCAGCTTCACTGTTCACACACATCAATGCATCACCAGCTGTAGCCTTCGGGCCTTCGGGGACGCGTGGTGTACGAAGAGCAGTAATGCAGCTTCTAATCTCAGCTGTTAAGCTGAGTGATTAACTCTTAAGCAATCACTTAGTAGTACTGTTAGCTCATGACCAGCTGGTGAGCTGCGCAAACATCAATTTTTTTTTCTTCTCCTCATTCTTCGTCAACATATAAGTACAGCTCTATCGCTTTCTTCTCTCCAGTCGCCACACATTCTTCGCTACCACCTCCAAGACAAGTTGAGCACTGCTCAGCTTGGCAGCTTGCCATCCAGGAGGAAGAAGATATTCTAGAGATAATCTAGAGAGATCAGTTGCGTTTTGCGAGGCTGCGTGAGAGAGATCATCATTATCCAGCAAACCACCATGGAGAACATCAAGGGGGTAAGAAACTGCCAAGAACGGCTTCCATCTCAATTCCCTGAAACGAACCCTTCTTCTCTTCTCGTTCCTGCTGTTTCTTGTCTGAATCTTTCGCTGCGTTCTTGCGCGCGTGTGTGAGCAGGGGCATGGCGCGGCGGCGGCGGGCGGCCGGAACGGGTGGATGACGGTGCCGGCGTTCGGGGACTGGGACATGAAGAACGGCGCGCTGCCGGACTACTCCATGGATTTCTCCAAGATCCGCGAGATGCGGAAGCAGAACAAGAAGGAGCTCTCCCGCACCAGCCTCGGCGGCGACGACGACCTCCTCGCCCAGCAGAAGCAGCAGCAGCCGCAGCCGCAGCAGAAGCCCGCCAAGGCCAACCTCGGCCGGCCGGCCGACGACCACCGCCACCGGCAACTCCATGGCCGCCACGGCTCGCCGACGGTAAGGCTCATTCGCCCTGATAGCCTACCCGGTTTTGATTTGATTCTCTTTTTTTTATTATTCTTGGAATTAAGTCACGACTTTACTGTCATGTCATCTAACGGTCAATGAGGATTTACATGATCTCATTAAAACCCATTTCATTTCTGGATCGTAAAAATGCTTTGTCTTTCGATTTGTGCGGTCTTTAGCTGAATCATGGAGTGCAAAGATTTGATCTTTCTTTTGTTTGATACGACCAGTACAAGATTGGCTTTAACTGATAGTAGTACAAGTCAAATTGTTAAAAGGAAAGGGGATAAATAAAAAAATAACAAGTGGACAAATCCAGTTCTTGAAATGTAGTACTACTAGCATTGTGGCATGTAAAAACAAAGCACAAGCAGAGCACTTTCAGAGGGCAGCACCACTGTAGAAGCTTCATTTCCTAACACTGAAACAGATTTCGAAGATAATACTGTAAATAATTTTGCATGTTTCTTAATCCCTACGCTAGAGAACAGCAACCGCGTGAGGCTTTGTCGGTCAAACTCTTATTCCAAGGCATGGATCATGAATTGTTTTTACCGTGGACGGTGGAGAGCGTTTGAATGTGCAGACTGCATTACTGCAGTACAGTAGATTAGTAGTACTGCTGTCCTGGAGCTGTAGAATCAACATGCAAATATTAATGTCTAGACATTTTTTTCCCTGGAGTAACAAGAGAAGGCTAGGACAGGATCCGAGGAGAGGAGAAGGTTACAAGCTGATGCAGCCATTCTGTAACTGCATTTGCCTGGTTATTTTACCTAGGCAGCTCTAGCTTGTTCTTGTAAGATGTCAACAGGGAGAAGAATGACAGACGATAGAAAATTTGAGAAGCTATTGGACATATAGTTTAGAAAATACCATGTTTTAACGTCTCCTGAATTACTAGAATTAATCACGGGTAAGCAGTTAGCTGATCAACTAATACATATATTTAAACAATTTAGAGGTGGTGACCTATAACCTTGTACTGGATCAGCATGCACAGTGGAGTCAGTTCAACAGCTATAGGTGGGTTGGCGAATAGGAGTATATATGAAGTCATATCACCGGCCATTCCAGCTTTATGCATATACATATATAGTGCACTGCTTCGATCAAATGATTGGCAAGGACAAATACTCATATTTTGTAAATCAAATGCATGATATCCTCATATCTGTTTGCCTTTTAAAGGCTGTAAGCCTGTACTGATATGCATTATGCATAGTCCAGAGTACAACCAATTAATATATTAAGCATCTTGGTGGCCGAAAGATGATTAGAAGGAACTAATAATGATTTGAATCGGTTGATAGATAAGCAACTCTTAACACGTAATAAAAAGATGCAAAGTACCCACGGGAACACTTGGATTTAGTGACTAACAACTAAGTAAAGTCTGCCACAGGTTGGTGGTGTCTTAGAAAAAATATGTATTTGATTATGCTATTGCTTGCGGAACTGGAGAAATTAATTGTCAATAAGTGTATTTAATAAAGTATCACAGTTCTTTCCATGAGACAATTTGACATGTAAAATTCTGAGTTGCAATTCAATTCTTCTACATACTCTGAGATGCAGGTACTTTCAAAGCATCATTTTTTTGGAAATAAAACTTAGCATCAAGTATGAACTTATGCGCAAAAACTAATTCCGCAGATATCTGCATTCTTCTGTGTAACATTAACTGATTTTAGTGGCCTCTGAGTTTCTGACTGGAACTTCTGATGCAGGGAAGGAGGACGTTTCTGAGCTACTTCCAGTGCTGTATTAAGGCCTGAAGAAGGACTGTCAACTACTGCTATTGGCTGTACTGTTGTGTCACAGTGCAAACTACTCAGCTTATTTTTAGATTAGGCTTCTTGGGCTTTGTCAAGCCTAGCAAGATGTGTAATATATTCGTCGTGATGCTTAATCTTTTGGTCATTCAGAGAACAAAACTATTTATGAGTGGCACAGATTGCTTGCGAATTGAGGTGCAAAGCTGTAATATATTGAAGGATAAATGGCATCTTGTGTTTTTGTACGGTTGCAGAGGCATGATTGATTTGGATTTGTTTCTGCTATCACGAGGAAAGATATAATGCCTTTTTTTGGGGCGAGGAAGAAAGATGATATAATGTTTACTCATCACGTTTCTTTGTAACATCTGGAGATAACACTGCAAAATCTGTCATTTATGTGGTTCTTTGGTTGATTTTTCTTTCTTTCTTTTTGAGTTTGGACAATTTGACAGAACTGTCTGACCTAATTATTAGGAAGATAGTTCACTACACATTGTCTTCAGGCTTCAGTGCCTACAGGAAGATAATTTGCTTTACATCATCTTCAGCTCTCTGTGAGTTTCTTGTCCAAAGAAAATCTGCTCATATGTTAGTCACGGGTACAATGATTGTTTGGGAAACATCAAAGCCTGGGCTGTCGAATGCTTCAGTTAGCAGAAGAGTAGGCATGATTAGGCAATACTGACGAGAAAGCTATATAGCCTTCAGGCAGAACATTCTGCTTGAATTTAGTGTGTGTTTAAGCACAGAGGACAGCAGTCAAAGAACTGTTGTTAACTAGAGATGCCCAAAATAGATCATCTTTCTTGTTCAACAGATTCCATTTAATCACTAGAATGTACAGAGTAACAGAGAAAATGAGATGAAGGGCTTGTTTGGTTTAGTGCCCTACTAAAACATTAGTAGTGTCAAAATCTAGACATATTTTGGCACTACAATAATTTGGTAGGGCAGAGTTCTAACTTCTAAGTAATATGTTTGGATTAATACCAATTGGAATTGAAAGATCAAGAACGGCTATAGGGGGGGTGAATATAGCAATTCAAATCTTGCCCCCGAAAATACTCATCAAGCCGGATTTCTCAAAATCCTTACTAGAACCGCGGTTATTAGAGAAGCCGGATCTAGAAAAGAAGAGAGAAGGAATTCCCGAAACTATAAGAGAAAGAGAAAAGGAATTCCCGAAACTAGAAGAGAGGTGAGGAGGAGATAGCAAAACTCATCATCGCAAAGTTCAAATTGCAAGCGGAATTTAAATGAACAAGGCAAAAACGAAATCCTTCAAATCATTTCATTCATAGGTGATGCAAAATAACCGCTCAACTAGGAGCAAACATACACCTTCAGAGGAACATTAACACAAACTTAAAATCTCTCGGACAAACACACTCCAAACTAATCCTAATACAAAAGCCTCTCGGGCAAACACACTCCAAACTCACACTGAAACTCTCTCACCGAGCATCTCAAAAGAATTACAAAAGGAGCAACCTCCACCCTTGCATCCATCTGGACTCCGATCACCTGCACACACATGAACCAAACAACCGTTGTCTTGGCACAGCTGTCGCAACCTGACCAATGTTAGTTCACGCACACATTTCCTACACTTCCGGTACTTGTCAATTTCCCATCACAAAGAACTAAAACCACCCATGGTTTCACATGAATCCAAATTTTATGTTATGATGCAGAAAATTCTAGAATTATACTACCAAATTAAATATGGGCATTACCATTCATTTGGTTTCGAACCAAACCATCATATTTACTATTCAAACTACCAAAAAATTAACATGGCATATATTGGCATCAATCCAAAGTGGCCCGAAAACAAAGAAAAATCGCCATCAACTCACATGATCTTCGATTGCCTGTAGCTTCTGAACTGCAACGGGAGAGCTCCTCGAAGAACGCGGCGAAGCTCACTTGGTAGATTTGAGATCATTGGCGGCGGCGCCGTCCTGGTCGAGCATGCAACCTGCTCGACGAAATGCCTCCACGGCGATCCTATCCGGTGGGCCCCACCTGTAAGTCTCACATGAAATCCAAATAGGAGAGGGAAAAAAAGAAAAAAGAAAAAAAACCATCGAATCCGAGGAGATAGGGAGATAATGGTGGGGAGGAAGCCGCTGCGCCGGCGGCGGCACGACGCGCCGCCCTCGCCGCCGTTGTTCGGGGCCACGCCTCGGCCGACCTCCCCTCGGTCCTCCTCCGCCTCCGTGGCCGCGGTCGCGGAGGAGCTGGACGGCCTGCTCCTCACGGCGCCGCGGCCGTCGGCGTCGTCGTCGGAGCCGCGGAGCTTCCCCTACGTGGTGAAGCAGCGGTGCTGGGAGAAGGCGGAGCGGGTGGCCGGGCGCGACCCGGAGAGGTGGCGCCGCGACGCGCTCGGCAACGTCGTCTTCCGCAAGCTCGTCGGCTGCCCCGGATGCCTCTGCCACGACTACGACCACATCGTCCCCTACTCCAAGGTCCCAAACCCCAACTCCAACACTGATGAATGAGTTCGTGTAACGCTGCTACTTTCTTACTTTGATGTCTGATGAATTGATGATGTGAAAGCCCCGGGAGATTTCAGTGCTTCATGTTGCATTTTCATTCGCTTAATTGTACTGTTCTTAGTTAGAACTTAGAACATGATTTTATTTGACGCGTTGCATTACTAATCCTTTTTTGAATGGACAGGGTGGGAAGAGCACATTGGAGAACTGCCAGGTTTTGCAGGTACATGCGTCTCTATAGTTCCATACCCTGATCGATCACTCCACTGTACTTGTGCATACACAGAATTGTGCTAAGTTTATTGTTTGTCGGAGTGAGGTAATGGGGAGTGCTACCTGGTTCTAACTAATTGATACAAACAAGCTTCCTATGTAATGCCGATGGCCCACCTGTTTGCACATTTGCGCCTCTCTTCAGTCACAAAGAAGTTACTCATGATTTTCCTGTTACTATTGAGCATTGATGAAATAATGAAATCGTAAATTGTTTACGATGAAACCTTGTCTGTAGTGTGTTATCTTGTTGGAAAACATTGCTAGTAGTATGTGATCCTATGTGAATTGTGATGCACAGCCTTCTCATTTGACACGGTCGGTTCTTTCCCACAGGCTACTGTAAACCGGTCTAAAGGGAACAAAACAGAGTTATCCAAATCTGAGCTCATACAGAAGAGTGCCTATTGTAGGGTCTCAGGTGAGTAGTATGGCTACCTTGAGTTTTCCACCTTTACTGAAGCTATCATTGATCATAAAATTAATCACCCAACTTTCTAAGTAACTTGTTTGATATCTGCAGGACGTGATATGGATCTTCTTGAACTCTCTGCATATGGGAATGTTAGGCGAGGGCCAGATTCAGGTGGTTGCAGAATCCAATGAAGACGATGGGTACGTCTGAAGAGTGATGATAATCAGTTTCAAAAGGCTGCCTGCCTACCTCAAATCTGATAGGAAAAATCCCAGCTGATGTTTGTGCCAAATATGTATACTCCCAGCTTTATGGGCATTCATCATCCATTTTCTAAGGATTGACCATCAGGAATGTTATGAATTTTGTCATCTTAGCATACTTAACGGATCCTGATTTAAGGCATATTTTATTTTGTATTACATACCATAGTTCCAAGTGCGGTCAGTGTAAACATGTGTCGACGCATTTGTTTTAAATGTGACATCACATTCGTGCCATCTCTTCCCACTTCTGCATATATATACTGCAAATTTTCCACACAAATTGATTGAGCTAACATTTATATCCACTCATACATGTGTGGATGAGGAGGCATGGGGATATATGATCTTAATTTGCTACACATAAATGATGCAATATCCAGATCTAAGCCATGATGATGCCACCGAAGCGAAAATGATTGGTAAGATCTTGATATTTTATTCTTCTTTGGTACTTTCAGAAATCTTTACATTTTTACTTTTGTTGTTCAACCTTGAAAATTCAAACCTGGTTATGATGTGTCAACAGTATCTTAAATGGAGACCATTGCAATTAATGCCATATTTTTCTACCATTTCAAATACAGTACTGTAGAAAAACCCACAGTATTCTTGTCATTTTCTAAGTGTGAAAAGATCCATGCTTCGTACACTAAGAAAGTCAACAAGTCGCTTCGTATTTTCTCCATATGTTTATGTATTAATGGTAAATTAAATTATTTTTCAGTAGTCATCATTTTTTAATACCCACCATTTTTGTTTTACTGTCCAATAATAACATGCCACATATATTTGACTGTTTAGAAATTAGGTGTAAATCTCACGTGATAAATTTTAGTTTACTTTTAAAAAGAATTATCACATGATCATCCCCATAATCATTAACTGTTAGCTACAGAGTTTTGGGAAGACCAGTGGTAACGGTTTGGGTACTAGCCACCTTTAAACCAGACAAGGTGACTAAGTAATATGTAAGTCACACCTTTTTACAGCTGAATATTGAATTGTTTGATATGTTATTTGAAAACATGGGGAAACCATGAACCACTCGATTTTGTGAACAAAAAAATTCTGTTGTAGTTTTGGGTACTATCATCAAAAGCCTAACCTAGTGGAAATTACTTGGAACTAACTAGAATCTTGTGTAGGTCATCTGATGCCTCCAGATCCACAAGAACTTTACGAATGATTATATACAACCTAATATTATAAGATCGAAACGAGCTCTTTTTTTTTTGGTTCATTCATGGAGAAATATGGAAATTCACTGTCTTCTGTTTGTTCAGTTGCAGGCTTGCAGCCAAACACTCAAGAGGGTTATTGTTTGCTCGGCATACTTTGTTTTCTGTTTTTGAGGATGGCGTGCTCAATGCTCTAATCATGCTCCCGATGGTGGGTAGGCTGAAATCTCACTATCATATTATTTTCCTTTTTGTCTTTTTAAAAATTTCTTATTAAGCTTGACTTCATACATATAATTGTATGCAAAAGCATGCATGATGAGTTTTTAAAATTTAATCTGAACTAGAAAATAGGTTTCTCCTAGTGACCATGTGTCACTTCAGCACTCTAGTGCAACCTTTGCGTTACTTGCCTTTGATGGGAAAGTGCACTCACAAAAGTTTATTATTAAAGCTATTGTCCTTAAGGTTTCTGTTGCCACTGGTGACTGGTGTGTAGACACCAAAAAGGGAACTGCTTATTGGGTTTGACCTTCAAATGTCAAAAGGGGTCATTTCATTTGTTTCATGCCACTGCCGAAAGTCACAAGGGTAGAGATGATACATACCCAATACTTGAAAAATACGATTAATTACTTTCCTGTCACGTTCTATCATATATGAGATATTTCTCGACATGCATAGTTGCATACTTAACATGCCCTCACACCATTAGAAGGCTGCTCAAATAGGAATAAAGGTCAGAGATTAATCATCATAAGTATGCTTAGTCAGAAAATCTTTAATCATATTTTTTCCTTCAAATTTTTATTACGTGTCCCCAAGTTTTCATTTTGTTTCTTTTTTCCCGAGGGAGTTGGTGACAAAAAAAAAGGTGCCCTGGCAATATATAGACTAGAAATAAGGTGCACATTGGAATTTTGATTTAAGGTCAAACATGCTGGCTTAGTAAGTTGGCTGGCCAATGGTGTAGGTGGAAGTTCCGTTCAAAAAACCGTGTAAGTGGAAGTGGCACTACCAGATGTCAATGAGTGAAAGGCAGGTCGAATGGTGGTAATAATGCATGTATTGAAAACGTTTCAAAGCTTAGATGTTTTCTGTAATGCATGTGAGACTTTATTTTAGGAGTATCTACCAGTAATATGTTTCTTGATATGATTGGTAGAGCTTCTCGTCCATTTCCATCCATAATATGTTTATATAAGCAATAATAAATAATGTAAACAAATTTGTATATGTTACAGACACATGTCTAGCTGAACCAATTACTGCATGCTAGCTTTTCCATATTTTGATACTGTTTATTCGAAGTTTAATGTTTTATGGAGAATGGAATTTTTATCATTTTTGTTCTTAATTATTCTATGGTAATTATCACATTTTGCTTAATCAGAAACTATTGTTCTTTTGTCAGAACATAATGTTTCTTTTTCTGATCGCATGCTGAGTACTGAAGTGCACCAATCAGATAATCACATGGAAATTTGCACGGACCTAAAACTTTATTTTTTGTGTTCGTCTTCTCTTATTGGTTAGATTTTTTCTGCGGGACAGTCGGCAGTATGTGTGAAGGAGATAACATATATTCCGCTCTCACATTTAAGGTCAGTGGGACATCCAGTAGTTGTCTATCGCTTTCTTGCTTTCTTTCGTGCCTTCCCTACTTTTTGCATCACTTTCACGATCCAATTATCTCAATTGAAAAGTAGAAAGAAACACAGGAAAAGAGAGAGAGAAACAAAAGGATATATAGATAAAGGGAACAAAGAAAATTTGGATACTGTTTCTGCTGTCTCTGCCAATCCTGATACCGAAAGAAATAGACAAATAGGAAACAAGATGAATATATGCAGAAAAGTATCACATTTCCAGGGCTACAGTGGGACTGGTTTAATACACTGGAATCAGACAGCGACGAATTATTCAGATACTACTGCAAAAGGAAATCCTTTTGATCTAAATATTCAAATCATTATATTATTTATCTACATATTATAAGGGGAACTTGCTCTCCCTATCTTTCTCAAACCCACATAGCTATGTACAAGTTATCTAATACAGCTACTGGGCTTGCTTGTAGCTATGTTAAGTTATACACCCTGACACTCCATCTCCCATACCTACTTTACAATCCTCTAATGTACAAAATTTCAGCTGTATCACGCTATGTCTTTATAGCAGCAGAAGGCAGCATAAAAATTTCCAAGGCGTTGTTCAAGTCAAGATCCCTCTTGGAAGGTCACCGAGCGTGTTAGGGCAGCCGGGTTCCCCTGCATGAATGGCAAGCTGCTGATCGCTGTGTGAGTTGATGCCTTTGCCTCATCCTTTGACTCAAAAACCTTTGCAAGCTTGCATCCTCTGCCATGATCTGCTCCCACCTTGTCACCCTTGATCCCAATAAGCGACCAGATAGAGCTCCTGGCCACCTCGTCGACATCGTCGATCCGAACCGTCTTCGGCACCCACACCTTGCCATTACCCTTGCTATCCAGTTCCTCATCACCATCTCTAGGGTGCTTTCCTAATCTGAAGCAGTTGGTCATTGTGGATACTGGAGAAGCAGCACTTGATGATGAAACCGATTGGGATTGGGACTGCGGTGGCCATGGAGCGTTCCAAGCTCCTGGAACCATGCAGCCCCAGTATGCAGCAACAGCAGCTGCTGCAGCTGGATAGAATGGAATTGCAATGCTTGAAGTGTAATAAGCAGGTGGTGGTGCCACGCCAAATGGCCACATGGCTCCTCCGTTCATGCATGGGTGTTGTGCAACATTTGGAGATCTATCTGCTGAAACTTTCTCCTTTAGGTTCGTTTGGTTCGATTCTTCTGTTTTCGACAATCCTTCAGCACACAAACCGACTGGCATCTCGTCGGTGTTCTTGATACCGGTTGTTGGGATAAACTTATCTTTTAGATGCTTCATTTGTTCTGTGAGGTCTAAGGTGGACAGGTCGGAGCCGAAGCTGAGAACGGTGCCATTAGTCTTCACTGGGGCATAGAGAGGAGGATCACCGGGCAGAGCAGCCCTGACCCTCTGGAGGAAATGGGAAGCGGCCGATACGCTCTTGCTCTTGCGTCGGCCTGCACCCACAGGCACGTTGCGCATGGCACCACCCGCTGTCCAGTACCTCTGGCAGTTCTTGCAGAAGTGGCGCGGCTGGTTGATGTTGTAGTTGTTGTAGTAGCAGAACTTGGTGTCCATGCTGCTACACCGGGGGCACGGCAGGATCTTGTCAGGCTTCTTCAGCTTCTCCTTCTGGTTGGCCGTATCGCCCTGCTGCTGCTGATTCTCTGATGAGTTCTTATCAGCTGAAGAGTCCTCGGTGTCGACGACCTCTGGCTGCGGAGGTGGACTTGTGGAGTCTTGAACGGTGTTCTCTTGAGTTTTCGGTTCAGTCGTGCTGCTGCCACTGTGTTGAAGGTCCTGCAAGCATGTGAAGAAACTTGATGAGTTTTTGGGTGTTAAATTTGCAATTTTGTTCAGTTGGAAACTATAAGCCCACATGGACAGTTTTGTGTTCAGGTTATTGTACCAGGAAGATCTGTGACAGAGTTTGTTCATTGTTTCAGTTTGTTCAGTTGATCTAGTAAAACACTGGAGGATATGATTATGTAACTGATAGCTTGTAAGGCCACATGTTCTGATCTCTAGCTTAGGAAATGAAAATAAAGTTGTGCAATTTGTGTTGGTTAAATCTAGTTACATATGCCTCTAAACTTTTGTAGTACTGTAGGCTAAGAAAAGAAGCAGCTCTGCTTTCATCCAAAAAAGAAAAAAAAAACATGGAAGGCCGAGGAAAAGGCCTAATTGAAACAGTCTGCACAGTCTAGAAACTCATCAAGAAGGTTCCATCTTTCAGATAGCTAATTCCTGTATTATTAACTGATACTATCTAAGGAAAGCATGGAAACGAAGCAAAAACAAGATACTTTTGAAGGATTCTTTCGCTAATGGAAACTAAACACGCCTACTCACATTGATATCCCCAAAAATGAAAAGAAAAATAATAAGAAAGTCAAAGAAACACACCAACCTCAGACTTATAAGGCATGTATGTACACTCAAGATTATACCGTTTTAATTACCAATTAACAATTTAATATACAACCTTATAAGTCACGACCAATATATGGACTCCCGGTTGATCACCATTATCATGTTCAAACCAAAGAAATGGCCAAAATTAATCAATCAATCAAATCACTCCCCATTATCCAAGCAAAACAAACCAATCGAATTATCCCGAACTGACCGCTAATTCCGATCGCCACATCACCAGATCACAACATAGTACTACATCGCTTGAATTCTCAAGCCCTCAAAACGATACTACAAAACACAAAAAGGATCGCCAGAAAACACACCAACCTTATCAACATCGCCGGCGGCGCAGGCGCCGGGCTCTGGCACGGGGATGGTCTTCCCGAACAGCTTGATCAAGCAGTCTCCGCCTCCGCCTCCTCCTCCCACCTTGCACTCCCCCATCTCGACGACTCACCTCACCACTCCGCTCCAAAACGAACAAACTCCGTTTCGGAATTCCCCGCCGCCGCCTGCACTACTCCTCCCGGAGACGACAGGCCAACGCCAACGCCGATGAGCTCATGCGGAGGAGGAGGAGAGGAGAGCGCGAGATTTTTGGTTGGATTTCTTGAAATCTTTTCATTCGCACAAGCGAGGCGATGGGATTGGGGATAGTTTTAAGGAGGGAGGGAGGGGGGTGGAGGTGGTGGGGCCCACGGAGGAGGGTGGAGAGCCACAAGATGGATTTGTGGCCGCAGGGGTGCGGTTTTTTGATTCTCTCCACCATCTCTCCCTCTCAACCCGCCTTACTTGGCAATCAAATCCTTCATTGCTGACATGCACACCTACGATATGCTCCTCCTTTTCTTTTCTTTTCTTTTCTTCCTTTTCTTTTTGTTCTTTCTTTATTTCATTTTTCATTTTTGGATCTGTGAGTAATGAGAAGCAAGTGTATTTTTTTTTTTTGCTGCTGTGTAAAAAACGCTTGGCTGGTAGTCTTTTTGGTCATCGGAGTGTTTGTCTAGCATGATCAGCGATTCGGTTATGGGAATTCCTTTTAGTAGATGATAATATGTCGTGATTGGGCTACAGTGATACGACTGAAACTCAGCTTGTGCCGCAAGTTTAGGGCATATTTGGAGTTCATACTTTAAGATGATCATTCTTTTTTTCCGAGGACCAATTTGGTTTAACATTCTCCTAGGAATAAATTCACTACATACACCTTATCTAGGTATTATATTGGACCACCAGGAAACTGAAGGCTTGCTTCGAATGCAAGAAATTCACATGCTTTTTACAATAATTAATCCAATCCTACAAAATTCCTCTAAAAATTCTCCTTTTTAAAAAAAGAAAACTGCTGCTCTTAAGCTAAGAGAGTTTGAGACTTTAGTGGGGACCTCCCATGTTGTGCTCTACTATTAAAGAAAAAGAGAGAGTTTAGGTTTATTTTTCTTTCCAGGGAAGCTACAGCTATTTTCTTTTCGGCTTGAAGCATGGGAAATTTATAGGCTCTAAAAGAACACTATGGGGGGCATGCTAGTACTCCCTCGGTCCCAAATTAGATATCGTTTTGACTTTTTACTTACAACGTTTAACTATTTATCTTATTTAAAGAATTAGTACAAATATAAAAAAGATAAGTCATACTTAAAATACTTTTAATAATAAAGTAAGTAAAAAAAAGTAATAATTTCATAAT
This sequence comes from Oryza sativa Japonica Group, assembly GCF_034140825.1. Taxonomy (NCBI): domain Eukaryota; kingdom Viridiplantae; phylum Streptophyta; class Magnoliopsida; order Poales; family Poaceae; genus Oryza; species Oryza sativa. The sequence continues at coordinate 3,748,469 of NC_089037.1, read as the reverse complement.
ATTTTGAATAAGACGAATAGTTAGACGTTACAAACAAAAATTCAAAACGATAGTAGGACGGAGGTTTGCTAAAATTCGTCCATCTTTTATTATGTGGCTCTGAGTGTCTGAAGACGGTGTAGCTCCCTCTCCTCAGGCTGGCAGACAAAGAAAATGACAGTGTTGGACTGTTGGTAATGTCTTTCAGCTTGCAGTGGCATTATCTCAGCTGGTTTCTTTTCATTCTTTGCGTGTATTCAGGCTTTGATTTGTGCCTTCAGGGGAAGGACAATTTGATCGTGATGTGGTTGTCAATATTTGCAACTTGATTGTTATTGTTGCACTGACTATACTGAGTTCTCATTAATCCTAGTTAGGCTAATTATTAGTATCAGACAGAGATTCTTTGTTTCAGGTGAAAGTTTACCTGCTACTGGAGCTATTAATACATCCTAAATGTTCGATGTTAAGTTCAATACTGAAGTATACTTCAGACAAACATGCATGTTGGGATGCATGGACCGTGGAGACTTGTTATCCTGATGTCTATATATGTAGCTCCATCCTGGGATGATTGCACTTTTTAGCTAACGAAAGTCTAGTATGTCTTTTCATGCTAACTGTTCAGTTTAGTAATAAGCTAATTTTCGTGGCTACCGAACATATTCCAGTTATAGCGTACTATTTTCCACTTCAACTGTACAACAAGCTGCCAAACATCTCCTGTGGATGCCAGAGTGGGTGACAGTCTGCTCCAACTCAGCTTTCTGTTAATCTCCAGGTCAGGCTTTATTTATCCTAACTTTATCATTTAAACCCAAGGTATGACTAATTACTGGAAATAATGGGCTAATATTTTCAGGTCAGGCTTTATTTATCCTAACTTTATCATTTAAACCCAAGGTATGACTAATTACAGGAAATAATGGGCTAATATTTATAATCCTTTAAGGGGAAAAAAAGATCAAAAGCAAATTTACTCCCTCCGTTATGTACTCACATGTTATAAATCTTTTTAGGTAAGACAAACCTAAAACAACTTAGGAATGTCTTTTTAGATAAGACATTCCTAAGAGTTGGGATAAATCTCTTGCGCCTGTAAAACATAGCAGTTCATTAGCACGTGATTAATTAAGTATTAGTTTTTTTTTTGAAAAATAGATTAATATGATGTTTTAAAACAGCTTTCGTATAGAAACTTTTTTTTTAAAAAAAAACACACCGTTTAGCAGTCTGAAAAGCATGCGCGCGGAACACGAGGGATATGTGTTGGGAACACAGGCTGCCGAACACAGACTTATAATATAGAACGAGGGAGTATCTCCGTTATGAGATCAGGGCTATCGTACAGTAAACCAGGGTTTAAAATTTCGGCTCTGTAGGAACCCCCATATGATATTATTTGGGCTGGAATTTTTAAACTTTTTCATTTTTGGTGAATTTGGCAATATTTTGTTTAAATTCAACCAAATTTGGTTAGAAAATTCAAATACTTTTGGATTGAAATTTCCGTATCTCGGCACCCCCCGATACAGAATGCTGAAAACGAAATATTAAACCCTCCAATAAGCACCCTACCCTTTTATTGTTTTTCTGTTTAGTAGCAAAAATTAAGAACAGAAAATTGACCGAAGTTTACTTAAATTGAGTGGTGTAGTACAATCTGACTCTGCTGAGTTAGGCTTAGTCTTCCTGGATTTATCTTTGTGCCGCTATACGTGCTCTTGTGTGAACCGCTCGTGTGCGTTGTTTTTGTTGTATACGCTTGTTTGGTTAACTTGTAAAGTGCATTTTGATAGTTCCCTCTTGCTGTGCCCATTTCGAAATACCTTTTGAGAATAGCTATACTTAACATAGGCCTTGTTTAGTTGGGAAAAATTTTTAGGTTTGTTATCACATCGGATTTACAAACACACATTTAAAGTATTAAACGTAGTCCAATAACAAAACAAATTATATATTCCACCAGAAAATTGCGAGATGAATTTATTAAGCCTAATTAATCCGTCATTAGCAAATGTTTACTGAAGCATCACATTATCAAATCATGGCGTAATTAGGCTTAAAAGATTCGTCTCGCATTTTACCCGCAAACTGTGTAATTGGTTTTTTTTTCATATTTAATACTTTATGTATGTGTCCAAATATTCGATGTGATGGGTGAAAAGTTTTTATTCTGTTGGCAACCCAGGTGCTAGTTTTCGCTTTGTCAATTCCTGTGTTCAAACTTAAAAAATGCTGCTGCTTGGAAGGAAGGTCAGTTAATTTCATTAGTAGTTCATGTTGGTCATTGGCTAGAAAATTTTGGTCGTAATGTTTTTCCTTTGGAAATTAGATTGCATACGTTTACATGATGGAATTAGTGCACCTTTGGTTTCATACTTACCATTGCACCTTATCACACTTACATTATTAGCCATGCCCACGGTTACCTATGCCATGCATGTTAACAATGGCTAGCGCGTCATATATAGTCATGCCCGCACCTCATTTTCAGGATAAATAGACTTTAGGTGCCTATCTTTTTAATTTTAACTGAAAGCTGTCAGGTGAAAGCGGAATTTTCAAAGTTAAAAGTTGTGTTTCTATTGAAAGTAAGCCATTATTCTGTTTCACTGATTATATGAACCTGTTGTATTCCTGTGAAATTTCTATAATCCCAGTACATATATTTCATGAAAAATATGTCCCTTTCTCTTTCTGTTAGACAGTATTGCAACGGCTACATATTTATTTGTCTTATTAGTGAATCTTACATGTAAAATCAACCATATATCTTTTGTTAATACTGTGAAGCGTGTGCGCCTAAGAAGGTAGATGTTAACCTACTCATATATATATGCTCTTCATAAATTGCGTCAAAGTTCCTCCATAAAAAAATGCACCAAAGAGAAAGTATCAAAAACTTGATGTTGGAAATTGGCAACATTGGCAAAATTTTGATATGATTGGCTTATAATATTGCCAAAATTATATACATATTGCCAAAATTTGGTAATAAACTAAACGTGACTACATAATTATTAATTTTACCAAATAATGTTATGGTTGAAAATGTTATCAATCATAAACAGGCTCTTGGTTCGAACTAAACGTATCTTAATCAATTAGGTTTCTTGTGATGGAAATTGCTCATCGAAGCACGAGATGATGGTTGCTCGTATTTCACATCTATTTTTTTTCAGTGGTTAATAACTAGGTGACGGTCTAGTCTCTCTCGATGTGTTCATATAGGTATAGGTGGGGGTAAGCATGTGAGTGCGTATAGAGACGTATATGTATACATTATTTTGGGACAAAAAAGAGATAAACTTAGTTTGGTCGGTCAGTTAGCATACGTGGGATTGTCTCATATTTTGATTCCTACGTGTCAAGCGTTGACGGGGAACTTTTGGTACCAAAGCCGAGATTTTTGGAAGTAGCAAACTTCCAAGATCGATTGGAGGTGCCTTAATACAAAAGATTATCCTAACTGGCAAAATTTCACACAGGCCCAATACACGTGTAAGAAACAGAGGATGAATGAGTGTTTCGTATCGATGATACGTGCAACAAAATAAAAGATGACTTTTAGATTGAGCTACTTGTCAGTGGCACTGTACCTCACAAGCCGTGACAAAGGAAGGTCACGTCCAGGCCCCAACTGGTCGGCCTTTTTCTCCCATTTTCTTGTGCTCTCGTGGGACAAGACACAAGAGAAAAGAATGGCTAAGGAAAAGAACGAGAGGGTCACTTACATCACAGGCATCTGTGGAAAGACGAAAGCCTCTGCAGAAAAGTTAGCATCGCAAGAACAAGTGGCGATTGTAACAAGTAGACAGCTGCGATCTAACTAACAAAGTATAGAAATCGAAACCGCAAAAAGAAAAGAAAAGAAAAAGAATAGAGAAATCCAATCCAAGCGTATATAGACCAACAACTGGAGTTAGATTTTTTCTCTCTGGCATGAAAGCAAAAGGTTTGGGAGTTCTTGCCTGGTCTTCCAGCTTAGTTTGCTTCTGTTCAGTTGGAAGACAGCGATGTGTAAAGAAACTAGCCATAGATGGGTGATGGGTTCTTTGCATTATGCATAGATACGAGCTTCACAAGTTCACATGACCTGTGATTAGGCCTGATGGGCTCTGGTCCAGGCCCATACCTCAGATCTACACATCAAGCTCACCTGCACTGCAGGGGCTGTAGAAAATGCATACAACAATGGTAAAAACTGGAATGTTTACAGGTGAGATTTTTGTGGTGAGAGCTTGTCCTGTTTTTCATTTACAAAAGAATTGCTTGTAGTTACAGGATGCAATCATGAATTGGGGAAGAATGGATCGTTTGGAAGTGAAGATGATGTATTGCTGTGCTATGAACAGGGGGTAGATGTCCCAGCGAAACCGAATCCCAGAGCAATGAAAGCAAATGCCTGGAGGTAGATGTACAGGTAGTAGTGCTTGGCCCCGAGCACCAAATCGTAAGACGCGCATACCAGGAGGTAGAACGCGACCATAAGCTCAGGAATGTAAATCCTGCAAGGGTGAAAAATCAGACAGACATGTAATTTCAGGCATGGATTTTCAGTTTTTCACTGCTCTGATATCAGAGGGTAACTGGTATATGATCGTAAGTAATTTTTTTTTTACCTCTCGACGCAGTCTGTTGGCTTCAATGGTTCAAGAAGAGGGACTTCAAGCTTGTCCTTCACATGATCACCAACCTTTTCAGTAACCACCCACTGATTGACATTCATGGTCTCGAGCAAGCCGGTTAGAGCTGCACGCATCCGGTGCATGGCCATGACATTCTCGAATAGAATCCAAAAAGGCATCAGATGGATGGACCTGGTATATATTAGATAAAATCTGTAATCTTGGAAAATTGATGGGCAGATTGATAGACGTTCTCTGCAGGGAGAATTCATTCTTACCCAGGATTTCTGATGGCGTTCATGATGGTAATGGCAGTGGGAATGTAGACCATCCCCCAGACAGGAATGCTGACTTCAGGGACCATGACAGACAGCGGAATCACAACACAGTAGAACAGGAAGGTCAGGATGGGAGCGACGACCCTCCTTACGAAGAAAAAGCTGTAGAGTAGATGAAGTTTTTTCCATACAGATACGCCCTGAATCACATATAACCGGGTAAAGAAATTATTGCATGACAATCCCGTAACATGTTCCATTCTGTCATTGAAGAAGGCTTGCCTTGTTTTTGGCAATTTCCGTTGCCATTTTTCTGAAGAGGTTGGCAGCACCACAAGTCCATCTATGCTGCTGATGTCGGTAGGCTTTGAAGGTACTTGGGAGTTCACTCTTAACCTGATCAAGATTCATTATTAAAACAGGGTAAAATATTCATATATGCTTATCAAAGGATCAACATATACAATCCTCACAAAGACATACCCTTATATCACCAACATACAGGAATTGCCATCCCTTGAGGCTTGCCCGTACAGCCAAGTCCATGTCTTCCACAGTTGTGCGATCCTTCCAACCTCCTGCTTCGTTAATAGCTGATACCCGCCACACACCAGCAGTACCTGTAGGCAGATCAGCGATGTTAGGACCAGGCATGAAAAGTTCATGTAAGTAGTTCTGATATTGGATCTTACCGTTGAACCCAAAGAATGAGTGCATAGATGAGCCTGATTCCTGCTCTACTTTGAAATGATAGTCCAGTGACATCTTTTGTATCCTTGTCATAAGGCAAACATCATAGTTCACTGCAAAATTGCCCAGCAAAGGCCAGGGCAGAACAGCCTGTAATCAGAATGAACAAAAAATCTCACTTAAAATAACCAAATGACACCACATTACCCATTGAAAACTTGAACAAATTGTGTCAGAGCGTTAACATCTATATCCAAATTATGGGTTTTCTGGGACCCGACCAAATTTACTTTTAATAACTTAAAACGGTGCAACATTGGATGTGCCCTTTTTTCCAATAAACTTCCTTTCATTTTCATTTAGTGCTATAAGCTCTTCATAGTTCAGTCTACTTGATGAACATGATCTGAGAGTTTAGTAGACAAACAGTACATATAACAGTTGAGTGACCAATTCAACAGAAACATAAATCGGACTATCAGACCAACAACTGAAGCACCCCTATTTAATTTGACTACCCTCACAAGGTTGGAATGAAACAATGAAAATACTTGCTTACCAAACTCCCAACGTGTCTGAACCAGACCAATCTTTGGGTTATGCACAAGAAATGGTATTGTTTTTAGAAGGAAATCAGATTCAGGTTGGAAATCTGCATCGAAAATGGCAACAAAATCGCACTGTTGGGTATAGATATGTTCCATGCCCTTCTTCAAGGCTCCTGCTTTGTATCCCTTCCTGTTATCTCTGATTTCATACTTTATGTTAATTTCTTTTCTCGCCCAATCCTTGCACTCAAGCTCCACTAGATCCTGCATTTGACCAAAATCTAAGTAAAGAAACAAAAATCCTATTTTAAGCTCTAACTCTAAATAGAAAATAATGATGGATTGTGGATTTCTAAGCAGTGAAAGTACATAAGTACACTTGATCAATCTTCATCTACCTGAAAGTAACCTTATAGCGCATGAAGTAAAACTTCATGATGTCATGTTGAACTACTTTGATTCACATAATGCAATCAACGCACAGCTGCAACTATTAAGCAGAACGACGAATTCTTTTATTTTATAAAAAGAGAAAGAACCTCCTTGGTTACCGCATAGGAAATAACTGCAGTAATTAACATGTGCAATGTTGAACATAGATTATCCAGTACTTCACATGATGGGATCAGCTTACAGCTGCAATTTTTATTGTCAAGCTGAATTATCAAACTATATCATTGCAAATAAATAATAGTAAGCACAAGCTTTGTGAACCCAGTATTTTAGCATGTTTAACTTCATCACGCATTTGTATTGTTATTAATTTGCAAGTGGTATGATCCTGTGGTTATCCTGTCAATGACCTCAGTTTAGGATATTATGGTTAAATAAAGGTCTACAAGTGGTAGCTATGTCAACTACTCTGTGTTGTGTTACATGTCTAGCAATCATGAGTAGACCAGCAATTGAGTATCTAGGGAAAATAATTTTGGGCATGTACTATATATCTAAGATAGGCAAAATACAGGTCACACTAAGATCATCAACCGTTCTATTCTGCGTGGTCAACTCACAGAAATATGTGGGGTGTACTTGGTTAATCCACAGGATTATGAGCCATCATCCTTCTGCACTCCACAACTGAACAACGTAAACCATAAAAGGAAGCAACAAGAACTATGAGGAACTAGCTACTTGTTTGACATGAACATTGCATGGACCGTCTCTTCATCTAAGCCCTTTGCACCGCCAATTTGCCATGCATGACTTCTGAAAATACTTGGCTCGAGTAAAGGAGAAAACTAAGCATGTATGCAGAAGTTTAACTTACCTTAATGGCCGGATCAGTGGAATCATCCAAGACTTGGATTATAATACGGTCCGGAGGCCACGTGAGAGCACATGCAGCTCCAATAGAGAGCTTGTACACCTGCACAAGAATGGCAGATGCATCACATTTTCACATGCTGGAAACCAATTAGCAAATTCTTTGAAACATTACTTGGATGCTTGTCAGACAAAAACAACTAACATTCAACGCGCAGTCTTAGTTAACATCTCCACCAAATAGACAGAATGCTAAACCCATTAGATGGCGATTGTAAATTGCCCTTAACAATAATTTCCTGGATTAGTTAGCTCCTGGATATTGCTGAACTACAAAACAGTTCTGCAACCTGGTTTGCTTTGCAAGGCCCGCAATGTGGGCCCTCATCCGGTAGCATCTAGCGGGCACGCTATGTCGCTATATTGATAAAACAAAACCCCACATGTAACTAAGTCCTATTGATCTGAGCACAGACAGGGTCCCACGAGCCATTATTCCAGCGGCTGATTCAGAGGCTCGGAAGAACAAATTCTAAATCAACAGACTAAAATATCAGCGCAAATGCGCCACACAATTAGAAGAGATTAACAACAGCGAGAGCTGCGAAGCAATGCATTGCGGATTAACAAGAACGAGAGCTGAAGCAATGCCTCGCAAAATGTCACATGTGAAAGTGAAAAAGCGCTAGAGCATTAAGCAAGCCTGTCCAACCATCGCTGGGAGATTTGGATGCACGCTTCCGATTCCGAAGCGGATCGTACACTGATCGATCACGAAATTCAGCAGTGGAAGGGGGGAAAAGGGAGAGTTCCAACGCCTCACCTCCTTCTCATTGTACATGGGGATCTGCACGAGCACCATCGGGAACGCCGCCGCCTCCCGCCCGCCCGTCGCCGCCTCCTCGTCTTCGCCATCGCCGCCGCCGACGCCGCCGCTCCCAGTGGTAATGGGCTCCCACTTGTACCTCCGCTCCGGCACCCGCCGCAGCAGCTTGACGGCGACGAGGCTGACGAGGCTCATGTAGGCCACCTCTAGCACCAGCATCACCGACATCGCCATGCACGCCCACACCGCGAACTGCAGCACCGGCGCCACCGCCCGCGCCCGCACCACCGCCCACGCCGCCGCGATCTGGTCCCCCGAGGAGGAGGCGGCTGCTGCTGCGGCGAGCCGCCACCGCCCCCACTGCCCCTCCATGCGCGCGCGCGTGCGTTGCTCAGCTTTGGGCGGGTGTGGAAATGGTGGGCAAAGCTTTGCAGCGGGTTGGCTTGTAGTTGTACTACGTGAGTAGTTTTTGACGGGGGTTTGAAATTAATCGAGGTTTAGATGGTGAGATGAGAGCACAAAATGGATACGGAAAGAATAAACTCGAGGGGGAATTTTGCGATTACACCCTTGCTTAAGCCTTGTATTACCTGTCAGGTGACAGGTGGGGCCCCAGAAGTGAGGACAAATCCCATTCCTAAATCCTAATCTCGGGCACTGTAGCAGCTCCCACCGGGATTCCGCGCCGCACCTGCTCGACGGATTGCCTGCCCACCCCAAGCAGCTAGCCAAGGTCTCCACCCGTGGGCGTGCCATGGCATCGCTCCGCGCGGCCCCCGGGCTGCCATTCTCGCCGCGCCCGGCGTGCTGCCGCCCTCCCAGCTCGCCTGGCGTGCAGTTCTTCACTCCGGCTTCTGCAGGCGGCGCCGGCGGAGTCGGGCGCCGGCGCTCGTACCCGAGGATCGAGGCCACGGCGAGGCACGGCGCGAGGAAGGAGAACCCCAAGGTCAGGAACCGCAGGCTGCAGAAGAAGGTACGGCTCGTTCCGATCTGGCTCACCATGCAGCACAAACCAATTGCCCTTCTGCTAACATGTACCGGTTCTTGCCGCCGGCGCTGCAGTTCAATGGCACGGCGACGAAGCCGAGGCTGTCCGTGTTCTGCTCCAACAGGCAGCTCTACGCCATGCTCGTCGACGACCACAACAGGAAGATCCTCTTCTACGGCAGCACGCTGCAGAAGGCCATCTGCGGCGACCCGCCCTGCGGCGCCGTGGTACGCCGCCCACTCCGTTCCTCCACGAATTTCTTTGAAACAACCCGCACAAGATAGTGCGATGTTTCTATTGAAGGAATAAAATACAAGCCTACAGTCCTGGGAGACTATAGACAGGAAAAAGAAAATATACAACCACACCACGCGTCTACGTCTGATCCTACTACTTAAAACAAAATAAGCACACAACACCCTAAAGGAATAGGACTTCTAAACGACGCCTCCAAGAATTTCACCTAGTAATTAGACATAAACTGCTCATTTGTATTGATATCTTGAGCTGGCTGGCTTGTTGTGACAGGAGGCAGCTGGGAGGGTCGGGGAGGAGCTCATCAGGGCGTGCAAGGAGCTGGACATCACCGAGATCTCGTCCTACGACCGCAACGGGTTTGCTCGAGGGGAGAAGATGATGGCGTTCGAGGTTCCGGTCTCGCAGTACGGGTTCCTGCCAAGATAGCAGCAGCAAATTGTTAGAGATAGAGATGCCTTTCTGTAGATAGGATAGTAATAGTGTGTATTTGATGAAAAATGAACTGGAAACATGTGAATTGGTGGCTGTGTGTTACTGTGATGCATCAGTTTCTTGGAGAGCATGCAAGTTAATTCAAGTTTCACAGAAGATATCGAGTCAGAATCTGCTATGGAACAATACTTCTTCACTCTCGACATGATTCAAACCTTTTCTTCTCTCTCGTTAATTGTGCATATTTATTCATGTATTGATTACTGTCCAGGCAGGAGGTAAGTTAGCATACTGTGCTGAAGCTGAACTTCTCATACCTGTTTTGAGCCGTGGCCGTGGGCACAGCTTCATCAACAACTGATTCTCTGGACCGAGCCGTCTGGTTCAGCTTCAACATGCTGATCCTGTACCAGAGCTCCTATCAATATGCCAATATAAGCGCCCTTGTGCACATTATCATGCAACGTATGAAGAGTCTGCCAAGACACAAAAGCAGCTCAACAAGAATATACTCAATATAGTGATCAATTGATAATATGCAATATGGAGTCCCAATTAACACTCAGATTTTACAAAGAACAGAGAGGACTGGTATATATACTCATATGAGCAAGCGGTTTTATTTTGTCCATTCTAAGTGTAGGCCTTGGTAATCGAACAACATGTTTTACTACATCAGTGACAGAGTGAGAACAATGGTGAGTAGCAAATTCACTTGAACAGTAAGACCAGTTAATTCCAAAGAATGAACTTGAATAGAAAAATCCATTCAAAGAAGATTTACAACCGTGCACATTGCTAAATATTATACTGGTTTTAAGTGGATATCACAATGCTACAAAACGTCAGTACAATCCCCATAGAACAGAAAAAGGTTTACATGTAACAGTTTTTCAAAGCTTTGCATTCCATAGTACAAGTGCAAGTTTTCCTATGTTCAGAAAAGGTGTAAAGGTTCCCTGGATGATTTTATGCAGAAAATGGTAATAAAACTCAAATAATGACAACTGTAATTTAATGAAATTCATTATAATGGATTTTGACAGATAATAAGACATCAGCCCCATGTGGTGTTGTAGTCCTATGTAACATGAAATGACTGCTATGCTGTCTCCAGAGGTGACAGACTGACAAGTTTGAATCTAAGAGATTGCATAATTGACATGTTACCAAATTAAGCTGAAAATCTACCGCAAGGAATTCAGGTAAGAATATTTCGGAGAATCAAGTAAACATGAAAAATATGATGAAATGCCTACAGTGCCAAAGAAAACCCCTTTTTCCAAACCATAATATGTTGACATAACCAAGACGCTAAGTAGTACTAAGTACTGTCGACCCAAGGAATTGGCAATTGTGGAGAGAACTGTCACATAGACTGCTACTACATGCTCAGGCCACTGTCCCAATAACTCAACTGCAAATAAATACCCACTGACTCAAATTTGCCATATGAACTTTGAAAGGATAAGTTGATAGCATACATGGGGAGCTGAATTCTTAAAGAGCCATGATGAAATCTTTCCCCTCCAAAATTTGTTCAAAAAACAATTCCCTCCACAATGATTGTTGCGTTTCTGGCCCACTTTTGTAGGATAGCAAGTATAGCACATTAGCATACAGCACCTGTACAGTTCAGATTCAGGATTCACACTTTCACAGTTCATCAAACAGGGGGCCTGCAGTAAGAGACAATACCTGATTATGCTAGTGATCCAAAGGGCAAAAGCAGGTGAAATGCAGCCTAGGAAAAATTACGGCTGAGGCAGACAGGGTGTGCTCCAGCTGCTCTGGCCTGCAGTTTTTCGGGCCCCGGCCTGATTCATGATCCGTCTGATCTCCATGGCCTCTGTTGTTCGTCCAGAAGCAGCGTACATGTCGCTGAGCAAAATGTAGTACCCACCCTCCTCCGGGTTCAGGCTCCTTAGCTTCTGGACCGCCCGCTCTGCCATGTTGATATCCCCATGTGTCCGGCATGCACCAAGCAAAGCACCCCAGACCACACTATTGCTTGGAATTGGCATTTGTTCTATCATTTTGTATGCTTCCTCAAGTTGCCCAGCCCGACCAAGCAAATCCACCATGCATCCATAGTGCTCAATGGTGAGGTCCACTTTACCATAGTTGCCACTCAAGATTGCATTGAACATGGCACGCCCCTCCTCAACAAAGCCCTTGTGTGCATATGCGGTGAGAACTGCAAGCAGTGTCGTCCCATCAGGCTTCACAGATTTGCCATCAGCCAGCATCCGATGAAACAAAGCAACTGTGCTCTCCACATCACCATGCGATGCATATGCCGAGATAAATGTATTCCAAGATGCCAAGCTCCTCACGGTCATGCCATCAAACAAATTACGTGCTTCAGTGAGGCTCCCACACTTGGCATACATGTCCATGAGTGCATTACGGAGTGACACCATCCACCCGAAGCCATTGGAATCAACATACTGACACACACGCTCCCCAGTTGCAAGGTCCCCGAGTGCAGTGCATGCTGACACAACGCTCAGCATGGTCACTTCATCTGGCTGCACCGGCATTGCATCAAACAATGCCAAGGCCTCCTGCGGACGTCGTGCCCTGGCATACGCGGATATCATGGCAGTCCAAGAAACAACATCCCGGTGAGGCATCTGATCAAACACCACGCGTGCGGCATCCAAATCGTTGGCCTTGAGGTGAAGAGTCAGCAGCCCTGAGAAGGAGATCACATCCCGAGCAGGCATTTCGTCGAACACCCTGCGTGCGTCCCCAACAGCAGCCCGAGACGAGTAGCCATGGAGCAGCGCGTTGTGGACATGCACGTGAGAGCTGCCCGCGCCAAGGCAGCCGTGTTTGATCGCCTGGGCGTGGAGGTCGGAAGGCAACCGCCGCTGAGACACGCATCGCGAGCAAGACTTGAGGGCGAACGTGAAGGTGAAGGCGTCGGGGGCGGCGCCCGCGCGGCGCATCGCGGAGAAGAGCTCGATGGCGGCGGCGGGCGAGGAGGACGCGGCGAGGCCGCGCATGAGGGTGTTGTAGAAGAAGGCGAGGTGGGAGGAGGCCGAGGAGAGGAACGGGAGGTGGAGGGAGAGCAACGCGGCGGCATGGCGGAGGTCGCCGGCGGGGGAGACGGCGGCGAAGCGGAGGAGCTTGGCGAGTGCCGCGACGGCGTCGGCGGTCGGGAGGAGGTGGCGGCGGCGGAGGAGGGCGCCGTGGAGGAGGCGGAGCTTGCGCTTCGTCGAGCACTTGCCGGCGAAGGATACGAGATCACCTGGCGAGATCGACGGCGACGGCGGCGTCATCGCGGAGTCTGGCTGCGCTCCATCGGTTCAGAGCTTTGAACTGTCGGAGCTGATGAAGTGCTGAACAATCGCTGAAAAATTCCACACAAATGGTTAAGTTAGGCGGTTAGCATCACACATTCAGAATTTCATGCTGAAACTTTATAAACCAAAACTGCAAAGTTTTACACATTCTTATTTCTTCAAACTTCTAACTTTTCCATCATATTAAAACTTTTCTACACACACAAACTTCCAACTTTTCCGTCACATCGTTCCAATTTCAACCAAACTTCCAATTTTAGCGTGAACTAAACACACCCAAAGTTTAGTCGCCGAAATGAGGAGCCTAGTGGCATTTGAGTTTTTCTATTAGTGAATATACCACTTCAACTCCTTTTTCTTCCATGTTTTTTAAAATCTAAGACACAACTTAGGGGCTAGGGCAAGTACTATAAGAAAGGGCATCCACAATATCAATCAAAAGCGGGCATTATACAATAAAAACACCTATATGGGCTGCCTCTATACAATGTAGATGTGGCCTTTAAAGCATTAATGGCTAAAGTAGTCCATATGGCTATGGGTTTGCCCACAAGAGAATACAATATATTACTTTTTGAGTTCACTGTTTGGAAATGAATATAAAAACAAAAGCAGTTGATCCATGACCCTGCAGCAGATATATGCTGGTTGAAGGTTGGACGTTGAAGTTACCGTTGCCTTGAGCTCTATGTTGGCTACAAAACTTGCTCGACAGCTTGAGCTCCATGTTGCCTATAAAAACAAAATAGACAGAGCTTCATAGTACACCTCCTCATTTCATCATGGATTCATCCAACAGAAGTTTCAAAAATCTCCTAAATCAAGAATCTCCAAGCCTAGAAAATTCTAGGCACTACAACTCTCCTCCCCAACAATTCCCCAACCGTTTTCTCCCATCTCAGTTTTCCCAAAGCTTCAACCCAAATTTCTTACATAATTTCTACCCATTTGGTGCCCCAGGCAACTACCCACCATATGGTTATTCTCCTCCAAGCTTTCAAGCTACTCAACGTCAAGGAAATTGGATACAAGCTAACTCACCAAATCAAGTGTTTGGAGCTGCAAGCAACAGAGTACTCTTTGCACCACATCAAAGTCACCTCAGTTGAAGTTGCTGCCAACACTTCTTCCCATGGGTCGGAGTCATCCATTCCTTGCCCTACAACTACAAGACAGCAAGAGAAGCAGCCACTTAACATCGAAGAGTTGAGTGATAGCAGCGAAGAGGGAGTGAGGAGAGCGCCACGCACCAATTGGAAGGAAGAAGAAAACTTGCGGTTTGTTAGCGCTTGGTTGAACAACTCAGTTGATTCTGTAGATGGAAATGATAAGAAGTCAGAGTATTACTGGAAGGATGTAGCTGATGAGTTCAACAGCAATATGCCTAGAAATGCACATACAAGGACAGTCAAGCAAATGAAGACACACTGGGATAATGTCAAGAGGGATATTGCAAAGTTCTGTGGGGCTTATGCTCAAGTCAGAAATACATGTACTAGTGAGTACTTTGAAGACATGATTATGGAGAAAGCCCATACATGGTACAAGAATCAAGCACAGCAGAAATCTTTCACCTTAGAGTACATGTGGAGAGAACAAAAGGATCAACCAAAAGGCCCACCCATATAGATTGCTTGGACCACATACATTGCTGTTGCCCTAAGCCCGTACATATTACCCCTAAATTTGCCACATATGATTAGATGATGAGATGGAGGAGAGTAGTTAGGAGAGAGAGAGAATGAGCCACCCCTCATGCAAGGGGCAACCTCTACACAATCTCCAAGAAAAGTGCAAGATGATGTGAGAGTGGACTAATATTAGAGTTTGTGTATTAAATGTGATATATTGTATGTGTTACCTCTTAATTAATGGACTAATATTAGAGTTTGTGTATTAAATGTGATATATTGTACTCCATCCGGTTTCATTTTAATTGACGTTTTAGATAAGCTTATGGTCACACTTTTATAACTTTGACCATCAATAACTTTAAAAATACTTAGTTTAAAGAAATTAGAACAACATATATAGATTGGTTTTTCAAAACACTATAATAAAAGTAAACATGCATTTATTTATTATATATATTATAATAGAAAAATAAGGTCAAACATATATTTTGTAGACCGTGTTATTGTCCAAAACGTCAATTAAAATGAAACCGGAGGAAGTATGTGTTACCTCTTAATTAATGAGAAGATAACATGGTCTAAATTGGATGTGACATCCACCTCCACCATAAAACTTACCCTTGGATCATTGTTTTTTAAGTGTCATATTAAAAATTGGCAATAAAGTTGTAATGTCATAATATAAATCCAACGATATAGTCTTCGTAACACAAATCTAGCTAATTTCAAATATTAAATTGCTCGGAATTTGGAAAGTTTGACAGTATGATTATCTCAAATCAAATAAGAAAAAAATATTTATATTTGAGGCTACCAAATCTAGATCTAATCAGTACTCTTTAAATCTTGTAAACCCCTTACACTTTCTTTACCAAAGTCTAAAGAACTAACGTCTAACGCATCTATCAGTTTCTTTTCTCATGCCTGAGTCTCCTTTTCCTTGTTCTCCAATAGCAATCACAGCGGTTAAGTAAATACTCTATAATGTTCTTTTTTCACAGGCGCTCGACTGCATTTGCTGCAGCTAGGCTTCCTGTTGTGCTCGACAGCGACTGTGTTGTTTCCTTTAGTAGTTAGTTGCGACGTAATTATAGTGCAACAAACCGAGTGTGCTCCATTTTCATTCGCTCTTAGATGTGTTTCATTAGCTATTGTTGCCCGCTGTCTCGGCTCATAAATCCTTACACTTCTCACCATGCTACTACATTACCTTATAGTACTATTCACTTAAACAGTACTCCTTTGGGACAAAGTTTTTTGAAGAAAATTTGAAGGAACTCAATTCAGTGGAAAACTTTCCTTTGCGATCCTTTGAGTCAAAAAAAATAGGCATCCAAATATCTTATGAAATTCTTTAAGATTGGCTCAAAACATAAAAATTTTGACATGAGGTTCAACTTATTTGAAAACACAATTCCTTTCCTTTGTTTATATCTCTTATAATTCTTGTGTTTTTCCTTCTCCATCGAAACAATCATTTATGTAGTTTTTCTACATGTTCACAATCCATAGAATTTAAATTGCCAGGGCATTTCAATCATGTATTATTTCTTCTATTTTGTTTTGACAATACTGTGTTTCAAAGAGTCCATAGATTTAATACTCCAAGTGGCAATGCCAAATATGACCTTTTATTCAACTCCACTAAACAAATAAACATGCTGGACCCTAAAGATGTCTGGAATGTCTCATGTGTGGATTCCTCCTGACCACCACTGGACTAATCGCCGCCGCTCGTACGAAAGACAACTAGACAAGCAGATCCTTTACCAAAAACCAAAGCCAACACACAAACGGCGGCGGCGCGCACACACGCTCTCGCCCCCCACCCCCCCCCCCCCCCCCCCCCCCCCCCCCCCCCAATCCTCCCTCCCCACAACGGCACTAGCCCATCTACGCCAAACGGAAAAAGAAAAAAAAAATCGCAGCTAGGCCTCTCCCGAATCTTCTGGAACCTTCTCGAACCAGGAGGCGGAGGAGGAGCTGCTGCTGCCGCGGCTGCCAATGCCGGTGGCGGGGATCAGGAGGAGGAGGAGGAGGAGGGGGCGGTGGATGTAGGGTGGGGGAGCGATGGCGAGGTCGAGGCCTAGGGTTTGGCTCCTGGCGGGGTGCAGCGCCGTGCTGCTGTGGGCCTTCGTCGGGCAGCTCGTGGCCGTCGGACGCCTCCTCGCCTTGTTCGGCCTCGCCGGCGACGCGGAGCCCTCGCCTCCGCCCACCGCGCTTCCGCCTCGAAGTGCGTGATCTCCTCCGTGTCTTATTTATTTGTTTATTTGTTTAGTTATTTCTTCGCGGAGTTTGATTTAAGTTTTGTTCAGTTTTGAATTTTGATGTGTATGGATTTGGTGGCATTCTGTAGGGATGAGTAGAATTGTACAAATGAAAGTGTATTGGATTCAAATGTGGATGAACTTGTTATTGCCCTTTCCCAAATCGATAGTAAGTTAGTGAAGTTGTAGAAGCGGCTGCTTCAAGTACAGTTGCGATTGATGAGAAAAATGGTTTTCACTCTAGAAGTCACGGCAGAACATAAATGGATGCACTAGCTGATTGACATCCTCATTTTTTTGAATGTTTACTTAAGAAGCAGCATTAATCATCACTTGGGCATATCAGTTTTAACTTGATTTTTTTGTTTTTAGGAGTCTATAAGAGTAATGGTTATCTGAAGGTATCTTGCAATGGGGGTTTGAATCAGATGCGTTCAGAGGTCAGTTGTTTTTTTTTTTACTTGAGTTAGTTTTGCTGCTCAGTATTATATTGTCTCTCACTTTTTTATACTTCTGTTATTTTGAAACCATATATTCCAGATATGTGACATGGTGGCGGTTGCTCGCTTGCTAAACCTTACAATGGTTGTCCCAGAACTAGACAAGAGGTCATTCTGGGCTGATCAAAGGTATTTTTCATTTTGTAGGATAGGTTATGTACCGGACCTACCATGTTAATATCTGAAATGTGCGATATTTTTGCAATACTTTGCAGCAATTTTGAAGATATATTTGATGTTAAACATTTCATTGACACATTAAGAGATGAAGTGCACATTGTTAAACAGCTTCCGAAGAGGTTTGGTCCAGAGGATTCAAACAATATACTTAATATGCCACCTGTGAGCTGGTCTGATGAAAAATATTACTTGCATCAGGTTTGTACATATATCTTGCTTGACACATGCTTACTATATATTATATACTCTTCATGGTATCTTATCTATGCAGATCTTACCATTATTCAGCAAATATAGCGTCATCCATTTTAACAAGACGGATGCTCGGTTAGCAAACAATGGTATCAGTACACAGCTTCAACTACTTAGGTGCCGTGTTAATTTTCATGCACTGAAGTTCACCCCTCAAATTGAGGCCTTGGGGAATAAACTGGTGCAGAAACTTCAGGCCAAGGGATCATTTGCAGCCTTGCATTTACGCTATGAGATGGACATGCTGGCCTTTTCTGGTTGCAATCATGGTCTTTCTCAAGAAGAAGCTGAAGAGCTCAAAAGAATGAGGTCAAAAGCCATCTTGTGCTCTTATATATATATTAATAAATACCAAAATGTAGCCTTTCAGATATTGACCCAAGTAGTTCCTTGCATATAAGAGGAAATACCACACTCCATTGCTCCCTCCGTTTTTTCTTATGTCGTTTGTTGTAGTAGGAGGCAAACACCATCCCCCTATTCAACCAAAACACACACTCTCTCACTCTCCATGGTTTTGTATTTTTTCTTATGTCGTTTATAGGACATTTGCATGGTTCGAATATGCACCTTTGACCATTACTTTTTCTAGTCATATATTCACTAAAAATATTAGAGCTATGACGATTTGGACCTTTTTTCCTTCGCCTATGTACCTACTAATGTCATTGACTACACACAATTCAAAACAACATCTATTTAAAATGAAAGGGGTAATAGTTTAATGATGTTATCTATACCCCCTTAACTCGTCTAGAAATGATTGTTCATGTCATAGATACTATGTGTAACAGTCTTCTACAATTCTATGTAACATTCTCGTATTACCTTTTTGGTGATTATTTGAGTTTATAAAACATCACTCTGAGTCTATTAAATCGTCATTTTCATACCTAGTTTTTCTCTCCTTTTTATGGTGGATTCATTTCAATGAAATGAAAAAGGAAAAATACTCATTTATTCTTAATATTGTCAAATTAGTCAATTGCTATCTTATTCTTGAGTGCTGAGTATGGACACACAATTGCACGTCTATGTCTCTAAGATAAGTGTCTCAATGTTTTCTGTGTAAGAAAAGTACAACAAGCCACAAGCAACTGAGGCCAACTTTTTCTCTCAAACAGATATGCTTATCCATGGTGGAGAGAAAAGGAAATTGATTCACAAGCTAAGAGATTGCAAGGGCTATGCCCACTTACACCTGAGGAGACATCTTTTATTCTGAAAGCTCTGGGATTTCAGAAGGACACTCTCATATACATTGCTGCCGGTGAAATTTATGGGGGAGAAAAAAGATTAGAACCATTACAAGCTGCATTTCCAAAACTTGTAAGTGCAATATTGTAGTCAAAATGCTGCCAATTTTTTTTGCCTTTTCCATGTGTTATGGTAACTGGTAATAATTGTAGTACAGTTTTCATAAATTTCAATGCATGTGTTTTTTTCCCTATCTGTCTGCCAACACTGTTTCACATGTTTTGGGATACCACTTCATTGCCTAAATGTTCACTCACTTCGCTATATAAACAGTGTTGAATATCTTTCAGGTAAGAAAGGAGACGCTGCTAGACTTGGAAGCTCTACGACAATTCCAGAACCATTCTTCTCAGATGGCTGCACTTGACTTCATTGTATCCACAGCCAGTGATATTTTCATTCCTACTTATGATGGTAACATGGCAAAACTTGTTGAAGGTCACCGGAGGTATGGACACAGCCAGATTTCCTCTTTATGAAAATCAAGCTTCTTGTTCAGTTCAGTATGATTTGATCATGTAGCCAAAAGTTGGCGTGCAATCAGATATATGTTGTGGTCATTAGTTTTTTATTGGCATTTCAATATTTCAGGTTCCTGGGTTTCAGGAGAAGTGTGCTACTAGACCGACAGAAATTGGTTGGATTTATAGATCTGTACAACAATAAGACAATCTCTTGGAACAATTTTGCATCTTCTGTCCAGGAAACTCATAGAAATCGTGTAGTTCAACCGTCCTGTCGGCAGAAACTTGAAAATAAGCCAAAAGAAGAGGATTACTTTTATGCTAACCCACACGAATGCCTGGCCAATTCAAGATTTTGCAGCCGAACCAAGGATGCAATCAGTGTAAGGTGAGCGTCAAGTCAAGTTGTAACCTCACCGAGCCAAGTTATTATGGCGACGTGCAGTGGACTGAAGCCAGCAGCACAGCAGGCAGAGTCCATCTTGATCGTTTAACCGGTTTTCCTGATCTCCTGTTGTATAGGTCAGCCTTTTCGCTTTGCGATTGATTGATTCATTTTTCACTTGCCGAATGCAGAATATGAATGCCCTTCTAAAGCATGTAAATTGGGCTGGTTGTTTACTGTTCGTGTTCATGACAATCAATTAATTCATGATGATAGCCAAAGCAAAATACATGCTTTTCTATGAAAAAAAAATTCGCAAGTGTTGATTTTTTTTTTTTGCCCCCTGACCATTTTGGTAGTACTATATTTTCAACTGTCACATTACCCAATACTCCAGTGCGGAGCATATGTTTGTTACTGGGGCAAAAAGTAGTACTCTAAAAATGCATATATTTGTGGATAAATTTCAAATGCTAGAAGTGTAAATCATTATAGGATTTGCTAAAGAACGATATTTATTATGAACAATTTCGTGAGCACGGTAGTATCACATGACACTGAGAATATGTAGTATATCTTCGCGGACAGTGAGAAAAACGGTCGCCCTCCACGTTTTCTTCTTCCTTCAATTTCTCCAATATAACGTACAGCTTGGCACATATCTGTACAAACCGCGGTACTGGTAAACAAAAACAACGTACACAGCATACTACTTTAGGATCCTCATGCTGGTACAGCCACAGGTTTTTGGCTGGTCTTGATTCCCTTGATAGCTGCAAAATTGCAAGAGGAAAAACATAAGCATATTACTATCTGTTAGTAAACTATGTCAGAAATTCATGTTTAAGAACTTAGTGTTTGATGATTGAATGTGTATGTCACTGAAAAGAAGCCATGCCTTCTGCATAGTCTGGAGCCCCGAAAACGGCTGAACCAGCAACAATGGCGTTGGCCCCAGCTTCAATGACCTGTTATTCAAAGAAACAATAAATTAACACCCAACTGAACCATAATTCTAGTCCAAAACTGTTATTGGTATTCAGTAGTGAAAAAAATAACAGTAACAGAAAGCTAGAAATCAGGTGACCTTGTAGGCGTTTTTGGGACCAACTCCACCATCAACCTCAATCCAAGGGTTTACTCCCTATTAAAAGAATGAAATGCACGCTTAGAGCACTGGCTCAGTGAGAATACATGCAGGAAATGAGGATATACCTTCTCTGCACATAATCTTCTCAACTCTGCAATCTTCTTCACTTGGCTTTCAATAAAGCTCTGCCCACCAAACCCAGGATTCACCGACATAATCAATACTAGATCAACAACTGCGCAGACAAATGTAGTAGCTTGTCAGTTGTCGGAGTATATGCCTGTTGGGCTATTGATGAACTAAAGAAATAATAGTGTCGTACGATGAGAAAGACATGTAAATTTCTACTGTGAGTGCTGTTAATAATTATGCTTAATCCAAGGAAACGAAGTGACTACAGGCAGGATAGTCAAGAAAGTCAAGATTGGAATGCAGTCAATACTCATCAAATTTTCACCAGAAATAGCACAGTTTTGACTCTTAACTAAAATTGCATTATGGCTATGCTTATAAAAACTGCAATAGGTAACTAAATAACAGGAGTGACTTGTCTAATTCACAAAATTACAAACATAATCTAAACATGTCATGTGTGCTCCTTCAACATCAACCCATCACACTTAACAACTAATATTAGGATTGATACATTGAAAATAATAACAAAATTCATACGACTACCAAGTAGAATTTGGACATCAATCCATCAATAGATTTACACACGTGTCAACACCCTATAAATATTGGAGTGAGAATAGTCTTACCATCAAGTACATAATCTATCGCAGTGAGAGGGGTTGCAGGATTCAAAACAACTCCAGCCTTTGCTCCAAGACTTTTGATCTGAAAAAATGTGAGACCACTATGTCACTTTTAGATTTTTATCCTTAGAATAAAAACGCAATTACTGCCAAAAATGAATATGGAGTATATCTCAAGTTCAACTAGAATTAGACAGGTAAGAAATCAACTTATTGCAGTCCCGATCACCATGTCAAGGAAATGGTTAGCTCAAGGAGCAAACGATAACCATTATCTAGTATATAAAGGATCCAAGAAACAATTTGGTAAGTAGTCCTAAAGTACAGTATACAAGTATATTACAGTATGATCCTTTGACAGGAGACTAGTGAAAGTCCAGTTTCCTCCCGGTCACATACCAGTAAAACTCATAAAACAAAATACTGATTCAATTTGGAGAGGAATCCACACTTCTACAGTGGTATGCTAATTCATGAATGACTGAAAGAGCGAGGATGAGCTATCTCAAATATTAACTAGTAAAAGATGCCAATCTTTACCTGATTGACTGTTCGGTGTAGATGGATGGTTGACGATTGCTCACAGTGAACGCTAACAATATCAGCACCTGCCTTGATAAAATCTGGAACTCGTTGCTCAGGTTCCACAATCATCTGCAATAAATAAGATAACAAACGCCAAATTAGCAAGGGTGAAAGAAAAATTACAGCACATAAATACCTAAAATTTCAGTAAGGCTTCTCAAGAAGTACCAGATGCACATCCAACGGAAGATCAGTGACTGGCCGCAGAGCATCAACAACCAAAGGTCCGATTGTGATATTTGGCACAAAACGTCCATCCATGACATCAACATGAATCCAGTCACATCCTGCCACCTCCACAGCTTTTACCTAGTAATATTATTCACACAATATATTATCAACCTATTCTTTGTCTCATGATATCGATCTATTATTCCAATATATAGTAGCCTAAATGATCCTCCTACATATATTTCCATGTCATGGTGGTTTGATGGAGGGTAGAATCTTGACAGACCTGCTCGCCAAGCTTGGAAAAGTTTGCAGAAAGAATGGAAGGGGACACGATGATGTCATTCTTCGAGAACTTGTCAACCCTGGATGATGCCCTCACTCGGAATGCTTTCCTGCAAAGCATCAAGGGAAAAACAGAATGAGAACCTTAAGATCACAGCACTTAACCAAGGTAAGAAAGCAGTGAAGTCCTCAACATGTGATTTTAAGTTTAACCAGCATTTGTACCTTTTGTTGTCATGTTTTATCATGACTAGGCAATACATACATCACTTACAAAACACAAATAACAGATAGCATCATAGCAACAGTAAAGGTTCTAAGAAATGCCGTCCTGATGAACTCCTCAAGTCAACTGGTGCAGCTTGAGAGCAGTTGGGAGAAATAGCATCAATACTAGCTCGTTCAACCTGCGCCGGCAGCTCAAAGCTCATGAACCCATCCAGTCCCAGAAGGTTTGACTCTGACATGCTATCCGGCGTTCAGGAATGGAGTTTTGTCCAATCCGGGAGGTACCCCGAAGCCCAACCACCCCTAACCATGTGGACGTAATACGCACAGCGCGAGAGCTCGCAAAGATCGGGTCGGCCGCGGCGCATACCAGCGAAGAAGGGGGCGCAATCTCGGAAGCGAACGGTGGGGGTAACTACCTGGGCGAGGAGAAGGCGAGGCGGCGGCCGAGGGAGGCGGCGCGCGGCGAGGCGAAGGTCGAGCACAGCGACGACGACGACGACGGCGACGCCATCTCTCTCTCTCTCTTTCTCTCTCCACCAACTCCCTCTCGAGGAGCAGCGAGAGCTTTTGATTTGGTGAAGCGGTGGCGGCTAGGAGGCGTCGCGTAGGAGGAGAGGAGAGGAGAGGGAAATCTGGCTCCGCTTCGCCTCGTTATCTGCTCGCTGCTGCACCCAAGCCGCAGCCGGTCCACATAAATCGCAGCGTGGGGGCCAGCGAATTTCGTCGCGTTTTTGGGTTGGGGAGGAGTTTTTGGTTGGTTAGTTGGTGGCGGCTCTGAGGCGAGCCAGCCAAGGCCAAGCCAACGACCGCGGTTTCGTCCTCTACCAAACCCGCACCACCACTGCGCGCGTGTGGTTGCAGCATTTTTGCACCTGCACCGCACCGGAAACGGCACGAAAATGAAAGAGCATCCGCATCTCGAACTGGCATCTCTCTTCCAGTCTTCCTCGCCCACCTTCCGTGCGGCAGTGGCGAAACTATACTATGTGCCAGATTCCTAATTTCGGACTTAAAAATACTAGAATGTGCAGTTATGTGCTGAAATTTTCTAGATTCTCAATGGTAGTGCACCCCTCTTATTTTGATGCTAGCTTCGCCCCTGTCCGTGCTGCTGGATTGTTACACTTTTCGGCTCTACCAGGGAATAAGCGAAACGGCATATTGGCAAACGAAAAATAATTCGTGAATACAACTTTAATTGTTTTATATACGTGTTCTTAGCTATCTAAAAACAAGGGCTGAAAAATAAACTTTGATTAAAAAACCCCAAAATCAACTCCAAATTTAAGGTTGAAAATTTAAATTTTAGCTGATAAACATAAGCATAAGCAAAAAAAAGATGAGGCCCTTTATTTCTTTCTTCTAGCAAGGCACATGCACACATTTGGTTCTTGTCTCAGACAGAATGCATCCATTCATGTCACGAGTGGCATTTGAGTTTTTGACAAGGGGAGTTTTGAAATCCAAGCTGGGTTTAAAGTGTGTACACTGATTAAAAAGCTTGAAAACAGAACAGCGGCCGAACACAAAATGAGATCTGAAAACGTTCATGGTGGAATAGTGTTCAGACATTGCTTGATGTGCTGAGTGCAGACTGAACTTGGGGAGAAACAGAACAGGTTTATGAGCTTGAGTCGCCGGGGTTCCCTTTTTCTCCGCTACAGCAGTAGAAGTGGGGCAGCTTCACTCGGCCACAGCACCTGACAGGCACAAAAAGGATACCAGGTTATATAAACTTTGCAACATGCCATTCAAGATGAACAATTTTCAGCGTCAGCACAATGGAAAGGTACTCCAGAACAATTATGTAAATAAATTTCATGGAACAAAAAACAACAATGAGCAAAGGATGACAAATCCGGAAACTGAAATGAGTCGCGCAATTTCTGAATCATCTGGGAAGAACTGATGCACGCCAAAATGTTGTTCTACAGCATTTGTGATGCTAGATCACATAGCATGTTTTCTGTGTCTGCACTTTGGGCTCCACTAAAACCTAAGTTGGTGGCTATTGATACTATTGCATTCTAGATTGTAAAGAGTGAGGGTATCGCTAGACAACAATCTGAACAGTCTAATAATTGTCCACATGAGTAGTGAAACAATCAGAATAAAGTATGCTGTTACATAAAAAAATGATATTTACTAATACTAAGTTGTCTTTAGACATAGCAGAACAAATCAGAATAACTAACAAGCATGTTGTTTTCAGCTTCAAATTTACCTGCAACGGACAATCACTGGAACCGGCTTCAATGCTTTCGGTCCATTCCTCAAACCCTTCTTGTATTTTGAGACCTGCAACATTCAAGAAGCAACAATCATGGAACATGAAACAAACAAATAATAATTCTCAAATCTCAAAAAGCAGCTGAAGCTGCTGAGGCAATGAGATGAAGCACATGCTTCAACAGAGCACATAAAAAGTACATATTCAAAAGTAACTATGCTAGTAGTTAGAATTAGTTGATCTCACCGCAAGACTATCACTATTTACATATAGATAACTGCAAATGCTCAAATATCAAATGTGACAAGAAATTTATGCCTTTAACCAGACATTTTCTGACTACTTGCTCGGTTATCTTTGTTTTCTGATTTTTCCTGAGTTATCACATTTGCATATCATCATGATGAGTTACACATGTATTGACTCATCTGCCAAATCCACTCACATAACAAACAACTTGTGCATTGCTAATTACAAACAAAAGTGAAAACTTACCACTAGTCTTGGCAACATCTTTCAGTATACACTCTACAATTAAAGAGCTTTTTAGACATTGAAAGAACAAACTCAGCCTTCGTCACAGTTATAAGTGGAACTGAATTTCATGAGAACTATATTGTTTGCCATAGTTGCAAAGATAGCTTAAACAAGCATACCCCTAAGACCACACCTCGCTGACATTATGCTCCAAATGGAATGGGCTCAAAACACAAAACATCTATCACTAACCTACCAAGCAATGGATCGAGAAAAAAAGAGGCAATCTTCTGTGTGCACTATCACCCCGTGTTCCACCGTTAGGACATTTCCATTATTCCATAGGTCATAATACCTTTCTACTCTCCAGGCAATCCGACGAACACCTAGAGTGCACTCCACCGGGCACGGTGCAGTGGTGCGCCATACCGCACCATCGACCCACGACCAGACCATGACTATGAAGGTAACAAACCAAAAACCACGAGATACAGTGGGGGGAGAAGCTAGGATACCTTTTTCTTGGGAACGGCCATGAGGTCCATGCCGCCGGCGACGGCGGTGCCTATGCCCGGGAGCACGAACGATTGGGCCTCTGTGAGAGGGGCTGGAGGGGGAGTAGGTAGTATAGGAAGGCCTGAAGGCAGGCGAGGCGCCGCCGCCGCCGCTGCCGCTCGCCGGAGCCAACCCGCCGCCGCCGCCATGGATCGCCTTCCCGTGGGGTTACGGGGAAGAAGGGTTAGGGCGGGAGTGCAAGGCTAGAGAGCGGAAGGACTTGCTGATCTGACCGTCCAGTTTTAATCGGGTGGATAGGATGGCGCGAGACTGGAACCTGAAAGCGGAGAGTGCAACTATACGTCTTCGAACCTCAATACGGAAAGGAATGCTAAACAACGGGATCCCATCGGAACGGGACAGGATCCCCTTTCGTCCACCGCGTCATCCACCGCTGCAGCGCGAGACGAAGGGATTGGCTTGGAGAGAGAATGGCGGCGACGTCGTCCCTCGCGTCCTCCTACCTCGCTGACCTCCACCGCGCAGGCGGCGCGTCGCCGTCGCCGCTACCCCGGCGCATCCGCAGCAGCTCCGCCTCGGGTGCTCTCGCCGCTGCGCGCAGCGCGTCATCGCCATGGCCGGATCCGCAAGGTTGACATCCTCCTTCCTGCTTAAACCAGCAATACAAGCAAGCGATGCCGTCCTGGAAGCAGCGTCGGAGCTGGGCTTCTTTGACACGGCGACAGCGGTGAAGCCGTCAACGGCGTGATTGTACGAGCAGACCAGCCACGGCTTGCCGTCGGCGATGGTGTTGCCGGGGAGGAAGGGTAAGTACTATCTCTGCTACGTGTCGTCATCGTCCATGCCGACGGTGGCGGCGTCCGGCCGCGGCCTCAGGAGGATGATGTACTCCTTATACTCCAATTGATCCTACCTCCTTATACCTCCCAGGTTTCACATGATCCTACTCAAGTATCATCTGTGAAACTTGCATGAAACCACTGTACTAGACATGATACTAGATAGGATCATGTGATACTTCACAAGTATCACACATAATGATACTTTTGAGGATCATGTATCATGATACCTGGGTAGGATCATGTGATACTTCACAGGTATCATACGATCCTACTAAAGTATCATCTATGAAATTCATACGATTGTGTTACCAGACATGATACCTAAGTAGGGTCGTGCAGATCCTCCTAGGGTATCATCTGTGAAACCTGATGATAGCAGACATGATACAAATGAGGATCATGATACCTCCCAGGTATCACATGATCCTTCCAAAGTATCACTTATGAAACCTGGTGAGACTGAACATGATACTAAGGGGGACATGATACCTCCTAGGTTTAACATGACCATACTCAAGTATCACTTGATACCTCACAGGTATCACTTGATACCTCGTAAGTATTACCTATATGTGGTAAGAATCGTATGATACCTTACAGGTATCACCTGATACCTTACAAGTATCACATAATACGTGATAGGAATCGCCTAATACCTTATAGATACCTGATACCTCGCAAGTATCCTAACATGCATCAGGTATAACCATCAAGTATCAGGCGATTCCTACCACGTATCATACTTATGAGGTATCAGATGATACCTATCAGGTATCATGCGATTCTTACCACGTATCAGGTGATTACTTGCGAGATATCAGATGATACCTATCAAGTATCATGCGATTCTTACCACGTAGAGCGTGATACTTGCGAGGTATCAGGTCCTGATACCTAGCCGGTATCGAGTGATACCTACCAGGTATCATGTGATTCTACCGCGTATCAGGTATCAGACGATTCCTATCATGTATCAGGCGATACTCGCGAGGTATCATGTGATACCTATCAGGTATCGCGTGATTTCTACGATGTATCGGGGTGATACTTGCGAGGTATCATATGATACCTACTAGATACAGGAGTTGGGCGTCGAGGTATCGTCGCCGACGGCCGCGTCCTCCCCCGTCCACGCTCCACACTGAACCCGAACCTCGTTGCCGGCAGCCGCATCCTCCCCCGTCCATGGTCCACATCAGAGCTCGTCGCCGGCGACCGCGTCCTCCGCCGGGACCTCGACACCGGCGACCACGTCCATCGTCCACGCCTCAGCCGGTGGCTGCGTCCTCCACGCCGAAGCTCGTCGCCGGTGCCACCGCCATCACCACGCAGGATCCTCCGCCGTCCACGCCCCACGCCGGAGCTCGTCGCCGGCGCCGTCTCTGTCACCACGCAGGATCCTCCGCCGTCCATGCGACCAGCTCCATGCCGGAGCTCGCCGGTGGCCGCGTCCTCCACGCTAGAGCTCGTCGCCGGCAGCCGCGTCCGCGCCGCCGACGTCAACCTCATCTACGCTGCTCCCATAGTGACCTTCGTTCTCTAGCGTCTGAGGGAGGTGGACAGGGAGCGATCCCGTTGGGACAGTATCCCAACGGGATACCGGTATATAGCAGCTCCCTTTTCAAATATAGGAAAAACAGCAATTCATTAACACAAAGCCAAAGCTCAGAAACTCTCTGAACTGTGAGTGCCTAGGTTCCTGCAAATTCAAAGTAAGATTTGGCAAAATGCAGTCTGGTCTATGCGTTTTTATTACCATTACTCATCAATGGTAAATGGAAAATCAAAGGCCAGGGGGAATATTACATGAACTGTGAAGGCAAAATGACTGTATTGAAAAATATTACCCCTTGATGTTCTCCTATTTTTCTTCCTGGTTACTACTACTTGTATGTAAGGTTGTATAAAATCTTATAAATCATTTTCTTTTGATTTTATAGTAATAAGTTTATATATTCATACTTTGCCATTCCCAAGCAAACCGCAATAGTCCCTAGATTTATTATTTTTTTTTTTTTGAAAACACATCAACTTTATTAAGCAGGAACAGATCTAGGGAATAAACCCCATTACATATCCAAGCAAAAGAGCCATCCTTAAGAAAGGAGAGTTAACTGAACTACGAAAGCAACCTTCCTGAAATAACCTAACATCAGAACAGAAAAAGGAGCAAGTCGACAGGGATCTGCGGCGAAGCCGCGACGACTGCTACCCTGGGCCTCAAAAGATGTGCAGTCCGCTTGACAAACCGTTAATCCCCATCGGCTGCCTCCACGGAAACGGCACAAGACCGAGGTTTGATGCTGAGCCGTAGATTTTGGTGTGTGCGTCACCGGACTCAGCAAAGGATCCCCACGGGGCTCATCAGGTGGTCCGAGCTCAACCCGAATGACAAACCCAACATGGTTTCTTCTGTTAGGGAACAACAGGATAGATGAATCCGAAGAACAGCCAACCTTCAAGGAAGAAGCACTTGAATGGCTGCAAATCAGCTTCTGTCCTGCTGAGATGATGGAGATGGCTGAGAAAGAGATGGCCTGCACCATGAAACAACGACACAACTGGAAGCAACGACGTGGGAGACAGCCCTCGCGCCGCCACTGTCGCCGCAGGCCACGTCCGCACCATCGCCGCCGCTACAGACTGGATCGGCGACGCCGCCGTCACCACGGGCCGCGACCGAGCCGCTGCCGCCGCTGCGGACTGGATCCGCGCCGCCGCAGACGCCACAGGCAGCGTCCGAGCCGCCGGCGCCGCCGCGGACAGGATCCGCGCCACCGCCGTCGCCACGGGCAGCGTCCGAGCCGCCGGCGCTGCCGCGGACTGGATCCGCGCCGCCGCCGTCGCCACGGGCAGCGTCCGAGCCGCCGGCGCTGCCGCGGACTGGATCCGCGCCGCCGCCGTCGCCACGGGCAGCGTCCCAGCCGCCGGCGCTGCCGCGGACTGGATCCGCGCCGCCGTCACCACGGGCCGCGTTCGAGCCGCCGCCGTTGCCGCGGAGCTGGTCCGCGCCACCGCCGTCGCCGCAGACTGGATCCGCGCCGCCGCCGCCGCCGCGAACCGGATCCGCGCCGCCGCCGTCGCCAACCTTGTCGCCTCCACCGTCACCGGCCTCAATCGCGCCACCGCCACCGTCTTCAACTTCCATCGCCATAGAAACGAGAAACGGGAAAAACCCGACCTAACGAGACTAGCCCGACTACTATACTAAACTAGGGGAGGGGGACGACCCCTCTCCCTCCCGTCACCGGCGACAAGGCCGCCGGAATCGAGGAGGAAGAGGGGTCGAGAAAGGGGAATTTTACTGTAGCAGGCGAGGGAGGGTTCGAGAGAGAGAGAGTCACCCGGTCTCAAGCCCTAGATTTATTTCATTCATCACTTCTTCTCTACCGAGCACAAGTCCATTGCATTGTACAAGATGACCAATACATATTTTTTCACTCCAATATAACCTACATACGGAGTATTTGTTTTTTACAAGATGACCATTATGACGTCTATATTACGGAGTACTACTGTGAGTGTGTGACAGCTCATAGCCGTTGCTACTGCATTCACTCCAGTGAGTTTAAAAAATTCAGAATTGTTTCGTTCGAAAAACTATTCAGAAATCAGATCCGACCGTTACGCTGTAAAGCCGCGAGCTTTCGAAACCGAGCCAAACAAACACCTCCGACATTGCCGCCCCGCGGCGCACCACCACCACTCCCCAGCCAAATCTCACGCCGCCGCCCAGCCATGGCGACGCCCGGCCTCGACGACGACTCGCTGCAGCAGCTGCGCAGCCGCGCGACGCAGCTGCTGCTCAAGGAGAACTGGACGGAGTACATCGCCGTGTGCTCCCTCATCATCGAGGCGTTCGACGCCGCCGCCGCCTGCAAAGACCGCCGCGTCCTCTGCTCCACCCTCGCCCACCGCGCCGACGCCCGCGCCCGCCTCGGCGACGCCCCCGGCGCGCTCGCCGACTGCGACGCCGCGCTGGCGGCCGACCCGGCGCACCCCGGGGCGTTGCTGTCCAAGGGCGCCGTCCTGCGCGGCCTCGGCCGGTACTCGCGCGCCGCCGAGTGCTTCCGCGCGGCGCTCGCCGTGAGCGGCACCGACGAGGTCCGGGAGATGGTCGAGCAGTGTAAGCGCCTGGACGCGCAGGCGAGGAGCGGCGCGGTGGATCTGTCGGAGTGGGTGCTCGCCGGGTTCTCCGGGAAGTGCCCAGACCTCGCGGAGCACGTCGGGGCGGTGGAGGTGCGCCGGTCCGCGCACGGCGGCCGAGGGGTGTTCGCGGTGAAGAACATCGAGGCGGGAGCTAACCTGGTGATCTCCAAGGCGGTGGCGATCGGAAGGGGAGTAATTCCGGACGCCGCCGATAGCGGCGAGAAGATGGTGGTGTGGAAGGACCTCGTCGACAAGGTGCTCGACGCCGCCGAGAAGTGCCCGAGGACGGCATCTCTCATCTACACTCTCTCCACCGGCGAGGAGCCAGAAGACGAGCTCCCCATCCCGGACATGGCACATTTCAAGCAAGAAACGGAGGAGCTCGATGACGGCACGGCCATGGCGCCGAAGGCATCTCTTGATGTGGACAAGATCTTGAAAGTGCTCGACGTCAATTGCTTGACCGAGGACGCAGCGCCATCCGCCAATCTGCTCGGCAGCAATGGCGTCGTCAACTGCGGCGTCGGGCTGTGGATCTTGCCGGCGTTCATCAACCACTCGTGCCACCCCAACGCCCGGCGCACCCACGTCGGCGACCACGCCATTGTCCACGCGTCAAGGGACATCAAAGCCGGGGAGGAGATCACATTCGCCTACTTCGACGTGCTCACCCCGGCGAGCAAGCGCAGGGAGGCAGCGAGAGCGTGGGGCCTCGAATGCCAATGCGATCGGTGCAGGTTCGAAGCCAGCGACGCCATTGTTGGGCAAGAACTCACAAAACTTGAGAACGAATTGGTCAATGGCCGAGGAGGAGACATGGGAGCACTGGTGGTGAGGCTGGAGGAGAGGATGAGAAAGTCCATGGTGAAGGAGAGGAGGAAGGCGTTCTTGCGCGCGTCGTTCTGGAGCGCGTACTCCGCGCTGTTCGACTCCGACAAGCTGGTGAGGAAGTGGGGGAGGCGCGTCCCCGGTGAGGCCGCCGTCGCAGAGAGCGTCGCCGGCGCAATCGGCGGGAACGAGAGCGTGCTGAGGGCAATGCTGAGGGGTGCCGACAATGGCAACGGCTGCGGCAATCGGCTCGAGGTGGAAGACAAGGTGGTGAGGATTGGGAGGGCTACCTATGGCAGGGTAGTGAAGAGGCAGGCAATGAGAGCTCTCTTCAGACTTACATTGGATGCTGACAGTAACAAAAGCCTGTAGGTTTTGATACTCTTGATTGATTGTTTATTTAGTTACCTAGTATCTTCAGTAACAGATGAGAGATTTATTCAGCAAATGCTCCGGTTTGCTCGAAGGTTGTAATAAGAGTGTGGGCAAGAATCAAGGTCAATCCATAAGAGCACTATTTTCATGCTCTTCTGATCTTGGTTTCAGACTTGTTTCAGTGTTGACATTGGTTATTTCTCAATTCATTCGAGTATTTGTTGTTACATCACAAAGGATAAGTTCTATAGAAAAAATCTTCCTTTTCAAGTGATGTTCTTTAATTTTCTGTAGAATTGTGCCCTGCAATTTCTCAAATCTTTGATAGATGGCTTATTTGTATTGACTGGAAAAGAAATTAGTTGTCAATAACTAGAAGCTTTAGAGATGCAAAGTATTGGATATATCTTGGCAATAGTATTTTATATTGCTTGTTTATGTGAGAATGTTTTAACTAGATGGCAACTGATTTCTGGGACAAAATCGCTTCTACAATAGCATTTTATGGAACTCGTACTCGTCGATAGCATTTCTTGGATTTGGGTGTTTGTAAATGGCATTTCTTGGATTTTCTCTTCATTAAAATAGCCTATTCAGATGAAGTAGAATTCAGGTGAAGTAGAAACCAA
Source organism: Oryza sativa Japonica Group (assembly GCF_034140825.1). Lineage (NCBI taxonomy): Eukaryota > Viridiplantae > Streptophyta > Magnoliopsida > Poales > Poaceae > Oryza > Oryza sativa. The sequence continues at coordinate 3,715,157 of NC_089037.1, read as the reverse complement.
CTACTTTGGGTTCACAATTTATATTTCTTTTGAGGATACCCCATTTCATTTTAGTTGTCATCAAAGACTAGACAATATCGACAGAAAATGGTAAGCCTGGTTTCAGTTGGTGACAATTTAACAGAATTCAGATGGATATGGTTCTGATATTAGAAGGTGGCATACCTTTAGTCGCTGCAAACGCTTCAGTTATCTGAACAAAACAACGAACTTGGCTGAGCAGGGGAAAAAAATACTGTAGCATTCATTTTGTGTTTACATGAGTAACGATTCTTTTCTAGGTGGACAGATCACAAAAAGAAAACTAAAGCTAAGATCCAACTCCTAAGGGTGTTAGGTTAGGGACACCATATGAATGAGACAATCTTAATTCTTGGTCACACAAAGATTGTCTCAAGGTTGGTAGCATCAGTGCCCAATATATCACCTAACTATGCCATCCAAAATGCTACATAGCATCTCTTGTAGACTGAACCCTTCATGAAGAGCCCCATGGAGGAAGCTCATGCAATGCCAGTGACATCATTCTTCCCAGTAGCAGGAATCCACAAGCTCATAGCTATCTTCCTTGTTGTCCTCTCATGGATCTTGGTCCACAAGTGGAGCCTGAGGAACCAGAAAGGGCCAAGATCATGGCCAATCATCGGCGCGACAGTGGAGCAACTGAAGAACTACCACAGGATGCATGACTGGCTTGTCGAGTACTTGTCGAAGGACAGGACGGTGACCGTCGACATGCCTTTCACCTCCTACACCTACATTGCCGACCCGGTGAACGTCGAGCATGTCCTGAAGACCAACTTCACCAATTACCCCAAGGTAAAAGAACCATAGGATCTTCAGTGTACTGTAAAATGTGCCTTGCACAGTACTAACACTGACACAAAAAATGTCTGAAAATATGCAGGGTGAAGTGTACAGGTCTTACATGGATGTGCTGCTCGGTGATGGCATATTCAATGCCGACGGCGAGATGTGGAGGAAGCAAAGGAAGACGGCGAGCTTCGAGTTTGCCTCCAAGAACTTGAGAGACTTCAGCACTGTGGTGTTCAGGGAGTACTCCCTGAAGCTATCAAGCATTCTGAGCCAAGCATGCAAGGCCGGCAGAGTTGTAGACATGCAGGTAACCAACTGAATTCCTTGCCTAATACCTAAACATTTCTTGAGAAACCAAATTGTTCAGAATTCTGATGCAAGAACTAACCAAAATTCAGGAATTGTTCATGAGGATGACACTGGACTCGATCTGCAAGGTCGGGTTTGGGGTTGAGATCGGGACGCTGTCACCTGATCTCCCGGAGAACAGCTTTGCCCAGGCATTCGACGCTGCCAACATCATCGTCACGCTGCGGTTCATCGATCCTCTGTGGCGTCTGAAGAAGTTCTTGCACGTCGGATCAGAGGCTCTCCTCGAGCAGAGCATGAAGCTGGTTGATGACTTCACCTACAGCGTGATCCGCCGCCGCAAGGCTGAGATCTTGCAGGCTCGAGCCAGCGGCAAGCAAGAGAAGGTGATCCTTCCTCTCTTGCTCAAAGAATCAGTAGAACTGAACTGACATGGTAATGGTGATGATCAGATCGGAAAAGGTTTTGTTTCTTGATATCGTTGATTTGTAATGGCGAGCAGATCAAGCACGACATACTGTCGCGGTTCATCGAGCTCGGGGAGGCCGGCGGCGACGAGGGGGGCGGCAGCTTCGGGGACGACAAGAGCCTCCGCGACGTGGTGCTCAACTTCGTGATCGCCGGGCGTGACACGACGGCGACGACGCTGTCGTGGTTCACGTACATGGCGATGACGCACCCGGCCGTCGCCGACAAGCTCCGGCGCGAGCTGGCCGCGTTCGAGGATGAGCGCGCGCGCGAGGAGGGCGTCGCGCTCGCCGACGCCGCCGGCGAGGCGTCGTTCGCGGCGCGCGTGGCGCAGTTCGCGTCGCTGCTGAGCTACGACGCGGTGGGGAAGCTGGTGTACCTGCACGCGTGCGTGACGGAGACGCTCCGCCTCTACCCGGCGGTGCCGCAGGACCCCAAGGGGATCGTGGAGGACGACGTGCTCCCCGACGGCACCAAGGTGCGCGCCGGCGGGATGGTGACGTACGTGCCCTACTCCATGGGGAGGATGGAGTACAACTGGGGCCCCGACGCGGCGAGCTTCCGGCCGGAGCGGTGGCTCAGCGGCGACGGCGGCGCGTTCCGGAACGCGTCGCCGTTCAAGTTCACCGCGTTCCAGGCCGGGCCGCGGATCTGCCTCGGCAAGGACTCCGCCTACCTCCAGATGAAGATGGCGCTCGCCATCCTCTTCCGCTTCTACACCTTCGACCTCGTCGAGGACCACCCCGTCAAGTACCGGATGATGACCATCCTCTCCATGGCTCACGGCCTCAAGGTCCGCGTCTCCACCTCCGTCTGACCCCCGCCGCCGCTCGCCGGCAGCCGCGCCGCCGCCGCCCGTATCGCTTACCGGAGTAGTAAATAAGCCTATGTAATCTGGTTTGAATTTGAAATTTGAATGTACCATGTTTGATTCTAGGATTTGTTGGTCCTAGACCCTGCTTGAAACGGTGCGAATTTCATCTAAATGGTTGAGAAATTTTATCGAAAGCTGTTCCATTCTACGCTACAAATGGTGGGACTGGATTTAAACATTGGCGACGTGGACAAGGCCGTATCACCATGTTTGCACATTTTTAAACCTGTAATCTGGTTTGAATTTGAATGTACCATGACACCATGTTTGCAAAACTTTACATGAATGTTTGAGAAAAAATATGGAGAACTGTTCAATTAGTATGCGTTTAAAATGGGACTGGATTTAAACATTGGCGACGTGGACAAGGCTAGTGGACTGAGACTCTGAGATGTTGCGGAAGTCGGGGACGCAGCGGCGGCAGCCGCCGGCGTGGCGGCGGTGCCGGAGCCTGCGACACATCAAGCAGATGCACGCGGTGATGGCGCTCCGGGGCTTCCTCTCCGATCCCTCCGAGCTCCGCGAGCTCCTTTTCGCCTCCGCCGTCGCGGTCCGCGGCGCCATCGCGCACGCCTACCTCGTGTTCGACCAAATACCCCGCCCGGACCGCTTCATGTACAACACCCTCATCCGCGGCGCCGCCCACACGGCCGCGCCCCGGGACGCTGTCTCCCTGTACACGCGCATGCTGCGGCGCGGCGGCGGCGGCGGCGTGAGGCCCGACAAGCTCACGTTCCCGTTCGTGCTCCGCGCTTGCACCGCCATGGGCGCGGGGGACACCGGGGTTCAGGTGCACGCCCACGTTGTGAAGGCTGGCTGCGAGTCCGACGCGTTCGTCAAGAACGCGCTCATTGGCATGCACGCGAGCTGCGGGAATTTGGGCATTGCGGCTGCTCTGTTCGATGGCAGAGCTCGTGAGGATGCCGTGGCTTGGTCGGCGATGATCACGGGGTGTGCAAGGCGAGGGGACATTGGTGCTGCACGGGACCTGTTCGACGAATGTCCTGTGAAGGACCTCGTGTCCTGGAATGTGATGATCACCGCGTATGCGAAGCGGGGAGATATGGCATTGGCAAGGGAGCTATTCGACCAGGTACCCGAGCGAGATGTCGTGTCCTGGAACGTGATGATTTCTGGGTATGTGAGATGTGGCTCGCATTTGCATGCACTGGAGTTGTTTGAGCAGATGCAGCGCATGGGTGAAAAGCCAGATATTGTCACAATGCTCAGCTTGCTGTCAGCTTGTGCTGACTCTGGTGATCTGGACGTTGGCCAGAGGCTGCATTCCTCTCTTTCAGATATGTTTTCAAGAAATGGGTTTCCAGTTGTTCTAGGAAATGCACTGATTGACATGTATGCAAAATGTGGGAGCATGAAAAGTGCACATGAGGTGTTCTGGTCAATGCGAGACAAGGACGTCTCAACTTGGAACTCAATTGTAGGAGGACTGGCACTGCATGGGCATGTCCTGGAATCCATAGATATGTTTGAGAAGATGCTGAAGGGGAAGGTCAGGCCAGATGAGATCACCTTTGTTGCTGTCCTTATCGCCTGCAGCCACGGCGGGATGGTTGACAAGGGACGTGAATTCTTCAACTTGATGCAGCATAAGTACAGGGTTGAACCCAATATCAAGCACTACGGTTGCATGGTGGACATGCTGGGTCGTGCTGGGCTACTAAAAGAAGCATTTGAGTTCATTGATACGATGAAATGTGAGCCTAATTCTGTCATTTGGAGAACACTACTTTCGGCTTGTAGGGTTCATGGTGAGATCGAACTGGCTAAACATGCAAATAGGCAACTGCTAAAGGCAAGGAATGATGAAAGCGGTGATTATGTTCTCCTCTCAAACATCTATGCATCTGTTGGAGAATGGTTTGGGTCAGAGAAAATGAGAAAGTTAATGGATGACAGTGGTGTCAACAAAGAAGCAGGTCAAACGTTTGTAGATGGCAGTGTGAAGGATATAATTCAGTCTTTTGGACAGTCGAGATCACATTCTGAAAGAAAAGGATTCATTGGTTGAGGATATCAGTTGTGAAGCTCTGTTCTGGATCAGAAACTGAATATCACATATGGGAAATGGGAAAGAAAATGATGCAGATGTATGTGCGCGAAGAACAACAAGCTATCCTGAATAGTGAATTCTAGTACTTATGATGATATATTAATGAAATGGGTCTAATCTTGTCAGACTCAGAGAGGTTGCATCACAGGCTATTGTTTGGATTTCTAGTCAAGCAGATAAACATCAGCCCAAGCTGCATAAGCTACATAAAGGTGAACAATTTGTAACAACAAGATGTGCAGCCATGGCTTGTGGTTATACATATCCTCCATTGTGTTATCTTCTGATATCCTTTTTAGTACAGATGCAACCCTTTCCTGAACTCAATTATATAAACAAGGTAATGAGTCGTGGATCGTGGCTATAAATATGTGAAACATCTTCAATCCATCCAAACATCAGTTTGCACATCATTTGTACAATGGGAGTATGGCACTGTGTTTGTGCAAGTGAAAAAAGCTACATGAGCGACAAAAGAGTGATGCTGTCATCGATGCCTGTATGGTTGTAAATAAGCATAAGTTGATGGTTCTGCAAGAAGGGATTGCAATGATCAAAACAAATTGTGGACAAGGATCTGAACTGTGCGAAATTGCATGTTTGCCTTTGCAAAGAAATGGCCAAATTACCCATATTATTTTACAGAATATAATGGTTATTCTTGGGTAAGAACAAAAGCAGTTTGCTTTGTTACAATTTCTGTGTATTCTGAAGCCAATACTGGCCTGTGCAATATGCCTGCAGAATATTAATTGTTTTGAGCTTTATTAATTTTGTTAAAGTGTTACGCACTTACGCTCAGTTGCCATTGCTCTGTAGCAGCCAATTGTATTATGAAAGCTGTGAATTGTTTTGCCAAAAGGTGGATCTTCCAGTTCTCCCCAGAAGAAAGAGAACCATGAATAATAAAGCATATCACTGTTTTTATCAGATGCACGGTGTACTGCATTGCTGTATAGTGGACAGAGTTCAATATTAAAATTGTATCTGTTGAATTTGAAACTTCTTATGTGCAGGAATACAATGTAAATCCACACCCCAAGTAGTAAATTTTTTTTTACCTTTTAATTAAACATAGTGCCCGGTATTTATTTTCTATTTTTTTTCCAAACTGCATATCATTAAATATGTTTCTAAGACACTAAAAGAAATTCTTTGTAATTGGAGTCAATCAAATTGAATGATTTCCCTTTTCTCTCTGAGAACCTATAGAATATTTGCAATTTTTTTTCTTAGCAACCATTAGCCATGTGTCCTTGATTTTTCTATTATACAATAAATTCACAGCCCAAATATTATGGTTTATTTTTATATTGGAGACAATTGTGTATCTTAAATTCCTCAATCGAGAATCCATTTACAGTTTAACAGTTTTTTTTTGTTTTCTCTACTCCCCATGCCCTCTATTGTAATTATTCCCCTATAATTATAATCTATAGCAAAGGAGTATCTCCACTATTCACTCAAGAAAGAAGTCTTCTAAATCTAAATACAACTCTTCAGTGGGATAAAACGATTTTAAGAATGTGCTGTTTTGTTTATTTAGTAATTTCCCTTGCAAAAAAATTTATATTATATCTAGATTTTTGCATTAATTAATTTGAAAACACAATCCTTGTAGCCGAAAAAGAGCAAGAGCATAAAAGGATATGCATTGCGTGACAAATACCATGACTTAAACGACACGTCGACCCAACAAGCGACAAGCTCTGCGAAAAATATCAGGTCATGGTGTCGGACACAAAGATGCCACCGACATTGCACGACTATATATACATTATACCCTTCGAGCCATCGAGGGGTAGTCAACTTATGGTGTAAGTGGAAGATCTATAAGTGGAAGGGTGGAAAAACTCAAAAGATGTCCTAGTTGTAACCTCTGTAGCAATGTCAACCTTGGAAGGTTGATGGGAAACCAGTCCCTGGTTTCTGTGGGAAAAAAGAAGTATGCTGGTAAGTAGCTATGGGTGTAATTTCCTTTTTTTTTTCTTTTGACCATGTTATGGTGTAATTTTCACATTAGATTCTTTGTTTTCTTGATTTCGTCCAGCGGATCTCCTTTTTTATTGAAGAAAAGTATTTTAGTTCATCCATTTTGGAATTATGGGTTCAATGCAAGTTCTTCTATTATCAATTTTAGCACCTACCTAAATCTTCTTACTTCAAAAGGAATACAGTAATTATCAAGCAGCATACTGTAAATACTCCCTCCATTTTATACTATAAATCGTTTTGACTTTTGTCCTAGTCAATTTTTTAAAGTTTGATCAAGTTTGTAGAAAAATATAGCAACATTGCTAACATAAAACAACATATTATTAAAATATATTAAATGTTCATTTTAATAAAACTAATTTGATGTTCTAGATTTTTAATATAAACTTGGTTAAACTTAAAAAAGTTGACTAAGGAAAAAGTCAAAACAATTTATATAATATAAAACGGATAGAGTATTATTTTCTGACTAGCAGGTGTTACTGCCCCTTTAATATGTTAGTTTGATCAGTCAGTAACTCAGTATTAGTATGTACTAAAACGTAAAAATCACAGATAGATTCGCACGCAGATCGAGCAGGATGTTCCAAACAGGCCGTGTTCATCGCGTGACAGATTCTGAAATTCCAATAGCTGGATAGAGCATACACACAAGCAGATGAAGAGCAAGTAGAGGACAAGTAAAATACACCACATTTTTTTAGATAATGGATAAAAATCTGACCTTTATATCAACAGTTAGATATACACAACCAAGAAGAATACACCACATAGCTGCAATATCAGGCACTCCTACAAGAAATCCAGTCATGTCATGGATACACATCCGAGTAAAGTAGATTAAGATTTAGATCAAAAGTTTGCCCATGACTCACAGAACACACAATGCATTAGGATTGACACACTACAGAAGAGATGAGTCATGTTGACAATCTTTTTATCCAGATACACATCGGCTTCATCCAGTCCATGGCACAAGCCGTGCCGCCTTAGATAGAAATCAGCAGAGTGTAAGAAACACCAAAGCTTTTGCTGGAGAACTGGAAACTGAGTATATAAAGCACCTAGCTAGTCCAGATATGATGGCAGGTAACAACAAATGTGGCTGTCCATATCTTCTTTTGGATAATCATCTTTGCTTCTTAGAGTGATGAACTCACGAACATGAACTGAAAAAAAAAAGCAAAAAGGGGCTCTGTTTTAGGGAGGATGAGGTATCCTTTGCTTCTGAAGCAAACTTTTCTTCAGCTATAAATACCATACCATGGACCATTCCCATATCACCATCACAAACATTTCCAGCTCTTGAAAAGTTCGTGTGGATACGTTGTGGCATGTAAGCTTTTAAAATTTCCCATTTTCCACATCATTTCAGGAGTGCTGATCTGTTTCATCCTTTCTTTTTCAGTTGAAGGATGGCAATGGCTTCTGCTCTGACGAACTGTTGGGCTATTTCTCGTTCATCTCAGCGTGGATCCAAGAATAATAGTTCTGATGGTTCCTTCATGGTGCCAGCTCGGAACCACAATCGGATCAACAGAAAGCACCTCTTGCTCCGAGAAAAGGATGCTTCAACTGGTTGGCAGATCACCAAAGCTGCAACAGAAAATTCCACCAATGTAATTTCTTACCACATTGCAATTGAGCATGCATATGAAACTTTGTCCTTATACACTACTTCCTCCGTTTCACAATGTAAGTCATTTTAGCATTTCCCACATTCATATTATTGTTAATGAATTTAGACATATATATCTATCTATATTCATTAACATCAACATGAATGTGGGAAATGCTAGAATGACTTACATTGTGAAACGGAGGAAGTAAAAGAAAGTCTTACACGCTATGAAAGTATAAAATCTTGAACATTACTTGTTTGGAACTAATTAAATTACAAACAAAAACATTTACCTCCAGAAAAACCATTCTTGCTATGACAAGCGCAAACTAAGATGCTTTCTTTGTAAAAATATATTCAGTGCATTTCCGTAGAAGGTCATCTGAATTTTTCTACAAGTAAATCAGAATGTTTCCTTGTTATGTTAAATAGAAAGGAATATGCAGGTTTCAAAATCAACAGGCTAAATTTTAACTTAGATTGCAAATTTGCAAGTGCTATTTAATCTCAAGAATAAAATATGTTTTGTTTGTTTTGTTGTTCAAATATCAAGGGGCACCACAATCCATTCACAATCCAAGGTAACCCTTTTTTTGTGTTCTATGACACTAATCACTGACACACTGTATTTGCTCCAGGTACCATTTTCTGGCCTAATAATGACTAAATCAAAGCCCAACTATTCTTGAAACAGGATCGCTGTTTTATCAAGTGCATTTAATATTAAGAGATTTGGTTGCTTCGCTAACCATGTTTAGTAATGCTTAAAATTATAGAATTTTATTGGTAAAACATTCTCTACAGCCAAAAGTATTTGAAAAATCTGCACAGAAGATGAAATTGTTGGTCTCATTCGAAATACACAAATAACAAAACTCAAATATGCATTGACAATACATGCTCAAGCACAAAAGAGATGTCAATGAGATATATTGTCGTGGTGTTAGGCTGTTCACACCCCAATGAAGACTAAATGGTGGGAAAAGAACATGAAATCCTGCAACATGAAAAACATTGAATCACAAGACGATTTTGACAAGCAGCTCCTGTTGGCCAGCGATAAGCTCACCGTGGTGCACTTCTTTTCCCCTAGTTGTGGAGCTTGCAAGGCCCTACACCCTAAGGTAAAAGAACACATGCATGGTATTAAACAATTTTCTCAAACATAAATTAACGAAAAAAGAGCATTTCATACTTTGAATAGTTATAACACCTTTTTGCATAATGTCCCAAAAGGTATGTCAATTGGCTGGCATGCATCCGGAACTGCAGTTTCTTATGGTCAACTCCAATGAACAAAAGGAGATGTGCCGCAGGCTCAATGTTCATGTATTGCCAATGTTCCGCTTTTACAGAGGTGCAGAAGGCCGTATCTGTAGCTTCAGCTGTACAATTTCAACTGTGAGTTCCGTTAATCTAAGCCCATTTGTGAACAGATTACCTTTAAGCTCTTTCAAGCTATATTTTGTTGCTATTTCAGATTTATAAGATCAAAGATGCATTGAAAAGGCATGGGGTTCAGCTAGAGAATCTTGGACCAGATAAGGGCTTGGAGAAATCAGAACTTCAGAACTCTGATATTGACGCTTCATATAACATGGATGGAGGTGTGGGTGCTGTCGTGCCCAACAATGAATAGGCATCAATTTTATGATGCAAATTGCACAATTTGGTGCTTTATAATTTGGATGTATGTTTATAGAAGCCAAGAGTCTGATTGTGGGTGTGATAATCTTGAATATTGGCGCCCATAGATGCTCATAAAAATCCTATATATTAAAAGGATAAGGCAATGCGCCAGTGTGTCTCTAGTTTTGTAACATTGAAGCATTTTAAGCTTCTTGTATTCCGCTTACTTTTTTCATAATAAATCGTACTGGTGTGGATTACTTTTTTCATAATAAATCGTACTGGTGTGGAGTCAGTGCATCTTTCATGGCAACTCAAGTGAGCTCCAGTGTGTCTTTCATGGCTAGAAGAAGTGTCTGCGCAAGCACAACTAGTAGTAACACTGATTGAAAAAAAATTAATGAGAAGTTGAGTGCACACTCTATATTGGGTTATTCAAGAAAGCAATCGATTACACAGGCTCTAATTGAAGAGAAAAGTCGCAGGGGTGAATCACCTCTGATTTGATGGAGTGATATAATATCAGCATTATCTCCGCCAACATAAACGATAATCGAAAGTACATCCTGTTTAGAAAAATAATAAGATTACAGCCAAAGTTTGGGATTATTGTTTCCACTTTTAGAATAGACAGTAGTATTACCTTATCATGACCTTCAGATGTGAATGGAACATTCAATTGCATTAGCTTGATCTCATGGAGTTCTGTCAGTTCCACTGGTGTCTACAGTTCAACTTGACAATCGTCAGTTCACCACTTTCTGGAAAACCAGACATCAGCATTGCTTATATCTTCGCTCCGAATGGCCTTTTGCCCTATTATATATAAACTTCACGGGGAGTTCACTTGAGTTGAAGAAATAAGGTTGGACAAAATAGGCTTCTCATATCCTGTAGTCCTCTTAGCATTACTACTTAAATTGCTAATAACAGACCAGTGCATCTCAAAGTTGGGTGAGAACCCAGCTTGCTGCATGTCATGCAGAAGTGTTGCAGCCTTCTGTAGATTGTTACTCCTGCAACAGTTCTCAAAAACAACTCTATACATGTGATAGGATGGTGAAGAGCCAATGGTGGTCAACATTTCCAAAATATTCATAGCATCACAGGTTCTTCCCATGGCACAAAGGCCCTGTATAAGCACATCGCAGGACATGTCGCTTGGTTTTAGGTTCGCAAATTGCATCTCAGCAAGAAAATCAAGTGCCTGATCGAATTCTTTCAACATACATAGCCTGTACACAACAGAGTCGTAGCTAACTTCACTCGGAATTTTGCCTTTCTTTAGCATTGTATTTAGCAGACTAACAGACATTTCCACATCTCCCAGTAAGCAGAGTTCCTTGATTAGGACATCAAAATGTATGTCAAACCCAATCAGCTCTCTTTTGTTCATGCTGTTCAGACAAGATGTTGCTTCAGAAAACCTCCCTGATGAGAGAAGACTTGAAATGAGGGTTGTCTCAATGACTAAACCATGCTTCCATCCGTTGCTTTCTATCAGATGAAATAATTCTAGTGATTTCTCAAGGTTTCCTAACTTGCAATGGTGACTCAATACTACTCTGAGACTACGATTGCTTGGCGTTAATCCCTGAGCAATGCAAGAATCAAGCATATTAATTGAATGATCGACATCTCCAGACTTGTGAAACCCATTGACAAGGAAGTCATAAGTGGTGGTGTCTGGAGAAAAACCATTGCTTTTCATATCCTTCAACAAATTATGAACCTGTAAAATGTGTCTTCTCCGGAAAAGATAAAAAATCAGAATATTGTATAAAATTAGTTCTGTTGACTTGTCCCTATCTTGGATCAGCTCTTTAAGTCTTAATGCGCTGGAAATCCGACTTTGCTCGCACATTCTACGGACAAGAAAGCGGTAACTAGAAATAGAAAGGCTATTCTGCATCTTTAACATCATGCAAAGAACTGCATCTGCCTTTCTCCAATTTTTTACACAATAATATGCTTGTAGAAAGGAATTTAGCAAGGTAGCATTGAACTTCTTCCCCAAAACTGTTTCCTCAAAGACTGACATTACCTGGCCTATTTTTCCTGATTGCAATAAGTTCTTCACGATAGAACTGCACGTTGAGAAATCAGTAGATTCCATGTTCATCACAGATTGTACCAAGTCCATGGCTCGTTCTGCATCAATTCTTGCCACTGAAGACAATGCAGATTGGTAAGTGGACACATTTAATACTTTGTTTCTGTTAAGCAACATGTCATACATTCCAATTGTTTCAGCAATCTTATGCTCCTTTAGAAACCCTTCCATCACATTACAAATTAGCGAAGGATCCACAGCCACACCCTTTTCTATGAGAGCCTCAAGCATTGCACATCCAACACTTGTGCAACCAGTCATGCATAACTCTTCGAGAAGTTGGCAGTATGCACTGAAAAACAAACTAGGGTAACAGTCCAGCAACACGCTGATAAACTCCAAGGCTTCCTCGATTACCCCCCATTTGCTCAAGTGACTGATAAGGGGGATCACATCCCTGCTACCAGGTGACCATCCATGCTTTGTTGCCAGACTCCAACATTCCCAAAATCCTGCTATGTCCCTTTCTATGCAGAACCCTATCATCAAATAAGTATAGGTATCTTGACTAGCAGGGAAGCCATCTCTAAGCAATCTGTCGAAAGCCAACCTTGCACAAGCTGACCTCCCATTCCTACTCAATGTTTGGACAGCCAGATTTAGATTTTGAGCATCAAATTTGTCAGGTGTATCTGCCATCTCGTCAATAAGGTTAATGGCATCCATTGCACGAGCAGGGCTCGCGCTTAAGGCCTTTAATAGTTCTGAGTAGCTAGCTGTAGAAATGTCATGTCCCCATTGAAAAGTTTCATCTTTGAGTACAAGAGCACTTGCGATATCACCTTGCCGACATGCCCTGACTAGATTCAAGCTAATATCTGGGTAAAGAGCATAATCGATAATCTGTACCAATGAAGCCTCAAACTTTGTGGAATCAGTGTCCAAATATAGACCATTACCTACTGAATCGAAAAACTCAGCCTTTGGATAGCCTGCAGCATTATCTCTCTTGACTTTCACCCCTAGGTGGTCTAGCCCCAAGAATGATAAGGCCTTAGAAAGCACACAATTTCCAGACGGGATATCATTTATGCCATTGGTTTCCATAGTCCTCAAGGTTTGTTCTATTTCATCAAACTGCCTATATCTGCAATATCCTGCCAAAAGTATCTTGTATGTTAACAGTTCTGGAATAATTTTTCTTTCAGCCATGTCTTCAAAGACATACTTTGCATGCCTGTATAATCCCTCCTTAAAAATACCACCTATAATAGCATTATAAGCACAAACTTTAGGGTTAATATGTCTAGAAAAGCACTCAGATAAATATAGAAATGCAGCCTTCAGCTTCAATTCTCTACAGCTGTAACGTATGAAGATTCCAAAAGTAGTTGCATCTGGCACAAACCCTAAGACTTCCAATCTTTGGAAAACCAACCATGCCTCATCAGTACCAATATTTGCACATAAAGAGGCAATAATTCTATTGCTGAGAAGCAAGTCAGGTAGATACCTCCACTCTTCTAAGAAATTCATCATATCTCCAATATCCTTCTTCTTGCAAAATTCTTGTGTGACAGCTGATAAGGATCCCTTACTCATTTGAATGTTCAAATCCTTTAACTGCCGAATTATACCAATAGCTTGCAAAAATTTGTCTTTCTTGATTAAAGCCTTGACAACAATATCAAGAATATCTCCTTCCGTGTAAGAACCTAATCCAGCTCCAAGCATGTCCAAATATACTCTTAAAACTAAGTCATTTTTTCTCCTTTCCATCAGTAGATGAAGAAGTACCTGGTAGCATGAGCCTGAAGGAATCAGACACCTATCCTGTGCACAGTCATAAATTGAAATTGACTTACCAAGGTTGCCAGCTTCTGCATACGCTTGGATAACCTGACTAAACAGTTTACCTGCATCAGCCAGAACCCTGTTGCCATCCAACAAGAGAAGCAATGATTCCGCTTGGCTAAGCATATGAGCATTTGCAAGTATTGACACCATAATTTCATTCGACCTTGGAAGATGTTGGAATGCCTTGCTCTGCCACGAAGCCCACCAGTACAAATTCCACAAAAATATTGCCTTCTTCACTTCTGCAGCATCTGGCCCAAAGCCAATCAAGATGTTAAGGAAATCATCAGGCTTCAGCTCTGAAGCACGCCAAAATGGGCGGAGTGTCTCTGGTGAGAGCCAGAAACCAAGCTTAAGAACATCTTGCAATCTGCAGTTCCCATCAAAGATGCCCCCTTTACTCTTAAAAATATAAGAGCACTTATCTATAACCAGCTTTACAATTCCAGTGCACAGCTTTACATCCAAATGGGAATTGGCTAAGCACTTCTCTCCAGTTCTTTGCTCCAAACTAAATCCAATGCCCTGTGAAGAGACAGCGATGTTTGAACTGGAAACAGAGATGCTCTCTTTCTTCTTCCCAGTGTAGCAGATTTCACCTTTCAACAAGCTCCTTGCGTTGGAATTCAGCTCTGAAGCACCATTAGCATAACCATGGCATATTATCTTAGGTTCTTGCCTGACGATCAGAAGGGAATTGACATGCATATAAGAAGAAATACTTAGTGTACATGTACCAATAGGAACAACCATGCAGTTCTTGAACTAGAAAGCGCACTCTCACCTTAGATGCCGCCGGAGATGGATTGAGCTGCATAACTGCAAAGTCTTCCACATCTAATCCGATCAAAGCTCCTGTCACTGAACAAGAAGCCACACAGCGCATCTAATCAACTACTCCCTAAAGGCCTGCTTGAGAGCTTTGTAGAATGTACCTGGATTTCTTAACCTTGTAGGATGTTGTTTGGTTACTGGGTAGCAGAGCAACACTTCTACCTGTATGGCTGTGTCAGAGTATAAATAGAGAAATTTGGGGTGCTTGTTGCTACACCCCAGATTACTGAATCTTGATTGACATAAAGTTCTTACCATTATCATTCTTTTCTGTTTACTGGCGTTTCTATGTTTAATTCAGCATAATGGAATAAATTGCACAATAAAAACATGACCATGAACCTGTAGAAAATGTACAGCACAAAACTTACATGAGGAGAATGAAGTCATGAATCCGAAACAAAATGACTAGCGAGATTTGTAAGCAAAATGAGCAGCAAACGAGAAAGGTGACGTTAAAATATATCTTGATTTAAATAAAATCGGCAGCAGTTCAAACAAACTAAATACAAAGTGCCCAGAACTGCAAGTCAACAGTAAAACAATCTCATGAGCTCATCGATTAGAGCTAGGCATCAATTATTCAAGGTTCCAACTTGTTAGAATTCTTCTTCAACTACAAACTGCAGTCTTGACCGGTAACATAGAGAACAATTTGGTACAATGACTGTTAAATTGGCATCATATGATTCCCATACTGAATCTGAATTAGATATAAAAAAATCCACTGTGTGCAGCTAACAACAATCCATGCTTAACTTTCTGCATATTGATATCTCTAATACAATCTGACAGTTATGCAGAAAATTAACTCAGCAGCATAAGCAGCTATGCCAGCCAACATAGCGTCAGATTAGCTAAAAAACACAGTTGTCCTCTCTTCTGTCTAATGGAAGGTTATTTTAATCAGCAGATAAAATTCAGAGATGGGCATACTATCATAAGAGCAGGTACAATAGCAGACTACTAGCCAGCTATAAACATATTTTAATGAGATAAACGATAAGAGAGAAGAGCAGCGGGCTACAGATCTGTAGCCAGCTGCAGCACGGACTCCAAGACGCAATGTATGTATGACATGTGGGACCATATATTAATAATATAGTAAGCAACTATTGTATGAATTGACTATTAGATTGGCTATAGATAAATTGGAGCTAGCAGTGGGCTATACTATTGAACTTGCTCTAAACTTTGAGTAAATCGTCAACCAATCCTGGATTCTTCATTACTTAAATTTGGTCAAAAGCAACTGGTAGTAGTAAAATACAACACTACAGCAGTAATTTTGAGTAGAAGCATTTGATCACCTTTCAATACTATGCTATTTGCTGTAGCGTGCAATACTTTTGCCAAACCACTGAATCCTTCATTTCATCATCCTATTATAAGAAGCAGTAAACCTTGCGATATACTGTACCTAGTGACAACATGCAGAAGCAATTAACATGCCACAACTTGAATTCAACATGATTAATTATTTCTTAATAGAATCTAGATCACATTATGAACTACACCCTTCTATGTTTAGAAGAATCCTATCTAAAGATATGACTACTTAATAGAGTTCAGAGGAAGAAAATTCTGTATAACGCAACTGGCTCTACACGTTCAGTATATCTGTATAACGTCAATTACCAAGGTACTACGTACAACAGACTTACAAATGTTGGATGAAAAATTGAAAGTTCATCTATTGAAACTGCTATACAAACCATTTTTTGTTGACACTGATGCATAACATTTTTTTCTATTGCTTAAGAGTAAAATTAGGTACTTCAGGGAAGTTCTAAACTGGTTGGAAATCACAGTATCCTGGATAAAAATGGACACGATTATGCAGTCTGACGTTTGTACCAATCAATCAATCTAAGATAATTGAAAATTTTGAGGAAGAGAAAAACTAAGTTGCTTAATCGAGAGAGCAGTAGCAGGGGATGCCCATCTAAATTATCGGATTAATCATCCCACGCAGGCAACTCACGGGGTATTCCGCCGGCGAGACCCCGACTCACGGGGCTTTCCGCTCCTTCATCCGCCACATCGACGCCTCAGCCGCCACGAGCCCGCGACTAATGCGGTGGAGATTGGGAGGAGATGCGGCGCTTTGGAGATGGGGGAGGGGAGGAGGATGCGCGACGGCGGCGGGAGGGGGGAGTGGAGGAAGCCGCGGCGGCGGGGAAGATGAGGGCGGCGCCGGAGGGAGGGACGGTGGGAGCACGCGGCGTCGCGGCCTGCGGCCCAGTAAAACTTCTCAGGTGATCAGTGTGGCCCAGACAATAGCCCAGCCCAATCAGAAACGGGAAACTATTTTGATCTCCCGAGGGATGTCTCCTCTATTTGCACGTGACTCAAATGGTTATGAAAAAAATTAAAAAGATGTATTAATATGTGATATATCACTCCACAAAGATGTAAGTTTATATTTAATTTCTACATTTTGCAACAAAAAATAAATTAAACTACAGCTAGTTAGCGTATATTCACACTCAAATTTGTTTTTTTTTGCGAGATGTAGATGATGAATTTGAACTTACATATTTGTGAGTGATAAATCACATGTTAATATATTTTCTTAAAATTTTACAGAGATATTTAAGAGACATGTAAATAACAAAGTAACGTCCCTCAAGGGATTAAGATCTGCTCCCATCGGAAACCTTCCTTTTCGCCATTTTATCAATCACCCAGCCGGCGCGCCCAGCACGCGGCTGCGCCACCACGATGCTCCCTCTGCGTCGTCGTCGCCGCCGCCGCCGCCGCCAAGGCGAACGGCGGGTGGTGCCGTGGTGGGGTGTGTATAGCCATAGGAGATGATCAACAGCAGTATGATATTTTTTTTCGGCATATTTGGTAAAAGAATCGAGCTCTGAACAACAGAAAATCTTCAGAAACGGATAATGGAGTAACTCAAACAGATTGCTGAAAATACAAATTTCCAACCACTGCAGTTGACACCATTTTTAGCTTAATGCAATTCCTTAATTCCTTCCAAAAAAAAGCACAAAAAAAAACATCTGTAACAATGGCCAAGGTCACATGGCAGATTTTGACCTTTTGCAAGTAAATTCAGAGTTGTGCCGTGCAGTTATATGATTTGTAAACTGTAGTGCCATTTTCTTTTCCTTTGGTCATTGTAGCGAAATTTCCTCACTTGTTTGCTTTCTTCTTATCTAAACGGACGCTGGTAATGCTGCTCTTCTAATCTCTACTGGGTTACGTTACGTGTGATCTCGCCGTTGTGAAGTCTAGGCCTATCGCTTTCATCTATTGTCTCCGATATTGTTTGGTACTGCTATTCCTGTAGCAATAACCGTGGTACTGCAAGTCCTGTGGCAATAGTGGAGTGCACAAATTTTCTTTGGGATCTTCCATTGAAATATGGCAGTTCACCTACTATTACTGTCAAGACTTAGGCCATCACATGGGGATGTCTGAAGTCTGATATGATCGCTTGAACTAAGCTCGTTTTTTTTAAGGTTATGGAAATTTTTATTGAATCCAATCAATTACTTAAGGTGATATAATTATACTGAGAATACTCTTGACAACTACATAACTAGAATGTACCCAAGTAAGCTTGTAGTAGAGGTTTATTTGAAAAAGAAAAACATAAATACCCGGAGTGTAGCTTTAAACTTAGGCTGGCTAGCCCCACCATCTTGTCTTACGGAGCTAGTCGGAAGATTCCTTTATGTTTCTAGAGGTTTATTTGATGATCTGCATAGAATGGGCACAAAGACTGCATCTATGGTTTAGGAGATCTGAAGTAAGAAATCAATACATGATTTTAGCATGTGTTATGCCCGGGCATACTATTACATAGTACGTGTAATAGTGTTTTTGGATGGTTGTCGTGTTCGAGCTTACGTGCACGCCGAAGACTCGTTAAAATATCTGAAAGAGCCTATCTTTTGGAAACAATTTATCGACTCAATTTAGCCTTCGTTTGTCCTAGATTACAATTGCACACACCTCATTTTCCTCAAGAAAGAGTTTGATTATGCTGAGAAAATATATTTCTTTTCTGATTCTCTACAAGGGGGCGAGAAAGAAAAAAAAATTTTTCTTAGTCAATGTTATTTAGGTTTGATCAATATTACATAAAAAACTAGCAACATCTATAACACCAAATTAGTTTTATTATATTTAACATTGAATAAACTTGATACAATGTTTGTTTCATATTGGAAATGTTACTAATATTTCTCTAAAAACTTAATAACAACTTAGAGAAGGTTGACTAAGAAAAAAAATTCAAAAGACTTATAATATGAAACAAAGGCCGTAACCTTACACGTTCACATATGATCTTCAGCCAAGAAAAAAAGGGAAATAAAAATTTTAAAAGAGCAAATTTTTAGACCTGTTTCAGTTTTATGCAGGCATCTTGAAATTTCATTCGCCTCGGTTCGTTATTTTTCCCTTTGGTCGTTTTCAGAGTTACAAGCCTGAAATACTGAAGCCGGCAAACCTCGTCAGAGAAGAGAAGGCCGCAGTTGAAATGAAACACTGAAGTTGAAAGTCGAAGCCCCACATGCCGTAAAAACCAAGACAAAATTCAGAAACTCCTAACAAACCCCGGAAGAAATAAACGCCCTGTAGGGCCTACAGACTCCGTTTGCGTTTACTTGCAAGAATACTCAACTCTGCAAATTCTGCACACCTCGTTGGAGTTTACTTATTGGCCCAGCAACCAACAAGTGTAGCTCACAACTTCCATCTCTGAAGAAAAAGAAGAGAAAGGATACCATTACAGGGAAGAAGATGGCATTGCTAAGTGTCAGCTCATCTCATCATGCCATCCATCCAGGTGCCTAACTCTCCTCCGTTTCAAGGAAACAATATTCTAACAGCATGCTACTTACACTTGAATACACGAGAGCAATGTAACAGTGCAAGTAGTGTGTTGCAGGTAGTAGCAGGAGCATGCAGTGCATCTGCACCAGGGTGACACCATCCAGATCAGTGGGAGAAATATCAAGATCAAGATCAAGAAATGATCTTCCTCTGGGTGTTTCACCGTCGTCGAGGATGCTCACGACATGTACTCTCAAGACTCCTTCCTATGGCAACAAGTCGAAGTCGAAGGAGAAGATCAATCCGAGAGACATGTTCACCTTCTCCTACAGATTCAACACTGACATCCCCATGACCGAGACTCCAGGGGTAGGTTTCTTGCCTGATGCATGTAGCATGTAAGATTTGGGAGATGATCAGTTAACACTCTTTGAGATGATCTGACTCTTCCCTGGGAATTTCCTGATGCAGGCATCCATCGATGAGTACCTTCAGAACAGGCCCAGGATTGTTGGAGCCGTGTTCCCTGATAAGCGCAAGAGAACCAAGCTCAGTGATGTGAGTTCAGTTGCACATCACCATTTCTTCCCCAATTTCCTTTTCTCAACTTCACTTTGTGCAAACTGCAAAGCATGCAAAATGTTGAAGCTTTGCTCTCTTTTTTTTGTCTCGTCGTCAGCAACAATTTCTCTCCGGCGATCATGGCTTCATTTCTGCAAGGATGATCAGCTTTTTCTATTTCTGCGAGGCTAAAAGAGAGTTCTTTTTTTTTCTGCAGGAAGAATGGAGCGTGCAGCTTCTGCCGATCCAGTTCCTGTTCCTGTCGGCGTCGCCGGTGATCGTGATGCGGTTCGTAAGCAAATCCGGCGGCAAGGAGTACCCGCCGCACGTCCCCGTCAAGGCAACCAGCCTCCTGCTCATGGAAGTGGTAACAATTCGCCGCCCATTTTATTTTTCTCTTCCTGCATTTTCTGTCAGAGAAAGTTCAGAACTCTGAAAGCTCTGAAACGCTGCTATGGCGGGGGAGCAGACGGACTACAAGCTGGACGGGCTGGACAGCAACGCGATGCCGTCGCACCTCGCCCTGACCGTCCGCGGGTCGCTGTACCCGCGGCCGGAGGGGAGGAAGAGCCTGAGGGGCCACGTCGAGATGAGCGTCGGCTTCAACCTGCCGCCGGTGCTCGCGCTGGTGCCGGAGGGCGTCATCAGAGGCGTCGGCGAGACGGTGAGCATTTTTCAGCACCTTCGCTGCTTTTGTGCAAGCAGAAAGAGATGGTATCATGGAAACTGGAAAGATCCTCTACACGACTCTGTCCTCTGATTTTGAGTGACTGGTATATGGGTCCCACATTTCCAAAAGGCCCGCATGTAAGTGACCCATGTCAAAAGACTCATCCTAGCTGATGGGTAGCTGAATTTTTTTTATTGGAGAACTGTTTTTATCCCTAGCTGATGGGTATCTGAATTTTTTATTGGAAAGCTATTTTGATCCCTCGAGTGGATGTTTCTTTGGTTGTTCAAAAACTATCCAAAGAGTAATGAAAAGCTTTAAATAATTTAACAACAGTCAACATATATATACTGCTTTGCAAAATCTTAACATTCTGTCTTTGATTGTTTATGATGATCATGGTGCAGGTGCTGAGGCAGCTAGCACTGCAGATGAAGCAGGATTTCGACAATGGCCTGGCAGCCGATTTCAAGAGGTACAGGAGGGAGAAGCTAACTGAAAAGAAGACTACACCCTGAAAGTTTTTTCAAGCATTTCATTTCAAAAATAGAAGATCTTTTCCAAGCATTCACTGCCAGTAGTAATAGAGATGGCAGTCACTACACCAAATTGTTTGGAGCTCATCTGATCATCAGCAATTCAGCATGATGGCAACATAATTGTATTGTTCATCAAGCCTCAAGAAAAGATGGAGAGAATAACTTAACAGATCTCATTTATTCATTGTAAACTGAAGCATTTAGAATGTACATAATGGCAAGAATAATCAATTTACTGAGATTGTTAATATCTCGAGCTATTGGACATGTTTTCTGTCAGATTTGACTTCCTTTCCTCTTAGGCTATTGTGGATGTATGTACCACGTGCTATTGTGGATCTACATACCACGTAGTATACAGGGCCTAGGGCCTTTGCTTCAACAGCTAGACGAATATACAATTAGAAGTTCTATACTATGTATCAGAAAGACTCTAGTCTTCCAATGATCTCTTTCTTGCCCTTAAGTCGCGCTCAAGGCTTTGAGGCAATGGAGGGGTCCTACCACGACGGAAAAGGACGGCAAGAGCTTTCATTTTATGGCAGATGTTGAAAACCTGCAGACAAGAACGAGTGTAACCCGGTACATAAGTACTACTACTATGATCAATTGCCAACCACAAATTGGTACTATGAAGGCCCATGTCCACCAAATTTCTTACCGATGATGCCTCTATCTCTGCAATCCCCTCACAACCTTGGCCGCCACCCTGTAGAATGTCACAGTATTTTGCAGCATCGTCCTCGTCTTCAAATACCTGAGACAAAGGATGATATGATTCAAGAGAATGTCAAGCAAGTAGCTATGTAAACAACTGAAAACCCAGAGGAAAAGCAGGACACCTAGTCGGTTCTCAAAGAAATCATCCACAAAATTTAACCCCTCTCTTTAACTACTCACCAGTATTCCCTCTCTGATATCTTCAACAAGCATGTTAAACTTGGAACCAGAGTATTTTGATTTAGTCCCAACTCCTGAACCCCCTCCCTTTAAGAGCATTCCAAGTTCCCTTTCAACTTCACTGAAGAAAATAGAGATAACATGACTTGTTCAGAATGTTCAGTAACAGCAAAATTACACGTGTAAGCGCAACAGCAGCAAAATAACTCTAACCTGCGACTCCTACGGGTTTTCATTGTCCATAGATGGTTATCTCTTCTAGCCAGTACATAGACTGGTTTGGAGTCTTCTCTCCATGGGTTTGTCTCCAACACTGAACCAGAAGAAAAACACCAGTTAGTAAAATTTCAGACTGCCATGCTTGTAAAACAGTTTAGCAAAGCATACAAAGAAAACAGCATTTCTAAAAGCATAAATCTTTTGAACACCATTTCTAACCGATCTTTGATTGAAAAATCAAAGTGTTAAAATATAAAGCTTAACTAGGGAGTGGGGATCAGTGTTTCTGATACTACTGAATGCAGGATGGTATGTTTTACTACAGCATACATGTCAATTCAGCACTTTGTTACAATGACATGTCAACATTCAAATCTCGATACATTGAGCAGAGCCAAAAACTGTGGAAACAGCTAGAGATTGTTACTGTTAATTGTCACGTACACGCATGCTCTTAAGTCTTAACTAGGCAAACCTCGAATCACACGTATATCACGAAATACGGTATGTACGCGTGCACGTACAAGCCTCACGTCGTTGGTGCTGATGCCAAATCAAACAGATAAAGATGAAATCTTC
Source organism: Oryza sativa Japonica Group (assembly GCF_034140825.1). Classification (NCBI taxonomy): domain Eukaryota; kingdom Viridiplantae; phylum Streptophyta; class Magnoliopsida; order Poales; family Poaceae; genus Oryza; species Oryza sativa. Next base: position 3,692,362 of record NC_089037.1, on the reverse strand, counting down.
GGACACTTCAAGAGTATGGAGAACGCAGTTTATCGAGCGATCTCGGTAAACCCCCTAGTAAAAACTAAAACCCCTAAATCGATCGAAGATTTTTTTTCTTTTACTCCTTAATAATCGATCAAGAACGGATACGATCCACGAAAAGAGGGTGAGGATCCGACAACTCTTACCATCGTAGGCGAGGGAGTCGAGCGATTCCATGAGGTGGCGCCGCATGCCGTACGCGCGGGAGGAGACGCGGCGCAGGAACTCGCCGGAGGTGCCAGGGATGCCGCCGTCCATCCCCATCGCCCTCTCCACCTCCTCCTCCTCCTCACCACCACCATCACCCCCCTCCCGCGATGGCGGGGGCGGGGGCCGGGACGAGGCCGCGGCGACCACCGCCCTGCGGTGCGAGACGGCGAGGCGGGGCAGCGGCGGGGGCAGGGAGAGGAGGGACGAGGTCAGGTTCCCCGCCAGCGCGGTCGTCGCCGCCGGCACCGGCGCCTGATGCGGCGGCGGTGAGAGGGATGGCAAGCAAGCTGCCATTTCTACGTTCTTCCCTGGAAGCGTGGAGCAGTGGAGATGAGAAAATCGAGAGAGAGAGAGAGAGGAAAAAAAAAGTTGGGAGTAAAATCGGGAGAAGAGAAGAGTGGAACGTGGACACGGCAACTCGTGGCAGATCTTTCTACCGCGGTGGGTAATAGGAGTAGCTGAGTTCGGCACGCTTCGCAGTCAGGTTCGGTCGGTCGGCCTCGCGCCGTGTCACGTTTTGGACCAGCTTTTTTTGTTGGAGGAGAAATGGGCTAGTTAGAATTTGGCCCAACTTATCAGGGGGCACGGCCCATCATAAAATGTACAACTTCGGCCCCACAATGGAATCTGGGCTGATACGGACTGAACGAACCGGGCCGTCCTACTTCCCCCTAGCCCAGCGGAATAAGTTCACTTGAACTACTTCCATATCAATACCGAAAATCTTAACCCCAATTATTTCGATAGTTAGGAACTAGGAAGTCAAGATATCAACTACTCTCTTTTTCATATTATAAGTCATTTTGAATATTTTTCCTAATCAAACTTATGTTAAATTTACTCAAATTTATAGAAAATTTAGCAATATTTTTGACACAAAACAAACATATTATAAAAAAGATTAAATATTAAATGTTAGTTTGAACGAAACTAATTTTGTGTTGTAGATATTACTAAATTTTTTCATAAACTTAATCATACTTGAAGAAGTTGAACTTAAGAAAATTCAAAGCGATTTATAATATAAAACAAATAAAATATTAAAATAATTAAGATTAAGATATCTAATATTACGATTTACGATCGAGTGATACGAATCACTTTTCTAGCCTGGTGCCGTGATGTGCTGACGATGCTCCATGACGACAAACATGCTTCAACATGCTCCATTTCTTTACTACTACCATACCATCTCCCTGCGTGCGTTGGCAACCAAAGGAGATACCAAACCAAAACCATCACACCATCGGACACCGGCCGACCCAAAATCGGACCACACGTGCTGCCTCCTCCGCGACACGCAACGTCAAAGGGGTCGAGCCGAAACGCCTAGAACCCTCTTCATCATCCAAATTCCAAGTTGCCCAACCCAAAAAAGCTTCTACTCGCGCTGCGTACGTGCCAGCCCGCGGCGGACGACGTGCCACCCGAGACGGACACCCGTCGCGCGGCCACCCGCCTCGCCATCGCCAACCTCTCCACGCGTCCTCACCCATCTCCCCCATAAAACCCCATAAACCCCAGCGTGATCACCGCACTGTTGGGTTCGCGACTTCTCGTATTCTCTAGCACGCGAAAGCGATTATCTGTTCTTGTTTGGAGGAGTTCACGTACGTCACGAGCAATGGCGATCGTGTCGCGGTCGAGGAGGCTGGCGGTGACGCTGCTGCTGCTGCTGTTTGCTGTGGTGGCGGCGGCCGCCGTGGCGACGAAGGCGGAGGCTGGCACGGAGGACGCGGCGAGCAAGGAGGACGAGTCGTGGACGGGCTGGGCCAAGGAGAAGATCACCGAGGGGCTCGGGCTGAAGCACCACGTCGCCGACGTCGACGAGGAGGAGGACGCCGCGCGCAAGGCCGGCCACGCCGCCAAGTCCGCCCAGCACACCGCCTCCGGTACGTCGAAACTCGCCGCGCGCCGCCGCGCGCGCTCGCCGGCGGCATCTTGCCATGCCTGATGCCATCGTGTGTTGGAGCTAATTAACATGTGGGTGTGTGTGTGTGTGTGTGTGTGTGTGCGCGCGACTGTGCAGAGGCAGGGAGGCAGACGAGCAAGAAGGCCGGGGACGCGAAGGAGGCGGCGGAGGCGACGGCGTCGGGCGCGTCGAGCAAGGCTGAGCAGGCAAAGGAGAAGACGAAGGAGGCGGCGAAGGGCGCCGCCGGCGAGGCGACCAGGAGAGCGGAGCAGGCCAAGCACAAGACCAAGGAGGCCGCCGAGGCGGCCGGCGAGAGGGGCGCCGAGGTGCACGAGCAGTCGAAGCAGGGCAAGGCCAAGGTCGAAGAGACGGCCAAGGAGAAGGCCGGCGAGGGGTACGACGCCGCCAAGGACAAGGCCGGCAAGGCGCAGGAGACTCTCCGGCAATCCACCGACGCCGCCAAGGACAAGGCCGGCAAGGCGCAGGAGACTCTCCGGCAATCCACCGACGCCGCCAGGGACAAGGCCGGCAAGGCGCAGGAGACGCTCCGGCAATCCACCGACGCCGCCGCGGAGAAGGCCGGGGCGGCGAAGGACAGCGCGTGGGAGAGGACCAGCTCGGCGAAGGACGCCGCGGCGGAGAAGGCCGGGTCGGCGAAGGACGCGGCGTGGGAGAAGACAAGCTCGGCGAAGGACGCCGCGGCGGAGAAGGCCGGGGCGGCGAAGGACGCGGCGCGGGAGAAGGCGGAGGCGGCCGGCGAGAAGGCGAGGCAGTCCAAGGAGGCGGCGAAGGGGAAGGCCGGCGCGGCGAAGGACGCGGCGTGGGAGAAGGCGGAGGCGGCGAAGGACGCCGCGTGGGAGACGGCGGAGGCGGCGAGGGAGAAGGCGAACGAGGGGTACGAGAAGGTGAAGGAGAAGGCGAAGGAGAAGGTGGAGGAGGTGAAGGAGCGCGTCACCGGCGCCGACGACGCCGCCGATCACGGCAAGGAGAAGAAGCATCACCACCGCCACGTCGACGGCAAGCAAAAGCCCCGCACGGTCGACGAGCTCTGAGCTAGCCGCCGGCGTACGGACACCGATTAGCCCATGTCAACATAGCACTTTTCAGTGATGTTTTTCAGTGTGTTTGCTGTAGCTCTCCACACGATGCCGTTTTCTGTATGCTGTTGCATTTTGTACAATAATGTGATCTTTCTGTAGAGAACTTGTTTGTATTCTGTAGAGAACTTGTTTGAAACAAGTTACTGTGTTTTTCCCACTGAAACTTCACTCAAAACTGAATCTTTTGCTGTTTTCCACGGAAACCTCACTCGAAACTGAATCTTTGATACAACACTGGTACAGATTGCTACAAGCATTGGACCTTTTCAAATCTAATTGAAAAGAAGCAGTAACAGAGCTGATTAGATCATTTCTAACTGCCTACAAGCATCGAAGGTTTAAGATTCGGGCCAGAATTCTGAATCTTACTAGACACTATCACGCTGCAGCTTACCTCTTCAGACTGCAGCTTACCTCTTCAGACCGAACTGAAGAGGGTTCTGCAATGCAATTTCATCTTATGTATGTTCTTCTTCTTCTTCCCGTGATACATACAGTGATACATACAGTCGATTTTTCTGGTGTCCTGTAGTTTAAGAGAAGCACACTCGGAGGCGTGCTTCAGACGAGGAGTGGAGCTTCCAGTGCAGCGGCGGCAGCTCTCGGGTTGGTGTCCTGGAGCTTCAGGGTTGAGGTGACCAGCAGCGCGAAGACTGCAAAGCACGAGGGGATCAGACCTGTCCCAAACCTGCTCACCGTGTACAGCCCCCTCGTCTCGCCGCAGCTAATCGAATCTGCAATAAGAGAGAAACATAATTTCAATGAGTGATCATCAATTGTATCCACAAACCAAAGCATCCTGAATTTAGGTGGTTAATGCGCTGAAATATGCCATTTTTACAGCGGATACCTTCGTATGATTCTAGAACAAACAAGGCGATTCCACACGACATCTTGTCCAGGAAGCTGAGCGAGCCGTAGACGAAGGCGCAGCCGTTCAAGTCGTCTCCTACCAGCGCGCTCTCTAGCCCAATTGTGGTCACCTGATCAGGAAATCAGCACACATGAGCATAAGCAGAACTCGAAGATCATTCGTCCCATCACGCAAAAATGACAATTGCAGTTCTTGTTCTCTAAATGAGAAGTGCAGTTCTTGTTGTTCTTTACCATGACGAGGGCGTTTGCAGCTCCGATGACCATAGCGAGAGGGTACATAAGGTTGTGCATCTGACTCGGGAGGACGAAGACGGCGGCTCCAGCGATCACCCAGAGTATTGCTCCGATGGTGAGGAGCGACTTCAGGCGGCGGCTGTTCCACTTTATCTCCTGCATTTTACTTGCAAAATACGTGAGAAAAAACTTAACTTGTTATATTCTAGTTCTAGTATAAGTGGGTTAACTGACAGGAGTAGACCTGGAGAACAACAGAGACGAGGAAGCTGCAGCAAAATATGATGGCTGGTATCTGCATATATGCAGGTCAAAAATTAGAGAATTAGATGATTGGTATCTTCTAAGGACAGAGGTTAACCAAAAAGGTTTGAAAACTCACAATCGCTTTGGAGTACTCATTCATCTTCAAGTCTCTAGTGACGTAGAACGCGATGAGAGACTGAAAAAAAAATTCTTTTAGACTAATGTTCAGACTTGAGAGAAAACTTAGGGAGCGAAATGCGTATTTGGCAATCAGTGTCACAGTGGAACAGATATGGTAGAGTATGCAATGTGCATTTTCATGTTGCTAGTAGTAATTAAGAATATTTTCTATTCTGAGTGGGGACGATGTCAACCTGAGAGACATTTGTGATCAATCTTGCAAGCATATACAACAGAGCGACTTGGTAGTACAAGGCCTTCTTGAACCAGTAGCCCCAGGAAATCCTAGCCGATTTCTTGCAGTCAGATCCCGACTGCAAACTGCAAAACCAAATTCACTCCCTTTCAGAAAACACCCTTCACGGCCCAAAAAAAAGTCTAATGCATTATTCTACGCTGAAAAAAGAAAAACATACGTCGGCTCCTTTGTTCCAGCATAGAACACCACTAGGAAGCAGCATCCCACAAAAATTGAAACGTACGCTATCCAACGGTACTGCAGATAAATATACGAACAACTTAGTAACAAGTATACTATTGTACATGGAGGTAAGTCTCTGGTCTGTAAAATCATACTACCTCCATTTTTTAATAGATGACGCCGTTGACTTTTTCTCACATGTTTGACCATTCGTCTTATTCAAAAATTTTATGCAAATGTATAAGATATAAATTACACTTAAAGTACTATGAGTGATAAAAGAACTCATAACAAAATAAATTATAATTACGTAAATTTTTTGAATAAGACGAATGGTCAAACATGTGAGAAAAAGTCAACGGCGTCATCTATTAAAAAATGGAGGGAGTATCTTTTACTGACCAAGAAACCCAAATCTAACAACTGACGAGGTTAGGCAGTCACCTGAAGAACAATGTCTGAGCATGCCTTCGCGCTCACTAAAGCAAATACAACCAAAGCTATCGCATATAAACCAAGATTTGCCACCTGCATTTTCCATTTGTAGTGACTGGTGAGCATCTTCCTCATGAGAACAATGATTGCAGTGGTACAAGACACAGGAGACTAAACAAGTAGGAATTATTTTTGAAGCACATATCAGGCCACCTTCAATCAGATAAAAGATGGCAGTAAAAGAATACTACCATCTTTGGTATAGAAACAATGCACTTTGTCATGTGCAAAAGGTTATTATAATAACAAGAGTTCAGTGGAAGAAATTTCCCGGAGATACCTTAAGTAAAAAAAGAGTATTCTAGTAATAATATGTTTCCATGCTAAAACTGTAGTACTTACCATAGTGAACGCATTTCTGCAGCTTGCTAAGGCTACCCGGCTTGTGGAATTCAGTGTCATGCAGTTCACCATTGACCTGAGAGGAAGAAAACCATGTCACTATGCCAAGCCAGAGCCCAAACATATTGCAAATTAGATAGAAGCTTCTGTCAAAGTTCAAGTGATCAAATTTACATGTGTGAAACTTGTGTGGCCGCCCAGCCGATGTTGAAGACGGCAGCGAAGAAGCTGTAACCAATGGTTCTCACAAGGTAGGAATCGGTCCCCAGGACGGTGCAGAGAAGACATCCACCGAAGACAGAGGAGAAGGAGATGCCGACTAGGATTGATCCTCCGATGTGCCACAGCTTGAAGTGCCCAAATCGGTCGATCTGATCAGATACCACATACATTGCTCACAGATCAGTTACTGTATTTTGCTAATCAGCGCGCATTCAGCAATAGCAAACGGTTTCTCAATTTATTTAGTACCATCTCGCCTGCAAGAATCGTCATTAGGCCATCTGCAACCTGGCCAGAAAGCATCACAATAGCTGCATCCCTGCAAGAAATTGAACACAAGCCATGATTAATAAACTGAGCTGCTGCAGCAACATTACTTTGCTTCAGACAAATCGAAATTCCACACAGACCACTAGTGTGATTGTGAGCTGTTGTCTACGTGGGTTTAATTAATTAATTAGCAATGATTACCTTGGAGCAAGCCCGATTTCTTGCAAGAAGAGGAGCAGGTAAGTGAACCAGCAGGCAGACGTGATGTCATTCAGCATGTGGCCGACACCGTAGGACAGGATCGGCCACCGTCCCAGAGGCATCTGTCCCTCCGCCAACACCTCGTCGCCCTTCGCGTCAGCCATGGCGATCGATCGATCGATCGATCGCAGAGGCAGGCAGTACACCAGTTTCCCAATGTGTAATCTTCAGCTACGATCTCTGAATATGCAGAGGTGATTGCACACATTAGCAACAGACAGGGAATAATTCCACGCCTCATGAGATGCATGACAAAAAGGAAAAAGCGACTTTTATTTGATGGCGATCATGCGTAAGCTTGCGTTCACGCCAGCCGGCGCCGCCGCGCGCGCGCGGGATCACCGCACGCGAGCGACGCGTGCCGCCCCGCGCCGCGCGTGCAGCCGCGTCCCCTCCGCTCAACTCGCCGCCGTCCTGCGCCCGCGCTAGCCGCGCTAGGGCTACACGTTGCCGCGCCGCGGCCGCCGTCGTAAAATCCCCCCAAGAAAAACGGCAATGCATATGAACCCGCGGCACGGCGACGCCGGCGGCAACAGCAGCAAAAGGAATGCGAGAATCGGGAGGGAATTTCAGAATCTCATTCGCGAATTTCGCACGCGTACCGAGATGAGAGCGCGCGCGCTTGCTGTTCGTCGAGGAGGGGAGGAGAGAGCGCGGGACGAGGCGAGGCGGATCCGGCGGCGAGGTATATATAGGGGACGAGACCGCGAGCGAGACGGTGGTGATGGTGGTGGTGGAGGTAGGCTAGGGCATGATAGAGGCGGCGCTACAGGACAAGGAAAGACGAAGAAGGAAAACGCCAAGTCCGCAAAATTGAAAAGTGGAATTGGGTGATTTTTGCGTCCTTTTCGTTAGTTTCCTATTCTTTTACGGCAAACAAATCGCGCTTTCAGACTTCAGACCGCATACTAAAGATGATTTAATAATTAATGCACCAAAATATATTTTTAACTACTTTTTTATTTTCCGAATTATCATACAACAAAGTTTCCTTTTATAAATACTAGCAAAAATGCCCGTGCGTTGCAACGGGTAAAAAAAATAATCCAATGACAATAGACATTTTTCAAGCGTACCCATATCAATGATAATGTTTCTATGGATCGTTGTAGCTAACACAATTAGAAAATTAGAGCATCTTTATGTAATGACCCAAACTCGATGATGGCAATCTTTTTACCAATGCTTGCTTTAACTAAAATAATTGGATTATTCATATAACAATATACATATAATAAAAAAATATTCTTTCAATATTATTCTTGCAACCAATAATAGGTTAATCAAATCCTACACTCAGGATCAAGTCTACACAAAATAGTCACCGTGCACTCTTCTCTAAATAACAATTAAAAATATGTTTATTTTTAATACTATTTTCATATAATATGTTATTAAAAAAAGTCTGATAATGATAATTGCATACAAAAAGTGCAGGGATTAGATGAGGAAACAAATGATGTGTAGGAGATGGAAAAATATCGATGGATCTTATCCGACCCAAGCGTCCATCAATTTTATCTCGCTTTGAGTCGGACGGTTTCTCGGAGCGGTTCTTTTTATAAACGGCGGTTTTTTTTCTCGCATTGAGTTGGATGGTTTCCTCTATTTTTTTTTTCGAAATGATGGTTTTTTTCTCGCATTAAGTCGGACGGTTTTCTCGAACCTTATTTTGAAACATCGGTTTTTTTCGCGTGTTGAGTCCGTTTGTTTTTTTTGGATCTGTTATTTTATAAACAGTGTTTCATCGGTTAGTTTTTTCAGAGCGGCTTTTTTTTATAAACAGTTTTTTTTTCTTGTGTGGTTTTTTGAAACCATTTTTTTAGAAATGGTGTATTTCTTTCTGATAGTTTTTAATAGCATTTTTTTTGTTTTTTTCAGACGAAGGAAACCGTATTTTTCCCGCGCATTTTTTTGGAAATTATTTTTTTCTTGCGCATTTTTTTCCTTTTTAACGGATGATGGAAACTTCTCTTTCTAAAAAGTTAGATTAGATTGATAGATTAGATTAGAGTTAAAGAGATATATACGGATAACAAGGGGCGACTTTAAGTTTGGTCGGGTCGTTTTTTCCTCCTTTTCTTTTTACGGAGTTTGAGTTAGATGTTTTTTTTTCTTTTTTTTTATTACGGACGAGAAAACCTCTTTTTCACGAGTCGGACTTTTTTTTTTCTCTACGGGAGTCGGTCCTTTTTTTTCTTTTTTTACGACAGAAGGTTTTTTAGAGATAGATATTTATTTTTAATTAGGTATTTATTCACGCGTGTTTCCCTTCGGATAGAAACTTTTTTTTTCGCACTATTCTTTCCTTTTGTAGGAAGATGGAAACTCTTTTGTCGCTCGGAATTTTTTTTATTTGGAATCGGACAGAAACTATTTTTGTGGGTAATTTTTTTATAATTAAAAACGGAAATTTCTTTACCGGTTTTTTTTGGATCGGACAAACTGGTTTTTTTCGCCCGGTTTTTTTTCACCCGGTTTTTTTGACGGACGATGGAAGCACCTCTTATTTTTTTTTTTAAGTAGTAGTAGATTTAAGGTTTGTTTAGTTGAAAACTTGTCAAAGACCAGTGCCAAAAAACAAACCCATGACATATGGCAATATGGGACAATGAGTTAGCCAAGCGTGATTTATCATAGTTATAGCAACTTACTAAACATCTACTCCTACCTAATGGCATGTTTAACATGTGGCATGATAAACTGTAACAATGAACCGTACATGCCCGAAAAGTTGTTGTTAAGCTTAACATCAACATTTCTCTCTCATTTCCCCTATCTATGCTATTTCAACATTTCCCCTCCCTCTTCTATTTCAACATTTCCCCTCTCTCTTATATTTCAGCAAATTTACCTGATTAACGACACTAAAAGTTAACTATTAATTGACGTTGTACATGTGAAGTGGCCCATAACCTAGTACCTGCAGTGATCTTAGTAGCACCTCGTGTCGTGAGTTCAAATCCTTGGGGAGCGAATTTCCCCCTAGTCGGCATGTGTTTCCCACACTGGCCAAGTTTTTTTTAAAAAAAATTGATGTTGTATATGACTTGTGGCTATGGTTAGATTTTCAACTGGAGTGAAGTTGTAACAAGGTTGCCGTACTAAGAAGATGCGATTGGATCACCATTCTTGAACCCACAAACACAAGATGTGTATCATGTTCTAAAATATGGATATCCCCTTATATTATGATATTTTTCTCGACAATAAATACTAGCATGTTGGGTAAGCACAATCCTCGCATGGAGAAATGCTATTCCTTTGCTGGGTTCTCTAACCATAATAAAGGACGCCATGAACGTGGCCTTAAGATTGTGGATGAATTAGTTCGAATAATTTATCAAAAAATGCATACATTTAATTTGTTGTCAAACTTTGGTAAATACATAAGAAATCCTATCAAAATTTTAACAATATTGTTAACTTGCCAAAAATAATATGGCCACTTGTGTCACCACCTTGTCATGAGCTCTCCCTGCACATCATCTAATCAAAAGTTGCATGCTATTGCTCATTTCATATCAGCTTTTCGCCTCTGGTTCTTTGTTTCAGGCAACAGAGAAGCTGAAGCTGTGTCTCGCTGTTTCTGAGTCAAAAGAAATAATGTGAATTCAAGAGCAAATCATTTTGTCAAAAGGTCAAATTTGTCTCTCAAAAGTCATGGAGGGCTTGGTCATCCGAGAAAGCAGGAAATAAGCAGCCTGCCTTGAATTCCAAACGTACTAAATATAGATTAATTATCATAAGGCCCCTTGTCATAATCTTCTCGGAAAATCGTGATTTGTCAGGTCTTGGTAAAGCTAATCAGACCGGCGAAAGGGAGTGCTATGCATTATTTCCTTCTTCGCCAGTAGAGTAGCTTTCGTGTGATGTAATATTATCTGAACTTAATAATACTACTACTTATAAGTCAAATCGTTGGTAAAAACAACGGTAATGACGTATTGTATACTCTGATCAATCTTAAATAGAGACCACTGTCCTTAGGGTAGTATTTTTAGTAATAATTTTTTTCAGTTAAGCTAATTTTATAATTCATGGTTATTTATCCCGTAAACTTTGTAATAATTGGGTAAAGCTTCTCTGAAGTAAAGTCCAAAATAAATTGTATTATTAAAAAGAGTTAGTTACTAGCTAAACTAGGTAGCTAATGTCATTTCATTACTGCGAAAACAGTCTACCTAAATACCTAATGCAGAATCAATTATCAGGCATGTGATTTTGCAGCAATCACGCAGAGGATTTTATCAGGAATCACAAATATCGCCAGCCGAAATCAATGTTCATCCAGCAGAGAAAAAAAAATATGCCAAGTTGTCAAACACATGGAACAAGTTGGGTAGCGACAAGCATCCAAGTTTTCTTCCTTCTCAGATGGATCCAATTAAGGGCCTCTCTAACCAGATAGGGTCAGTGTTCTAACCTGCTGACACTCATTAGCCGCCCATAGTATGTTCTTGAGAGTTTGACAATGAAGGGCATCATACTGGGTTAGCAGCCACTGACTTGTGCAGTTCTTTCCCTGGCTTTGACTTGCATGCGAGCAGAGAGGATCAGCGTGACAATGAAAATGAAAATATCATCATTGACGTCATCTCCTGAAAATGATCTTCAAACGGCCAATCGATTTCTCCATAATTTGCCATGTGCTGGATGTGATGATATTATCTGTACTATCTTTCCTGGGCTGATGTTTATCAGCAATTCTCTGTAGCTTTCATGCATTTGTTAGCCACTAGTGCATTTGATAGTACCTATAACGGCTTCTGCATCAGTGCATCACAATGCTCAAATAAAGAAAAATGATGAGATTCGCCCACAGCAACAGAGTTCAAAGGACATACTTCCTCATTTATTTTTAATATTTAGCGCAGTTGACTTTTAAATATATATTTAATAATTTATCTTATTAAATTTTGTGCAAATATATATATATATATATATATATATATATAATAAGTCATGTTTAAAATAACTTTAACAACAAAATAAGTCACAATAAAATAAATGATAACTACATAACTTTACTCAAATGTATATCGAAAAGTTAATGGTGTTAAATATTAAAGAAAGCAAAGGGAGTATTTGATACATGCCTATGAAATCTTCTTCAGACATAACATCCTTAAATCCACCAACCAGATTCCAAAACTGTTCTGGTGCATAACAAACAGGCAAGGATTTTATAAAGCATAAACAGTTGAACAAAACATTTATTCATTTGTTACTCTAGTCGGCTGATACGATCATACAACACAGTTTGACATGCCTAATAAGCCGAAAGAAAGATAGACATGATGATTAGGATGAAGGTGGACCACCTTCCTATCCGAAAATGTAGAACATGACAGCCGCCAATGCAACCATTACTGCCGTATCATCAGCAGTATCAGCTCAACCCCAAACCAGGAAGCATCAGCACACTGAAATCATGAATACCACTGGACAAACCACCGATGCTATGGAATATTTCTTACTCTCACACCCCAAAAAATTTCACCTTGGTTTATAGACAACCGAAGCTCCCACTTCCTCTCCTGCATGGCTGCATCCAGCAGCCAGCATGAGATTTTTCCGGTACCGGAGAGATTGAGTAGGAACGAGATCGCTAGATGTTCATTCAGGCAACAGACCATCTCTTTGCTGGAGTTCTGGCACCCATTTCAGCTTCCGATTGATCGGCCCTTTCAAAATTTGAGAATGTTCCCAGTTTCCAACTTCACATGGAGCCATGCTCAAACTTGGAGCACTTGGCAATGGATAATGTGAGTCTTGAAATTACGACCCGCAATGGTGAACCACAAGTTTGCTATGAAAGACCTGTGCTGGCCCTTCCGAGCAAAAACATCCCACATGTGAGCATTGTTAATCTCGATAACTGTTGGTGTGTTTGAGACATCGACAAGAGTGATGCTCATATTGTTGCGGATAATGCAGATCTTTCCATTTAGGGAGACCAGAGCTGCAGCTTCAAAAGCTCGTGAATTGCCCAGATGGCGCCTGCTGTCCATGAATCTGGTCCACGATCGTGTGTCCCTATCATAGACTCTAAGCTTGCATCCGTCCCGGCATTCTGCTGAATAAAGACGTCCATTAAAGCAAATGCTTGGATTCCGCCAGCCCGTAACCATTTCATCAGCAGTGACTGACCATACGTTGGATGTTGGCATATAGACCTCACTCACAACCTGACGATGAGAATCAAGCCCTTTCAGGAACCATTTGCCATCATATACAACTCCAATAAAAGGTACCATTCCCGTGCTCATTTCACTGATGTAAGACCATCTATTCCTGTTTGGGTCGTAAAATTCAGCAGATCTTAGAGTTCTTTGTATCCCTTCACACTCCCCACCAGCAACATAGAGGCGGTTGTTTATGACACAGGAACCAAAGCAGTGACGCTTTTGTAGCATATCTGGGGCTCGGAGCCACTTGTTTATCCGAGCATTGTAAAATACAACACGCCTCATAGACCCTCGGACTGGGTCTTTGCCACCAAACAGGTACAGATAGCAGCCACTAAGAACAGCACAGCCAAAGCCCACGGCCTCTGAATACTCTGCTGGAACTGGAGGGAGTGACTTCCACACCTGGTGAACTGGGTCAAAGGCATGCCAAGAAATCTTCCGATCACGGTCCCTTTTGAAGACAAAAACCCATTCTTCTGCCATGCCAAGTTTCTTACGCAAGGAATAATAATAGTTCCCAGATAACAGTCGGTTCCACCGTTTACAGACTAACCGAAGATTTGTGTGCTCAAGTCGAGGGACCCGCATGAGGCAGGTAATAGCTAGGTCGTCAGGAAGGCCAGGTAGAAGTGGTGCCTGAGTTCGGCACCTCTCTTTGTGTGAGCTCCTTGACTTGCGCTTGTTTGGTTTAATGTCAGGTTGCATGCACAGCTTTGCACCAGGGACAAACTTCCTAGCACTCACAACAGTTTTAAGACCTCCATCTACCCTGCAGTAACAAGACACAGACTCTACCTGCAAATGCATTGGTAAATGAAGTTAGGATATGCTTATACTAACCTGAATGTGGAACAGCATAAGTGAAACAAAACCACAGTAACAAGACACAGACTCTACCTGCAAATGCATTGGTAAATGAAGTTAGGATATGCTTATACTAACCTGAATGTGGAACAGCATAAGTGAAACAAAACCACAAGAAGTAACTCTCCTAAAGACACAAACGTATCTTTCTGTCCAGGCACTAGCAAAATAGTGTGACGATTGCATTGCATGATGTTTATCTTTCTTATATATCTAGCAAAATACCCATGCGTTAGCAACAGATTCCACAAAAGTATACCGTAAGTTTCTAAACTCGAAAATTATATGTATATTAATCAGGGGGGAATATATATAACTTGCAACCGAGCATCAATCCACAAATAGCCAAACCATGTGCATAAGTGATCTATTTGTTCACTCGCATAAGATCCCACCAACTCTGGAGGTGATGGTGGGATAGCAGGCTCATCATCGTCACTATTCACTATGATCGCTCTACTGTATAGGAACGGAATTGGAGAATGTCTTTTGCTAACTTATGGATACAAGGACTAGATGTTAAAGGTACAGGCTTTGGTTTATCCTTTCTCCATTAAACTCCTTGTATAAGCCATTTTTAAGTGTGACATGAGCACTTGCAGCTACCTAGGGGTGTAAGTGGCAACCAGCGAAACCCACTTATTTTGACCTATAAGTGGGTTCGCGGCTGACCCACTTACACCCCTACAGCTACCACCTTGGTAGGTTTGGCCTGTCATATACTAGTATCAATTGATAAAATATAGAAAAATCATGCATTGATATTGCTAAGCTGCTCTGCTAACATATTTAAATGCATCAAATGGATCCACATATATTACTTTATCATGCAGAGGAGAGAGAAAGTTCTCTAAATTTTTAGTGCCCAAATGAAATTCCCATGTAAAATTATTCTTGTAAAAAGGCTTTGTTTCTAACCGAGGAAGAGCACCTAGATGACATCTATAAGATTGATAAAAGTGACAATGAAAAGCCCAACAAATGAGTTCACAAGAAAGGATGGTTTAGGATAGCAATTATCTCCATCTTTAACTTAAACCAAAACTAAAGAAAGTAACCTTAAGTTCCTAAAACCCTACAGATCTAGATCCACAAACAAATCACCAATATTTTTTTAAAAAAAAAACAACTTTTAGTAGGAATGAATCAGGTTTGCAATATCGTGCGGCAGTGCGGCTACTGCTCGGTTACAACGGTTACCTCGCACAATAATCCTCTTGGTTTTTAAAACCTCTCGGTTTTTGCGGTAACCATGACATTACCACAGTAACTGTGATAACACCAGGTAGGGGTAATCCCTCCCCAAATGGTAAGGTAAATCCTCCTAGATCCAGTGGAAAATCATACCATTCATTAAAAAAAAAACAACTTCAGACCAATAGTGGAATAACCCCTGACTCTAACCCCAAACACATGACACCCTCAACCACTGTTTTTATTAAAGCACACGATCGAAGTCATGTGACTCACCAGAGATCGAAGCACACGAGTTACACTGGCGAATGGATTCACACACTCTCTTTGTGCTGAACCCATCTCACAAAGAAAATCGCCGAGAAACTCTCTCTATAAAAAAGCCTCAATAAAAGCAGGAGAATAATGATTTTATATCAAACCGGTAAACCCCATCCAGCGCGCACATGGTTTGGTCTTGTAGAGGTTTTCTTTTGGGGGAGAGAAGGGGGCAAGTCTTGATTTGTTTGGCATTTCATTTAATGATTTGTGAAACGCTTGGGCTTTTTAATGTACTGAAATTTTTCTTAGACTAATGGTCAAAGGACCCTGCTTTTATTGAAGCAGAATAATGTACTGAATTTTACTTCTTATTGCATATGCCAGCCTTCTTTGGCGATAATTAGTTCAACAAAGAGACAGAGAATTTTAGTAGCACTTTTAATGTATGTTTGCTATGTGCTTCTCTGTCAATTTGTAAGAGACAAAGAGAGACAAATCTGATGTACAGTCTAAAGGTTCCTAAAATTGATATTGCATCCATCAAACGTTACAAACATCAGCACGGCTGGCATACCAAATGTATAACAGTGTAAGAGACCCAGGATATCCTACCTAGTCTGGCCATTATATTTACATGACCATTTCCTGGTTCAACTATTATGGATGCTAATCTCATACTAGCATCATTATATTAGAGTTACTAGCTATGCTAGAGTAGTGTTCGTCATGCTCAGCAGTTCATATGTACATGATTGGCTTGGTCGTTATAACTAGTAAGCAAACCTTACAAATTCACATACATTGCACAGAATGTCTAGCAATGTTTGTAAATAACTCTTTATTTCTCTTGATACAAAAATGCGCTCCTTGCGTATTCCCAAAAAGAATGTCTAGCAATGGATCAGACGCTTGTGTAGCTCATGTGTGACACATGGAGCTAGGAATAGGATGATTTGCTAGTGCTACTTCCTCCTTAATTCATCCCTAAAAAATGACTATGATGAGAAAAAAAATATTATATGCTAGCTTTTAAATGGGGACAAAAGAAGGGACGAACAAATTTGGTGATCCCATACTGATACAAATTGTCCATCTAGCAGTATTTTGACCAGCAAAAACTCACGAAGTGGCATCAGCACAGCAAAGATTACTTCACCAAAAATAACTACCACGCATTCACAGATAATTGGAACCTATACTCCAATACCAAGCCCTAAGAACGCAGATCGAGCCCTCGTCCATATCAAAAACCCACAAATACGCCAGGGCATGAACAGGAAAACCCTTAGATTCAGCACTTGGCAGCCAAAGGTTGACGCCTTTGGGCCAAGAACACTACCCCGGAGCTAAATTCACGCGACCTGCGGCCTCAAAACAAGAAGCGACGCTCCTCTAGGGCCAGAGAGAAGATTAGGGGGACGGAACTCACCAGTGGCACCCGGACGCGGATTCCGGCCGCGGGCCGCGGCGGCGCGCCTCCGGCAGCCGCATCCATTGCCGGATCGATCCGGGCAGGCAAGAACCCCCGCGATTCGGCCCCCCAGGAGCCAAGAACCCGCCTCTCCCTCCTCTCCTCTCCTCCTCGCTACTACAGGAGGAGGTCGCCTTGGTTTCAAACCAGCAGCAGCAGCAGTGGGATGGGGGAGGCCGCAGATGCAGGAGATGCTCTCCTCTCCTGGGAGCTTGGGTTGGTTTGGCTTCGAATCTTGCGGCGTGTTCAGGACTTCAGGTCAGTACGGCTCGAGCTCGAGACGTCAAGGTTCTCAAGACTCGTGTGGACTCTCGGGCACATGAGACACACGCACAGTCCACGGCGTGTTCAGACCCGTGTACTGCACTACAGCAAGGGCTACCACCCTGAATGACTGGCTTCTTCTGTTGAAGCTTGGAAAATTGTTTTGCCCTGATATAAGTGATTTTAATATTTTATTGGTGCTGTTTGACCACTCGTCTTATTTAAAAATTTTATGTAAATATAAAAAAACTCGTCTTATTTAAAAATTTTATGTAAATATAAAAAATGAAAAGTTGTGTTTAAAGTACTTTAAATAATAAATTAAGTCATAAATAAAATAAATAATAATTTTAAGTTTTTTAAATAAGACAAATAGTTAAACAATACAGGTAAAATGTCAAAATCTCTTATATTAAGGGACGAAGGGATTACGTTTTATCTTCGAAGAATTGCAGTCTCAGTAGACCCCATTGTAATGTTTCTTTTCCTCGACTCTAAACTTCCGTAACCAAAACCTAGTTAGTCATTTATTGGCAAAAAAAAGTTCGCTTAAGGGCCTTTCTAGTTTTTGTTAGAACATGAGTGTTCTTTCATAACACATCTTGTAAGTGAAGATTTAATTCCTGAGTAATATATCCCTTTCCCCCAAAAAAAATTCACCTCCCTTATTTTTCGTTTACATGTTTTTTAATATGTAAAATAGTGTATTTTTTGCAAAACTTTATATATATAAGTTGTTTTTTTAAAAGGTAAATGAGTCCACTTTATAAGTTTATAATAGTTAATGTTCAATTAATCATGTATTAATGTTTTTTCGCATGCGCTAAAAATCATGAACACAGCCTTAGCTTTTAAGTACTACTAGAATAAATAGAATTGGGGATAAGAAAAGTCGTACTAGTTCGTCGTATAACGGAATCCAAACAAGATAAGAACGACATAAAACAAAGCAATTATCATCCACGGCATAATAGCTTGAAGATGTACTTTCGTGTTTAGTTTGTATGGTATATGATTTTCTGAAGTGTTGATGGAATTTATAGGTAAATTATAAATTAGTAAAGATGGCTTGATTACTATTTTGCTTATGACAGATATGACTCTATAAAAGTTAATCGCACGGCTATAATAAAATAAGAAAAGTAAAAATTAGATCTAATAGACTCTTTGTAACCCTCAATAAAAAAGGCTAAGGCAGCCATGGCTATGGTATTGGTGTGGAATCATGTTGATCAATGAAAGGTGACGAAAACCTATTGAAAAATTTTGTTAGCAACAAGAGATCTAAGAATGGTGCAGGAGTTTAACTGGATCAAACCGATTACTTAATATAACTTTTTATGTTAAAACGGATTCATGGTGTGATAATAAAATGCCTCAAAAGTTCTATTCATATGAACATTGAATAATGTTTCACAATTTATTTAAAAAATTCAAACAAATAAAAGGTACCCTTCCCAAAAGGTTTAGGCCCCTTTGATTCAAAGGAAATTTATAGGAATTTTAGAGGATTTCATTCTTATAGGAATTTTTTCTACAAAGCCCTTTGAATCAAAGGAATGAACCATATGGAATCCTATGAAATTCCTATGGAATGCCTCTTCACATAAAAGTTTTGGAGGAATTTTAACAAGAGGTAGAACCTCATGGAAGAAATCCTTTGAGTCTTTATCTCTCCTCAAATTCCTGTGTTTTTCCTGTGGTCCAATCAAACGGTCATTATTATGTCTTTTCTGTGTTTTGCAATCCTCTGTTTTACACTTTCATTCATATCAGAATCCTATGTTTTTCCTATTCCTCAGTTTTTTCATTCTTATGATTCAAAGGGGCCCTTAACAGTGGCATATCTACATGTTGAGAATAAAAGGCAATAGCTATTAATCCGATCAGATATGCAATACACATTTTTTATCAGTACATACGTTAGCTCATTCCTTTATTTGTTTTGTTTATAGCCATAAAAACAAACTTCGTGCATGAAACAGTCTTAAACTCTCTAGAATTTTATTAAGAAAAACCTCCATTTCGGGCCCCTTTAAATTTTAGGAATGAAAAAACGGAGGAATAGAAAAAACATAGGATTCTGATAAGAATATAAGTGTAAAACAGAGGATTGCAAAACACAGGAAAAACGTAGGAATGATCGTTTGATTGGACCACAGGAAAAACACAGGAATTAAATGAGAGATAAAGACTCAAAGGATTTTTTCCATGAGGTTCTACCTCTTTGTTAAAATTCCTCCAAAACTTATATAGGAAGAGACATTTCATAGGAATTTCATAGGATTCCCTAGGGTTCATTCCTTTGATTCAAAGGGCTTTGTAGGAAAAAATCCTATAGGAATAAAATCCTCTAAAATTACTATGAATTTTCTTTGAATCAAAGGGGACCTTCAAATGGTACTCCTATACAACTGCAATTTGATACTCCTCCATGTAGAAACCTCCATTTCAAAACAGTGATCCTATTCGAAAACTTCACGCCTCCGACACGTGGGGCCCACCGTCCAAGTACTCACATGCCACAGCAGCCCACGTACTCCGTTTCCTCTCCAGTCCGTCCATCCATCCACAAACGGCTGACATGCGGGCCCCACCCCCACCCCCTTGTTGTCCAGGAAGCTCCGCGAACGAACAAACTATCCGTGGGCTTCCTTCCTCTCCAGTACGCGTCGCCCCGCCACGTCAGCGACTGGCACGTGGGGCCCACGCGCCGGCCAACCTGTCAGCGACGGACAGCGCAGTCCTCCTCCCCTCCAACCACACGCAGCGAGGGGAGAGGGGATGGGCCCACGTGTCAGGTTGCCCTCCCGTCCAGTACTCTGATACTCTCTCTCTCTCTCTCCCTCCCTCCCGTGTCCACAGTTTCTCTCTCTTCTCTTCTCTTCTCTCTCTCAGTCTCACTCTCCCAATCCGCCTCGGCCCGAGCGCGCGCGCGCTTTCCCCCCCTCGCCGCCGGCGACGAGCTCGAGGCGGCGGTGCGCTCGCCTACCTCCGGAGGGCGGAGCGGGGGGATGGAGCCCATGAGCGTGGACGGCGGCGGGGGATGCGGCGGCCTGGACACGCAGATCGAGCAGCTGATGCAGTGTCGCCCGCTCGCCGAGCAGGAGGTGAGAGCGAGCGAGCGAGATCCCTCTGCTGCTGCTGCTGCTCTGGCTTTTCCGCGTTCTGGTCTCGCCGTTCGTCCCGCCGGCGATGGCTCCGCGGGGGGCGCCTCGATCTGGGGAATATGGTGGCGCTTTGATCTGTTCCTAGGGTTTTTTTTGTTCGGGGATGTTGGGTTGGGGGGTTCGGATTTGCCGTGTGATCCGGTGGTTCGCGAGCGATTGGCGCGTAGTTTTTGTTGTGCTGGGTGATTTGGCGGTTTGGAGAGGGGTTCGAGTGCTTGTTTGTTGTGGCTGGCGAGGGCAACTTGGAATTTGGTGCCTTCCGATGTGATGATCCAGATTTGGTTCATGGTAGTAGATCCCTAGAGATGGTCGCGGAAAGTAGCATAAAAATTGGAAATTTACAAGCACACGTAGTCACTGCTACCTTTTGTTTTGATCGCAAATTAGGTTCACATGCTTATAACCTGTAGAATACGATAGGATATATACATATGTGTGGATATGCATGGACGGTTGACCAAAAATAGGAACATTTGATGGGCATAAATGTCTACACAACTGGTGTTCTTATATTCCTGGAATCTACGTGTGTTCTAATGGACCCTCAATTGCAGGTTAAAGCACTGTGCGAGAAGGCCAAGGAGATATTGATGGAGGAAAGCAATGTTCAGGTATCGCATACTGCCGGTTCTTTTCTCACTGTTATGCTGGGTATATTTCAGGATAGGTGTGAGTGTGACAGGATTTCCTTATTGCTTCTTCAACAGTTGATTGAACCTGCACTATGGTTTTGGCATTGTATTTGAGCAAGGGTACTTCATAGTGTTACACAAGTTAGTTGGTCCTTTGATATGTTTTAGTCATACATTTCTGTGCCTTTCAATCCAACCATAATTCTGCCAATGCTGATGACTAAAATAAACACAGGAATTCAAGTCTTCCTCCTTCCATTCAATTTTCATCACCTTAATTTTTACCCCCTCTTTTACATGCCATTCAGATAGCTCATAGTATGTGCACATACAATTCTGCTAAGACGTTCTCAAAATATTTGCATGTTCTGTTCCATGGTAATTTGGTAAGGTAGATGAGTACTGGTTTTAAGGTTTTGCCTTTTTTTTTTTTGGGTTATGCAGCCTGTCAAAAGCCCAGTAACGATTTGTGGTGATATTCACGGACAATTCCATGATCTTGTAGAACTTTTTCGGATCGGTGGGAAGGTACTATTTGCATTTACTTTTGCTACCATACTTTGAAATCTTCCTTTCGTTATTCTGTTCTTAAAGATACTTAATATATTTGTTCTTCTTTGTTTCAGTGCCCAGATACTAATTATTTATTTATGGGGGATTATGTGGATCGTGGCTATTACTCTGTTGAGACTGTTACTGTAAGAGTTAACCTACTTATTTTCTTTGATGAGTATTTATATACAGTTTTACAGAAGCTGTCAAGTTTCACATACCAGATTTATTTGTTCTTATTGGCCAGCAACAAAATTCGATTACTGGAATTCTTTCAAATATTTCAATTGTTTTATGTTTGAGATCATGTCATTATGTGTAAGCACTACTGAGTGGTATTCCTTATCCAGCTTTTGGTAGCGCTGAAGGTGCGTCACCCACATCGGATTACAATCCTTCGCGGAAATCACGAGAGCCGGCAGGTGCTGTTCAACTTTTCTCAATGACTATGTGCAGACTTGGCCGCAATTTTCTCAGTTGATTAGAAATTTGAGCAAATTTGTTGAATTCTTCTGGTTTCTGTTTAGCACAGTTTGTTTTATTATCGTCTGTCTGTCATAATGGTGAATTAGTTATGTCTATGTTAAACTGAAAATATTATTTTATGATGATTGCAGATCACACAGGTTTATGGATTCTACGACGAATGTTTACGAAAGTGAGTTTGTTTAGGTGCTTCATGAAAATTAATCTTAATCCTGTTCCAGGTCTAGCCTTGTAGGCTGTTCAGTATGAACTGCATCATTGCTGCCATGGCAGAAACTCTATGCATGTTCTGTCTGATCCTAGAGTTATGTGGTACTTCTTGTCCTTGTCTCAGTATAATAGACAGACGAACAAAGTTTTAGTATATGTGGAATCTATTTGGTATCATGTGCCCTTTTTTTCTTTCTGTGCGGTAGTATATAGGTTTTGTGTTGTTTGTATATTAGAGTTCTGTACCTTTTGAACCTATGTGGTAGTACATATCATTAATTCAATATGTTTCAAACAAAACAGTGATATTGTTTGTTAATTTATAGAAGTGAAATTTGCAACAATGATTTGCTACTAGATGTTTGAAATGGAGTCATATTTTTAATTTGTGTTGTTGACCCTTCTTTCAAACCAGGTATGGCAATGCAAATGTATGGAAGATATTCACGGATTTATTTGACTATTTTCCACTGACAGCACTGGTATGTGCTCTGAACTGGGACCTCCTCTTTTTCTTTAAGTTGGTTTGTTCTGTCATTTCTAAGTATCTCTTGTTTTTCTTTATTTTTTTGTTTTGCATTTATTGCATGGTACACTGTTTCAATATGGAAGCCTAGTTTGTTTTTCACCTGTATGATAACTACTGATTGTATATCGCCACCTGCAGACTTGATAGCTGGGAACATATCGATGGGGCATGACTAGTGTCTTTACCTTGTGAAAGAATGCGACATATCATACATTATGTATTTACAGCTGCATAATTGAAATTCCTTGGCCATTTGGGAGTTGTGTGACATCATACCAAGTTGCTAACAGTGATGTTCTCTCTGGTAGATCTTTGGATTTTCAATTGTATGGATGCATTACTTGAATCATGTAAAGTGGTCATCAATAAACGTTTAATGTAGTGCATAACTCTTTTTACTGCAAAATCATTAACTGTACATACAATAACTGCATTCCATCCTCAATAAACCCATATTGTCAGCATTATGCATCTATGAGCCATGTTAATATTTTCTTTATGTTCTTGAAGGTGGAATCTGAAATTTTCTGCCTGCATGGTGGTTTATCTCCATCAATTGAGAACCTTGATAGTGTGCGTAGCTTAGATCGTGTCCAAGAGGTTCCGCATGAGGGACCAATGTGTGATCTTCTATGGTCTGATCCAGATGACCGCTGTGGTTGGGGCATATCTCCTCGTGGTGCTGGCTACACTTTTGGGCAGGTACTACACTGTCTTGAACTTTTTCAGTTGCAGATGTTTTAATTATAGTTTGTTCATTCTTTCTTTTGTTTTCCAGGATATATCCGAGCAATTCAATCACACCAACAATCTCAAACTTGTAGCTCGGGCTCATCAACTAGTTATGGAAGGATATAATTGGGCTCATGTAAGTTTACTGAACCTTTGGATACTTTATCAGGCGTGTTGTGCAAGTAATATGTCATAATTATTCACTATGCACATACAGGAACAAAAAGTTGTTACTATATTCAGTGCTCCAAATTATTGTTACCGATGTGGGAATATGGCATCCATTTTGGAAGTTGATGACTGCAACAGCCATACTTTTATTCAGGTGATTACTGCTAACTTTATTCTTTACAACAACTTTCCGGCTTCCTTGGTTCGTTAAGTTCATGTAATACGTGCTGGTCATGGCTTAACTGTCAAAGTAAGGTGTTGGAAATCTGAATTAGAATGTTGATAACTTGATTTTGCTCTTTCCTTCATTCAATTCATTTAAAATACGCATTCTGAATTCTGATAGTTAGCTCAATTGCATATCCTGTAGTTGGCTAATCATGTTGGTTTCCTATTGTTGCAGTTCGAACCAGCTCCTAGGAGAGGTGAGCCTGACGTGACACGGAGGACGCCCGATTATTTCCTTTGAGTTAATGGTGCTACCATTTGTCACCTTGTACTGCGAATTTGCGATAGTCAAATGCTGGTCAGTGATACTTTGCTGGACTGTGAAACCTGCGCATAGGCCAACCAACAATAACAAGGGAACATCAGATCCCTTCGTAAAACTTGACCCTCCATTGGTCAATGCAAGAGATGCTGCTATCCTGAAACAAAGTGTCATGCTCATGCAGCGATGCCTGAGTTTTTCAGGTGATAAAAAAGGCCCATCCATCCTCACCCTCTCCTTTTTAGGCATTTTTACAGAGGAAATCTAGTGGCAAGACTGAACTTCTATTTGTATTTTGTAGCGTAAGCTTGTATCGATAGTCTTGTAATTTGTATCATCAATGGCAAGGCAACCTAATCATCTTTCGGTGTAGTATTCCGAATTTTGGGGGTGGTTACCCTGATGTGCTACAGTGCAGTGTTCCATGGCACCTTTTTCTCTAGTTGGATGTTTTTCTTCGCATGTATCTGACATTCTGGTTTTCAAATTTCGCACTACTCTACTAGTACTCCATACTGTTCTAGACATGTACTTGATCAAAGCCAAAAACTTGGTCAACCGATGTTCTCTCTGCTAAATTATATTCTGAATTATGTGCATCTTTTGTAAATTCTGTTAAATTGATTGCCAATTTTTGCTCTGATTACATAGTGATAGAGATAACATACTATCAACCTTAATTACTGCAGCACAAAGATCATCTGTCAGACTGCCACGGCAGAACAAGTTAACAACAATCTAGCCTAGTGTACACGCCGCGCATGCATCCTCCTCTTCTCCGGCGCCGGCCTGGCCATTCAAACGGAGGCGCCGGCGAGCAGCGAGGCGTTCGATGACGACGACGCGCCGCTGCCGCCGCCGACGCCCCTCCCCTTCATGACGTGCTTCCTGAGCCCCGGGATGTGCACGTTGGTGATGTAGTCCGTCCACTCGATGCTCCTCACGTCGAAGTGGAACCGCGCCTTCTCCTCCTCCGACATCTCCCCGATCAGCGCCTCCGTGTTCCCATTGTCGAACCTGCCGCCGCCGCCATGGCCGGCGATCGAGCTCATCAGCATCTCAAATTCACAATGCATTATCCATGGCGGGTATATACGAATATACTCCCCCGTTTTAAAATATTTTATGCCATCGACTTTTTTAAATATATTTGACCATTAGTTTTATTAGAAATAAATTAAGTAATTATTAATTTTTTTATATTATTTAATTTATTGTTAAATATATTTATACGTATACATATAGTTTTATATATTTCACAAAAGTTTTTAAATAAAACGAACGATCTAGGAAACAAACCTGCCGCCGTAGAAGGTGTAGGGCTGGTAGATGCTGCCGAGGTAGATGGTCTGCTCGACGGACTTGGCGCAGAGCTCGCGCAGCCGCTGCGACACCCTCTCGTCTCCGGCGCCGGCGCCGGCGCCGGCGAGGCGGCCGGCGCGCAGCAGCGCGTCGGTCTCGACGTAGCTGGCGAACTGCTCCATGGTGTCGAACAGCCGCATCGGCGGCACGTGGATGGGCCGCCCCGCCGCGTCGCTGTACGGCGACCCCGTGAAGTGCTGGAAGAGGAACCGGCTCAGGTCGCCGAACGCCAGCGGGTTCACCGTCGACGACGCCACGTGGTACACGTGCATCCCCTCCGCCGCCGCCGCCGCCGCCGCCGCGCCGCCGCGCCCGTGCTTCGCCATGGACGCCAGCGTTGCGTTCACCACCATGTCCGCCGGAACCTTCCATCACAAATCGCCATAGTTAATCGATTAACCACTAATCGCAATTAGCGAATTTAATCATCTGCTTAATCATTACCACGTCAAGAACACCCTCCGGGTCAGCGAGGAACCCGCTCAGCTGGCCTTTGCCGTAGTACAGCACAACAGGATCCATCATCCTAATCAAGCTCAAATTCATTTCGCCAAAATCAATGCCAATTCATCGTAAACTAAATTATCTCATGAACTAAAATTGGTTTAAGTTGGTGAACTTTGATTTACAATTTGTACCTGTTCCCTTCCATCCAACCGGGGAAGGGATCCCTCCAGGTGCTCTCGATGACGCTTGGCCTGATGGTGACAACCGGTATATCTCCTCGCATGGAGTTGATCACCATCTCTCCCATGGCCTTGGTGAACACATATGTATCTTGCCACCCATGGAGTTTTGCCCTACAAATTAAACCCAAATCAAGCGAATTAACCAATGCTGTTTCATGTGTGCAATTGCATAATCTTGCCACTGCACATTCAGACTTGAAACGTTTCTGGCATTGCGTGTATACCTCTCTAATCCTAACTCTTTCATTTCTTCAGAGAAAGAGGCTGAATCATCACCGTGTCTCCTGTGGTCAAAAGCCAGCTTGATCTCTGCCTCGATGTCAAGCATGGTGTTCTTGTGTTGTGAAGAATCTGGAGATCCTAACTCCTTGGCTATGGTGTCCCCCAAGCGAAATGGCTTCTCTAGCACCACACCTTGCCTCTGTCCGTTCACATATGCTGATTGCCAAACATGAAATTCAAAATCCACAGTAGAGAGATATATCTAAGGTTTTTGGAGGTAATTTCAGTGCAAGTTTTCAGCACAAGAGCTTTTCATTTGACATGCATTTCTGACCTGTTGACACTTGCAAGAACAGCTTCAGCCTCCGAAACCGCTGCGCGAAGCTCATTATCCTGAATGGCCCTACGGTGTTGATGTCCATTGCAACATCGTACCTGCAAAATCGAACCAAATGCAGCAACAGTGATCAATTCATATGCTTATTATACATGAAGTGATCCAATTAAGAACTCATCTTTGGAGCAACACTGCAGTTCAGAGAATGACAAAACCTCTCGTCGAAAGTGGTGTTTGCTGCTGAGTTGACGATGATGTCGACCTCGTCGGCGATCACGCCGGCAAGCTCAGGGGCGATGCCAACGTTGGCTTCTCTGACATCTCCGACTACAGGCACCAGCTTTCTTGCCGCGAAGCTGTGGTAATCCTTGCCATGGATTTCCTGCAAACGACTGAACAATTCTGTGTCCACAACCTGCACATCACACAGTTAAAACAAAAGGAAAAATACAGTCAAACAGATGAACAGATAGGTACTAACAAATGTTTCTCTGAAATGGATCGAACAATGATCGCAAGTAGAACCTCGTTGTGCAATCTTTTCAGTGCTGCGTCACCGTCCTTCGCCTTGATCAGCACGTAGATCTTGCCAACGTCGGGATTCGTCCGCAATATCTTCTCGATGAGAACTGATCCAGATGATCAAGCAAAATCAAGAAGAGACGCGAGCTACGTACGTTGGATGATCCAAATTTAAGAGAGGAAGAAGATAGATTTACTACCTTTTGCCAGGAACCCGGTTCCGCCGGTGATGAGGAAGTTCTTGCCGCCGAGGAACTCCGCGATCCCAATGCCGCCGGCGTGACCCTCCGCCGCCGCCGCCGAGTTCTTGCCGTGCACGGAGGAGGAAGACGAGGAGGAGACGCAGCACGCCACGCCACAACCGCTTCCCTTCCTCCTCACCGGCAGTGCAGCAACAACCGGAAGCACGCTTCTGCCATGACCACGGCGACCTCCCAGCTCACCGGCAAATCCCGGCCGTCTCCCTGCGGCGGCGGCGGCGACACGGGATAGGTTCACGCATGAACTCATCCCCATGGCCGCCTGACGAGACGAACAAGAAGAAGATAGACACGTTCTTGCCCACAAAGCCCAAGCAATGCAAAGCAAGCAAACGATCAAAGCTTGGCTGCGAGTGTAGAAGCTTGGTAGGTGAGCGTGTGCTACAGCAATCTACTTCTACTTCCTTCCTGCCTTGTGATCAAACTGCCAATCACCTGAGCTGTGATCGAGTTAGTCACCTACAAATTAATCCAAGCAAAGCGAAGCTGAATTAATCGAACAGAACAGCTAGGGAGCTGTAGCTGAGCAGCTCAGAGCTCAGAGAGGCAGAGAGGGGGTTAAATGACGCAGGAGGATTTAAAGCTGCTTAGCTTCAGTCTTGCAGATTGCAGGAGGAGGCCATCTTTTTGCCGCTGGTCAGTGAAGCAATTTATAATAAGGGACGCTAAGCTGCTGAGTCTTTTGGGCTTATGGCATGCAAAGCTCGTGCACTTCTTGGAAATGCAGTGGTTCATGCAAAAGATTCAGTTCCCTGGGGCGGCCCAAAGTTGCTTGTTGATGATAGCAACCATCTTATTATGGAAATCGCAATGAAGTATGATAATAAAACATTAAATCAACTCTAAAAATAAGTATAATAGGTTTTGAAATTTAAATCTTAGTTGCGGTTGATAAGCTAAAGAGTAAATAGTGGAGACATAACACTTGTACTTGAACTTCAAGGTCATGTTCTTTTCAACTATTTCACTATATTATTGTCATGGATTATTTGTTCCTGTCTCTACATAAACCGTGTTTAGTTGTTTTGGTAAAAAAAAATTGACGTATACGGACACACATTTGAAGTATTAAACGTAGACTAATAACAAAACAAATTACAGATTTCGCCTGTAAACTGCAAGACGAATCTATCAAGTCTAATTAATCCATCATTAGCAAATGTTTACTGTAGCACCACATTGTTAAATCATGGCATAATTAAGCTCAAAAGATTCGTCTCACAATTTACATGCAAATTGTGCAATTGTTTTTTTTCATCCACATTTAATGGTCCATACATGTGTCCAAACATTTGATACGTCGGAAAAGTTTAAAGTTTGAATGGAAGTAAACACAGCCATAATACGGTTCGTAATTTGAGGTGATGTGTGTTCTAGATGAAGAAATATATGGCTGTATCCCCCAATGCCCTACCCCTACGTCATAGAAGCGTTCACATCATTCCTCAATTATTAGATGCTTACAAGTCTAATAATATCGGGAACTTTTAATGCTTACATATCTACAAGATATTCACTAATATTGGGAACTTTTATTGCTTACATATCTACAAGATATTCATTGATAGTTGTACACAATTTCATGTACTTATAGAGTACTGTAAAATTCATTGACAATAGAACTATAGGGTTAATTAGAACCATATCATTACTTTATAGTTATTGGAGATACCACTACTTATCTTTTCAGTGCAATCATTAAAATTTTTTGGACCATTTTATCCTTCTTCCTCTCCTTTCCCCTCTCTCCTCTCACCTATTTCCAATGAGTCCGGCCACCCTCTGCACCTCCAATTTCCCCTAAGTACCTCACCAATGCCACATGCTTCCCCGCGCCTCCTCCTTTGGCGCATGCATTGGGGAAAGGGGACAAAGGTTGAGGTCAGTCTCGCTCGGCCACCTCCCTCATTCCTCTTCAACCGGACACCGATTTTGTCTTGACTCCAGACGCCACAGTTGTCAAGCGGGTGTAGGTGGGCTAACCATCAGGGACGAAGGCAAAGGTCGGGACGAAAGGCAGATCCAATAGTGGAGAGGTCCTACGGCTGCGAGAACGTCAATTTAGCTACGCCCGAAGTGACAGGAGAGGGAAAGGAAGAGATGAGGGGAGAAAGGAAGAGAAGGGAACCATTGGTCCAACCTCATTGCTCGCCACCACCGGAGTGAGTAAATTGGGGAGACGAAGAGAGAACCATGAGACCCAACCTCGTGGGGGTAAGTAGAGGGGGAGGAGCTGCCGAAGGGAGAAAGGAAGAGAAGGGAACCATTAGCCCTACCTCACTACTCGCCACCGCCGGAGTGAGTAAATTGGGAAGACGAAGAGAGAACCATGAGACCCAACCTCATCGGGGTAAGTAGAGGGGGAGGAGCTGCCGAAGTGAACAACACCACCCACCGCTCCACCAACGGGAAGAAAGGAGAGGAGAAAGGAAGAAGAGGAATATGGTAAAAAATAATAATTTGACAAATACATCATAGGGGTAAATAATGACATATGGGTCCAAACATATAGGGGTTTGTTCAGGTTGATGCCATGTCAAACTATACCATTTTTTTAAGTTGTCAAAAATGTGCATAAATATAGTTTTTTTTGCCAAACTTTAAAAAATACATAAAAAATCATGCTAAAATTTTAGTAATATTGCCAACTTAACAAAATTTGTTAAGTTTTATTTTGACAACAATCTAAACAGCCTCGGTTTATTAATGGTATTTTTTGAAACGGACAAATTAGTAATGGCAATGGATCCAATTTATGGGCAACGCGCGGATGATATTGCTTAGTTTAAAAGAAAGTTGCTGTACAATTGTACTATACACTCTAGGGTGAAACAAATAGAGCGCTAACAATCACTACAACCAAAAGGGCAGGGCAGCAGGAGAAACACAAACAAATACGACCATTTTCTCTCAACCAATAGCCTATAGTACATGCCTCAAATGTATACACAAGTCACGCCAGGTCTTAGTACAGACAGAAGCTGATCTGATCCCAGAGAAATCAGCATCCTGGCAAGGATTGAGCTGATGCCATGGCAGATAAGCTTGCATCTGAATCAGCACAGTGTCTCAGATAGGATTGCCGGAAAGACTGGCCTGAGGATGCTCCTGCTAGATTTACCTCTGAATCAGCACAGTGTCTCAGGTAGGATTGCCGGAAAGACTGGCCTGAGGATGCTCCTGCTAGATTTAAGTCGGATTCGCCGCCATGACGTAACTGGGACTGTTGCGGCGACTGAGGGGCCATGGTAGACAAGCTAGGCCCTGATTCCCCACAGCGCCTTAGGTATGACCGATGCTGGCTGGATGAACCGAGATAGTAGCTTGAAGATCCATACCCAGAGTTGGAGACATAGGATGAGCTAACATGTGGACTAGGTGATGCATAGCCAGAGTGGGACATATGCGGCGATGCGTACCTTATATTGATTGGTGGAGACAAGTGACTGCCAACCAAAGAATGTGCGGAGGCGAGGTGTGAGGCGCGAGGGCGGGAAGACATGTTTGATAAGTCCACATTGCTTCTACTTATGCTCATGGCAGTTGAGTTTGTGAAAGACCTTATGGGGTTAGGAGAGTTGGGGGTACCAGAAGCAGCATAAATCCGAGATATGGACTGTGATGAAGGTCGTCGACTTATTGGTCTTGGAGGCGATGCTGCCACGCTTGACCGGAACGAAGATGACTGAGAAGGCAAACGAACTGCAGAAGAAAGCAATGGTGTAGTCTCTGAGGCTGGAGGATCTGGTATTCCAGTACTTGCATCACGTTTGCATACAGGGCAAAAAGTTCTCCAAGTTGTGAGCCAAAGGTCCACACAAGCTGCATGGAACTCTGCAAAGTAATATGCACAAATATCAGAGTACTGGAATACCATTATTCAGATAGCAGATTGTATATAAGGTATACAAGTTTATTCAACACATATCTCTCTTCAAATAATCAATTGTGCATAAGTATAACTTAAATGTCCAGTTAAAACATCTGCAATAGTGAACGCCACTGTGGAATTTCCAAGGTTCAGAAAGTGGATACTACACAAAAGTACTAATTGTGTGTGAAATACACAAACCCATACTTAGTCCAGACATTCAAAAACAAATAAAACAAAAATGCAGAGTGGTGTAGTACTTTACACAAAATTGTGATGACAGACTAAAAAAACTTGCATAGAATGTTTTCAGTTCCAAATCCAAGGATTGAAGAGTTAAGTTAGCAACTGAACATGACTATTTTCTTTCCTAAAACCAATAGGCTATGGGAATGTCCTCAACGTATCAATTTGAACTAGAAAAGGTAGTTGTGGTGTTGCAGAGATAGAAAAACATACTGTGACGGCAAGGCAACACTCTTAATTTTTCTCCGACATTGTAGTCTTCCAAGCAAATGGCACACATTGATGATGTGCAGTTGTCCTCTTGCACCTTCGTGAAGATAAGGCTTGGCATTGCCTTGACTAATTGACTGCTCATTCCATGGAATTCTCGGGCTTCTGGAATTCTAGGCCGGTCCCGCCTTATATGATGTCTTCTCACAAAGAAACAAGTAGCTAGAACCGCAGACATGGCAAGCAGAGATATGAATGAAATTGCCATGATTGACCAGGCTGAGTTCTCAAACGCAGGTAGTATCCACACCTCTACATCAGTATGGCCTGAAAATTTCTTCAACACCTCCCCTGAGGCCTTCGAGATGAACACCGCATAAATGTGAATACCACCTGAGCTTCCAGCCACTGTAAACTTCAAAGTTAGATAATGCAGAACCATATGCCCCCAAAGTCTAAACAATGCTAAATGAACTAGTGAAAAGCATCAAAGTGGTATGACTTTTAAAAGTATCAATTTCTATTTTTTTCATATTTTTTTACTTATTTTGGAAAGTTTCAGCCTAGACAGTATTTTTGTTTCATCCGTTCTCAAGGAAAAGTTTGAAAAGCATTCTCTTGTGCCTCTCACATGGCCCCATCTCTTCTTAATGCATGCCACATATACAGGTCCTCAAATATGGACATAAGGGAGAATATAAAGACAAAAGAAACATAATTATAATCTATTATGCCATGAATGGAGCGTATGATGCCCAACCCTGACAGTGGAACTAAGATGTTGCAGAAAAAAAAAACAAGTGGGAGTGATAAGGTACATTACTTGAAATCAGAACCCCGCTATTTTCATTGTCGTATACTATTGCAGCTTTGAATCCAGCATCCTGTGCATTTTTTACTTT
Organism: Oryza sativa Japonica Group; assembly: GCF_034140825.1. NCBI lineage: Eukaryota > Viridiplantae > Streptophyta > Magnoliopsida > Poales > Poaceae > Oryza > Oryza sativa. Next base: position 3,659,728 of record NC_089037.1, on the reverse strand, counting down.
TTCATCAAATGTGCACCCGCCTCTTATGATCAGTGCAAATGGAGATGGTGGACCCTTTTCTGCTTTACTTGTTAACGGACTGCAGGCGTCCAAAGGTTCAGCAGTATAAACAACGCCTTCAAAACCTGAACCTTTCACTCCTGGAGCTGCAAACCAATTGAATAAACAGCATAATGAATCTTTCTGACAAGACAATATAGACTTAGGAAAATGGGAAGTAGAAGAAAAGAACCTTTCAAGAAAATGCAGCATGGCACAATCAATGGGATAAAATCGAAGCTAATTCTAGTCAGAGAGCTAACACAAAGATATAATAGGAAATACAGCAACAGATTCGCACACTACCATAAATAAAACAGTAGCACAACTACAAGGTTTTGAAAACCAAAACATTAAGACCAAAATGACCATAGGCAACTGGCTTACAAGGTATGTGAAATTTTAGGTAATAAAGTTTCACAGGTAGGGAGACTGAGATCCCGACAAATAGAATCTATTAGTACTCTACTATAACAAAACTAATATGATAAGATGTCCAGAACTTACCAAAACTTGCCTCAACATCATCAAACGACAAAGTCAGATTTGTCCCCATCAGCACTACATTTGCAGCTCCTAACTGAGTCATGAGGCAAAATGTTGCACAGAGACAGATAAGCAATAGCATTGTTCTTCTTCGATTCATCTTATCGACCAACACAGATCTTCGAGAAAGTCAAGGTTGTTCATACAAATTTCAACCATGGAAGGACAAAAAGGAAAGCCACCTTAACACTCAGAAAGACTCCAAACCTACGTCTGCACAAGCAGGAAACGGACAACGTGTCCAGACCTGCAGTCCAAAGCACCAATCAGCTAAGATTCCTGCAATGAAAACCGACAATCGTCAAGATCCTGTCAACTAACATTAAGCCAAAGAGTAGGGCTTTCGCACAGAAAGACCCTGGAATAGTACATACTACTGAGCAACGCAAAAACAAGTAAACCAACAAAAAAGAAATACTACATGGTAACTTGTTTTCCAAAACAAAAATTTACTCTTAATGCCTCTAATGGTTGGAAAAGAAACAATGTTAAGATGGTACTTGACAAGCAATGATGATTCTCCTAAGAAATAAAGCCCCAGAGGAGGTATCTTCCCTAACTACGTAGTACTAAGAAACAATTGGAGAATAGGTCTACTGAGTGGAGAGAATTAGGACGAAATAAACAAATATCAGGAGACCCAAAGGTCTGGTCCTAATCTCAGGAATCACGAAAAGCTATGACGCAACAAAGGATCCCTATTTCTCCTGAACTGGGCATCCAAAAAGATACCATCCCTGAGTCCTAATCAAGTATCATCAGTGGTACGATAAAAGTAGTATCTTTTTAAAGAGGTACGCACAGATTATTCTCTCAGCAAGTCAAAAGGAGTGATATATCGGGGAAAACGATGTACTATACTACTCAGCTCCACCAGCCGAAACCTAAGACAGGAAGCAACAGATCGAAGGCACGAACAAAAACAAGAACGCACAGATTATTCTCTCAGCGAGTCAACTAGAGTGATATATTGGAGAAAACGATGTAATACTACTCAGCTCCACCAGCGGAAACCTAAGACAGGAAGCAACAGATCGAAGGCACAAAAAAAAAAAAAACAAGCGCGTCTAATCCCCAGGTAATATCGAACGCGAAAAGCCGGATCGGATCACCAGGTAACCAGAGCAGCATACAGCCATCGCATCCATCGCGGTCGCAGCGACTAGGGCAGTAGAAAGAAAAAAAAAGAAAAGAAAACCTAGGAGGGGGAAAGGTCGGAGCTTTCACGGGATATTGACGAGAACGGAAGAAGAAGAAAGCTCTAGAGGAAGGGGAATCGTGGTCGGACCTGCGGTGCGGGCGTGGCGATGGAGACGTCGACTTCCATGTAAGGGAGGGCGGCTGTGGAGCGGTGGTGGGAGAGAAGATGAGGTGGCGGTGGCGGTGGCCGCGGGGGCTCGTCGGCGGCGGAGGCGGTGGCGCGCGGTGGGTGGGCGGGATGCGGTGGCAGCGGCGAATCTGCGAATCAATCAATCAATAATGAGGGAGGGAGGGAGGGAGATGGGGAGCTTTCGCGTTCGCCTCGCCTCGTCTCGTTTATCCGGCCGCCAACAAACTGCTGCGAGAAGTCTCCGTGCGCCTCCAAAAATCGGAACTTTTTTCCTTTTCTTTAATCATTATCGCTTTCTTTTCTCGAGTTTTAGCTCAGTCTGCACTGATTACTGGCACTATTATTTATTTTTCTAAACACCTATCACGGAAGTACACGTGCTGAGTTTAGGGTTTTATAATTGGTTTCATCAGAAAAAATCTAACCAGTTAAGATACGTTTATCTCGCTGAACTTTTAATTTGGTAATAATACTAGGTTGTATTTGATACGTCGTCATATCTCTGATCTACGTCATATTTAAAGGATGTAAGTTGTAAGTTCAATTATATAGGTGGAAAGTTTTACTCCATCCGTTTCACAATGTAAGTCATTCTAGCATTTCTAATAAATGTATCTAGACATACATATCTATTTAGATTCATTAACATCAATATGAATATGGAAAATGCTAAAATGACTTACATTGTGAAATAGAGGAAGTACTTTTTATAAAGAAAAACAAAATAATTCATTTAATGTTATCTCTAAATTTAAAGATTTATGTAGCTAGGAATATTGAGTTTAAAAAATGAATATAAACCTATGCAAAAACAAAACAGCTACAAGAGTTAAATCGCATAAAATATATAGTGAGTAGTGAGAGTACTGTATTAGTATAGGCGTACATTGGATAATCCGAAATTCCGAATGGATATTCTCAAGCTTTACACGGAACATCCATCGTTGATTCTGTCATTATGTTTAACTCAGCATAGAAGTTGGGCTTCATAATGTTTTGGCCCAGTTTTAATCTCCACAGAAGGGGAAACCCCACGGGCCGCGTTTTGTCTGATTTTCACATGGGCCTACGAGATTCGGCCCGCTAATTGTCTCCCAAATGGGCCCAATGACACAAGAGAAATGGGCGTCCAGTTCGTTCCGCGTCAGGGAGGAAGACAACAGGTTCGGGCTTTAGACTTTAGAGGGATCCTGACCCCGGCGGTACGACAGTTTTCGGTAAATTTCGACTAAATTTCATTCGAAAATACTGTTTTAGATTTGAATTTCTCGAGAACAATTCGAAGTTGCCTTGAAAATCTTCTTTCGTCCCGCATCAAAACCTCGAGTTTTCGAACGGAAACGTGAACCCTGGGTAGTAGACACTGTCTGAACTCTGAAGAACAGCACTAAACAAGACCACAAGTTAAAAAGATGACCAGCTCTGAGCTGACTCCGAGAGAGTGACAAACAAGTTGCCTGAAACTGAACCCTTTTTAAACTTCTTTTTGCGAGTAAATGTCTGTTTTTTCTCTTTCATTTCGTACCATGAAATCAGTCATGTCCGGTCTGAATCTGACCACGACGTATCGTGTGCATGGTTAGTTGCATCTAATTCAAAATTGTTGAACGATTAGGTGCAGGATTAACATCGCGAGCAGCACTGACCCTTTTTGGTTGAGCGCTCTCGTCAGCATGCCACCTGTTTTTTCTGCTCACTGTCCTTGGTCCAAGAAACCAAACACCCGTGTTTCCTTTCGAATTAGAGTCCTTTTATCCAACTAATTTATTGTTAGTATTGGTTTAGACGTTCCAGTCACCCCCTCCTTTTAGGTTATTGTTACACTACAAGCTCATTGGCTAGCTTATTTTAATGATTCTGCTATGCAAAACATATGGCTGGAATTAGCCTTGAATGCCGTCTTAAATTATGTTTTTCACGACAAAAGGACACTCTGCTCTAACAGAAGACAACCAGCTTTCTGAATATTCAGCGGTTAGGGATAATATCGTAATGGATTCTCCTGTACTTCCTGAGTTTCCATTTGTGATCAGAGTCTAAATGCCAAAAGATTAAATCCTCTTCTGGTCCTAATCTCTATCCACTTTAGGAATTAATTAATCAATCAAAGAAATGAAGCCATGCAGGTCTAACCAGTTTAAGGAGACTGCCGGTCACCAGAAGAAAATGCAGCCATCAGAATGTCAGAATGACAACTACTACAGTTGAACTCCCAAGGCATGCATGCCATTATTATTATTATTATTATTTTAAAAAAGCAAAACTTTTCCTTACTACGACATTTCTCAGCTAACTCTTTTAAACAAAAAGAAAAGGTAGTCATTTTCACTTGAAGTATTCAACAGAAAATGCAGCTCGCTTTACTAGAATCCAAACGAGAGATCCATGGAACCAGGGGACAAAGCAGAACAGTATAATGATCCCATTGGAAAGTAGGATACTACTACTACTACTATTACTAAACAAACCATAGCTAGTTCATCACCAACTTAGTCATATCATTGCTTATTTGCTTGTGACATCACTTTGTGATTTGATGGTATACATATTGTACAGTAGCATATTGCAGTGCAGGGCCTCAACACAGACTGTACCCTTTTGTTTAATCCCCTCTCCAGCGTTGCATTGCCATTACCATTGCCAATTTGGCACTGCATGATCTCACTTCGATTCCCTGGGACCATAGGAAGGATCACACGAGCGTATTATAAACACTTAAACAGAGTATTAATTAACCTTAACTAATATTTCTGCATGCAACAGTGATGCTTTCTTCGCAAGAGGACAGTGGTTGGTGGTGATCTTTTCACTGCAACTCAGTATTACAGCTCATGCAAATCAAGAAATTGCAGGCATTATGAGACACATCTCCTAGGACACATCAATCAAAAGGGACCCGTCAAGCTCGACAGATGATCCATCTCTCGCTTCTTTCAACTGTTGGAGACGACAGTAAAACATGGTCACCTTATAGTACATTGTTGCTTTTGAATGCAAAGGACAGACATGTGCAATGTAGCCTAGCCAAGTCCTGGATGAACAACAACAATCTGTCCCTGATTCAGAGTCAATGCAAGGGCATGGACAGGGTAGATCAGGTCATGATGCCTTCTTCATGGCCAGTACTTGAATGTAGTGATTGATCATTCATGCATGTTAAAAATTTGGTCCCTTTGGTGAGGTTAAGTTGCTGATATGCTTGTATATTTCAGGGAATGTGGTCCTTGATGAGAACATGGTGAGTACAGATCGGAGCAGATTTCTGAAGAACCCCATGTGGATATTAGGAACATCGCCGCATGAAAATCTACTGCTTATTATCAAAGTTCAGTTCACCGCCAGACAGCAGCAACAAGTGGTACCATATTCATCTAGATTCAACAAGCTGGAAAATGCATGGACCTAACCCCTTATCCGTTTCAGATGAAGATGCTCTATGATCAATACTCCCTTTCAAAACAAAACTATTTCTACCACTTAAGCCTTGTCTCAAAATAAAGCTATTTCTTCACCTACTTTTGTATCTCAACCAATCATAATAATTCTCTATTTAATTTCTCTATTTACTTTCTCTTCTCAACCAACCGACCAATCAAAACATTTTCCCTAGTTACCCGTATCTAGTTCAAAAAATGCTTATATTTTACTCCCTCCGTCCCATAATATAAGGGATTTTGGTGGGATGTGATGTGACACATCCTCCTTAGAGAGAGTAGCATGCAATAGTTAGTTACATGTACAGTTGGAAGTGCGAGTTAGAATACTGCAAAAGTTAACAATGGACAGGACAAATTAAACAAGTGGTTAACAGTCTTCACAGATTGGTGCAAACTCTGCGCATTTTGCCGATGCATATGCAGCTGAAGAAGACAAGAGGCATCCATGAACAGGCCACACCCAATGTGACCTCCAACTTTTTGTGACGTGATCGCACTAGAAACATGAGCAAGTGCTGATGCCACACCACAAGGGACACATGTTCAGGACAGGGAGATGCAAACAAAGAAGTTGCAGACTTTTTACAGTGATGAGGGCAAATGCAATGCACACCTGTAAATTGCAAAGCTTCTGCAACGGGAAAAAAAACAAACAGCTTGCTAGTGTTGCTCATTTGCAGACATTGTCAAGTGGCATACATGTTCAAGAACCATGCTGAACAACTTCCAATTTCCAAAGTTGCCACTGGTTTCTGCTAGGCATGCATATGAATAACACTGTTTATGTACTAGCACGCATAGCATCTCCATGCAGATCACATACCAAGGCAGAAAACAACATACAAGTTACAAAAAGCAGCACATGATTTCAGTCTTGCCTAGAGCTTCTGCAGAAGTAGCTACAAAGTTTCAGACAAATGCAACTCACATGTAGTAGTATATACTTCCAAGAAGACAGGAAGATTAAGATTGTCAAAAACACTTCGCAATAACCTAGAGACATGTAGTAAGGCTAAGCAGGTATCTACAATCTGTGCAAAGTCAGTTCAGTAGTTTTTATCTTCTCAGAAGTCAGAACTACTCAGAATACAGGTTTAAGAATTGTGTAACTATTTATTACTCATCACTTAGGTACTTCCTCCATTTTATATTATAAGACTTTCTAGCATTGTCTACATTCATATGTATATTAATGAATCTAGACATATATGTATGCGTAGATTCATTAACATATATATATATGCTAGAAAGTCTTATAACCTGAAACGGATGGAGTAATTACCTCAGGTTGGTACACATATGTACATGCACGAATTTCGATGCACAAACACAAGCAGAGCTGGGTGGTTGACCGTTGACACAGCCGAAGCTAACTCTCTACGTGTTACACCATTTCTCTCTTCTTGAACAGGTTGATCGATCTCACTTGCCGGCGGCCATGGCGTCGTAGAAGCGGCTCCTCCTGACCTCCTCGGGCGGGATGAAGGCGTCGGGGCCGAGCCCGGGCACGTTGAACGCCACGTCGTCGATGGTCCACGACTCCTCCATCCGCGTCACGACGCGGGCGGCGCGAACGCCGACGCCGAAGCGGGCGAGGTGCGCCGTGGAGCGGCCGGAGTGCGCGACGTGGACGCCGCCGCCGCCGTCGACGGCGCGGTAGTCGGCGAGGCTGGAGGAGATGGTGGTCTCCCAGTACATGGCGGCGGCGCCGGGGGACTGGATCCGCGTGAGCTGCGAGTCCTCGAGGCGGACGAGGAGGCCGCTCCGCTGGCTGAAGAACCCCGTCAGGCCGTGCCGGATCACCTCCGCCGTGCCGTCGCTCCAGCTCGACAGCACCGACGGCCCCACGTCCAGCCGCAGCACGAAGCAGTCCTCGCCGTCCACCAGCTTCTCGCCGGCGTGCTCCGCCGTCGAGAAGATCGCCGCGATCGTCACCGGATCCAACCCCTATCACGCACAAACCCATCATTAGTTTTACAGTAAAATGTACACCCTCTGCCCTAGAATAAATGCATTTTTAGTTTCATAATCATTTATCTTAAAATAAGTTTATTTTTGAGTAATTATTGTATCGGAATTTGTAAAAGTAAAAAATAAATTCATTGAGAATAGATAAAAAGAGAAATGATTTAAAATAGCCAAGAAGAGTAATTATTGAGAAATTTCATTGAGAATAGCCAAGAAGAATAAATTCATTTTGATTTACTACTAGTATGTGTAAATGGGTGAAAAATAAACTTATTCTGGGGTTAATGGTGTAGTAAATGAGCTAAAATTTCCATGGGTGAAAAGTGTATACTACTGTGTTACACTTCTTGGAATATGGAAATTTTGACAAGGTAGCATGGCTAGCTGTGCACGTACACTAATGAAATATCATAAAGATTATAATTATATTAGTAGGAATTTAATTGGAATTAATAGCTTGCCAGTGGATAGCTCTGCACAGCAGAGTTGGCATACTACATTATACATGTGTTTGGTGCATTTGGACCAGCAATGTTGGGGAATTTCATAATAGTCCAGTACAACAGCACTGCGAGATATTCAAGCAAAATCAAAGTTACGGCATTAATTCAAGTGTTCAGGTATTTATGTCTGGAGAGATTTTCACCCCGTTTTCTGAAAATGGAGGAAAATTCAGAATCTTCAGGTATTCCACTCTGAAATGAAATTTGGGTAAGGAGTAAGGGGAATGGCAATCTACCAGTGAATTAATTATTTGGGTTGTGCTAGCATCTGTATTTAGGTCAGAATTAAGAACATTCAGTGCTCCTTAGTTTGTTGGCACGGGACAGGGGACAATATGCAGATAAATATAAATTCACTACTCTCTTGAGCAAAACGCCTTGTACAAAGTACTATAGTACAAAGAGCTAAGAGACAAGCTACATATGCTGCTCCTCAACGAGAAAATGAGACATCAACAGAAACAATTTTTTATTTAGGCCATCCATGATAATTTCTTAGCTTTCTCTACAGAGATTTGGTAAAACCTTTTGGAATTCTGAAGTGAGATTGGTGAAACTTCTGCTAACTAGTCAACTAGGTCCTATGCTAATGGGTGGCCTAAATGAAGCAATTAACCAATTAACTAATCAATTATCAATGGCACATTGATCTAACATTCAAACAGTTAGACCTGATCAGATATGAGCTGCTCTGTACAATTAAATAAAATGTTAGGTAAGTATAGAGATTTCAAGAATCACATCATGACATCAGTACCCAAATTTCCTACCACCAGGTTGGTTAGGAAAATGATAGCTTTGCTTAAAGAAGTACTAGAAAACCTAAAGAAAAGATTGTCTAATTTAATAAACCACACACATATATTTATCATTTGTTTTTATTTCAGCAGGTTGGGAATACTGTTTGATCATAAGCATGAGAGCACCTTAACCATTTTCACATACAAACAGTCGTAATCTTTGGGCCAAAATTTACAAGAAAAAAATCAACTTGCGCCAGTCAACTCCCAACCAGCACTAACATATGTACCTGTGTTGCCCAGCAAGAAAGCTAAAGAAACAAGGTACCATTTGCCAAGTTGCTTAGGATAAGCCCTAAACTAAAGCGCCCAGTCTACGCTAATCAAGTGATCAAACTTTCATAAAAAAGAGCCAGCCCAAGCAAACATATATTCTAGTCCCATGTGAGGCAATGGCAAGGCGGCTAATCTCAGACCTAGCGCTCTCTCTCTCTCTCTCTCTCTCTCTAGCTAGGGTCAAACAAGACAGTTAGTAGTATTAACAAAGCATATGAGGCATGCATGCAGCATCAATAATGACATCAACAACAAGTGCGGCATGGCATGCATTGGTAGCAACCAGCAACCTGCAGGAACGAGCTCCAGCTCCAGATCCCAAGATTACAACTGTGCAGTGCAGTGAGAGCATGTGTGCGATGCCATCCATATGATATCCAACTGCTCTTGACAAAGATTCTTCCTCAAAATCCAATTGTTCTTCTTGTTTAATGGATCTTCTCCATGGCCTCCTCTTTTTTTCTTTTCCTCTCTTCTTTTTACTACTTTCTCATGCAGATGCAGCAGCCATGACCACACACGCTTACAGATGCAAAGCAAAAGGGGGGCATTTGCCGCAAAAAGAGCAAAGGAAGGAGAAGGGTACCCCAGTGTGGGACCCACCTGTCATAGGCGGATGAGCAGCTGGCTACTCGGCTAGCTAAGCTAGCAGTAGTAACACGGTGCACGCGAGGCACGCCCATGGCGAGCGCCAGCGATGAGAGTAAAAAGTAGCAGGAGATGCGAGAAAAGGAGAGGGGAAAAAAAAAGAAGGATGCGATGTCAGTGTGGAATGGCAATGGCGGCGAGATGCAGCAGCTTTGGTTTGCAAGTGGAGAAAGGTGGAGAGAGGTTGGTGCCAACCTGGAGGGCGCGGCGGAGCGGGCGTGAGCCGCCGCGGGCGGCGTGGGCGCCGACCCACGGCGTGCGGCGCCAGGCGACGCGTCCGTCGCTCCCCGCGGCGACGTGCTGCCCGGCCACCGCCATCTCCACGATCCACATGCTGGGCGCCAGCTGCCACATCACGAAGCTCCCCTCGTGCCCCCTCCCGCCGCCGCCGCCACCGCCGGCGCCGCCGCCGGCCGGATCCTGCAGCATCGCCAGCCGCACCCTCCCCGCCGCGTACATGCTCTTCACCGCGCCCTCTATCTTGCCGCACCCCGTCGTCGCCCTGAACTGCTCTATGATGTACTGCGCCGACGACGCCACCTGCACGCACCACCAACCAACCAAACCATGAGCAAACCAAACCAAACCAAGCTTTGCATAGACGACGACGAAGACGAAGCAGAAGAACACGATCAAGAACGGACATGGCGGGGGAGGCGGGGGAGGATGGGCACGGGGGAGAGCGGGCAGGCGAGGACGGAGAGCAGCACGCGGAGGTCAGCGGCGGGGCGGGCGTCTTCCCCGGCGCCGGAGAGCAAGCGGCGCGCCACCCGGTGCAGCGCCGCCTGCAGCCCCGACGACTTCCGCCGCGCCGCCTCCTCCTCGCCGCCGCCCGGCTCCTCCGCCAACGTCTCCAGCGCCACCCTCGATCTCATCTCTCGATCACCCGATCCCTCCAAGAACTCTCTCTCTCTCTCTCTCTCTCTCACCCAGCTCAAGCTTGTGTGTGAGGTTGCGGCGCGAGAGTTTGTTGCTTCTTGGTTATAAACGGAAGCAGCAGCAGCAGCAGCAAGAGCTTCTTGGTTATGAACTAAGCTAGCGAAGCTTGCGACAGATCACGCTGCACGGGTAAGCAAACGGCTCACCGCCAATGACGGGTGGGCTCCCGACGGTGCGGGGCCCGGGCGGCAGTGAGACGGGGGTGCGGCCGTGCGGGTGTGGAGTGCGGGCGAAGGGAAGGGGCAGCGTTGAAGGGAGGCAAGAGGAAAACGGGTTGGAGGCGGGTCAAAATCAAAATCTTCGCTCGCGTCGCGTTTTGCTTTGCTTTGCTTCGTGTTGGTGTGGTAGCTACGAGGAGCTACGAGACTGCTTCCCAGTGAAGTGAAACCTACCAGCCACAGCCAGGGTCGGAGCTAGAGTCATTAGGGGGGCTTCAGAAACCCGGTGAAAAAATTTTTATAACTAAACCTTACTTATTTTCACTATATGTTCACCCCTCGATATAAATTTAGTTACCCGTATTAACTTAAAATTGATATAAAGTAGAGTAAATCCTGGCCACTCCGTTATGTTCTGCTCTGCTCAGCTCAGCACCCAGGTCGAATTCAGACCATCCCAGTCAAGTTCAAGTAACCAATAGTTTACCTCCAAAGTAATACTCCTTCGGGAAAGCAGAAATTTTAGAGAATTTCCATGGAAACCGAGAATTATTTTTATAGAATTTCTGAAAAAAAAATCAAATGTAACAGATGTAGCTTTCAATATGTTAGTTTTTCTGTCCGGGAACAGGGGTATTCAGTTGACGTGGTAGCTTTTCTCCGCTGATCCACACCTGATAATCTGATTTTATGCATGCGTGCTGTGTTTGCTTGCAGGAGAGGATCCCGTTAGGCAATAGCCATCGACGGCAAGCAGCTTTCAGAGCCTCAAATGCGTGATGGCGGAAGGGAGTGAAGGCGACTCGGCAACCCTTGCAAGCACCGGCCATGGATGATGGATCAAGCCGCATTTACGGCCCTGATGGTTCTGAAAGTGCAGGAACTGGAAAACGATGGCGATCACGCAGCCGCATTCACAAACTTCTCCGGACATCACCCCCCTGAACTCGCTGGAGACAATCAAATCTTCTTTAATGGCATATGGTGTTCTTTGGTCGACCCGTTGCTTCGGTGTACAAGGACACAGAGGGGCTATTTAGTTCACAAAACAAAAAATTATACTGTCACATCGAATATTTTGACACATGTATGAAGTATTAAATATAGACAAAAAAAAACAATTACACATATTACGTGTAAATTGCGAGACGAATGTTTTAAACCTAATTGCGTCATGATTTGACAATGTGGTGCTACAGCAAACATTTGCTAATTGCGGATTAATTAGGCTTAATAAATTCTTCTCGCGGTTTCTTAGCAGAATATGTAATTTGTTTTGTTATTAGATTACGTTTAATACTTCAAATGTGCGTTCTTATATCCATTGTGACAACAAACCAAAAAATTTTCCCCAACTAAATAAGGCCAGATTCTCAGCTTATACTGCACGATGTAATCAGTGGAGATTGAGGCATGTAAATGCATATACTTGATTGAATCTGAACGGACACACGGAACCGTGTTTGTCCAACATCGGAGGACTAGTTGTATATATTTAGTGATCTTGAAGTAGTCTGTACCTTACTGGCCTACTGCTGACGAGTTGTAATAAACTCCATCGCTGTTCTGCTCTGAATTTCCAATGATTTCTGAATTCCAGCAATGTGATTTGTACGCTTGTTTCAGGGGACGTCATTGCTAAGTGCCCCATGTAATCGTCACAGGCTTTATTGCTGGGCTCAGATCCTCAGAATCACAGAGCCTCAATCCCTCAGAAGTTGGCTCAGCAATGATCAGGTTTCAATTTATACCCCGTTGCTTCTGACACTGAATAGTCAATTGTTCTTGACAACTGTCCTGAAACAATGTTAAAGCCTTAAAGGTAGACAAAAGAAGAATGTGCACTTAGATCTTGCTTAGAACCTAATAAATGGTCTGAATGTGCCGTCAATAACTTGCAAACTTACACTAGAAGGATGGATGACAGGGATATATGCTGGTTAGTATGTATGGTATACCAAGCAAAAGCACGATACCTAGTGGAACCAGAATTTCAGTTTCGATGTTACTGTCAGAATTTGATGATGCCGTGGCTGTTGTGTTTGGCCAGATGTAGCATTTTAAGTCTGCATAGCCATGATTCCCACAAATCAAGTCCACTATAACAGCCTCGAGGACGGCATGTCCTTCTCATCCAACTTGATTAATTACTTGGGTGATGCTTGCCAAGAACCTAGATAACACCGTGCTGATCATGCATGCGCTCGTAATTAAGAAGGTAAAAGCTAGAGATGCTGTCATGATCACACGAGCCCAAAAAAAAGTGAAATGACATCGGAACGTTACCTCGTTCGATGCGATTCTGGTGGCTTTATGTTGGTGGCAACGGATTGAAAAAACGCAGCTTTGGTGATTCCTGACAGAGCAATGAAACGCGGCGGAGGCATTTCGTCGAGCAGGTTGCAGACCCAAGAGATTGCTCAAGAGGACAACTCGGTGGCCGCCGGAGTAAACCTTTGCGGTGGCTGCCTTGCTCCGCGTCGAGAAGTACCCAGGAGAGAAAAGGCTAGTAAGGCCAGACTTCCGGGGAGGTGGCGGCGGCGCACTGGCCCGCCAATGGCCACGCCGTCTTGCAACCGCACTACTGCAGTTACCACGCCGAACGCCGTGGCGACCATGGCTTTCCCGTGCCCTGTACTTCTGTACACGAAACTTTCCTGCGGGGAAAAGGCGGTGAGGCACGGCAGGTCCGGCCGGCGGTGAGCAGCGACGCGGCGAGGCGGCCGCCGAGAGAAGGCAGGCCCATCGGTTAGCCGCAGTTAGCAGGCCCAGCCCAATATGTCTACATTCAATGGGCCTAAACTGCCACGATTGAAGGCCCATACTCCCCTACAAAAGGATTGGAGGCCCATATTGGCATGGAATGGATGATGGCCCAACAACACGACCAGTTGTCGGCCTACTAGATTGACGAGGCCCAACACATCAGGCCTTGGACTCGTCTCTTTCCTCGGGCTCAAGCGCTCGGCGGCGGCCGGCCGCCGGCGGGGTGGCGCGGCCGAGGCCCGAGGGGGAAGGAGACGGCGGCGGTGTGTGGCGTGGCCGGTACGCCTCCATGCCTTATCGGTGCTCGTGTTCCTTCGCGTCGAGGAGTGGGGAAGCGGCTGGAGAAATGGCTCTCCGGCTTCCGGCGGCGAGGCCGCCATGTTCGCCTAGATGATTAACATCGTTGAGCCCGGCGTTGCTGTGTTCGGGAGTCGGGGACATCAGCAGCGGCGGCGCTTCGTCTCCCAGATGGTAACAAATCTCTCATTTCTATACACACGCAGCTAGAGCTAGTTCCCATCTGATTGCTTTGGTCAAGTAGCTTGGCACTTGGCAGAGTAGCCGTGTTGTCTTGTCATTGATTCTTGAGTAAAATTTCCTTACATGACGAATCGATAACAAGAAATTTGAAAAAAAAATCTAGCAACAAATTATGCCATCAGATTTTAGATCTCTTTGATGTCTGCAGCTCTGCAATTTGGGTTCTAGTTATACCTAATTATCCATTCCATGTTTGTTCAAAAACGATTAAAAGAACATGTGTTGTGTATTTTTAACCACTCCAAATATATCATAAGCTACCTCCCTTTTCTTTCTCCTTTTCTTTTCCCTCGGAGCATTCAATCACCTCAGACCGTGCATTGTTATTTATAGGGTGAAGACAGCAACAAACCCATCCCCGTGTTCATCTGCCCTCTTCCATGGTCATTACCTACTCTCCATTTATGCCTGGTTCCCCTACATTTGCTCTCATTCGTCATGCAAATTTTCAGATTCCTTTTAGCTTTCTTCCTCGCAGACCTCTCATCAGGAGGTTCTGTTGGGTGGATGGTGCTGTACCCTTTGAGCTAGGTAGGTATGGCTGATGTTCTTTGATTTTGAATCTTGTTTACAGAAATGACTCTCCGTGATCTTCTTGGATTTTTTTATCTATATCGTTTATTATTGAAACTAGGTGATTTAAGAAACAAGAAATGAGATGGATCATTTTTATATGAAGGATAAGAACATATTTCATAGAGCCCATTTCACATAATGTATTTTGATCTCCCTTGATAAGATATAAAACAAAGGAAGGAAGACATCAAATGTGTTGTTAAAATGACCCTGTCAACTCAGTCGGCCTACATTTGGTCTCCCTTGATTTTCCAATGTAAAACAGGTCTTGGCTCATCTATAAAGTATGCATTGGTGCAGAGCTCCAGAGCGACAGAAGTAAGGCTTATCAGAAGAAACTATAGGGCGGAAAGCAAACAAAAAAAACTGTCACGTTATTGCATTTTTTCAGTCAGGAAATGGGCCTGTCAATCTCATACCCGCCAGATGACTACCTGCCTACGGAAGAGGACACAGACCAGATGTTTGTTCGGTCTCTCAGCTCTGACAATCTCAGCACCATTGAGACCTTTGAGTCACCACCGGCATTACTCGACTCCCTGAGTTCCCAAAGGCCTATCATAAAAGAATCCTTTAACTTCAAAAAAAGTGAGGGTGATCCATTTCATGTTGAAACTACAGTATCCTTGATGAGTCCTAAACCCGGCAAGGAGAAGAGTTGCACCCATAAACGCACTATCCTACCAAGATATGGGTCAATGGAATACTTGCCACCACATTCTCCAGTGGTTGGGATGATCAGCCCGAAGCACCAGGCCGCAGCAGTAAGAGTGCAGAAGGTATACAAGAGCTTCAGGACTAGGCGGCAACTTGCTGATTGCGCTGTTCTTGTTGAACAACGCTGGTATGTTGGATTCATAAGCTATTCATGCATTGTCATATTTGATGCGGTGTATTTCTCATTGTGATAACTTTGCCTGAATTTTGTGATGCTGAATCAGGTGGAAACTGATAGATTTCGCACTGCTCAAGCACAATTCAGTATCCTTTTTTGAGGAGGAGAAGCCAGAATCTGCCCTCTCAAGGTGGTCTCGGGCTAGAACGAAAGCTGCGAAGGTATAGTCATGTGTTTACACATTCTTTTGGCTAACCTGAACCTTCTGATCTTAAAAAATAGAGAATTGCTCATAGCAGTGTTCTTTGTATACAAAACTGTTGGCATTGCTGGTGCTGTCATTGACATATATTTCTGGCATTATGTTCAAGTATTCTGAATCATTCAAACTGATAAACTGAAATGGTGCAGTTCTGTTTGTTCTATGCACTACAGGCATACTATAATAGTGTTACCGAATACTGATAAGAGTACTGTTTGTGCTTTTTTGTTCTTATGTTAGGTAGGTAAAGGTCTGTCGAAGGATGAAAAGGCTCAGAAGCTCGCTTTGCAGCACTGGCTCGAAGCTGTATGTTTCAGAACTCTCAAAACATTGTATCCAAACATAATTTTATGATAGCACTTCACTAACCAGAAGTTCATTGATGACTTTTGGACAGATTGACCCTCGGCATCGGTATGGTCACAACCTCCATTACTACTACCAACATTGGCTTCACTGCGAAAGCAAACAACCTTTCTTCTACTGGTAAAATTCATGCGAAAGCGTGAAACTCTAGAGTGTTTGTGAACCAGATGAACAAACAAATTGGTGATTTCTGAACTTACGATTATGATAGGTTGGATGTGGGTGAAGGAAAAGACGTAAGTATGGAGGACCACTGCCCTAGATGGAAGCTGTTGCAGCAATGCATCAGGTATCTTGGCCCTGTAAGTTGCTGTTCCTGCGAACCAATCATTCTGAAATCTTAAAGTGGAGAAGGTTGCACTCTGAACAGAGATTACTACTTTGTGCAGAAAGAGAGGGAGTTCTATGAGGTAGTAATTGAGAACAAGAAACTGCTGTACAAGATGAGCCGCAAGATTGTCGACACTTCTGAGGGCCCCAAGAATTCGAAATGGATCTTCGTGTTGAGCACAACAAGAGTTCTATACATTGGCACGGTACCTTTTTTGAGCATTAAGCAGTTAGTGAATATTGGCATTTGTCACTTGTCAATAGTACATATTCAGTACATGAACCATAATAGTGAAACGTCACCTATCACTGATGAAATGGATACATTCTTGCAGAAGAGCAAGGGCACATTCCAGCACTCCAGCTTCCTTGCTGGTGGAGCCACATCTGCTGCCGGGAGACTAGTTGTAGATAATGGAATCCTAAAGGTGCATGGAACTGCAGATTATGTGGTTTTATTTCTTGGTCTGCACAGCAGCAAAGACACCTTTTCTGATTCAGTTATCCACCTTTCTCAGGCTGTCTGGCCACATAGCGGGCACTACCGTCCTACGGAGGCAAACTTCCGCGAATTCATGATGTATCTGAAGAAGAGAAACGTAGATCTTGCCAATATCAAGGTGAGTAGACAACGGTAAATTCTATCTTCTTACATTCTGTTTTAGAGAAGGGTATTTTTTACATGCCAACAAAAGAAAGACTTCTTATGAGCCAATTAGTTTTAAGTGTTTAAGATTTCCTTTCAAAAGATCAGTTTAAGATTTCCTAGCCTTGATATATATTCTGACATCAGAACATATAATTGGGTTTGTTGGTTTTGCTACAGTTGAGCCCATCAGAAGACGAAGAGGACGAGTGTCTCAGGTCCAGGAGTGGCCGCTCCCAGCTCGAGCCAACCGAGCCAGGAAAGCCTGAGAAGGAAGAAGACGCCACGGCCGACGACAATGGCACTACCACCGTGGCCGCGCAAGCCGCGCCACCCTCCACCACCGGCGGTGAGCCAGCCACGCCGGTGATGAAGAGGTCATCCTCCGGCAACCGCCTGCAGCGCAAGCGGCCGCCGAGGCTGACGCTGGACAAGAGCCGGCTGGCCAAGGGCGTGGCGGAGCAGGACGCCGGGTCGTTCGGCGACCGCCTGGACTTCTGCAAGGTGAACCTGTTCCGCGGCGGCGAGGAGGCGGAGGAGGCGGTGGTGGTGCCGCAGGAGAAGATCCTCCGCCGGCTCAACTCCAGGATGACCATGAACTCGTACCAGCTCGGGAAGCAGCTGTCGCTCCGGTGGACCACCGGCGCCGGGCCGCGGATCGGCTGCGTCCGCGACTACCCGCCGGAGCTCCAGTTCCGGGTGATGGAGCAGATCAGCCTGACTCCGCGCGGCGGCGCCGGGCCACTGAGGCTCGGGTCGACGGCGACCCCCCGGCAGAGCCCCTGCGCGCCGCTCCCGTCGCCGGCGCCGCTCTACGCCGCCGCCGGGACTCCCACCTCGCTGCTGCAGCACGGTGCAGCCTAAAAGTCCTTACTTTGTGGGCGTATTCAGAGTTTCAGACAGTATAAAATTCGAGCCAATAACCAATCCATGCATCAATTCAGCTAATATTATCGAGCACAACCATGTCACATTGCATCAAGTGAAATTCAGCTCAGTTATATAAAACAAAAAATGCGAGATTGTCATCAGGTCTAGAGCTCAAAGACAATCAGACAACCACAGTACGACAGACATGTCTGAATTCGTGCAAGAAGGTTCAGCGAAGCCTCCTGGCCTCCCTCTCGGACTCGAGCAAGGTGAGGATGTCGCCCTCTCGAACCGGGCCCTTGACGTTCCTCATGATGAGACGGTTCTGGTCATCCAAGAACTTGACTCTCACCTGGGTCACCTGACCCCTGGAGCCGGTACGCCCCATCACCTTCACCACAACAGCCAGCTTCACCTGGGTGTCCATGCTGCACGAACAAACAGCATATTGGTTATCAATGTGAGTGGAGTAGATGCTACCGCGAATGGTTGGTTGAAACTGTTGTTGAGCAAACAAGACTCATGCTTCAATTACAGTGACCTAATCATGCAAACTAGGCACATTGGAACTAAATATAACTTCGCGGACCCGGCAAAAAAAAACTAATATAATACTAGAACAGATTTGAGGTTCCAGAGCAATCGCAATAAGGAAAACATGAGTAAATGTACACAACATGCAATTAAATCGCATGCTAGTTCTTGCACAAATCTGGATAACTAGGCACTAACTTCACTTTAAACAGTTCTGAAGTACAAAAATTCTGTCCATCCCCCAATGATCATCTCTATGGGGATAGCAAGAACCATGCACTAAACTAATAATTTCAGCAGTGTATTTTAACTTTTAAAGTGCAGAAATCCGGTTCTCTAGTAATCCAGACTTTACTATTGTAGCAGCAATCAAACTAATCAGGGAACATGACAAAACTGTTCTTTCAGCTGTTTCAGACATTCAGATTCAGACTACTAATTAATTAAGTACAGGGTAAAACTGATCATCTACGGTTGTCGCACATTAGCGACACTGGTCATCTTAATTTGTTCTGAACTTCTAATTTAACAAGAACCCTAAAATCATCCTCAGTGACATAGTCTAAGTATCGAAACAGAAATATAAATAATTCATGGCAGAGAAAATTCGGCCCTTCGGGACTTGCCGATACCATCAATTCCCAATCCCAATTTCAACACGGCATCACGGAACAAACGCATAACGGCCACGGAGTACGAGCAAGAGTACTAGGGCACCCTAAATCACAAGCGGCAAGGTAGTGGCAATTCCGCCATGAAGCATACAAGATAACACCCAGTACGTCGTCAAGGAAGAAACGCGCGTAGAGATCGAGATCGAGATCGGGCGAAGGGACGCACCTCGTTTCCTCGCGTGGGCGGCGGCCGACGAGGGCGCAAGACGATGGCGGCGGCGGCGGCGGCGGCGTTGGGAGGAGGAGGAAGCGCTGGGCCTTCGTGTCTCCTTTATATCAGAGCGGCGGTCGACGAAAGACTAGTCTGTCGCCGAGACGGACTTCTTATTGTTACTGGGCCGTGTTAATGGGCCTTGAATAGGCCGCATCATTTCTTAATGGGCCTTGAAAAGCCTGCGTAGGATTCGTGGAGGTGGAGGTCGGATTTCAATTATCCGAAACCCTTGTTTTCTCAATATTCTCGCTTCTTTTTCATGGCAACAATGAAGGTAGATGCAATAGAAATCATCATCAGTGTACACCTACGGTTTCAGCATTGATTTTGGGTATGATCACTCAAATTCGAGAGCAAATTCAAGACGAAATAACCTCGCAAAAAGTTCAAGCCGACGTGAAGTTTTGTATCGAGAGTTCGAGACATCTGAGATGCAGCAGCCGTACTGCAGGTGTCGTTGTCCATTGAAATGCACACTCATCGGCTTCATCGCATACTTGAAGTGTGGCGATCGAATGAACCGATGTTCTGCTGCCCAGGATCGATTCATTTCATCAAGATACTTTAGTAATTACTTATTATTGCCTCCAAGGACGAAATTCCTCTCTCGCCGCCGACGACGACTCGATGAGCGGGTGCAAATCGCGTGTAAGACCGTGGATTTGAAACGACATCCTCCACGACATGGACCAAACACACAGGTGGGGTTTGGAGTTTAATTCTCCGAACCCCCTGACCCCTTCCTTTTTCTCAATATCCTTGCTTCTTTTTCTTGGCAACATGAAGGTAGCTGCAATAAAAATCACCACAAATGTGTGATCTAACGTTTCTGCACTAGTTTTGGGTACCATCACTCAAATTCGATACGGTACAATGCAAAGGTGAAATGTGGGAGGTCGGAGTGTAATTCTCCGAACCTCTTGGACCCCCTTTTTTTCTCAATATCCTTGCTTCTTTTTCGTGGCAACATGAAGGTGGCTGCAATAAAAATCACCACAAATGTGTGATCTAAGGTTTCTGCGCTAGTTTTGGGTACCATCGCTGAAGTTGGAGAGCAAATTCAAGACAATATAAGAAGTATCTTATCGAGACATTTGAGAATACATAACATCGCTGAATTTCATGGAACCGTCACTCGTGAGGCGAGCATCACAAATTCATGATTCAAAAGTACAAAAACAACCAGAAAGAAAAGCTGGAACAGATCAATCAAACGGCTCACCTTACTGCTACTCTGGCAGCAACAAATATCAATCGTGATCAGCATTAGTAACCAGATGTACTATAGAAAAGCTAGTAGGAGTAGCAAAACACATCGTCCAGAATCCAGAACATAGCAGGAAAAGAACAAACAGTGCAGTACAGTACACTGCAAACGCCAACGAATTACTATCTGTCACATACTACAACATATGCACGGATGCATCACACTCTCTGAGTCTCAGTTTTTCACCAGGCATTGTCCAATATAATCGCCCACTAATTGATCTGGCTCCATCCAATCCCGTGTTCTTGGTTTCGATCGGTAGCTGCAGAGGACGCACGAGATGATGCAGACAGTGATCTAGAAGGACGACGGAGCTGAGAATTCCGGCAGGAGCAGGAGGAAGTAGCCGGCCAGCAACGCCGTCAGCGCGGCGCCGGCGGTCGCCGCCGACGAGCGGCTGCCCCCGTTGGCCGCCTGCACAGCGCGCGAGTCGGTCGTCGTCGTCGAGTTGTCCTTCGCTGCATGGAGAAAGTGACAAATAATCAGCGTTGATCATCAGATCAGAGACGTAGTTTGTATGCAATGACGATGAGCAATGCCGATAAATTAAGCAGCAGAATCGTTAACAGCTGAAGCAAAGATGAACTATACTATTTTTCTCAGTGAAATCGAATTGTTCTTGAAACATTTCATAGTTTCAGACCATCAGTTTAACTTTAGTCTCAGCTTCGGTTGATTCTCAACTCTACAAAAACAGTTTATGAACTATGATTACCAAGAAACTCCTGGTTGTTTCTGTCTCAGACCGTGATGATGTCAAAGCACTAGCGCGCTGTGTTTGGTGGGTCACATTACCACACGACCGCAGTGCACACCTTTCGGCGATATCAAACTTCTCATGTCCACATGACAAAACTACTCACTCATACATTAGTCACTGCCGTAAATTCCACTATGTAGTACGGATCATGGTCAGTAATTTGTAGAACTACATGATCTGCAGAGAAATTAACAGTGGAGACAAGACATAGACACTGGAGGGAACAACAGATTAAGTAAGGCTCACTCACCTGGAGCAGCAGGGGAGCCCTTGTCGCCACCGGGGCTGAAGATGGCGGCGTCTTTCGAGTTCGGAGGAATGTGAAGGAGCTCTGCAACATGCCACAATAATTCATGCGGATCATGTAAAAAAAGAAAAATCATT
The DNA here is from genome assembly GCF_034140825.1 of Oryza sativa Japonica Group. Classification (NCBI taxonomy): domain Eukaryota; kingdom Viridiplantae; phylum Streptophyta; class Magnoliopsida; order Poales; family Poaceae; genus Oryza; species Oryza sativa. Next base: position 3,638,060 of record NC_089037.1, on the reverse strand, counting down.
GTTGCAGAGCATTATTGTGGCATGTTTGAATAATGCGGGAGAATGTGGAGGAGTTCGACTTTCAATTATTTGCAGCTTCAGTTGAACTGAAACTTGAAAGTCGAAAAAATCACACAAAAAACATTAAGAAAAGTACTTTTACGGTACAATATACTATACCAGTATATACTATATACTGGTAGTATATAGAAGGGTATGTTAGGAATTTGATAGAAAATAAAATAACATTTTAATAATTTTTGGTTCAGATTTGACCTATTTGGGAGTGCCCGGTCCTGGATCTTATCGTGCACTAGGGGATAAGCATTCCAAGCGCCATCCGATGACGGAGCATGATAGCACAATTTGATAATAAAATAACGAAGAAAAGACAAAATTACCCTTTCAAATTTTATACTACAATCTAATTAACTAAAAAATCAAATTAATCTACACCGTTAGATCATATATATATATATATATATATATATATATATATATATATATATATATATATATATATATATATATATATATATATATATATATATATATATATATATATATATATATATATATATATATATATATATATATATATATATATATATATATATATATATATATATATATATATATTTACAGTATATACTAGCAGTATATTGTACCGTATAAGTTCTTGCCCGTGTCGACGGTGGACGCTGGACAGAAACGTCGACAACGAGATGGCGTGGTCACGGACCGCAAGAAAGCAAAAGAAAACAAAGCGAGAGCGTCCGAGGCGGCGGCGAGGTGAGAGAGGTGTGTAAGAGTAAGATGGGCGTACGGGGGCAGTGGGAGACGTTGGCGTGGGTGGCGCCGCAGGCGGAGGGGAGGGCGAGGGCGAGGGTGGCGTTGATCTTGATGCCGAGGTTTGGGTCGTCCTTGTCCTTGACGAGGACGCACAGGCACTTGGGGCTCTTCCCGAGCACCTGCCGGAGCCCCCCGCAGCAGTCCGGCGCCGGCGCCTTCGCCTCCCCCTGCACGTACTGCAGGCACGGCGCCAGCCCCACCAGCTGGTCCGCGCACTCCGTCCTGTCCGCGCTCATGTCCCCCCTCGCCACCGCCGCCACCGCCATCGCCGCCACCACCATCGCCACCATCGCCATCCCCAACTCGAAGCAGTGGTGAGTTGAGTTGAGAGAGTGAGGGGTTGGGTGGGTTGGTGAAGGGGAGTTATAACGGGCGAGGGCGGGTGGTGGTGCAGTGTGCAACTGTGGACGTGCCATGCACAGATGCACTGGGGGTCGGGGGAGGGGGTGGGGGGTGTGGGGGCGTGTCGTGCTCGCATCGCACGGGCTTACGTGCAGTGGAGCGGAGGACGCGCACTGTTCGGCGGTCGACCGGTGCACCGCCCCCGTCCCACCGTGGCGTCCCCGGTTTTCCGTGGCGGTGTCGCGCTGCCAGCCACGGCCCACGGGCCACAGCCAGACCCTGCCCAGAATTACATAGCAAAACGGCCGAAACGTCACGCTAAAAAAAAAGAGAAAATCCATGAAATGCCATTGACAAACACCCTAATCCAAGAAATGCCATCGACGAACGCGACTTCCAGCAAATGCCATCGTACGAGCCATTTTGTCCCAAAAATGCCATCGCCGTCACTTTCACTCTGTTAGACACCGTTAATTTTGTCAAAATGACCAAATTACCCTCCTCAACAAAGGATAAATCCCCTTCTCTTCCATCCCATCGCCGGCCACTATTCCTCCCCTCCACTTCAATCGCCAGCTCCCGATGGGCGACAGCGGCAAGGCGACGCTCCCAGGCGGTGGCACATCAGTTCCAGGCGTCGACGCGACGGGCGGCGAGGAGGTGGCAGGCGGTGGCGCGGGGCTCCCAGGCGGCGGCGCGGTGGTCCCAGGCGGCGCCTGTGGCAGCGGTCCCAGGCGTCGACGTGACGGGCGGCGAGGAGGTGGAAGGCAGCGGAGCGTCGGTCCCAGGCGGCGGCGCGTCGGCAGCAGGCGTCCGCGCGGTGGTCCCAGGCGTTGACGCGACGGGCGGCGAGGAGGTGGCATGCGGCGGCGCGGTGGTCCCAGGCGGCGGCGCGTCGGCCGCAGGCACGGTGGTCCCAGGCGACGGCGCCTCGGCAGCAGGCATCCGCACGACGGTCCCAGGCATCGACTCATTGGGGGAGGTTGGCCGGTGATGGCGAAGCTGCTCTTCTTCTGCTGCCGCGCGGCCGCCGCCGTGCCGGGCCACTTTGCGAGCACGCGGTGGCCGTCGCCAGTGGCGGATCCACCTCCCGGACAGGTCGGGCGGCCGCCCGTGCTCCGTCGATGTCGTCTTCACTACGAATAGCTGTCAACACCTATCAAAATTAGTCGATCACCGAAAAACGCTATTACTCGCCCGGGCTCAACGATGCCGCTAGCTCCGCCACTGGCCGTCGCTGGCGCAGTGTACGACGACATCGTGGGCGCGTACCGCGGGTTCATGCCGTCGCGGACGCGCGCGTTCCTCGTCATCCACCATGGCCCGCTCGAGCCGCACGTCCGCTGCCCCTACTGCGGCGCCCGCGTCTGGAGCATGACCGCCGCGGGGCTCGCCCGCCTCTCCTCCTCTTCCTCCAGCGACGGCGAGCGAAGCGCCGACTCCGACTCCAACCACAGCGACGACGAGTCATTCGCCGCCGCTGACGTGAGCCTCCCACTTCCTCTGGCTAGCCGCGTGTCAGGCCGGCGCCTTCGAGGCAGGCCGGCCATGTAACGCATCAAGCATTAGCGGTAGTTTTTTTTTTACCGGTGGATTGGGATAGTATTATTTGGAGTGAGGGCAATTTAGTCATTCTTGTAAAATGTTTTGTTCTAACGGTGTGGACTAACGGTGTGATGGCATTTCTGGGAGAAATAGGCTTGTACGATGGCATTTTCAGGAAGTTGCGTTTGTCAATGGCATTTCTAGGATCAAGGTGCTTGTCGATGGCATTTTATGGATTTTCTCAAAAAAAAACGTAAGGACTCTACAGTGAAGTGATGGAGCAACCTAAATCTAGCTTCATCTTACTAATTTATTTTACGAGAACATTATACCCAATATCGTTTATATTTTAGTTGAAACTGTTTGGTTGAGCTGTGACTTACCGAGCTCATGGGTTTTCTTATAACTTGGCGACGTGGAACTGTTCACGGCGAAGGCGCCCAGTTCACAACGCCGCGAAGACGGTGTGGGAGGAGGATGCAATTCAAGGTGGGGGATTTGATGCGGTCGCGTTGGTCGTTTTGATGAGTTGCGTGGTTGGGGAGATGGGTGCAGCGCTGCACAGCAGCAACAGCCAATAACTCCGGCATTCATGCAACAGCAGAGGAGGCACTGTCGCGCGGTGCGGCCGGCCTGATGAACAATGGTGGTGGATCGCCTTCGTCTCTCCATGTGGATTACCTGCCATTCTGCCAAATGCCTTCAAGCCTGACACAGTGATACAGCCAGGAAAGTAACGGAGGTTAGGCCAAGTTTACTTCCAAACTTTTTCTTCAAACTTTTAACTTTTCCATCACATTAAAAATTTCCTACAAACAAACTACCAATTTTTCCATCACATCGTTTCAATTTCAACCGAACTTCCAATTTTAGCGTAAACTAAACACACCCTTATTCAGTTATTGTTGTTGCTGGATCTTGCAAAGAAAATCGTCCCATTCCGAGATAGTATTAACGTCCTAAAATATACTATCTCCATAATAAGAGATGTTGCATATCTACAACTCCCTTTCTCCTAAAATATAAGGACCTCATCCAACAAAAACTCCTTATATTTTAGACCGGAGGGTGTACATGAAAAAAAATCCGACAAAGATAATAGCTATTTCTAGCTATGATCCAAAGTTGTTCCTTTTCAAACTATTGTTATTTCTCTACAAAACTAAAGAGCAGTAGTAACGTAATCCATCTGTCCTAAAATATCTAAATCTAAGATAGGACATCCTAATACAACCAATCAGAACAAGAGCTTATCTAGATTCATTGTACTAGGTCCTATCGTTAAGAGGTTGTTTGGGAGAGTTTAAGATTATAAGAAGCAATTGGTTGGTAGCCGGCTTTTACGAATCTACAAAAGTTTGATTTCTCAACTTTTAGCTTTTAGTTTTTTATGGAAACTTGAACGATAATATTTTGTTTGGGGAGCTTCTTATTTTGACAAAAGCTTAAAAAACTCTCCTAAATAACTTCTAAGGCTGCGTTCGTTCGTTGGAGATAGGGGAGATTGTCACTCGTTTTCCGTGCGCACGCTTTTCAAACTACTAAACGGTGCGGTTTTTGCAAAAAAAAAATTATATAGAAAAGTTGTTTTAAAAAATCATATTAATCTATTTTTGAAGTTTAAATTAGTTAATACTCAATTAATCATGCGCTAATGACTCAACTCGTTTGACGTATCTTCCCAATCCACTCTCCCTCGAACACAGCCTCTAAGTTATTCTAGTACGGAGGGACTGAAGCAGGGTAGAATGGCCCAGAGTACCATAGGCCAGTACATTAGTGCTGTGCAGAAACCCAAAACAGTTTTCTGGCGCCTTCCTTTCCTCCTCTCGCAGTCTTCATCCTGGATGTAAAGAGCAATTTCTCAAGAGCGACGTGCAGCGTAGAACCAGGTGGCAGACGGTTGTAGGGTCGCGTAGCAAAGTGGCAACAGCAGCTGAGTTCATGAATCATCCGCCGTGTTTAGTTCCAAAATATTTCTTCAAACTTCCAACTTTTTCATCACATCAAAACTTTCCTACACACATAAACTTTCAACTTTTCCGTCACATTGTTCCAATTTCAACCAAACTTCTAATTTTCACGTGAAAACACGGCCATCATTGCACCGGAACAGCTCAAGATGAATGGGATCCAAGCCTCTAGTGTGGCTAGTAAAAGACCAGTAGCAAGCCATGTAGTGCAATCTTTAACTTCTGCGTACCAGGGATGGCAGGAGCAATCAATCTGCCTATCGGCAGGATATTAAACATGCTACAGTAGAGTTTGTCATGAAGCTGCTGGCAACCAAAGTAAATGCAAGCATATCAATTCGGGTGGTAGTAGTGTAAAAACATTCGGGGTGCTTCCACTAAATAGGAACAGTGAAACACTCTTGACATCCAAAATGTCAGGATCCATTGATAGCTGAATTTCTCTTACACAAAGTATGAGCATCCTGTTTTCTTCAGATCGGCCCCAGCAATAATCTTTAGGAGGTTCCTGGCAACTGTTTTGGGAGTGTTCTTACCTTGTGAGAATGAGAAACAACAAATAGGTAGATTGTTGATAAACACTATCAAAAGGACAACCTGGGTTTCATTAAGTAGCGAACACAAATAAATATACATACATGAAGCAGCATTGCCCTCAGAATTTTTGCAACAAACCAAACCCGTAATTTCATTTCCTTCAAGATAACTGTACTTCAGTTGGCAACTATGGCTCTTAAACAACAATTAACATTTCCGAAAACTAGCACCGACCCACGTGACAGATTTACATGTCAGCCAAAAAAAAAAAAGTGAGACGTACACAATGGATTATGGAAGGGATCATTTCCAGCTTGTAAGAACTAGATTCCATGGTAAGGAAAAATTGTAGACAGACTGAAATTGAAAAAAACTAACAATGATGCTATTAAATATTTCTCTTTGCGTGGATATTTCACCTATAGAAAGTCGCAATCCAGCTAGAGCCACTAAAAAAATCAGGGCAGAAATGAAAAGAGTAATGAACATAACAATCCTCCCTTCCTTAAGATTGTTAATCTTACTTCCCCTGAGGGTATGTTCCCTTGTGTATGTTGGTAATCACGCCGCTAGAGCACCTCCTAGTGAACATGGATGTACCTGCAGACAAAATGCTTTGTCAGGACCTATAGCAACAGCATAATTCTGCACTAAATGGTCATCATGAGTGCCCCAGCTGTCAGACTGTAGATTTTCAACTACTAACAACTCACAAGCTCCAGGAGGCAAAACAATTCATGCAAAGTGAGATATGGGGACATATGTCATGTGTACTTGAAACTAAGAATTCCTGCATTTGGTTTATTAAAGTTGAGGTACAAGCATCTATTGATTTTGGTGAACGGCATTACCATTCAAGGAATATTGATGGGGCGTTCTATTATCTAAAGAACATGGGTAATTCCAACCAAATCAATGGTATAACTAATCAATGATTTTAGTACTTTGCTCATACCTAGGGTATCATCGTCTAACTCTAGGCTTGCACCGAAATTCTGCTAAGAGTGCTATATGATCTGATGACCATTCAGGTGAAGGAAGCGCAGTGTCTTTCCGTAAGCTATCCTCATCCAGAAGTTCCAGCAACGATTCCACTGATAACGAATCCGCTGAAATGGAAAATACAATGCAAAGGTAAATCTAGCAATATTTGCATATTCCAGAACACACCACAGGCAGCATTTCAACAAAGTTTCACCACAAACCTGTGTAAAATATGTAATCAATGGTCCCAGTGAAATCCCTCGTGCAATTTGTGAAAAGTGGTTCATTTGTTGCAGGGTCCATTCTCCTCCTCTGGTGCTCCAAATCATAACCAGCACCAACCATCCTTGCAAATGAAGAGTACGCACTCACCTGTAAAACAAGCAAATCCTTTGTTCAGAGCCATAACTAAAAAATATAAAGTAGATTAAGAGAGCTGCGTTGGGTTCACTATACCAGAGGAAGCTGGTGTGTCAACTTGCTTGCTGGTCGCAAAATTCCAAGAGGATCTATTGCTAGATCTGGATGCATCAGATCAACTTTCCCCATTGCAAGAAGCCCATGTGGAGTACTGCAACGTTACAGTGCGCATTTGCCATTTAGAATCTTCACATAGTAGGACATAAGGAGAATAAATCCAAATCCTTCAGTAGATGAACAAACCTTCCAGGGGTTGCATTGAAATCTCCACAGACCAGCATTGGAATGTCCGCACTGACAGCTATTTTTTCTAAACCTTTTAGGAGGGTGTTAACCTGAAAGAATTTCATAGAAGATTACAATTGTCAATTCATGAAAATTAGAAATACTGTAAAATTCTGCAAACAGAGTTATGATCTGACCTGCCATAGCTTGACATCTTTGAGGTCTTGGTGAACATTGATATGCGTATTTGCCTGAAAAACAAACAGGTTAAGAAACAAATGAGATCCCCATGGCACCAAAAATGCTATTACAAGAGAACTAAGCATGAAGTAAGATCACTGCAAATATACTTGATACAGTCTACTTAATGCAGGTAAACAACTCAGTATATCATAAAAGGTGCGGAAACCCCTCCGATAATCGAATAATCAAAATGACCCAAAAAGAAAAGAGGGATCCAACAATAAATTGATGAATACCATGGATACAATGGACATGTAAAGCATGCATCTTGTTCTCTCACATCATAAGCATCCTACATGCTACAACTATGGGTAAAAAACTTTGGTAACTGGTGTATGGCATTCTATTATATTTTTCCTGAGTCCTTACTCATGACAGAATCGTCTGATGCTACATGTTCGTGAACAAAACCTTACAGAAAATCCATGAAGAAACATCCTTCATCTAGATGTATAGTTTAATAAGTGAGATCTCACTGAAATGGATGTTCTTCTGTTGATTCAGAAAGAGTACAACAATTACATTTGCAAATATAGACTCAGAATATCTTACCACACAAAGGAGCTGTCTTTTGCTAGGGTTATCAGCCCCATGGCTACCAAACTTAGCTTCTAAAACTGCAATCAACGCAATGTTATCCTGCACAGTCAAGAAGAAGAATTAGCACATTAATATAACAATTGACAGCACAGGTCGTAAGACATATTTCTTGTTTTTAAATTTGGGGCATACCTTAATCAATCGAGTTAAAGCCACTTTTCTTTGAGCAGCTGGAATAATTGCATCAGTTAAAGACTGTGCAGCCTTATTAAACTCAACCTACATTGAAGTTCAGAAAATATTATACGAATGGTATGAAGAAAATTGAAGACTATAACAAAAACCCTGCCATTGAGATACCTCGTATTTTTTGACATGTGAAAATTTGTCCCTTCGAAAGAAAGTAGCACATCCATCAATTGATTGGAGATTGCCAGTGTACACCTATTACATAATTGATGCACAAACAACGCATCAAGCAATAATTACGAAGTCAAACAAAATAGTATGCCAAGTTGTTTATCCAACCACAAAATAAAAGGCATACCTCAGTTGTCCTTTTCTTGAACAGTGCCTGATATCCATGTTTGTCAAGCTCCGGTGCAAAGAATTCTTCAAAGTGGTTACTTTGTACCTGAAAGTAGTAATGTTTAATTCATAATAGAATTCTTGAAACTTGATTATTTTGATCCTGAAAAATCAAGAGAGCAACCAATAATAGTGATCTAGCTAATGTGGAACTAATGAAGCAGGACACAACACAAGAAAGACTTGAGGACAGTATCATGAGCAAAGCAAGGTTTAGTAGGAATGTAGGATAAACAAATTATAAGGGTGTTCTATTGAAAAATGACTGAAAATGACACCAAAGTTTGTTAAGCATATCAAACATATTTCGCGCACTTTACATATGTAAGTCGGAAGTGGTAGATATGCAACATTCAGATCTTTCAAATATTTTCTATAAAAAAAGGATAACAATTAAAATGGCATACCTCCTGAAGGCAGATGATATCCGCATGGTAACCAATTATTTCACGCAGCAAATTTTGTCTTCTGTAAGGCCATGAAAGTGCCCAAGTTGGGCAATAGCTGTATGTATCACTTGTTGCATATGTATCAGCAAGAATATTGTAAGACAACACTGTGAATGTCCCAAAAGAAGAATTTCGGCTGTCTAGATCAAAGTGTCCCATTACATCAGCCGAATTCACTGGTATCAGACGACGCGGAGTGGGTGTTGGAGCAGGAATTACACGAGATGTCATGATTGAAGTTGGAGCTCCCACACTCGACCTTGTTTCTGAATCCACTGCTACACATTCGAATCTTAGGGCATGCCCAATATCATCAGCAGTTGGCGTATACGTCCGTGAACGTCCCACTTCAAACCAAGTTTCACCAGAATTCTTTTCAGTTCCAGTGGGATACACAGGTGTAGGTCCATTATTAACACTTGAGCTCTGTCCAATATTTGATGTTGAGCCAGATAAACTGGCATTTATAATCCCTGCATTGCCACTACCAAATCGGCCAAATAACTCCTCCTCTTCGTTGCCATTTTCATTTAAAGCGCTCAAAGCACGTTCATGCAACACCCTGTGGTGTTGCCAGGCATCTGAGAAGCACTTAGCAGAACAATGGTAGCTCTTAGCAACTGGTATTTTTGACTTCAAACACCCCAAGCACTGTATTGTTGCCTGTTCTGTTGGATGAACATTGCAGACAGCGACTCTTCGATCACTTTGTATGCGGTACCTTTATAAGGAAGTAAAATCAGTGGTCACACATGTTATTTATGTAAAAAGTTCAAAGATTAGTTTAGCTGAGGGAATAGCAATACTCCATGTTGCAGGGTTGTGGCTACATATGTAGAATCCACAATTCAAAAAAGGCTGATTGAATAATTTATAAAGGCATTTAATCATTTCCTAAGTGTCACCAAATGATAACCAAAACAAAGCTCCCAATAATAGCAATAAGGCAATTATAATAGACTATTCAAGATATACTATAAAACAAGAGGAATTTCACTGTAGGCACTGACAAACCTTCCGTTTTTAATAACCGACAACGTTGACAGAGCTCTATGAATTTTTTACCGCGAATTTTTCGACAGAACTTTGACTGTGCTCTTAAGGATGCTCGTTTATTGCCACAATCAAGAAATGATGCAAGTAAAACCCTGACCGTGGATACATTAGCAAAAAAACACATTATTTGAAACCCAGAAAGTTTCAATTAATCCTGAATGACATAATGTCGACACGGCACAACAAAAAATCAGTTCCCTAAAATGTTTACCCGTTGTCCATCTACCAGTCATCTAGTTATACTTCATACCAGCTAGTGTTGGGGTTATCAGGGGCATATCACTACACATAATACAAAACGCCAAACGTATTAAATTACTGATGACGCCATGCATAACATAATTCATCTGCCATACAAATGAGCGAATGGCGATACTTCTCATTGAGTGTCCCAAGGATGCAAACTAGCATTTCGCAGTCTATATACACATCTATCTATTATCTACTAGCTAGAATGCAAAATGTCTTTTAGTTCTGTATTTTTTCTAACATTCTGCACTGTAATCTAAAAACTTGTAATCGGCTAATCGCTATTATTTCATAAAACGAATCTATAGTCATTTGCAACTTCAATTAAGTAAACATTTCTACAAGACTAGGAAATTTGAATCATTTGAAGGTTCAGATGTGAGCTAACTCACCATTTATACCGCATAAAGTGCCCATCCAGAGGGATGGCCTCATGCACATCTTCGGTGGAGATGCCGCCATCGGGGCGCCGCAGGAGCACGTAGGGCGTGATCTCGCAGCCCACGATAGGGATCTCCGACGGGAGGTGCACCCGCAGGATGGTCAGCATCCTTCCCTCCTCCCCTCCCTCCTCGCCCTGCAAAACCCTAGCTTCAACCGCACGACCCACTCGTCCGACTCCACCTTCGCTCTCGAGCTCCGAAATCTAGATCCCCCACCCCGAGGCGGATCCGCCATCACCTGCCCACCGCCGCCAGCGTTGCGATTCCCCCAAAGTCGAGCCCAAGCCTGGAGCCGCCGCCCGAAACCGCGTCAAATCTCGCTAGGGGAGCTCGCGGCTCGAGGAGATCCGGTGGAGTGAGCTTACCGGGAGGGAGGATCCGCGCGGGGTCTAGAAGCTTCTGGAAGATTCCTGAGGCGCGAGGTAGGGAACCAGAAATGGCTAGGGTTTTGGGACTCGGAGGCGCTGCCCTGCCTCTCCCCTTTCTGTCGCTGGCTCGCTTAGCTGCTTTTCGTTTTTTTTTCTGTTTTCCTTTTTCTTTCCCTTTTCTTTCTTTATATTATGGATTTTCTTATTTGTGTTTGGCAGTTTGGCTTGGCACATCCAACACACATAGAAGTAAGACAGTGGATATATATAGAGCAGTCTTTATCTAGTGCACAGTATTTATGTTTATTAAATTTCGGTAGAGCATCTTTAACCATCCGCTACCATAAACATCGTATCTGTTCGAATTAATTTATCATATTCTACCCATCGTTCTGTAGCATATTTATCATGTCTTTAAAAAACATGAAGACAACGAAAAAAAAGAAATGCATAGCTCTAATAGTACGGTATCACTATAACTACGGTAGCACCACACAAAAGAATACATGGTCGCTACAGCATATGCATTGTAAAGCCATCACTATATAGTGTTAATCTTCATAAAATTGTGATGCCGGCCTATCTGAATAATCATTATTGTTTCGAAAGACTCACATGATTGATGAATTTGTAAATAAATACTCATGTCAGTGACTAGTGAAATTAAAAGCATTTATATTATTTTATAGCATATGAATATTACTTTTTCTGACCCTACGTATAGTCATCGGGCAATAAGCTAACCCCAAAAAATTCTATATTTAAAATACATATCTTATCTACTACTACTTTAAAATAAAAAAAAGTTTCCGTCGTCCGATGGAAAAAAAGCGAGAAAAAAAAAGAGAAAAAAACTTCTATTGTTAAAAAAAAAACGTCCGACTTCTAAAGAAGTCTGACTCCTCCCGTGGAAAGAAAAAGAGCGAAAAACAAAAAAAAAAAAAGAAAAAAACTTCTATCGAAAAAAAAGTCCGACCCCCCGGCGGAGAAAAAAAAAGAAGAAGAAAAAACGTCCAACTCCTTAAAAAAGGGACTTCTCGTCTGTAATCTTCTCTTCTACTTATACTACTTTGCAAATTCACAGAGTGATTTTTACCTTAATTAAATCGTATAACAATAATAAGATTAAAATAGTACCCTCACCCGTTGCAACGCATGGGCATTTTTCTAGTATATATATATATATATATATATATATGGAAGAAGTTTTTGCCGGTACTTTGGTACGTCAACCGTGTATGGGTCGGTTTTTAAATTCGTTCGCTTTTAGAAATACAAATCCGTATTTAAGTCAGTTTTTATGTTCATTCGCTTTTAAAAATACAGAAGGAATCGTATAAAAAATCTCTTTAAAAACTCGCATGCTAATTTGAGACGATCGGACTCCTAATTGCAGCTCATGATTTTTAACAAAATATATATCCAAGCAAATTTAACACAGTAAATTTCATCTTAACTAAACCATATAACAATAATAATATTAAAATAGCCTTCACCTATTGCAACGCACGGATATTTTTTTCTAGTATAGGTAGAATATGAAAAAAAATCAACAAAATGATATATAATCATGTTTTCCAAGCGTTCCGGTGATATTAGAAAAGTTTGATATATAAGGATTTTTAATTATCTAGCTTTCAAACTATATCTCACGCATGTCCCTATTTGATGTCATCGTACTTTAAAAGACAGATATTAATTAGTTTATTTAAACTCCATGTTAGTTTCCAATGAAAAGAATGCTGCGTAGTATGCCTTTTCATGGGGAAATGGTAAAAACAAACCTACAATATGACAATATATATAGTACGGAGAAAGTATATAAGATATACACTGGTATATACAACTATAGTTGTCAGTAATAGTAAGGGGCTGAACGTCCTTCGGAAAAAAAAAAGGCCTGATAGCCCATTTCAAATACAGCTCAATCGAACTTAAATGGGTTCTCTACGTGGCCACGGTGCAATCTAAGCCTTTACCAATTGCAATAAGTTTATATTAGGTCCCTTAATTTGTCACTGAGTTTGAAATCCATCCTAAGTCCCTAACTGCAATACCAGATATCACACATTCATTAACTTCCAAAACCAGTACAACCAATGTGGTTTGGATGACGATTTCGGCTGGCTACCGTGGTACATACATAGCATTGACGTGGCACGAAAATCCATGGGACCCACGTATCAACGAGTGCCAGTTAATTTTTTTTTAAAAAAATTACAATGGGTCCCGCCTTTCGTTTATTTTTTCCTTCTATTTTTCTCTCTTTTTTCACCTTTCTTGCTTCTTCTCCTTTCAACCTCGCCATCCATATCCGCCGAGCAATGACTTGTTCTCCCTCCGCAGCGCGTTCGTCCGCTCCGCGAAGGCGGCCTCGCCGCCGCTGGGTCACGAAGGCAACGGGATGACTAGCAGAGGAAGTATGACGTGGTCTCCCACCCAGTGGCACGGCACGTCGAGGAGCAGTCACCTCCACCGACAAAGCCGTCGTCCTACAATGAGTTCCGCCTCTCCCTTGGCCCCGAGCCGTCAAAGACCCTCCTCACGCTGGATCTCACCGAGTGCAGTGACCTCTTCCTCCGACAACAGGGTGCTCCCGCGGCTGAGCGCCGGAGTTCACCGCTGTGCATCTCAAGTTCATCGTCCTCGCCAGGATGGAAGATGGTTGTGCCCGCCTCCGCTTCCCGGTGGCAACCTGAGCAGGTTTATAGTACTAGGATGTTGCACATTTCATGTTAGGTTTGGTTTTTATGAAACGGAGTTAGCAGTGCGTAGTTGGTTCTTTTCACGAGCATTGTATTTAGTGAATTTTTATTATTTTCTTAACCTTTTCAATTTTAAAAATAAGCTATCATAAAACTTATTTCTAAAGTCAAAACATTTTAATCACGCTATCTTGTCTAGCGTGACAAGATAATACTATTATATCACCCACAACAGGCGTGGTAGATCAAGCTTGTATGGTCAAAGAACGTAGTCACTTGCCATGCCCGTTAAACTGGCATTAAAAAAAAAAGGCATTCAAAAAAAAAAAAAACTGGCATGTCAATATTGTTTCGCCACGCCAGTCTGATTGATGCGGCTAGAAGGTTTAGATTTTAAAATAAGTTTTAAAAGAGTTTAAATTTTAAAATAAAAAATTAAGATGGTTTAAAAAGATTAAAAAAATAGCATGCAGCTCGGCGTGGACGTAACTAGCTCTCGCTAAAGACTATCCATATTTTCAACGTTTCCCTTCTCAATTAATTTCTCATCTATGCGATCTTGTTCCTGTTTTACGCGATAACAGGATGAGCGCTACAGCGATTGACGGTGCTAGCAATCAATTAGCATGCATTGCACAAAAGAAATAAGATGACAAATTAATAACGAAACGGCAGCACAGCTAGCTGGGATACTATAAGTGCTTTAAATAGCGGGTTAAAATATATTGCAGTACGACCTCTAAAAAAAGTATATAATGAGCTAAATGAAACTATAGTAATTAAATTATACATTAGAGTGCGAAGTGAGCTTAGCTTAACCGGTTAGGTTCCTTGTTATGGAACCAGCCTATCCGGGTTCAAATTCTAGATTTGACACGATAGCGAGACGCCTATGGTTACTTCGTCAATCTCAAGACATGCCGGCTCAGTCTTCCGGAGGTGCTCATAGGGGTAGGTTGTGAGCGCATCACCTTGAATACAGATGCTCAGTCTTCCGGAGGTGCTCATAGGGGTATGTTGTGAGCGCATCACCTTGAATACAGATGCTCATAGGGATAGGTTGTGCGTGTATGTGTTTATAGGGAGGAGTGTATGCACGTTGGAAGCACATTGGATACAGATACACTGTTTGATAACCCCCCGTTATAAAACCACCATGGTCGATTGCCTCCCACAAGCATGTGCTTATCAGGCGTGTAGCCAGTTTGCTTAGCGGACAAGACATGCTAAACTAATTTAATTAGTACTACTTATTACTTCCTCTGTTTCACAATATAAGTCATTTCACAATATAAGTCATTCTAGAATTTCCCATATTCATATTGATGTTAATGAATCTAGACTGTCTAGATTTGCAAATATATACAAAGTATTTTTAAAAAAATATATTACTGTTACTCTATTCAATTATATGCCATGGATTTTGGATCGGCGGAACCGCGGAAGCTTAGCCGCCGGTTTCCTTTCGTTTACACGGTGATCGACAAGGGCATATGCTTTCCGAAAAGCCTAATGGATGATTGATCGCCCCGAGCGATTACCCTCTTCTCCACGTGGTTTTCTTTTTTTTTTTTTCACCGTATTACTTTTCTATTTTAGTAAATTTATGCACCTAAAATTTGTATACCTCAAGTTTACATATCTGTTTCCTCCGTTTCAAAATATAAGTCATTCTAGCATTTTCCACATTTATATTAATGTCAATGAATCTAGATAGATATATATGTCTAGATTCATCGATATCAATATGAATGTGGGAAATGCTAGAATGACTTACATTGTGAAACAGAGGGAGTAAAGTTTATACCTGCAAAGTTTAGAAACCCAAAGTTTATAAGTCAAAAAGTTCATATATCCAATTCAAATTTGAATTTGAATTCCGAAAAGCCTAATGGACGATTGATCGCCCCGAGCGATCACCCCCTCCTCCACTTTCCTTTTTTGGCATCACATTACTTTCCTATTTTAGTAAATTTTTGCACCTAAAATTTGTACACCTCAAATTTACATATCTAAAGTTTGTACCTATAAAGTTTAGAGACCTAAAGTTTACAAGTCAAAA